>NC_138862.1:16472397-17141028 GCF_965194805.1 Balaenoptera borealis | reverse complement strand
CCTTTTAAAAGCCCTATCTCCAAATACAGTCACATTGGGAATTAAGGCTTCAACATATGAATTTGGGGGGGACATAAGTCATTCCATAGCATTCAATCCCTGGCCTCCAAAATTCATGTCCTTATCACATGAAAATTATATTTTTTTCCAAGCTAAAAGCCCCCAAAGTCTTAGCTGATTCCAGCATCAATTCTAAAGTCTAAAATCCAAAGTCTCATCTAAATATTATCTAAATCAGGTATGGGTGAGACTTGAGGTACAATTCATCCTGAGGCAAAATTCATCTCCAGCTGTGAACCTGAGAAACCAGAAAAGTTATATGCTTCCCAAATACAATAGTCAGACAGGCATAGGATAGACATTCCAATTTCAAAAGGAAGAAATTGGAAAGAAGAAAGAGCTGCTAGGTCCCAAGCAAGCCCAAAACCTTGCAAGGTAAATTCCATTAGATCTTAAGGCTTAAGAACAACACTCCTTTTGAATTATGGTTTTCTCAGGGTATATGCCCAGTAGTGAGATTGATGTGTCATATGGTAGTTCTATATTTAGTTTTTAAGGAACCTCCGTACTGTTCTCCATAGTGGCTGTATCAACTTACATTCCCACCAACAGTGCAAGAGGGTCCCCTTTTCTCCACACCCTCTCCAGCATTTATTGTTTGTAGATTTTCTGATGCTTTGTGACCACCTAGAGGGGTGGGATAGGGAGGGTGGGAGGAAGGGAGATGCAAGAGGGAAGAGATATGGGGATATATGTATATGTATAGCTGATTCACTTTGTTATAAAGCAGAACCTAACACACCATTGTAAAGCAATTATACTCCAATAAAGATGTTAAAAAAAAAAAAAAAGAACAACACTCTTTGATCAATGTTCTGCTCTCCCCACCCACTGAGGCAGTGGGGTCCCACCTTCAGAAACCACTAGGGCAGTAATTCCATACCCCGGAACTCTGCCCTCCAATCCTGTTGGAAAGCCCCACCTGCAAAGCTTTTCAGGGTGGTCCCACCCCCAAGGATTCAGTTGAAGGCCATCTGGCCTGTTGATACTTATGCGATGGTTCACCCTATGAAACCTGGGAGGCAGCTTTGATGATCTCTGAATCTCCTTTGGGGTCATTCTTTCCTTTTCTTGAGGAACAGGACACATTCTCAGCCAAATAACTGTTCCAATCCTGCAAGAGCTAAGAAGTCTAATAGCCTTCTTTGATTTCGTGTCATATTTTCTGTCCATTTTAGCCCCAGCTGGCAGTGACTCTACTGGCATAACTCCATCTCTATTCCTGGCTTCCACAGAGATGGCTGATTTCGTCCATTAGTCACATCTATAATCTCTTTATCAAATGGTTGTTCAGCCACACCCTTAGTGTTCTCTTCAGAACAATCTTTCTCAATTTTTGAATATATATATTTTGATAATTTTCCAAATCTCTAAGTTCTGTTGCCTTTTGGCTAACAATTTCCTCCTTAATCCATCTCTCTCCACTCACATTTTACAATGAGCAATAAAGAAGATTCCCAGCTGTATCTTCAATGCTTTGCTTAGAAATCTCCTCTGCTCTGCATCTAATTTCACTGCTTGCAAGTTCCACTTTCCTCAGAACACTAGAACACAATTTAGCCATGTTCTTTGCCAATTATAATAAGGATGACTTTTCCTGTAATCATTTTTCTGAGACCTCACAAGAATGGCCTTTAACATCCATATTTCTATCAACATTCTGTTCACAGCAATCTACACTTTTTCTAGCATGCACCACAAAACTCCTCCAGCATCTACCTTTTACCCAGTTCAAAAACACTTTCACCTTTTTAGGTATTTTTTGCAGTAGCATCCTATTTCTTGGTACCAAACTCAGTATTTGTCACCTTGGGCTGCCATAACAAGTACCATAGACTGTGCAATGGACTAAATGTTTGTGTCATCCCAAAATGCATATGCTGAAATTCCAACCTCCAATGTATTGGTATAGGAGGTGGGGTGATTAGGAAGTAATTAGATCAGGAGGGTAGAGCCCTCATGAGTGGGATTAGTGCCCTATAAAAGGAACCCCAGCGAGTTCTCTCACCCACTTTCTATCATGTGAGGATACAAGAAGACTGCAACCCAGAAGAAGGCCCTCACCAGAAGCCAACCATGCTAGCAACCTGATCTCAAATTCCCAGTCACCAGAACTGTGAGAAATAAATGTCTGTTGTTTATAAGCCACCCAGTGTAAAGCAGCAGCCCAAACTGACTGAGTGGCTTAAACAAGTGAAATTTATTTTCTCACCATTCTGGAGGTTAGAAGCCCAAGACCAAGGTTCTGGCTGATTTGGGTTGTGGTGAGAACATGCTTCCTGGTTTACAGATGACCCCATTCTCTCTGTGTTCTCTTGTGACAGAAAGAGAGAGAGATCTTCCTCCCTTCCTCTTCTTATAAGGCCACCAATCCTATTGGATTAGGGACCCATCTTCATGACCTCATTTAATCTTAATTATTGCGTGAAAGTCCTGTCTCCAAATACAGTCACATTGGGGGTTAGGGCTTCAACATACACATTGTGGAGGAGATACAATTCAGCCCATGGCAAAGTTGAAGGGTCTACTTCATGTAGTTAATCTAGATTCTGGCTCCTTTACACCATCTGCCATTTTCTCAGACCTCAGAGTTCTTTACTGTATCTTCATCATTAGTTGCTGACAAAGGAAGGAGGGGTACTACAGGATGGCTTGGAAAAATTTATATACTATCTGAAAATAGCCGATATCATGTCTACCCACATTCTTTTGGCCAGAACTCAGTCTAATGGTCACACTTAGTGTAAGAGAACTGGGAAATCTAGTTTAGACATGAACCCATGCAGAGAAAAGAAAATAGATATTGGCGTACACTAGCAGTCTCTGCCTCCATAACCCTTCTTTAAAAATTTATGTTTAGGAATCCACTAAAAAAAGCAAAAACAAAAAGAGCTATTAAAACTAAAACATGAGTTCAGCATGTTTTCAGAATTTAAGACCAATAAACAAAAATAAATTGTATTTCCATACTCTATATACTAGTAATGGATAATAAAAATGAAATTAAAGAAAATTCCATCTAAAATGGCATAAAATAAAATACTTGGAAACAAATTTAACAGAAGACATTCAAAATCAATACAGAAAAATCAACTGTATTTCTGTGTTTTTATACAGTAGAAATGAATAATCAGAATGAAATTGCAAAAGATAATTTCAATTACAATATCATCAAAAAGAATAAAATAATGAAAAATAAATGTAACAAAAGAAGTTAAAAATGTACATTGTGAAAACTAGTAAACATTGTTGAAGGAAATTGAGAAAGATCTAAATAATTAGAAACACAACTTACGTTTATGGATTGAAAACATTATTTTTAAAATGGCAATACTTACTAAATTGATCTACAGATTCAACACAATCTCTATCAAAATCCCAAATGATTTATATGTGGAAATTGACAAGTTTATTCTAAATTTTATATGGAAATTCAAGAACAGCCAAAACAATCTTCAAAAAGAAGAACAAAATTCTTGTTCTCTCACTTCCCAATTTTAAAACTTACTGCAAAGCTACAGTAATGAAGACAGAGTGGTACTGGCATAAGGACAGACAACTATATTAATAGGATCTAATTGAGAGTGCAGACATAAACTCTTACATTCATGGTCAATTTATTATAAACAAGGATGCCAACACAATTCAAAGGGAGAAAGAGTAATTATTTCAACAAATGGTGCTGGAACAACTGGATATCTGCATGCAAAAGGATGAAGTTGAACAGCTCCCATACACCATACACAAAAATCAACTCAAAATGGATCATATCAAAATGTAAAATCCAAAACTATAAAATTCTTATAAGAAAATATAGACACAAATCTTCATGACCTTGGGTTATGCAAAGCCTTCTTAGATATAATACTAAGAGCACAAGAATGAAAGAAAAAAAAATGATAATTTGGACTTCATGAATGTTAAAAACTTTCACGCTGCAAAAGAATAGTATAAAGAAAATGAAAAAACAAACCACAAAATGAGATAAATACTTGCAAATAATATATATAATCCAGAATATGTGAAGAAAATATAAACTCAGTTTCCAAGTCTTGCTATGTAGCCAGTATTACCCAGTTATCAAAACCAAAGACATCAGAAGAAAACTACAGCCAATAACTCTTATAAATATTAATATAAATAGATGCAAAAATCCTTTAAAAATACTAGAAAACTGAATCTCAAAACATGTAAAAAGGAGTATATAACATGACCAAGTGGGATGGCTATAGAAAAAAAAACAAAAAACAAAACACGACAGACAATAACAAGTGTTAGCAAGAATGCGGAGAAAATGAAATAATCATTCACTGCTTCTGGGAATGTAACATGATGCAGCCACTTTAGAAAACAGTTTTGTCAGTTTTTCAAAAATGTTAAACTAAGGGTTACCGTATGATCCAGCAATTCTACTCATAGGTATATATCCAAGAGGAATAAAAATAGAAATCCAAACAACAACTTGTGTACTAATGTGCATAGTAGCATTATTCATAATAGTAAAAAAGTGGAAGTAACTTACATGCTCATCAACTGATGAGCATTCAATAAACAAACTGTGATATGTCCATATGATAGAAAATTATTTAGCAATAAGAAGAAATGAAGTATTGACACATGCTACAACTGGATGAACCTTGAAAACCTTATGTCAAGTGAAAGAAGGCAGTCAGGAAAGACCACATATTGTATGATTCTATTTATATGAAATATCTATAACAGACAATGCTATAGAGATAGAAATTAGATTAATCATTGCCTAATTGTCCCTAGGACTCAGGTAATGGGGGGAGTGGTGAATAGGGAATGACTACTAAGAGGTAAGAAGGTTAATTTTTTTAGTACAGTTGTCCCTTGGTATCTGTGAATATCAAAATCCAGGGATGCTCGAATCTCATATAAAATGGCATAGTATTTGCATATAACCTACACATATCCTCCCATATACTTTAATTCTTCTCTAGATTACTTACAATATCTAACACGACGTAAATGCTTTGTAAATAGTTGCCAACCAGTAAATTCAAGATTTGCTTTTCGGAACTTTCTGTAATTTTTTTGAGGGGGGAGTATTTTCGATCTGTAGTTGGTTGAATCCGGGGATGCGAAACCTGCAGATACAGAAGGCCAACTCTAATGAGAATTTTTTAAACTTATATATATACTCGTATAAAAACAGAGTTTTAGGGTATAAGTGGCCTGAGAAACGTGTAATCTTCTACTTGGTGATAAGTGGTAACCTTCACTATAATGAAAGTTTGGTCTCCTATTCAGGAAAACCTAGTTAATAGAGGAGTGAGGATTTTAACCCCTCCTTGGGTATTGGTAGGTCAGAGAAAATACTTTGTCAATATTGTGTAGCTTTCTTTTATAAAATTTTAGGGTTTTTTTTTTTTTTTCTATCTTAGGGAAAACAAGTGTTCTAAAGATTATAGAAAATTTGGGATTTAAAGAAAAGTTTAAAAAAGAGAATTTTACCCAACATTTAGAGACAGTCTTAATGGATACTTTGTTCTACTTCCTGCCATTTTTAAGTGCACATATAATTTTAATTACGTAATATATAAAAAGATATATATTACCTTTAAAATTTGCAAGTTTCTCACCTTAGTTAAGTAACGTTTGCTCATTGTAAAAAAAGAAAAGTTTGACAATAAGCCTGGAGAAGGATATAAAAATTACCCTCAAATTCCGCTAACCAGAGATAAACACTAGAAACAGTCCACTGTACATACAAAGGGTGGATTCATGCAGATATTCGCCTAGTTTAAGTACCTCTGATGGAACTTCCCTCACCATTCAGTAAATTTTTCTTGCTCCTCTCTGAAGGTTTCCTCTCTGTCAACACTATAGTAGATGCTGATACTTCCAGAAGATTCCACCCCCTCCTCAACCTTGCTCATTTCTTTCCCCATTTGTCATTGTTTCAATGTGCAGTATGATTCCCTCTCAATTGCTTGTCTGAGGACCCTTAGCCTTGGCCTCATTTTCTTCTCTGATACCACAGCATCCCTGAACTTATATTTTCTTCTTATTTGGCTCTTCTGCTTACTTGACTTTCCCATCTCTAGGACTTCTCTCCCCACTTACACCCTTCCTGCCAACACAACTCTTTGATGAAACGGTATCCCTTTGGCTTCTACTGGAGTCAACTGCAAAACTGACATTTTGACTCTTCTACGAGAGTCAAGATTTGGGGCTAAGACAGTCATTTTGAGGGCACCGTGAGCTGTTTCTTTGCTTTAAAAGTGTTTTTATATGTTTAAATATATTTAACTATGTTTAAAAGAGAAAAGCTGCTTTATGACATTTGATTTTAACTAGTACTTATAATTCATGGTGGATAAAGTTTGCTATTACTAGAAGGTCTTGTGATTCTCATAAAAATACATTTCAAGTTCTCATTACATCCTCAATTGACATTATCAATTTAAGCAACTCAACTTTTTATGCATTTTTGAGTATTGCCTGCATAGTGCCAGTACAAATTGTCCAGAAAGTGTTTTACAGTTATTCATATGTTATCAAAGATGGTTTAACTTAATCGAGTTGGGACATCAAAATTTGCATGTCATTTACCAAGAACCTCAATTTCTTCTCCAAAATAGTAATATTAAATTATTATATTATATTAAATAAAACTTTAACATTTTATTAGGTCTCAAAGTAAAAAATATGTATATATTACATATATTTTATATATTTTTACTTTATTTTCATCATATATATAAAAGTATATATATAAACTTATATATGTTGTACATATAAAAGAATATATATGTGATAAAAGATAAACTGAGGTACTTTAAAATTTTCAAGAGTTTATTTGAGCATACATCGATTTGAATAAGGCAGTGCCAAGGCAAAGGTAGCTAAGAACACTCCACCAACAAGGGCTAGTGGTGAGGTTTTATACAGAAGAAGCTGAAGCAAAGGAAGAAAAGTATTTGATTGGCTATAGCATAAGAAATTGTTTTATTTGGGAAAGCTTATTTGGCTGTTTGTGACTATTTTTTCTAAGTTTCATTTTTTCAGATTCAAGTGCATTGACTCTGGCTTTGGTTTTTGTTTGCTTACATAGGATACCAAGGTGTTAGAGTCACCTCAGTCTAATCACCTCCTTGATTAATTACATAGATAGATGGATGATAGATACATAGATGATTCATAGAGACATAGTTATATATATATAAAATTATATATAAATGTAAATAAATATATATAAAACCTTAAATCCCAGCATTAATCAGAAATAAATTTATCCTTCCACAAGTGCTATGTAATCATCCATAAAACCTTTCCCCAATCAGATGGATTAGAAATTCACCTCTAGGATATATTTACTTTTGTGTTAAAAATCGTTGCAACAACTCATTTATCCATAGAGGAAGAACTTTCATGCTTTGTTGAATATAAATGTAGTCAAAGTTTGTATTTATATTGGGCCTTACCATATAGGTAAAGAATTCATACTCACCACCTAATTTCCTTCTCTCAATCATCCTGTGAGGCAGTAATAGTGTGTAATATTTTTGTTTTCAAAATTAAAAAAAAACAAACAGTCTCATAGTAGTTTAATGATTTATCACAAACTATCTGGTTAAACTTTGGAGGGTCAAGAAGGAGGGAAGATTGTTGGACTGTCTTCTCTGAGATCTCTATCCTGTCCTTTAGTTTTGCTGCATTTTACAGGAAACCCCCAATCTTTTTTTTTTTTTTTTTCTTTTTCTTTTTCTGTCTTTATTTTTATTTTGGAGCCCTTGCTCTCTAGCTTCCAGGTGGGATCTGCAATGAGTGTCTGGAACCTATGACTGGGGTGCTAGAAGAATGAGAAGCCAGGATCTTTCCCCTTCTCTCTGCTCCTGTGGTGTCTCTGGTTGTAGTTGGTTCCTCCTTGTCCCCCACTCCTGACCACAGCCCATCCATTACGATTCCAGCAGCTGTGAGGCAGCCGTGATTTCTGGACTCTGGTAACACCACTTGTTCCCATTGCCCTTCTAGTCCTAGGATGATAACAGCTTCCTGCTGTTGCTAATTTCTGGGTGACCTCACTCTCAGCTCTTCTGACCATTTCCTTGTATCCATTAACCTATCATGGTTTGATTTTTTTGCCTAGATCCCAATTGTTATTTGAGAGATACCATCAATGTTTCCATGTGTAAAAGTACTAATCCCAATACTATTTTTCTGTTTCATGAAAAAATATTCTTCTATTCTTTGCTTAAAATAAGAAATAACGCGGGGGTTTCGCGGGGGCTTCGCGGGGGCTTCGCGGGGGCTTCGCGGGGGCTTCCCTGGTGGCGCAGTGGTTGAGAGTCTGCCTGCCAATGCAGGGGACACGGGTTCGAGCCCTGGGCTGGGAAGATCCCACATGCCGCAGAGCAGCTGGGCCCGTGAGCCACAATTACTGAGCCTGCGCGTCTGGAGCCCGTGTTCCGCAATGGGAGAGGCTGCGACAGTGAGAGGCCCGCGCACCACGATGAAGAGTGGCCCCCGCTCGCCGCAACTAGAGAAAGCCCTCGCACAGAAACGAAGACCCAACACAGCCAAAAATAAATTAATTAATTAATTAAAAAGGAAAAAGAAATAACTCTATTTTATTGTTCATTATGTATTATTGATGTAAACTATAGGAGCTTATTGCTCTTATATTTGAGTTCCTAAAAACATTTTCCATTGAATGCCTTTGATTAGGATAAGACAGTTAATGTAAAAAAAAAAAAAAAAAAAAAGAGCCTGTGTAGTGATTAGGATCAAAGAATTAATGTAATTCTTGCCCAGCCTTTCAGAAGCGTATGACCTCGAGCTACTTTGTCCGTGAACCTGGGTTTAGTAGAAATAAGAATTCATAGGACTTAGGATTCTTGTGAGGAATGAATGAGTTAGTATGTGGGAAGGACACAGTGTATTGCTTGATTCATAAACACTAATAAAAAGTAGCCATTTTAAAGTGCTTTTGAGAATTCAGATTAAGCACAAATTATTGTGATTTATATAATTATAGATTTAAAACTATTTATTTGGGTTGTGAGAACTTTTAAATCATTTATGTATGTGTGTGTGTGTATATCTTGTGTGTATATAGCTGTATATAATATATATGCACATATATACCATTGTATAGATCAATTTAAATATGCTTTTCTAAAATCTTTAGATTTTAAATTTCAGAAACTTAAGAAAAAATAATATTCTAGAATTTTAATGTTTTAAAAAGATATATTTCTTGATTATAACAAAATTAGTATTAAAGTGTTTGCAAAGAAGCATTTTGCAAATGCAAAATGTGTTCCTGAAGAAAATATATATATATATATTCCAGCAAAAGATTTAACTACCTTGGATCTACATAAAAGAATGCTAGGGCTTCCCTGGTGGCGCAGTGGTTGAGAGTCTGCCTGCCAATGCAGGGGACACGGGTTCGAGCCCTGGTCTGGGAAGATCCTACATGCCGCGAAGCGACTGGGCCCGTGAGCCACAATTGCTGAGCCTGCGCGTCTGGAGCCTGTGCTCCGCAACAAGAGAGGCCGCGATAGTGAGAGGCCCGCGCACCACGATAAAGAGTGGCCCCCACTTGCCGCAACTAGAGAAAGCCGTCGCACAGAAACGAAGACCCAACACAGCCATAAATAAATAAATAAATAAAATTTAAAAAAAACGAGAATGCTAAGGTCTTCAGATATGCAGAAAGTCTTTGGGAGATATAACATAAATTAGATAATTTTCTTTTTATATAACTACTTTTGGAGATGAGCTAAAGTATTGCATAATAGTCCTGATTTGGTTAACTCTGAAATCCTTATTTATTTATCTGTTCTAGTATCGTGTCTTTATGGATCCTCTTAGGAACACCTGCAGAAGAAAGAAAGGAAAAAGAAAGAAAGAAAGAAGGAAGGAAAGAAAGAAAGAGAGAGAGAGAGAGAGAGAAAGGAAGGAAGGAAGGAAGGAAGGAAGGAAGGAAGGAAGAAAGGAAGGAAGGAAGGACAGATGGAAGGAAGGAAGGAAGGAAGGAGATGGTACCTGAAGAATAGTACATTTTGTCTAAGGCTGAAGGGGAAGAAAAGTTCCAAAACAAAAAGCAGAGCAAAACAGAAGCTGGGGACAAGTCTACAGATAGAATTGAACAGAAACAAATTCTACTATTCCTACGTCAAACATAAAAGAAAGTAAAAGTCATAAAGACGAGGATCTAGTAACTATAAAAATTCATAGTAATTTCAGGAACCATTACAAAAAACAAGTTTCAAGTTCTGAATTACAAAAAATTAGCAGTCAGTTGGGACCCTAAATTAATGAAAGATTGATTTATTCCAACTACATCTGACTTCCATATTGTAGAAGTATACTCTTCTGACTCCATTCCAAATATATGCTATTCTAAAATCAGATTTCAAAATTTGGCCAAAATGGAACTCAAAAGAACATTATGTAAATATCACTTCTTGTTTCAATTCTCTTAAAAATCTCTAGGATCTGTAGCAGTAAAGTTTACATATGTGGAACATGGTTTTGAATATATATATATATTACAAACATTCACTGCAACAATAGTCATCCTTGATTTGCCCTTTTATAATGTACCCACTACGTGTATGCAGAGCTATAATGGGGCTTTGTAAATCATCCAACAAACTCCAAGCATAGGAGTCTTTCTGTGGAATTCAAGATGTTAATATTTCCTTTCTAACCAAATTAGCTCCACATGTTTTCTGCTGCAACTAATCTCCTTCCTGTGGAATGAGGCATGGGCTGACTCATTCTTTATTTTTTGAACATGACAATTTATTCCAGAGTAACCCTCGTTTCACATAGGCTCAGTCTCCTAGCCATTGCTGTGTACCCAGCATTCTTGCTGACCTTTGGAGCAAAGGTGTGGAATTATGGAAGAAAATCCTTATACCACTCGTGTACAGGCTAAGGAGACTTGGATGGTCATCTCACAAGTGGCAGATTTTAGATAGCTTGTGTGGCAGAAAAATAATTTCTTAGGTGTCTACAGAAAGTTTAGGATGGATAAAGTGTCCCCAAACATACATATCTGAGAATAAGAACAAGAATAAGAATTATATTATTGATAATGTCCTAAATGTCAGGCCTTGATCCCTATTTATAATATTGCTAATACTTACAGAGATAAAGTGGCTAATATAGCCCCATTTTGAACATGAGAAGACAGTCACACAGCTAATAATTAGTAGAGCAGAAATTCAAACCCAACTCTCACGGTTCTAAAACCAATGGCTTTGAAATGCATCCTCTCCATCATTTGCGTCTCAAAGTGGCCTCTGCAGAGGTGGAGTAGAGATCACAATGACTACTTAGATCTGTGAACTAATTAATAATACTCAGAAAGGTGAAGTGACTGTTAAGGCCTCAAGGCTTAGAGATAGAGTCTGAACCACATTCTGGCTCTAAGGATGCCCAATTCTGTGCTACTTTTCTTCCATCACTCAATTCACTTAGAGTATTTAGCTGAAGACCCATCTAACAGTGTCTCCTTAGGTAGAGGGAAGGAAAAACTGAAGGAGAAGAGAAAGGAGAGAGGTAAGAGCTGAAGCGTGAATACTTGGAGGGCAGAATCTATATGCTATTTGTTGTTGCATTCATAACACCTAGCATGGTGTCTTGAACATAGTGATATTTGGTATTTGATAATATTTAATAAATGAATAAACAAAGAATAGATAGATGATAGATGATGATAGATAGATAGAAAAAATAATATAAAAACCTTTGGTGGTTGGGGTTTGTTTTCTTTTTTTTGGTTTGTTTGCATAGTAAAAATCTCACTATATTATTATAAAGAATATCTGACTGGGTATCTGGACAGTTTGATTTAGTTCTGTCCCACCTCTCATTTCAGCTGTTATTTTAGGAAATTTTCCCCATCTCCCTGGGCTTGATTTCTCTCATGTATGTAATAAAAGGGTTAGGTTAATTAAGTTTTAAAATGTTGTCAAACTAGAGGGCACTGTCTATAGGTAACCTGTTTTTCAGAAGACGTTCCATTGTAGGACAATGATCTGGTCATAGAATTTTTTGGTCACATGAGGGTATCGATTATATTATGTGTATGATCGCAAAGGTTTCAGTAGCCTGGTGGAAGACAGCAATATGACATTCCTGGTCCTTAATGTTTGCTAAGCACCTATTTGTTCCTCTCTCATTCTTTCAGCAAGGAATTAATAAAGCATCTCTATTTGAAAGTCTTGAATTAGTAAGAAGTTCAAAACAATTATAACTGGCATTCTAAAAGGGTTACACATAAGGAACCAGAAAGAGAAAAAGGAATACCTAATGGTATTTCTTGGTAAATTGGCAAAGTTAACATTTAAAATTGAAGGGAGAGCAGAAGTTCACCGAACGGCAAGAAGAAAGATCTGCCCCTGCCAAGGAAGCATCATGACACAATGTCTTTGGGGGGGTGCCAACCTTCTTAGCACAGCAAACGCAGAGAGAATCAAGGGAGTAGCAACAGATGAAGCTGAGAGTAGGCAGAGCCCATGGCCTAAAGGGCCCAGTAAGCCAATCTAAAGTTTTCTATTATCTTTTAGGTTATAAGCAATCACTTGAAAACTTTTTGAAGAAGAGTGACATGAGTACACAGGCATACCTGGGAGACATTGCAAGTTTGGTTCCAGACCATCGCAATAAAGCAAATATTGAAATAAAGTGAGTCACCTGAATTTTTTGGTTTCCCCGTGCATACAAAGCTTATATTTACACTATTCTGTAATCTATTAAGTGTGCAATGGCATTATGTCTAATAAACAAGGTACATACCTTAATTTAAAAATACTGGTGTTAGAAAAATGGCACCAATAGCTTTGCTTGTTGCAGGGTTGCCACAAAACTTCAATTTGTAAAAAACACAATGTCTGCAAAGTAAAATAAAGTGAAACACAATAAAATGAGGCTTGCCTGTATTTACATTTTGAAAAATCCATATGGCAACCTGTGGAGTGGGGGTGACTGGATGGAAAAGAGCCCAGTTAGTGGAATGGACAAGGCAAGAGATACTGAAGATCCAAACCCAGACTGTGGCTCAGAGATGGAGTACTGCATGACACTGTGCTGCATTTTACAGGGTTCAAGTTTCTTGTCAGTTGCCATTCACAGAATAACTTGGTTTGTTTTATATTGAAAAAAATTTTATGAAACAAAATCAAATGTGAGAAAAGCCAAATATGTGAGTAAGTAACAATGAAGACAATTACACCAACACTTTAAGAAAATATTTTATATAGTACTTCCCCCCTTATCTGCAGGGATACCTTCCAAGACCCCCAGTGGATACCTGAAACCACAGACAGTACCAAACCCTATATATACTATGTTTTTTCCTATATGTTCAAACCTATGATAAAGTTTAATTTATAAATTAGGCACAATAAGAGATTAACAATAATAACCGATAATAAAATAGAACAATTATAACAATATACTGTAATAAAAGTTATGTGAATGTGGTCTCTCTTTTTCAAAATATCTTATAAATTGAATGCCTTTTCCATCTTAACTATGTACTCACCACACACTGTGGCTATAACTTTTGAAGTTTGAATTTCGACAGCAAAATTAGCACAGTTTTTTCCTCTTTATAATTTCACAGATAGAAGATTCATTCTTACCATAGAGCTTAGCAACCTTAGTACATGACTTTTTTTTTTTTTCTTTTTTTATTAAGTTGAGAAAGTTCACATTTTCACTTAAAGAAGCACTTTACGGCTTCTCTTTGGCATATCTGAATTGCCAACATCCCTACTCTTGCGCTTTGGAGCAATTATTAAGTAAAATAAGGGTTTCCTGAACACAAGCACTGTGATATCAAGACAGTAGATCTGATAACCCAGGCAACTATTTAGTGACTGAATAGCAGGATATACTGGACAAAGGGATGATTCACATCTTGGGTAGGACGGATCAGGAGAGTGCAAGATTTCATCACGCTACTCAGAATGGCATGCAGTTTAAAACATATGAATTGTTTAAATAAGGAATTTTTTATTTAGTATTTTCAGACCATGGTTGACCATGAGTAACTGAAACCGAGGAAAGCAAAACTGCAGATAAGGGGGACTACTGTACTGTCTTCTTGATGACCTGGAGTGTGTGATTGCAGATGTCTTAAACTAGAATGAAATGTTATAGAACCCTGTATTGGCAAGGTCCAGTGGAACCTATGGACAAATTCAGTGGAAATATACTTTTCTAAAACTAGGCTTTTGTGTCATCCTTTATTTGTTGGCCCTTTAAAGTACTACAGTTGACCCTTGAACAACGTGGGGGTTAGGGGCACTGACCCCCTGTACAGTCAAAAAATTTGCATATAATGTTTGACTCCGCAAAAACCTAAGTACTAATAGCTAACTGTTGATCAGAAGCCTTACCAATAACAAAACAATTGATTAATACATATTAAATGTATTATATACTGTATTTGTAAAATACAGTAAGCCAGAGAAAAGAAAATGTTATTAAGAAGATCATAAGAGAAAATAATTTATAGTACTATGCTGTATTTATTGATGCCATAAATTTTCATTGTCTGTTAACAAAGTGTAGTTCTGTCAATACCTACACCAGTAGTGTCCTACATGATACAAAACACTGTAGATTTTATATTTATTACTAACACTAGACATCGAAAATGAAAAGATGATGTGAAAAAGAAATTCATATTTATTTACCAGTGTAATAATTCATGCATTGACAACAAAGAAGCAGCAATTTGATTGGTTGTGGTAGCGTAGCATAACCAATACAGTTGCTTCACAGTATTCTAGCCTATACACTCATGAATGAATCATTATAAATTTTTTATGGCATTCAGTATTACAGTCATACTCATCATACAATATTGGAGATGTTACATTGTTTAAAAACCACTCACCTGTGATGACAAGCTAATATGCAGTTTCTCCAATTACGAGAGAGAGGCATACTGTATGGTAATGTAATTCCTTGAAAGCAAAATTATTAAATAGTAAGAAAACTAATACACTATTTTTTTTTCTTTTTTCTTTTCTTTTCTTTTTTTTTTTTTTTTGGCTGCATCGGGTCTTAGTAGCAGCATGCAGGATCTTTCATTGCGGTGTGGGATTTTCGCTGTGGCACGGGCTTCTCTCTAGTTGCGGCGTGCGGGTTTTCTCTCTTTAGTTGTGGCACGCAGGCTCCAGGGCGCGTGGGCTCTGTGGTTTGCAGCGGCATGTGGGCTCTCTCATTGAAGTTCGCGAGCTCAGTAGTTGTGGCATTTGGGCTTAGTTGCCTCGCAGCATGTGGGATCTTAGTTCCCCAACCAGGGATCAAACCCCTGTCCCCTGCATTGGAAGGCGGATTCTTTACCACTGGACCTCCAGGGAAGTCCCAATACACTATTAACTTTATTTTAAATATCACATCCCTTCTCCCTATGTAAAGATAGACTATCTACTTCAATACAAGTCTTATGCACGATGTTCTACACAATGAATACTTAAGCAATAATGATGATTATGACACAAAAAATTCTCATACAGTTCTTGCTGTACAGGTATTAGTTTTTTGCAAGAAGAAACATACATATACAAGAGATAAGTTTACCAACTTGATGGCATGGTGATTCTTTACTATTCATTAAGTGGAAGTGGATCAGCATAAAAGTCTTCATTCTCATTGTCTTCATGTTGAGTAGGCTGAGGAGGAGGAGGGAGAGCAAGGGTTGTTCTTGCTGTCTGAGGGGTGGCAGAGGTGGAAGAGGTGGAGGAGGTGGAAGGGGAGATGGGAGAGAGGCAGGCACACTCAGTGCAACTTTACAGAAATACATCGTCTGTTATGTCTGACATTTTTGCTTTATCATTTCTGTATAAGTGTTTCTATATGGTACCAATCCTTCTTCCAGTTTCAGTGCCCATATCATAGAAGGTTCCATGTTGTTAAAGAAGTCAAAAGCAGTCTTGAATAATCAGAACCGTTCTGCCTGACTGTCTGATGCCAATTTGTTTCCTGTACTGTTACTTCTACATCTTCCTCATCATCTGGCACTGGTTCAGAAGCTGTCATCTCCACTAAGTCATCTTCTGTTAATTCCTCTGGTGTGGTGTCTATTAGCTCTTGAATTGCTCCAAGATACTTATCTTGAAACACTTCACCTCTCACTTTTTTTTTTTTTTTTTTTTTTGCCATCTCCAGGATCTCTCATGATTTCTTTGATTGCCTCTGTCCTAAAACTGGTGAAGTCATGCACAACATCTGGATGTAGTTTTCTCCAGCAGAAATTTGTTGTTTCAGGCTTAATGGCTTTCAAGGCTTTTTCTGCAACAATGATGGCATCTTCAATCGTGTAATCCTTTCATACTTTCATGATTTTCTATCAGGTTTCTTTTCTACTGCAGTGACCATCCTTTCCATCGAGTACCATATGTAATGAGCCATAAAGCTCCTTATGACCCCCTGACATAGATGCTGAATTAGAGATGCTGTGTTTGGGGGCAAGTAGACAAGTTTGACGTCTTCCATGTTGAGCTCGTGGGTTTCTGGGTAGCCAAGGGCATTGTCCAATATCAAAGGAACTTTAATAGACAATCTCTTACTGGCAAAATAGTTCCTGACTTCAGGGACAAAGCATCAATGAAACCAATCCAGAAAAGGGGTTCTCTTTGTCCAAGCCTTTTTGTTGTACAACAAAAAGACTGGCAGCTGGTGTTTATTTTTCCCTTCAAGGCTAGGGGATTAGTGGCTTTATAGATAAAGGGCAGTCTTAATCATAAGTCCAACTGCATGTGTACAGTGGAGCTAGCCTCTCCTTTAAATCCTGGTGCTCACTTCTCTTCCTTATTACTAAGTGTCCTTTGTGCCATTATTTTTCCAGAATATGACACATTTGTCTGCCTTAAAAATCTGTTCAGGCAGATATTCTTTCTCCTCAATGATTTTCCTAATGGCATCTGTGAACTCATCTGCTGCTTCTTGGTCAACAGAAGCTGCTTCTCCTGTTATCTTGACATATTTTTCAAGCCAAATCTCTTTCTAAAATTATCAAACCATTCTTTGCCAGCATTTAATTCTCCAGTTTTAGATCCTTCACTTTCCTTTTGTTATAAATTGTGATATGATGACTTCACTTTTTCTCAAATCATATTAGAGTCTATAGGTATGCCTTTCTCATAGCAATCCTACGCCCAAATAAAGCTGTATTTCTGATATAAGATAAAAAAGTATTTTTCAAAAAGTACAAAGTTTTTACAACTGCTGGAGTAGCTGCAGCAACAGCTTCACAGATTTCCTTTTCTTTTTTTACAGTGGTTCTTATGCTGGATTCATTTATCTTTAAATAGTGGGCAACCTCAACTGTGGACCTCAATCTATGGCACATGTCAAGCAATTCAGCTTTTTCTTGTCATGTTGAGACTTTTCTCTGCTTCTTGGGAGCACTTCCAACATGACTAGTGGCACTTCATATGGGTCCCAGAGTGTTATTCAAGGTTTACGGTATGACACTAAACATGATGAAAAATACGCAAGAACCACAAAAGATCACTTTTTACTGAGCTATACAATTTACTGGAGAAACAAACTGTACATGTAGATACAATTAGCATCACACGATGTTTTAAGTGGATACTCACAACACCTGAGCTCACTGCAACAGCAACAGGAGTGGCTACAAAATTATTACAGTGGTACAGTAGGAACTACAGTTACTTTTATGTAGTTATGATTTAATAGTGTATCTTTACATTTGTTTACATTTCTCTTGACTGTGAATGGTGCCATGGACTATAAATATTTGTGTGTGTAAGGTTGGATAAACCATAATGTTTTATAATAGATTTGTGTATATTTTATGGTTGTAAATGATAAAATAGACTAGTACCTACATATATTTTATGCATGCATAATATACCTATTTTTTTCTTAATTTTTTCAATATTTCTAGGCTATGAAGTTCATCTGTGAGATTTTCCAAATTGTTTCAAACTTCCAAACAATTTTCCAATATATTTATTGAAATAAAATCTGTGTATAAGTGGACCCACACAATTCAAATCCATGTTGTTCAAGGGTCAACTGTACTTGTGCTTGACTTGGAAAAAAACAAATAGGTATTCAGCATATCATTACAGAAGTTTGTTTTAAAGTAAATATTTTCCAGTTAAATTTACCAAATTATAAGATAAATTTTGCTCAAAATTAGATGAAAGTTTTTTTTATCAATACTTCAAATTCAAAATTCTGTTGTTTTCCAATTTGTGCTTAAACATCATCCACTGGAGCTCACTCTCTCTCTCTCCCTCTCTCTCTCTCTCACACACACACACACTCTCTCTTTCTCTTACTCTCTCTCTTTCTTCATCAGGGCCAAGGTTTGTATTTCACTGCTTTTCAGCCCATGGATCAGGATCTCCAAAACAAGTACGTAAATCATAAATCTAGACCCTGCTTTACCTCTGATTTTCCCCACCTCCTAATACCCTTAGTGGTTATACCAGAAGCTGCCATTAGGACTCCAAAGAATCCAAGTCACTTTCCTTTTATGAGCTACCTTATGATCATCCATGTCTCATCAGAAATTTCATCAGAAATACAAGAAAGAATAATACAAAGTGAAAGAAAATGCAGGAAAACAAAATTCAAGAAATGATCACATCTATCATGAAAAAGTAGTTGTGTCAAAAAAAAACAAACAAAACAAAACACAATTCTAGTTCTCTAGTTTGCCCACAATGTGAACATTTTTGTAATATTTGTTTTGACATATTTAATTCAACTGTATATAATGGATTAGGAGGAAAATGAGTAGTTTTTTAAATACAAAGTGGCAACCATGATTTCCCTAAATAGAGAGTACATTTGAAAAAAAAAAAAAGTTCTAATACTAAAAAAAGTGCTGTGGTGTATAATTAATATGTTATGAAATTTCTCATATTCTAAAATATTTCCAGTTTTAAGAAGTTGAGACAGAGCATGATTTAAAATATGTATATTATACTTTTAAAAGGTATTTTATCAATAATTTTTTTTTTATCTAGTTAATTTTCCTCTAGTATCTTCATAGCCAAATCTCTTACCTATTTTATTCATATCTCTCTTTGACTGGGGTTAACATTTCAGATGTTTTTGATGAATTTTTCCCCAAAATATTCATATTTTTCTACAAGTTTTTCAAGTTCTATATCATCTTTTTGAATCTCTCATAAATGCCCTTCGGTCTACTTTCAAACTTTGACTAATGAGATTCACAGACTTTGAAAGACTTTCCAGTTGGTATTAAAACAAACTTAAATAAAGAGATATCCCTTCCATTATTTCTTCATATAATGACTCCAAAATTATATATTTCTCTTTTACTATCATTTTACATGGAAATGTTTAGATGATTTGGGTTTTATTTCCTGTCACAGGTAGACCTCTGATGGTATAACTGTATTTTAGCTTCTACCATCATTTGAAGTTGGTTATTTTCATCAGGCAGTATCAATGTAATAGTTTTGAAGTCAAGGTAATGGATGAGTTTACTGAAAACCCAACTCTTTCTCTCATTCTGCTAGCCAAAGTATACTTCATGATCATAAACACAGAACTTCAGACCTCAACCTGATTCTGGGAAGGCAAAATGAATGTGCCCTTGGGAGTTGGACACTCAGAGATGTGGTAAATTATCTTGTCCAAGCACTGACCCAGTGGCACTGTAGGAAAACTCCTGGAGCATATGAGTTACATGAGCTAATTTTTTTTTTTTAACATCTTTATTGGAGTATAATTGCTTTACAATGGTGTGTTAGTTTCTGCTTTATAACAAAGTGAATCAGTTATACACATACATATGTTCCTATCTCTCTTCCCTCTTGTATCTCCCTCCCTCCCACCCTCCCTATCCTACCCCTCTAGGTGGTCACAAAGCACCGAGCTGATCTCCCTGTGCTCTGCAGCTGCTTCCCACTAGCTATCTATTTTATGTTTGGTAGTGTATATGTGTCCATGCCACTCTCTCACTTTGTCTACATGAGCTAATTTGTCTCCCATGGGCTTGTCTATCAATGGCTTAGCTGTGGGCCCACTAAAGGAAAAAAGAAACTCTGTCAAAATTACACACCATTTGCACTTCTGAAACTTTGTTTTATTTCCAATAGGTGGTTATCAAAAATTATTAACAAAAGCCAGATGACTGTATTATTTACTGTTAAAGCCTGTGTTTAATTTGTATTTATAATGACATATAATACCATAATTTTCTATATTACACAGGCAACATACACATGATTAAATCTTTGGGTGAAATGTATTTTGTGTGTGAACTATCAATAATCAGCCATCTTCCATATTAGATAGAATTTTCATATAATACAGATTGTTATTAAAGAACATGGAAAAGACTTATGGAAGCCTAACCTTATTTTGAGTTTAGAAAAAAGAACATACTATGTATAACTCACTATACTTATTAGATGTCCCTGACCAGAGAGCTAGAAGAAGTCATTTTCAGATCAAGTAAAATGAATGTAACATAACATTATTTTTAAGTTTTTATTTATTTTTTGAGGAAAAGATTTATAGTGTATCTTTTTTAGGAAAGTAACCTTTGACTTAAGGTCAATAATATAGGTAAGACACTCCACCATTTATTTCATCGATTGATGTCTACATCTAGTTAAAAATAAAAACTAAATAGATTTTTATAAGGACATCTAGAAATGCTTAGGGATGGTCCAAAATTTCCAAATTTGTTTATAAGACAAGGCTTACAAGAGTGCAGGAAGTAATTACAGCAGTTTTCATTATTCATACATCTGACATTGAATTAGATACTAATCTGATCCCTGGCTTAGTTGTCCTATAATTAAGGGTTCAACTCTTATGCAATAAACTGGATTTGAAACCCTCTTTTTCCAGCTTCTTTCCATCCAAAATATATTTAATGTGTCATTTGTTCCTCATTATACCCAAGATATTCCCTGAGCAAGTTCTCTGGCTTGAGAGGAATCTTCAACATAGTCACGCTAAGGTGTTAGTGATTAGAAGACCAATGAGATATCAACTGAATGAAAAGAATTGAACCCTCAGCTATTGAGAACTATTTTAGAATTTAAAGAATTTAAAGGCAGCGGGGTTGGTGGGAGGGGGGGGTTTGGTTCCTGATGCCCTGGAATTCCTATAATCTAACGACCCATCTGTAAATAAGGATATCTTTCTCTTTGGCACGTGTTTTCCTCTCCTCTTCCTACTCCCCCAGGAAAATGTAGTATATTCTAGGACCAGTTTATTTCCTTTTGCTATGTTTTCTAGCTCTAGAGAGATTTCAAATATGAATGTTCTCTCAAAGGAACAGAAATACCATCACTTCAAAGTCATGCATGCATGCATTTGAAGATGAAATTAATAGGTAGGACTTCATCACATTGTAATTCCAGCAAAAAAGGGGGGAAATTATAGCTTATACTTATTTAGAATTCCAGGAGAAAAGGTACAGAAACAGAAAGTATGGAGACAAAGAACAATCTTTGTCTGTTCTGTTATCACTGGATAAATAGTTTCTGTGGAACATGATCTCAAATGGGACATGGTGACTTTGACCTGTTTGTGCTGTGTTCCGTGGTACCCAGAGGTGTGAACATTTGTTGCAGGGCAAATATCATAGAAGAGGGAAATAAAGCCCTGGGGGAGACACATGAGTACAACTGGCTGCAGATTACACGTCATAAGCATTCATTGAGAAAACTTTAAGTATCTGCACAAACAATAGGGCTTGGATATGGTTGTCTTGTTAACAACTAGATGAATGTTCTCCCTGAACAACATAACATTTCTTCTTTGGCTGCCAGAAACCTCAGAGCTAAATCTGTAGACCTAATTTCAGTAACTATCTAGGAAATTATGATGTTTATCCTTACACAAACTTTTCTTGATCCATTCTTTGTACTTCTAACTCTATTTTCCATGGTCCTGGATTATGTTTTTAAACTTTTAATTTATTGTTTGCAATCAAATAAATTGTTTCAATCTCTTTGTAGACTTGAAACAAAAGTATTCAAACTTATCTCAATGATTAACAAAATAAAAGCATAACAACATTCTGCTACTCCCTTGCTTTTCTGCTTCTTTAGAATGACTCCGAGAAGTTAAACTAAGAAGACTTGTTCAAATTAACAGTAAAAACCAATCCTCTATATTTCATTAGTTGGTCTTAACTATAGAGCGGTATATCCTAAAGTTGCTAAATCCAGTTGTGATTAAGACTACACAAGAGAAAGCATAGGTTAAAACTGGCTTTTATTCTCTTCTTTGAATATTCTAATCAGCCTTCCATAGTCATTCCTTCTAGAGACACTCAGCCTTTGTCCTCTCTCATATAGAAATGGCCAGTCTGAGACCAAAGATTTCCTTTTTATTATGTATAATAATATAATACAATATTTTATTATACTTTATAATACATTATATTATAGTATATGTATTTAATATAATGTATTCAATAAGTGTTTAATATAATACATTTAATACATACTTAATATAATATATATTTTTAAATATATTCTTAATAAACAGCTGGAATTCAGTTTTTTCCTCCCAGGTGTTCCTGCCTTGCCTCCTCTGGTTTTCTTCATTTCCTGACAGTGCCCCCGCCCCCCTCATCTTACTCCAAATCTTTTGTAAATAAACAACATGATGAAAGAGACAATTATTATTCATAAGGCTATTTTTTAGTTAACTATGCCTTCATGACAGTCACTGAACCAAAAATATCTCATCACCAAGACTAGCCAAGTTGCTGCCCAGAGCCAGAAAAACTGATAGTCACATGAGATAATGTTGTCTGACCAAGGATAAGTGGAACTTTCCCCCTCCCCCACTCCGGACCCTTGAGCTTTCTCAGAGGCAGTGGTGCAGGCCAGGAGCTGGCTCTGGAGTTGCACATACCTTTGTTGGAATCTCAACTCTGCCACTTCTTCAGCATGGACACTTGGACAAACTCCATAACCTCCTGGAACCTCAATTTCCTCATCTTTAAATGAGCATAATGCTTTTTAGGGTATATAGTACATGCTCAATTAAATGCTTCCTTAAAAGAAGCTCCAAATATCTGAAAATATGTTTTTGAAATGACACACTTAAAATTATGTTATCATTCATTGAAAAAAATTAACTTCTGTATGTAACATCATACCACCTGCCTGAGAAATTAAATGCATTTTTTATCCTCATATAGCAGAAGCTAACATAGACATAGGCCTATAAATAACTGATTACAGAACTTGTCATTAAATATTCTAAGGTATCTTAGAGGTCAGGGATAAATTTTGATGGTATTATAATTATTTTGGAGTCAGGAAGTGTGATGACTAATTTTATGTGTCAACTTGATTGATCACAGAGTATCCAGATTAAACATTATTTCTGGGTGTGTCTGTGAAGGTATTTCCAAAAGAGATTAGCATTTGAATGAGTGAACTCAGTAGAGTAGATTACCCTCACCAATGTGAGGAGATATCAATTAATCCACTGGGAATTAAATAGAACAAAAAATGGAGCGAAGAGGAATTTGCCTCCTTCCTTTTTTCCTACCAAACTGATTGAGCTGTGACATCTCGTCTTATCTTCTCCTGCTCTCAGACTGGGATTTATATCAATCAGCTCCCTTGATTCTCAGGCCTTCAGACTCAGATTAAATTACAACACTGGCTTTCTTGGGTCTTCAGCTTGCAGACAAAAGATCATAGGATTTCTCAGCCTCCATAGTTGCAACAGCTAATTTTTCATAATAAATCTACTATGATTGCGTTTCTCTGAAGAACCTTGACAAATACAAGAGGCTAGGAAAGCTTATCCTACATCACAGCCAAGAATCCCTCCCACAGGGTTATTAAGTAGGATATCCAAGGGTCAAAACAGGACAGGAATGACAGGAATAAAAAAGTGTCATTTTGTTGGTTGCTGTATCCTAATACAACGAATAGCCTTGGTCAAAAGATAAATTGAAGCTCCCAGCTTAGGCTTTAGGTCTAAAAGGAACATCCTAAACATTTCTTTCACCCTAAGACCTCCACAGTTTAAATCAGCAGGCATGAAACAGAAAGATACAGGAGTCCATTCATCCACCCAGACACAGAATGAGAGTCAGAGGAAGACCACCAAAATTGAAGAGGAATCCCCGACTTTGCTTACCAATTCTGCTACACAATACAAAAAAAGGAAATGACAATGAGAAATCCTGGAGCCTGAACTCCTCACTTTATAGCTATATCCAGTGATCGTACACCCAGTGTCAATGCCCACTAATAATTGTGTGCAATCAGAATCTCTGAATTTGAATAATCAGGTTAATCTCTTTCCTTGGATAGGAGATGGGCGATAAGGAGATAGAGCTGCTAAGAAATAGGCCAGCATAGGTGGAGCATGTATGGGAAAAAGTGGCTAAAAGTCTTTCCTCCAATAAGATACAATCCTGGCATAATTAATTATCATCCTGCATTATTGCATTGGAATTATAAAACGTTATCAAGGAAGGTATCTACAGAACTCAAAACATTTCATTTGAGTTTCATTACCTGGCAGTATTTTCTTCTTCAAATGAATAATTACTCAAACTAGACTAAACATTTATTATATTGATAGTTCAATGCAGACTTCAGGAAAAGTCCTAGGTGGTATCAGGAGCAGCTGGAGTACTGATGGAACTAATCTTTACTCTCACAGTGATTAAAGTCCTTCTAATATAACTGGAAAATATGTCCACAAGAAACTGTAGAAAACACGGAGTTTCAGTGCTGGAGACTGTGGGGAAAGTACCAGAAGAGGTCTTATCCAAAGCTTTGTTGAAATGAAGGCACACTGTGTCTGTGGCATTTTACTATCAGAATAAGAAATGATATTGGTGCCATTTTATTTTGGAGGCAAAGATGGTGAGAAGGAACAGATTTCAGCAGCAGAGAAACAGTAAGGAACTAGATAACTAAGAATTTGGGGGCTGGGGGAAGGGCCAGAAACCTGAAAGGAGACCAGAAAAACATGAATAAACTTTGGCCAATGGGCATATATCTGGAGAAAACCATAATTCAAAAAGATATATGCACCCCAATGTTCACTGCGGCACTATTTACAATAGCCAAGACATGGAAGCAACCTAAATGTCCATCAACAGAGGAATGGAAAAAGAAGATGTGGTATATATACACAATGGAATATTACACAGCCATAAAAAAAGAATGAAATAATGCCATTTACAGCAACATGGGTGTACCTGCAGATTATCATACTAAGTGAAGTAAGTCAGACAGAGAAAGACAAATAGATGATATCACTTATACGTGGAATCAAAAAAATGATACAATTGAATTTATTTACAAACAGAAACAGACTCACAGACTCCAAAAGCAAACTTACGTTTACCAAAGGGAAAAGATGAGGGGAAAGGGATAAATTAGGAGTTTGGGATTAACATATACACAGTACTATATATAAAATAGATAATCAACAAGGACCTACTGTATAGCACAGGGAACTCTACTCAATATTCTGTAATAACCTATATAGGAAAAGAATCTTAAAAAGAATGGATATACATTCATTATGGTTATGAATTATGGTCATGGTTATTATACATGAACCATTTTGTTGTACCCCAGACACTAACACAATATTGTAAATCAACTATATCCCAATATAAAATAAAAATTAAATTAAATAAAAAAAGAAACATGAAAAGAGACCAGAAAAACATGAATAAACTTTGACCGATGGACTCACTCCTTCAGCAGGTAGGACCAATTTTCCCCATCCATGAGATCTGAAAGCTGCTTCAGAGCACCCATGAAAGGCGCCCTGTAAGGACCAGTTGACATGCTTCCCCTCTGCCATCAGATCCCTTTGGCCCTGCCTGACCCCTAGGGCCTCCATGGCTTGTTCTGTTTTCCAGCTACGGAGAACTCAGTCATGACAAGTTCTTGTTATGCTGTTATAAATCCCTTGCCTCCACTTCTATCAGTTTATCTGTCAACAGTGCCAGAAGCCCCTCTTCCTGAGGGCTGCCTGTAGACCAGATCTTGATTGTGCCTGAGTAGTATGAGCTCCTTATCTTCTTGGATATTGATTCCTTATCAGTTATATGATTTGCAAATATTTTCTCCCATTCCGTAGGTTGCCCTTTCATTTTGTTGATTGTTTCCTTTTTGTGTAGAAATGTTGTGGTTTGATGTGGTCCCATTCATTTACTTTTGCTTTTGTTGCCATACTTTCGTTGTCAAATCCAAAAAATCATTGCCAAGACCAGTGTCAAAGAGACTGTTATTTTTATGAGAATCTATTTATTAGGTTATTGTGGCCAATACTGCTAATATCTTGCCTAATGTCCATTCTCAATTTCTTTTTTTACTCAGAATTTGGCTTTTCTGTGAGATGGCAACATACCCATTTTAAAATACTTAGCTTTGTAGAATTTGATGCCACTAGGGCAGCCATATGCCATGCATCTGGCCAGTAAGATTTAGAGGGAAGTCTTTGAGAGTGATTTCCTATAATGCTAGTGAGAAAGGCAGTCAGTTGGCAGTTACTATTTGGACTTTGCCCATTTGCCCTTTTCTCTTCCTGTGGAACATAGTCACAATGTGCTGAAGTAGAGAAGCTTGTGGGTACAGGACACACAAAGTAGGGTTGACCAGAAAACTGGACAGAGCAAAGGTATCTGACAGCATAGGACAGTTCCCTTGCTGGTCCTGGATGCCCCACCTCTGGGCTTTTATTATCTGTGAAAAATAAGTTCTTTCCAGTTCAGTTCCTGCTTATCAAGTTTCCCTTATCACATGTCAAATGTGATCTTGACAGAAAATTTTATATTGGCTTCTTTAGAATAATTCTGTCATTTAGATTTATCAGTAACATTTATATAAACTTTGAAACCAAGTCTTATTACTTGAATTCAACTTTTCAACATTTAAATTTTGCAGATATTCTATTATAATAGTCCCAATAGAATGAAGTCAAGCTGAAACAAATTATTTTAAAAGTTCAGTTTGAAAAAAAAGAAGATTGTGTGCTATTGAATATGTAATGATGACTATAAATTGTACAAAGAATTTCTGCTTTTCTGACTCAGTTTATTAACATTGGCATTAGTACCTGATGATGTTTCTTTTGGAGGATGAAGGGGATGGGAGTGGATGACATAAAACTTACTCATTGATCCAGTGATCATTGAGTGATGAGGGCAATGTTGTGAAGAGGCTGAGTGATGAGCAAAGAATTCAGTGAAGCACCGTGGAGATATGAAGAGTGTCATTTCTTAATCTTAAAACTTTCTCTTCCTAAGGGATGGTATCTGTGACTCAAAGGCTTAAAAACATAAGCCTTGTTTCCTGACAAAAGACAACTTGAAAAATGTTAGCTATCTAGCAGTAATAGTGACTTGGATGTTCTCACTGCCTTAAATGCTTTCTGGAGAGAGATATTGCCCTGTCCTATTATCCTTACCCATGAAATTCTCCATAATACTATAGACAATTAATAATAAGGATCAATATATGTGAAACTGTGTCCTAATCACATGGATTATAAAAAAAAAAGCAGTTAAATTCTGCACTGTACTAACCTAGTAAAAGTCTCAATGACGAGGAGCAGTGTGATGGTGGTGGTATGCCTCCAACTGGGTGAAATGTATTTCTGTCCTGGTCCTTAATGAGGAAGATACTCTTCCCTCAGCCAGTTTATAGCAGAAAGCCAGTGCAAAACAGTGCAGGGAATTGTGGGACCACAGATCTTCCAGATTAACAAGAAATACATTTTCTAGGGACAACCCTAGCAAAGAGAGGCTCTTGTGCTTTCCTAGACTAATAATAGCTAGTGTCAGGGTAGGGGTACAGTGAATTTCCCCTTTGCAACATAATGAATACAGACTGTGTTACTTTAAAATGAAACTGACAAATAACCGACAGAGAATGAGAAATAGTTCTGTAATTTTTAATAACTCTGATGGGAGGAAGCAACAGCTCAGTGTAGACTGATATAACCCTTGAGAAAGCAAGGCAGTCAGGGAAGCAACAGAATGATTCAGCTGAACCAGAATAGAGACCAGGCAATCTCTTAGCTATTCCATGTTTAGGGGGTTCCCAAGAAGAGATAGAAGAAATTCAAAAATACTCAACACCCCATTATACATTATTTTTGCTTTCTTATATACAATCATCAGTCATTTATTATTCTGAATTTAGTAAACGACATGTGGTTCTCATTCTGTGAAGCATGTGCAGTCATAACCAAAAAAAATCCTTCCATAGTTTTCTTCGAGTTTTATAGAAAGATCCCTTTCAGATATTGGATGGATCCTGACTAACTCAAAATCAAGATTTTGATGTGCTCAATGGGAAAAAATGAAGTAAGCAGTCATACTATCAGTGATTTCCATCAACTAATCTTATTTATCAAAGTGTGCCACTTCTTACCAAAACTCTTTCCATCCATATACTTTATTCTCATGGTCCACATAAGAATTCTGTGAAATAAGTACTATCAATATAACTTTTATTTTACAATGAAGACCCTGAGGTACAGAAACCAAATATCCTAAGGCATATAGAACTTTCTATTATAGGAATTAGAAGAGGACTAAATGTCTGTAAGACCTGATACTTTTAGCAAATTGAGATGGGAGAAAAATTTGGCCATCACTTTGATAAGAAAACCAGAACTTCTGAATCCTTGAACTATAGCCAGATTTTCTCTTGCCTTAACCAATGCCAAGGATTTGTTCCTGAAAGCAACTTTAGAAGCCACATCTTTTTGAAGAATCACAGATTTAGCTCAGTCTGTTCCACCCTGAGTAGTTCCAGTGAAAGACTAGTAAGGACATGATAGGTGAAAAGCTCTGAGACAGATAAATTGCCAAATACATTTATCACAAGTGCCTTTCCCTTGACACCTTAAGGCAGTGCAGCATACTGTTATTGTTGGAAATATGCCAAACAAATACTGAAAGAGAAGGGAATTTCCATTTTACTCTTGGTTAATGCTGAGTCCAATTAACCAAAACATCATGTCTCATGCTTTCCAGTTAACACAATTTTGCCTGTACACAAGCACATTTTTTTTTAGTTAATACTCTATTTTTTTAGAGCAGTTTAAGGTTCACAGCAAAATTGAGGGGAAGAGACAGAGAGTTCCCATATACCCCCTGCAGCCATACATGCATAGCCTCCCCATGATCAACATCCCCCATTAGAGTGTTACATTTGTTGAACGTACATTGTGGGTTTAATTGATGTACCTACATTGACACATCATAATCACCCAAAGTCCATAGTTTACATTAGGGTTTGCTCTTTGTGTCTTTGAATTTGACATTGTATAATGTCTTGTATCCAACATTATGGTATCGTACAAGCAGAGTATTTTCAGTGTCCTAAAAATCTTCTGTGCTTCACCTATCCAAGGTAATATAATAATACAATAATCACAACAATCAACACCTAAAACATTTTAATATATAATATAAAATGTAATATTTCTTGAAGTTTGAACATCACAAAGCTACTGAAGACTTACAAAACAAAAATTTATCTTAAAGTAGAAATTACTTTTTTTTCTGAAACATTTGAAAACAGCCAGTCTGATGTTTCATTACATTCAAATACTTAAATTGTATTTGTGTGTATTTTCTACAAAAAAAAGAAAAGAAGAAGGAAAAGAAAGAAGGAAGGAAGGAAAGAAGGAAGGAAGGAAGGAAGGAAAGGAAGGAAGTTCTTTTTTTATGTCCTCCTAATATAACCATAAAAATCAGAACTTTAACATGGATACATTACTACCAGTGAAACCAAGAAGGACCCTGTGGGGTTCCTGGGCACGGAAGCCTTTCCGTGTCCCCCATTTTTTGTAGGGGACAGACCCCAGTCTCCATGACTTTCCCTGAGCTCCAAAGGGTATATTCAAAAAGTTGCTAATCTGGGAAGGGTAGGGATGCAAATACAAGGGAGGGGCAGCCAAGAAACAATAGTGCAGCCTTGGGGCAGGGTCCTGGTTCCACTTCAAGTGACACACATAAAAATATCTTTAAGCTCTTTATAGAATTAAAACCCAACAATGGAAGATGTAAGCATTCTTTATACCACAGAAGACCATCTGAGATGAGATTAAAGGAACCAGAGAAGCTCATCAAAAAGATTACCTGAGACCAGATTAGAAGAGTGCAGGCCCTGCACACACCCTAATCTTATCAGCAAACCCACCCTTGAAGGCTTGCTATAAAACTCCTCATCAAATCCTCCCAGGTTGGGACACATAGTTTTTTGGGGCAGGAGCCTGCTGTGTCCCCCTTTGCCTGGCAAAGCAATAAAGCTATTCTTTTCTACTTGACCCAAAACTCTTGTCTCCAAGATTTAATTCAGCAACAATGCACAGAGGATGAGCTTTCAGCATCACCAGCTCATTCTTATAACCCAACCAAATTTTACCAATTATCTCAATAACATCCCATATAACAATAAGTCCAATTTAGAGCCACACATTTCATTTTGTTGTCACATCTCTTCATTCCCTTTAGTCTGGGACAGTTTCTCAATCTTTTGTTCACTTTCATGATCTTGAACATTTGAAGATTACAAGCATGTGCCTGTGTAGAATTTCTCTCAGTGTGGGTTTATTTGTTGTCCTCTTGTGATTAAGTTCAGATTATGCATTTCTAGCAGGCATAACACCTAAGTGATGGTGTGTTGTTCTCATTTTATTCTATAAGACTGTGCACAATTTCGGTTTGTCCCATTACTGATGTTCTATTATTTTTACCAATTGCTTAAGGTGATAACCACCAAGCCTTTCCAACATACTCTTCTCCCTTTGTCATTAGTATTTTTGGAGAAGTGAATGTCCTCCTCCACAAATTTTCTGTTTGTTTACACCTTTAATACCTCATGGTTTCCAATTTTTATTCAATCGGTTATAATTCTTTACAATTATTTTTTACTTTGATCTTTAAATTGTTTCCTTTTGGGTCAATAGTTTCAGCTGACACAAGCTTTCAAACTGCCTTCTTATTCTTTTGATGTATTCCCAACATTCCTGGTCCAAAGAGGTATTCCAAGCTCATCTAATATTTTTCCTGCCCCAGTCCTGGAATCAGTCATTTCTCTAAGGATCCTTGGTTCCTTTTAGTGGAGAATCCAAGATCTGGGTGTAGGATGTTCTCATTGCTGTTGGGGTGTTACTGCTTTAGTTCTAAGTGGACAGAGTTAGAGGAAATGTACACACACACACACACACATATACATGCATTTACATCTATATTTATTTCTGTATTCAGTTATAAATCTTGAAAACTATGAATTCATATCAATAACTAATTTTAATCCAACCTCACTGGGTTCATTCTAGTTTTCTTTCTTTCCATGAATGCAATTCCCTTTACCAATAATGAGAAAACTGGCTCTCATTATGTTTAAGTATTTACTTATTTATAAAATGTCCTGCATTTAACTATTTTCTGCCTTTACCATGATCCTATCTCCATACAGATTTACTTCTCTCCCAGCTCTGGAAGTGTGGGCTGCCTGCCAAATGGAAGTCTATTACCTCCTTGTAGAGTTGCCAGATAAAATACAGAATGCTCAGTTCAATTTAAATTTCTGACAAACAATGAATTGTTTTTTAGTATAAATATGCCCCCAAACATACCTATAACACATATACATCTATATACATACTTATACTAAAAAATGATTCATTGTTTATCTGAAGTTCAAATTTAATGGGGCATCTTGTGTTCTGGCATTAAAAGCCAGGCTTTCTTCATACTGGTCAGATTTTGTGTCCACTCCCTGGCCACTCCTGATGCCAAAAAATCAGTCTCTGTGCACCAGTGCCGGAATCGAATCTCAGAGACAGTTTTGGGTGAAATAGAAAAGAATAGTTTTATTGCTTTGCCATTTAAAGGGGGACACAGACGGCTTGTGCCTTGAAAAACTGTGTGTCCCAACCTAGGAGGATTTGGTGAGGAGTTTTATAGCAATGGTTCAAGGGTGGGGTTGTCGATAAGGATCAGGGTGTGTGCAGGCCCTGCATTCCTTTAATCTGGCCTCAGGTGGTCTCCTGATGAGCTTCTCGAAGTTATCAAACTGTGATCTTGTCTAGAATGAAGAATGTTAACATCTTCCATTTGTTGGGAGTTTTAGCTCTGTAAAGAGCTCAAAGATATAGTTATGTGTATCCCTTGAAGTGGAACCAGAACCCTGCCCCAAAAATGCATTATTGTTTCTTGACTGCTCCTCCCTTGTCTCTGCATCCCCTTCCTTCCCTGATTGGCAACTGTTTTAAAGGCTTCTGTGCCCAGGAGTCCCACAAGGTCCTGCTCAGTTTCACTCCTTCTGCATGCCCCTCCATTCCCACTTAGGACTCTGTCTCCCTGGCCAAGCTGACTCTCTGTGGGACAGTAGTTCTCATTCTGTTGCAACACTGGCCCTGAACAGGGCTCTGACACCCACACCAGGCCCATGGTGCAGGGCAGCCCCCCCATCAGATCCTCCCACCAGTCAACAATGCCACCATGCTCTGGGCCACTCCATCTCCCCCCAGTTCCCAAGATGATACCCACATTCTTCTGCTCCACCCAGTAGTCTCTAGGATCAAGTGTTCAGAGAGGGAAGAACGGGAAAAAAGAGGGGGAAAGGGGAAAAAAAAGCTCCCAAACCTTTTTGAGTTCAGATTGCAGGATTTAACACCAAGTGCTCATTTCATGATAGCAGTAGATCACCAAGAAATATGTAAGAAAAATGGAAGAAGTTCCTGATAACAGCAAGGATGAATTATAATTTATACTTTCTACCAGAGAATAAAAATTAAAAGGTGAAAAATAAATTGTTTTGGACTGTTTTTCCTAAAAGTCAAAAGTGATAACCTGCTTGGATAATGGAAAGAAAGAAACAAAGAGAAGCAGTGGGAAAGGAAGAGACCAGAGAAAACAAAAGAGAACTAAGAAAGTAAGAAAAGAAAGAAGGAAGGAAGGAAGGAAGGAAGGAAGGAAGGAAGGAAGGAAGGAAGGAAGGAAGGAAGGAAGGAAGAAAGAAAGAGAAAGAAAGAAAGAAGAAAGAAAGAAAGAAAGAAAGAAAGAAAGAAAGAAAGAAAGAAAGAAAGAAAGAAAGAAAGAAAAGAAAGGAAGGAAGAAAGGAAGAAAGAAAAAGAAGAAAGTCAATGGTAGAGAGATGAAGGGAGGAGGCTAATTATGCTAAATAGGTAAACTACATGAAATGTTTTAAAACGCTATAACTTCAAATTTTATAACTTGACTTAGAAATCTACAAAATCTGGTGACTATGGTTGATGTGGCAGATAATTTTGCCTCTCCAGTATATATTTCTTTCTTTTTCTTTCCTTCCAAACCTTGTTTAATTCAAGCCAGCAAAAACCTAAATGATAGATGACAATGTATATAATCTAGTGAGTCTCAAATGGGCCAGTTCCACACTCCTAGGGAGTGGTTAGTCTACTGTGGAGGTATTCTTGGTTTTCAAAATGACTGAGAAGAGCTAGTAACTTTTGATTATCAGGGCCAGAGACAATCTAGCAAACTGTAGAATTATCCCACCCAAAACAACAAAAGCACTTTCTTTAAGGAACACTGGTCTGAGTCTAACACTGCTGCCCCTACCCCATTTCCCCGGCCTCTCTTCTTGCTTACAGGTAGCCTTGGTAGCCAGTTCTGACCAATGAAATCCCAGTAGAAATGTATGGAGAACTTCTGGGAAAACTTTTTATTTCTCTCGAGACAGTAGCATGGAAGTGAGCATCACTTCCCACCTGTTTCATCCTTGAAAGTAGCCATCTGTATCCAAGAGAACTCTAGAGGCACTGCCCACGGAATTGATGAAGAGTTGAACTGAAGCCACACATCCCTCTGTCCAGTTATATGAGAAAATGAATCCCTATTTGTTTAAGCCACAGAAGTCATGCTTTTTTGTTACTTTCAGTACAACATATTCCTAACTGAAACTATGCTATATTTATTTCAGGAAAGTTAAATTCAAAGAAATAGCTCAAAAAAGTTGGCTTTGAGGGATCTCCTGTCAGGAAGAGATGACTACAATTTTCTTTTCCAACCCAAACTTCTGACCCACAGAGGATGGAGGTGACAAAGGGAAGATCGACATTCTATGAAATTATGTGGTAATACAATGTCAAACTTTAATGTTTTATAAAAATAATGCGATTAAATTAGATTAGTGTAAAACTCTTACAACCTTTAAAACAAAAGCTTCATAAAATGAAAATGTTGGATAGAGTGATAAAAACTGCAACACAGTGGTTTCCTTAAGTAGGAGATGTGACATAACATACGATTATGAGGATTTAATAAAATAATATAGTTTGAGGACTTTTTAAACATTAAGGAAACATACATCTTTAGTATTTTTATAATTGACAAAAGTCTGTGTTCAATACAGGATCATACTATATGTTTTGAACATTTAATTGGTTGCAATGGTATCATTTTGAAATTTTATGCAAAGTAATATTTATGCAATGTAAAACAGAAACTTGATTTAGGTTATCAAATCCCACTGTTTGTAAACCTGAGGATAAAAGATAAGAACACCCCAGTCATAAAATAGATAACTGTGAAGTAAATATTCATATTTTTCTATCTCTTTCAAAGGATACAATCATAACTGTTATCAAGCAGGTATAAATTCTTTACTGAATCATTCTTTTTTTTAATTAAAAAAATTTTTTGAAGTATAATTGGTTTACAATGTTGTGTTAGTTTCTAATGTACAGCAAAGTGAGTCAGTGGTCTATATATATACACTATATATATATATACTATATATATTATATATAAATACTCTTTTCAGATGGTATATATATATATATATATATATATATATACTCTTTTTCAGATTCTTTTCCATTATAGATTATTACAAGATATTGAGTCTATTTCCCTGTAGACCTTGTTGTTTATCTATTTTATATATGGAAGTGTGTATCTGTTAATCCCAAGCTCCTAATTTATCCCTCCCCCTACTTTCCCCTTTGTACTGAATCATTCTTTGTGAAAATATATTATGTCATTAAGTCTAGATTGCCCAATTTAATTTTCCTACTTATCAATCAATACATTAACTTTTTATTTTGTTAACCCTTTGGAAATCTTATAACGTAATTTTAATACTAATTTCAGTAATTTTGTGTTCTCCATGAATGTACATGAACGTTTCTAGCATATCATCATTACCAATAAATGTATATAATTATATAAAAAGAAAGCTGTACTGCCAAGGTAATGTGTAAAATAACATACAATATTCATGCAGTAACATAACATAAAAGAAAACTGAAAATATTTATGTGTGTTTTCTCTCTTTTTGAACTAATACTGCAGCTTACAAAAAAATATGTCATTTGGAAAGGCAAATGACAAGAAAATGTGTTGATTTACAGAGTTTGGACAAACAATGCTCTATTGAACCAAGAACCTTGAGATGGTTTTGTTTGTAGTTTTTCTAATTTAGAAGAAATACAGTATTTCATCCTGTGATAGCACCTGTGTTAGTCTGCTCAGGTTGCCAAAACAAAGTACCACAGACAGGGTGGCTTAAACAACAGGAATTTAGTTTTTTACAGTTATGGAGTCTGGAAGTCCAAGATCAAGGAGCCAGAAGAGTTTATGTCTGGTGAGGACTCTCCTTTTGGGTTCTCTCACTCTCTCCGCATGCACAAATAAGAAGCCATTACAGTGGGATTCAATAACCTAGATAAAGTTTGTATTTTACATTGCATAAAATTTACTTTGCATAAAATTTCAATATGATATCATTGCGACCAATTAAATGTTCAATACATATAGTATGATCCTGTATTGAATATAGACTTTTGGCAATTATGAAAATACTGAAAATTCATGGCTCTTTACTGTTTCAAAAGTCCTCAAAGTATATTATTTTATTAAGAGACAGGGAAAATACTATGATAAAAACTTTATTTAGAAAGGATCCTCGATAAGTTTTATAAATCACAAAAAAACTAGGAGATATTATTATAATTACACTTAACATATAAAATTTTCAGTGTCCTGCAATAGATTACAGGGAAAAGAAAATGATCAACCAATTCATATCCTAGACAATTATTAGTAAATATTTGAAAATAACTTATCTTACTCATAATAAAGATGAAAAAAATTTAAATGATATACCATTTTCATGTAAAGCTAGGAAAAATGTTAATACACAATATTTCTATAAGAATGTGTTGAAACAGTTTTCTCATGTATAATCCTGGTGGGAGAGAAATTTGATGCAATACTTTAGGAAAGCAATTTGGAAATTTATCTCAGGAGCTTTAAAAGGTGTTGACAAGGAGTCTCATGCTTGTTTCTCAACTAGGCTCTAAGATCAGTGAGTGCAGATATTGTGTCTTCCTTGTCCATTTAGCCCTGAACTCCAAACCCAATGCCTGAAATACAATAGAGAATCAATGAACGCTTGTTGAATTGAATTCAACTGATCCTGATTGTGTTCTCTAGAGACAAGCAGGGAAAATAACAAAAGGTCCTGGTAATCTCTCCTCCACAAAATGAGCCTTCAAGTACATAAAAACAGCTTTCATGATTCTCTAAGAATCTTCTTTTCCTGGCAGGTCATTGGCCCCATGTTTCCAGACTCCATGCCACTGGGACCTCATCTCCAGATGTGGTGCTGTCTGCCAGGGCCATGCATGGAACAAGACTCCACTGTGATTTTCCTAGCCTTCAGCATTGTACTACAATTAATGAAGCTTAAGATCACATTAGCTTTATGATATGATATTAGACAGAAAAACAACGTTTAAATAATGATGTGTGTATTATGATTAAGCTATTTGAATTAGGCTTGTATGTGCTCAACACCTGGAAGAGAATACAAAACAATTAAAATTGTGTAATGCTGATGGAATTACAATAATTTTTACTTACTTTTGTAGTTGCTGAAACATTATAATGAAAGTAAAAACAATTTCTTCACTTTTGGCAACTGCTTCACATTATCGATTCATATGCAGCTTGCAATCAACTAAAAATCATCTACGTTTTGCAAATAAACTGTCTTTAGTCCAGCTCTTTCCACATCCTGGATTTATATAATGGATGTTTTTAATCTAGTATGAGATTTTACACTGGAAGATTAATTGTGATATATTCAATCATATTTCAGCCTGTGGATAGCTTTTTGAATCTTGATTCTTAAAAATTAGCTCTCCTTCCCAGTTGTGGGTCACATGAAATGTTATGTCATTTACTTTTAAAAAATCACACAAAAAAAGAAAATACTAAGTTAGATAGAGCCAAGTACATATCATTAGAGCATACATTTCAGGATGATAATGTTTAAATCATCACCTCTCTGTCCTTACAGAAGTTACTTAATTTATTGTATACATTACTAGCTGTCTTAGTTTATTTGCTATAACAAATGACCACAGACTGGTTAACTTATAAACAATAGAAATTTAGGTCTTACAGTTCTGGAGGCTGGAAGTCTGAGATCAGAATGCCCAAATGGTTTAGTGAGGGGCCCTCTTGTAGGTCGCAGACTTCTGGTTGTATCTCACTTGAGGAAGGGCCAGTGGAGCGCTCTGGAGTCTCTTTTATAAGGGTACAAATCCCATTTATGAAGGCTCTGCTCTCACGACCTACTCACCTCCCAAAATCTCCACCTCCTAATACCGTCACATTGGGCAATAGAATTTTAACATATGAATTTTTGGGGAAAACAAACATGCAGATTATAGCACCTGCTTATCCATCAATGCTTCATGAGATTGTTTTTCAGATTAATTTAGCAGAAATCAGGACACTCTTATCATGGATATTGTTTTACCATTCAAGTAATACTTACAGAAATGGCGACACTGAGATGGTCCAGTTCTATTCATTTCAACAGAAAAGAATTGTACACATGTTCTGAAGTGGTTTTCTAACTTGAATTCATGTAAGAATCCCTTAAACATTGTTTTTTTTTTTTTTTTTAATGCACATTCCAGGAATCCAGAATGTACTCAGAACATTTTGATTTAGTAAATCTGGAGTAAGGCTCAGGAATCTTCATTTGTAGTAAAGACTCCTCTCTCCCTAGATTTTTCCTACATAGTTGGTCCTCTGACTGTATTTTTGAAAAACACTGGCGGTTATTTGTTGTAAAGGGAAAAATGTACTAATTTTCAACCCATAGAAATACGATGTGGGCACATAAGAAATGCAATGTCAGCAGTGCTTATTGGGAACATATTCTATACAATGAGATAAGAAAGAACAAGTAATCCAACAGGGAACATACAATTTTATATTACATAGTAAGACAACACATGAATAGAATCAATAAGATGTGACAGTAAGTATAAAAATGAAGTGATTTCCACATAAATGTTGGTTCAACAAACGTTTATTGAATGCAATCACAGAAGATAATAAGTAACAGGCAGGAACAATCAAAGTACATAAAAATCACAAATAATACTGAGTTTAAGAGTAATCAAAATTTCTGACCATCTCCTACACATGTGATTTTTATTTTTCTGCACATGTGGATATGTCAACAACTGGAATGTTCATATGTTTTTCTAAGAATTATGAACAAGTTATGTAATGGTTTGGTGGTCCAGAGACATCCTCTGTATATAGGTGGGTCTCTAAAGATCTTATGTGATGCCAGGATGCTTCTATGTGTAGGAAAAAATAAATGAATTGCACATTTCTAAAGAATGGTGGTTTTTGTTGCTGCCACTGTCCACATATTTGTTTTTATTCAATCTTATCTTCAAAATACCTTACACAATAAAGTATTTTTCATTTTATAGTACTACATGACTGTATCCCAATATTAAATTTTTCCAAAATGCAAATTTGATAGTATAACTTCTTACTATAAAGCCCTTCAGATTATCCCCATTACTCTTAGGACAAAGTCCAAATTCTGGGCTACAAGGCCATCATGGGCTGAATCCTCAAGCCACCCCTCTCAGAGATCTTCCCATCAACTATCTACAGCCTAGCCACAGTGAATTTGAGCACACGCATCAAAAACTGGTTATGTACCAAATACTGTCCTTGATGCTTTACACACCAATTCACCTTTAATCCTCCCTAAGATTGTTCAAGATAAGTCATATGTCCTTTTCTTTTCAAAAGTTGGTCATTTGAAAAGTGAGGTCATCTTTTCCAAGTCACATAATGTCATATCAATTAGAAAATGATGTTTTTATTTGATCTCAGAAAAGTCTAGATCCAAAACCTAAATTCTCCACCATTGTGCTGTGGGCCTTGCTTTCCCGTTTCTTCAGATTTTCAAATATGCCGTAGTTCTCTGTTCTTCAGGGCTTTACCAACTCTGCTTGGAAAACTACCCCCGTTCCCAGAGTCGCCTTTACAGGCTAGTCCTACCTACACTTCCTCTGAGCCAGTCTAGGCTCCATGTGTGTGTTACCATTTCACCCAGCACAATAAATCATATTGTAATTGTTAGAGTATCATAGTAGATCTTGGGTTGTATACCTTCTGTTTTTAAAACACAGCGATTAAATTATTCAAAGGCCTAAGTGGGACAAAACCAATATTAGTGTGTTCTTTTTGTTTTGTTTTGCCAAGCACTTGTACTGAATTTTCTGTTTTATGTTAACCTTTACTCTGTAGTGAAACTTTGCAGCAGTCATTAAAAACATAAATACTGGTATCAGACAACCTGGTTTGGAACTTCAGCTCATTAGTTGTGAAACTTGGGAAATTTACATAATATTTCTATGACTAAACTACTCATTGATAAACTATAGTAATGGTCATGCTTACCTCATATTACTATTGTGAGGATTGAATAAATTAATATATATGTTAAATCATCTCAGAAAAAAATAATATATAGTAAGTTCTATATATTGTTAGTTCTCATTAATTTTTTATTATATGGACATTGAAAGTCATATTTAGGCATATAAAACATTAAACAGGTCATTTACTCATTATCAAAAAATTTTAAATATAATAAAATATGTGTATTTGCCTAGATTATAGCTAAAGATAATTGTGATAGTTTCAGGTAAAGAATACTATTCTTTCAAACTTAGACTGATTGTTCCAGAAATTGTAAAAGAAAATAGCTTCGGCTAGTCTCTTAATTAAATTACATTATGTGAAAGATATAAAATGTATGAAAATAGTATACATGATCATCAAATCACAATTTGGTGGCAATACTGATTTTTCAGTGAGCATAAACTCCACTCCTCTTTAATGTCTGTGGTTGCTTTAAAAGTTGGTCTTTTAAAATCAGTGCTCAGGGAATTCCCTGGTGGTCCAGTGGTTAGGACTCCACGCTTTCACTGCCCAGGGCCTGGGTTCAGTCCCGAGCAGGGGAATTAAGATCCCTCAAGCCACGCTGCACCGCCAAAACAACAACAAAAAAATCAATGCTCAAATGATCTCCGAGGATGCTGGGCTCCAATACACACCAGAATAAGCAAAGGTTTATCGGTTTATCCTAGATGTTGTGGTAGGAGTACACTTATTCCCTACCGCATTTGAAAAGTGAAGTAGGTCTGGAGACTGAATGTGAATGAACACCAATCACTCAGTGCACTAGGGCACGGTATCATACAATCCCCAGGGCCGGATGCGCAGCCAAGAGTTGTGTGACGGCTGAAGTTTGCACAAACAATAAATAATTGACATAAACTCAATTTTAAAATGTTTGTTTGAAAGAGAAAAAAATATTTTATTACATCAGTTTTTCAAAGAACTGCCAGGTGACACTCAAAGTCCTTGCTTCACACTTGGAAGCTGAGAGTACTAAGGTGGAAGTTTCCAGAAGCCAGTGGAGAGCATCCAGACTCGTCTCACCGCTGCCTCACTACTATTTCAGAAGGCAGCAATGTAGGAATGGCAAAGAGTAGCCCTCCTTTCACTATGTTATCTTTCTCTAAAGTGGACCATATACAAAGAGGTGGGACAATACACGCACTCACTCACATACCCACCTAGTCTAGTCCCTCTGTTCCAAGTGCCTGTGAAACTGAGATTAAAGGTTTCAATCACAATTTCCACACTGGCAGCAAATGGACAGACCTGAGAGTCAGCAGACATTTAAAGGGTCCCAGCAGGAATATTGGAAGGTCATTTCTGAGGTCTCTTTTCTTCACCAATCATTGCTATTATTACATTAAGTTACTATTAATAATATTGAAACTACTTGTACTCTATTATTACATTACAATACTATTAAAGATATTGGAAAATATTCGTTTTAGTTTGACATTGTTGTAGTATCCAGAATGTCAAAAGAATTTGAAATGGAAATGTCTTCATTTGATCTTAGCTGTAACTCTCTCAGAAATATTTCTGAAAATTTCTCAGCTAATACGTATGGTTTTTTAATTAATGTTATTTGTGGTTTCGTTAAACTGATATATTTCATAATAACTTCTAATTAGAAAAGAAGTTAATTGAGGACTTGAAATTTTAACCAGAAAGAGAACATAATCCAAGAATTTCATTTAAAATTATTTAACAGTATAAATTCCAGGGATGCATAACTTGCATATTAATAGAATATACAAGTATTCATAGACAAAATTACCAATAGAGAATTAATATGCATGCTAACATTAATATTATGTTGCTATCTATTAGATGAGAATATTTTAAATATTTATGTAATACTTTTTCCCAAGGTAAAAATCATAATCAAATATATTCTGAAGAAATCTTCTATTTATTTTTTTTTAGTTTTATTTATTTATTTATTTTTAACATCTTTATTGGAGTATAATTGCTTTATAATGGTGTGTTAGTTTCTGCTTTATAACAAAGTGAATCAGCTATACATATACATATATCCCCATATCTCTTCCCTCTTGCATCTCCCTCCCACCCTCCCTATCCCACCCCTCTAGGTGGTCACAAAGCACCGAGCTGATCTCCCTGTGCTATTAAAATAAAGATTTCAACTTATTCTAGAAAGATTCCAGATTGGGTGGCGTGCATGGTATAGAGTGAAAAGGAGAAAAGAAATGGTTAAAGAGAAGAGAGCTTAGTAGTAATGAGCTAATGCTACATTGGCTTCCTTGTTAATTTCACTAACGCAAACAAGCTGCAGACATTCCGGGAAAAGAGAGAACAGAAATGATTTATATAAATTATACGTCCAAATTCTGAAGGTGCTGAATGGACAACTGGTTAGAAAAACATCTCTGTTTCTTGAGAATTATTCCTGATGCTTGTAATTTCATAGTTAAGTTTTTTTCTCCTCCTTTGCTTTTGCTCAGCCACTGAACATTAACTGTATGCAAATCTGTGTGTATGTGTATGTGTGTGTGTGTAAATATGCATACAAGTGCTGGCTATAAAATGTTGCTGAGCTCTATTTGTTCAGCTCTAGCGTAACAGGCAGAGAATAGAAAACTCAATCTGCAGCGCTCTGTCCAGGGTCACGTTTATTTCTTTCTTTCTTTGATAGACTAAAGCCTGCTCTATCTATACGAAATATATTTTCACATATAAGAAATGAAAACGGGCAAAAATGCAACAGTTATATAGGCATATTTTGCCATCAGTGATGCTAAGAAAAAATAAAAAGGAAATAATATGCCAGTGGCTAAAACATTTCTGCAACCTTGCCAAGAAAAATTTAGCAATGTGTCATGTATGTACTTGAACTGTTTGTTCTTGAGCTGGCTTTAAGAATGTAAACATGGCTAAATGTCCAAGCTTCAGGCCCTAGAGACTCTGCTCACTCTCTTTTGTAATGAAAACATGAAAAACTTTGGACAATCTTCATGTGTCCCTCCAAAAATGACACATTTTATGTTTGTCTTCAGTGATTGTATTTGAGATAGAAGATAGCTAAAAGTGGGTGGAAATTTTGAAATAATCTAGTGCAATTCTTTAAAACTTAATAAATTAAAGTGTTTCGTGTAAATTGTCAAGAATTCATCTTCTCCATATAACATGATTTTATGTATAGAAGCCATCAAGTATCACTAAATTTAATGATGTATCAATTAAAACTAAAGTTTATAACAGGTAAATTATAAGATGAATACAATAGATCTCTAACTATAAACATATTAACTATTGCAAGATTCAGAATTTTATTGCTTATTAGAACAAATAATAAGAGAGAAAATCTATTTGTGGCTTATTCTCATGAATATAGAGTCTAAGAAAGTTCAGATACCAGTCATTTGTACATATTAATGAAAGGAGAAATATAAATAATTTACATCAGCTTCCTCCCCAGCCTTATCTCCTACTTCCTTCCTTCTCACATAATCCATGAGGACCATACTGAATAACTAGCCTGAATATTTCATACCTCCTTATAATTTCAGTTCCTTCCTTTTTTTTAAGCACTTTATTTTATTTTTTTAAATTTTTATTTTATATTGGGCTATAGTTGATTTACAGTGTTGTATTAGTTTCAGGTGTACAGCAAAGTGATTCAGTTATACATATACATATATCTATCTATTCTTTTTCAAATTATTTTCCCATTTAGGTTATTACAGAATATTGAGCAGAGTTTCCTGTGCTGTATAGTAGGTTCTTGTTGGTTATCTATTTTATACATAGTAGCATGTACATGTCAATCCCATACTCCCAATTTATCCCGCCCCCCAGCCTTTCCCCTTTGGTAACCATAAGTTTGTTTTCTAAGTCTGTGAGTCTGTTTCCTTTCATCTCTGCTTGTAATCTTTTTTTTTTCTCTTGCCTATTTATCTATTTTTCAGGGGTCCTCATACAACTGAGCCCATAAAATAGACAAGAAGGTCACTTATCAACCGAAGTGATTGATCTTAATCACCAAGGTGAAATTGAATTCCTGCTAAACAGTTGGAACAAGGAGGACTATTCGTGAAACCCAGGGGGTTGACTGGAGTGCTTCTTGGTACATTCTTTCCCAAGAATCCTGGTCAATGGAAATTGTAGCAACATAATAAAAACAGGACCACCACGGACCCAGATTAGGCAGGATCATCTCATCAGGTAAAGACTTCCATACAGCTGAGATCCTGTCAGATGTAAAAAAAAAAAAAAAAACAAAACACAAAACAAAAAAAACATGGACCAAATAGTAAAGAAAGGAAGCTAGAATTACCTAGAATCGGCCCTCATGACTGCATCAGAAATGAGGACTACAGAAATAAAATGTTTTTCACCTTCCCTTCTCCCTCACTTTCCTGCTGTATAGGAGCATACAGGTGATATCTTCTGTTTAAGTTTCAGGTGCGCAGATCACTAAGTTGCCATCATCATAGCTAATAGAAATGTGGGTGGTCCCTGGGTTGGGTACATAACATTTCATCTGGACAAATATAAGAGTTAATGCAAAAGGGTGAGCCCTGCTGTATAATTCCCATTTGTTTGTCCAGACCCACTCTTCATCGTTTTCTACCCTTTGTGACCTAGGAACCTGACCTACATAAAAGACATAAACAAGCTCTCTTCACCTTCTAGCTACCAGTTGGGTTTAGTTCAAGGGAATTACCAACAGATCAGAGGAGAGGGGAAGAGGAGTGAGATGAATTTATTTCCCCATTTCCTTTGGTGGATTGACTATCCCTCTATCAAAGACCACAACTCCTACAAGACAACCTTTTCATTAGTTATTCTTCTGAGTTCTAATAACCACTCTTTCCCCTTGCCACTTTAGTGTCCCTTAAGGCTTGGGGAATACACCTACCCCCCTAACCTTTTCTAGTCCCAGGGCATTACTCCACCTTAAATTGGTTTCCTTGGACTTTGTCCAAACTGTTGGAAGTAACCCCCTCTCTATTAAACTTTCTTTGATTACCATCTCTTTCTGTCAAAAAAATGGACTGATTGTAGTTGTCAACATTCTGAAATTATGTCTACAGCCAAATTATATTTAAAAAATAATCCATTTTCTAATACAGTATGCTGAATAATCTTTTTCCAATGTACTATTGAAATGAGAGTAAAGGATATTACAAATAAGTAAATAAACCCCTAAGTATGCTAAAAGTGGAAAAGGCATCTGCCTTGAGCTAACAAGAAATGTTAATAAAATTTTAGAAGACAGTAAGGAGATAGGGTTGTAGAGAAGTGTAATCCATATCAAAGAAGTCACATCTTAATATATGCATGGGTGAAGGTTACAAGCTGTTGGAGCTCTTATGGAGTGGTGAAAAAATAAAACTAAGTGGCTCTAACTCTGGAGTTATGAATTACAGAAAGCAGCAGAGAGCTCTACGTGGCCTTGACAGAATTTCAGCAAAGACCCATTTACAGAACCTCTGTGTCATTCAGCTGTCACCCCCTCCCCAGTATGTGTGGAGCAGCTGACTGTAGTTTTTTATCTTCCCGGCTGAAGATCTCACCTTCCATCTGAGCAGAAGATCCTCTTGGATGGTCCACAAAGGCAGTCACTGTGGTTGAAAGGAGAGGCAGAAAGCATCAGGGGATGGCTCTAGATCCGTTCAATGAAGCTGGGTGTCGGGGAGAGGGAAGGAGAAGCAGTTCTACCCATAACAAAATAAATCAGCATACTCCACCCCCAAAGTCAAGTCCTTCACCCTATAGTCATTGTCAGCATGCCTGCTCTCAAGAGCAAATTTAACCTAAAGAGAGGCTTGCCTGGCAACTGGACTGGCTCACAGTCAGCGTTCTGTCCACACAAGAGGAGCCTTTAGGGCAACAGATCTATGAATCTGCAGAGCAAACTCAGCTGGCAAAGAGATTCATCAGCTTAGCAGCTAACTTGTCAGTATTAGTGAGTGATACACTGAGATTCACCAGTTATAAAATCTAAACAGAGAAAACCAGCGATCACAGGAGAAATGGCAAAATAAGAACAATAAAAATAATTTTTAAAAAAATCCATGTTAGTAACCTCAGAGAGATCTGGGAGATGTTGCCTGCCTAAAATAAGAACAAGCTGCCATAAAAAAGAACAATAAATGAGGAAGAATTTTTGGAAATTAAAAGTATGATTGCCAATATTAATGGAAACAAATCAATAAGAATACCTAATAAAATGGGCAATCCTGGATTAACAATCTGGAAGATAAAGACAAGGATATCTTTCAGAATATAAAATTTGAAACACTAAGAAATGGAAAGTATTAAAAAAACTAAATGCCAATCAGTTATATCCAGAATGTTAAAGATCACTGGAGGACCAGAAAGAAAGAGGAGAGGCAGTTGATGGGTACAAATAGCCACAGAGATAATACAAAACAAATCTCTAAGAAAAAGACTCAAATTGAAGAACTCCACAATTACAAGAAAAATGAAAAGAGGTACAAACTGTAAGAGAGAACTGTGAAATTTCAGAATTCCAAGCACAAAAAGAAAATCATAAAATTTCTTCCAGTGGGGGAAAAAAAAAATAAACTGCAGAGGAAAGAGTATTAGATGGGCATCAGACTTCCTATTACACCATGATATGCCAGAAAAAAGCATTAAATATCTCAAAAAATGTACTTAATTAGAATTCTGTATATAGGAAATTTTTCAACCAAATATGAAAGGAATTAAAAAAAAACAAAAAACATTTTAGGCTGCAAGGTCCTAGTGTCCATGAGTCTCTTCTGAAAAAAAAACAAAAAAAAAATATTTTTTTAATTTAAATTTAAAATCCAGAAAAACAAAATAGGAAGCAAGAAAGAAGTCATGGATCTGAGAGAATGAGCCAAACTGAAGAGTGATATGAAAGGAAATCACAGAATGATTTAAACAGGAAGTAATATGTAAAATTTTACTTTACCAAAATTTTCTTCAGGAAGAAAATGACTCATTACCCAAACTGTATGATTAAGAATAGCCTGTTGGTTTTCAAAAATTAAAGGTATGTATCCCTTTTACTCAATAGCAACAAAGTCAAATGAAAAGTCCAAGAAAAAAAAAAAAGTTGCGCAAGAATGGCATGGTCCAAATATGAACATTTGTTTTAGGCAACTGATTGAGTGAAAGAAACAAATCCATTTGAAGTTGAACTGCAATATACTGAGCACAAATAATGAGCCCAAAGCTACATTCGAATTTTTCCTATATGTTAAATAAGGTAGTTCTTTTAAAAGTCTTGAAGTAAGCATTACAATCATATAATAAATGTATATTTAATGAAAATAACTCTTGAAGCATTTAAATTCCTTGCTTAAGATCTCCCAGAAAATAGTGAGGAGAGAAGAAGATTCTACCCAGAAGCAAAATGAACTAATTGTGGAATGGTAAGATTCCTGACTCTAAATGTAAATATAATTGGATACTTGTTTGTCAAGATATTGAAAAGATCGCTTATTCCAGTGGAAAGCTGGAATAGAAAATGAATATATTTTCTCATTCAGATATCCAACAAATATTTATCAAGCAAATATTATGGGTTAGGCAACATATTCAGAATACAAAGAAAAATAAAATGTCTCAGTTTTCAAGAGGCATACAGTTTAGAAGATTATTAATCAAAGATACAGGCATGCTGGTAATCAACTGCTTTATCACTGAGATCCCTTCTCTGCCCATTACTGCTTCAGAGATTTTTGGACTTTGATCATAGTAAGCCCACATCAGCCTTCCAAACTAAAAATTTTATAAACAAATGAAATAATATTTTTTGGATCCTTGAGCATTAATCAACATGGTCAAGAGTATTAAAGTTTCCAGTGCTTTATAATGCTTCTATAATGCTTCTAGATCTTTCTTATTTCATAAAACACTTGAGAAAAGGGACACTTGAAAGAAACAATGGGCCCACAGGAATGAAGAAATTCAGAAGGATAAGAAGCTGGAAAGGGAAAGATGTCTTTGCAAATCACATGCTCAGTTATGATCTTTCAGACGGAGAAGAAATTGAAAACCATCATTTGTCATGATTCTCACAGACTCAACCTTAACCAACCAAGAGGATTTCACTGTGTAATCTTAGAGAAAAATGGAAGTCCTTGGTTCTATAATACATTATTGAGACATTTAAAACTTAATGGATATTGTATGATTCATCCTTGTCCAGTAATACTAGTCAGTGTAAAAAATGACATAGATATTATTGTAAAGGCATTAATTCCCAGAAGTGACATGCTTGCCAATAGGAACTCTTCCAGTTAATTACTTTCTTTGAATCGTGGGATTTAAGGGATTCAATAAGCGTGAACAGGAAAAACATGTTAAGTCGGTAAAATATTAACCACCGTGTTAGACCAGGAACGACAATTTTAAACAATGTTTTATGCCCCATTAACCTGTTACATTTTCTATCAACACAGGCTTAGTAACCAGTTGAAAACCTTGATCACATTCTGAAAATTCAGATTATAAATACTCAAGATATAATCTTTTGTACCAGTGGGCAACATATAATCCTTTAAAAAGAATAAATGCAACAAAGAAGAAAGTCCACTTAAATGGAGCATTTATAATTTAATTTTTTTCAGAAGCCGTTTTCTTATTTCAGTTGGTAGTTACTTCTGTTTCATCTTACTGTGAAATTTCTCCTTTCGTGATTTAATTGCCTTACGTGAATGACTATAACAAAAGTTGAATAATCACAGTCTTTAGAAAATTAGTGTAGCAACATATATATGTTCCCCTAACTTACAAAGGAATTTTCTGTGAAACACCAGTGTGCTTGTTTAACTAAAACATGTAAAAATAGTGGCTCACTAAGTAGCAAATAAGAAAAATTTAATATTCCCTGAACCAAATACTTCATAAGGATCACCCCCATTTAAATCTATAAGCCAGATTTTGCTATTATTCTCATGTTGGCAATGAGGAGTCTAAGGCTTAGGAGACCCTTTGACTTGCCAGGGTCAAGAGATGGAACCAGAAGGTCATCCATCAGGCAGGCAGATTCCAGAAACCTGAGCTTTTAAACGCTGTACAGTACTGAAATAGGTTCCCATCCCCCACCAAACAATGATAACAGTGATGTAACAAAATTGTCTGCATATGATAATCATGTTTTGCTAACACACACACACACACACACACACAGATAAATGACTAAAAGGCTATGCACCCAAATTGTAATCATTATTATAACTGGATGATGAAATTATAAGTGACCCATTTTATTTTGTTCTTTATGCTTTTCTATGCATTTCCAACTTTCTACAATATTTACTTTTTCTAACAAGGATTTTATTAACTGGCTCAGATATGTTGAAATCATTGTCAATATTTCCTTACAATATTAATAATAATTTGATATAATCTAATGATGATAGCAATATATTATTACAACAATAAACAAAATGACTTTTTATTTGATCTAGTAAGCCTACATTTAATGATGATTTTTGGAGATATGAGGGTTACTAAGAAATATTCCTGTTGAAAACATTTTCCCTTGCTCTAGGAAACAAGTATTATTCAACTACAACTTCAGCTACTGTTTAATTAGGCTTCAAACCAGTATTCCTGAACAGTATCTAGTTGTCTTGATATTTAAGTAAGATAAATTATTTAGGCTACTGCCTAGCAGAATAAACATGTTAACCATCAGCTAAGTATAGCTGTACACATCTGAAAAGAAATATCAAAAATTTTACGTATTTATTCTTATAAAATGGCATGTTTACTTTCTTCTTATTTTTTAATTCCACAAAAGCTCTTTTAATGGAACTCTCCTTAACCAATTTGCTTCTGTCTCTATTTCTCCTGTAAAACATCCTGTGATAGGTGGCTTGCACATTGCCACCCTTGCCACTTGAGTTTTAGCTTCCAAGTCAATCATGGTTTTCTTAAACCTGCTTATTCTATTCATGCCTGTTATTTTAATTATGTACATTAATTAATTTATCCATGAACAGATTAAGTATAATTATTAAAGAGTCATTTTACTGAAAACAATTGAATAATTAGAGAAAACTAGATTAAAATGAGTTTCTAAAAGAATTGCTGTTGCTTTCAGTGTAGATAAGACAAGTATAAAACCTTGGAGAAAAAATTAAAACCTATGAGGATTCTACACTTAAATTGCATGGCAATATTCCTAAATTCTTATTCTACTTTGTAAAAATGTCAGACAATTTCTTCTATGAACATGAATGTCTATTATAATGAAGAAAACATATTTTAAATATGTATTAAGACTGTGACCTAAAATAATGGTATTATACTAAAATACTTGATACCTTAAATTTATCTACAAAAATATTTTAAAATATGTGTGTAATGGGTTCCCTTTAGCCTATTTTTGGAAGCAACATGCTCATTTTAAAGCACTAATTTTGGATTATATCACAAAAATAAATATTAACACCTTATGACATGTAAATAAATAGTGAATTACAGTTCATAAGGGTATAGAATTATTACAATGTGATGAAATATCAACTCAATCTAAAGAACACAATTTAAAATTACCAAATATAAGACTGGTTTATTTATGCAATATCAATTATTTCTGTAACTTTCATAAATTTGATTTCATGTTTTACTCACTTCCAAAATGTCATGAGTTTTACAACTCAATAAACAATGAAAATAATTTCCAATGCATTTATTGTTATAAATATAACTTTAAGAATTCATAAAATTTCATAAAATCATAAAAATATCATAAAATATTATGCAAGGAGTCCTTGTGAACCCACTCATCAAAGAAGCTTTCTCAAACTAGCATGTTGTGTTAAATTTAAATAAATGCCAACCATTCAAATTTAAGAGATATAAAATCCAGTCCACATGAGTTCAATATATTAGAGATAGTTTTAAGGAAAATTACTTTTAATTCAATATGATTTTAATCACTTTAAAACAGTAAAAACCTTCAAAAACCATTAAGCTATATCCATATTGAAATAGCTTTCCTCCTTTAATGACATTTTTAACACCTAATATACTCAATACAGATTGGCATGTACCCTGATTGGTTGCCATATCAAATTCTAAACAGACTCAATTCAGAAGTAATCTCTAGGTTTTCAATCATTTTGTGTTTGGGAGTGCCTTTTAACTGAAATGGTTATCACACATCTTTGTGGTCTCAAAAGTTATTTTTATGTGATTCAATCTATGTTCTTCCATAAGCAGTGTATTCCTTAGTGAAAATTAGTGCAACAGTAAATATTACCCAGGACAAAAACCAAGTAACATACCTGTTTTCCCCACATTCCCAATCCACCCTCCCTCAAAAATAGTTATATTCCGTGTGATGGGGGAAAACATCACAGGTAGGTTAGTAACATATAAGAACTCCTGTTATGAGTAGTGAAATAGGCATAAATACCTTTCCCTGTTCTATTTCAAATGTATATTGGAAGATTAGAATGAGAAGAAAATCCATGAAAAAGTTTTGGGAAAAAAAGCAATACATAGTCCACAAATAGTTAAGAAAGGAATGATCAAAACAAAAGAGCATGTCTGTACAAATGCTGGAGGAAAGTGCTAAGTAAGAAAGATCTGTGGTGCATATGGTAGCCTGCTTTCACACCATAAATCTCAAAGTTCTTCATATAGAGTATGTGTGCTCCGAGATGCCAAAGAGTGCATTAAGATATCTTGGCTCTAATTGGGGCCTCTGTAAATCTCAGCACGTTTATCATGTTGCTCTGGCGCCACACTACTTAAAACCACAGCAAAGGATTTATCTCCTTTTGTTTGTGTTTGGGCCCAAAGCTTCCTCCAAAATGTCTCCCCAAGTTTCAAGTTGCTCTCTCTTTTAATTGTCTTAATCAACATAGGTGGCTTTTTGGTTCCTCTCACAAAAATTAATTGAAATGAAATTAATGAATGATTTATGAAATGTGAAGGCAGTTTATTGATGATCCTATCATTAAAGAGTTATTTAGGTCAAAAGACAATGAACAGAATGAAATTTTCCCTGAAGAAAGCATTCAAAATGAGCTACTTTTTAAAGAAAATTCAATATTTTATTAGAAGCAGGACAAAATAAATAAGTGAAGATACGGTGATCAGGGCCAAAAAAAAACCCAAAAAATACATGTGTATTTGCCAATTTTATAGGAGAGTCACCAAACAAATCAAGTGATGAGGGATCTGCACAAAAGACCGTCTATACAACTTATGCCAAATTCAGTAGGTTATTGCTTTGGTTATAAGATAACTCTTCATGGTGGTAAAACCTGTTTCCTTTGGGTATTTAAATAATTGCTGAGGCCATTAAGATAAAAAATAATCAATATGAATCACCATTATATATTAACTCATTTAACAGATGCAATGCAATTTTTCATCTTCTTACTGGGTTCCAGACTGCTCTAAGAGTCCAACTTATAAAGAATGTGTATGGTTCCTTCTGAATACAAGATTAAAGGTGAATAACAAAAGGAAAATCTCTCTTTATTATCTATGATTGCATCTTGTTCTTCTCATAGGAATAATTAGAAGTAAACATTAAGGGATGTATCAATTCCCTTGACAGTTTCTGAGTAAATTTTCAAGCACATTGAAATCTTTCTCAAGGCTTATTCTTTATTCAGTAAAGTAAATACCATAAGTTATTAAAGGAAAGCAAAATAATTTTCAAAATTTTATTTTATTTGTGAGGAAACTCATACATGTGCAACAATGATATCAAAATCATCTATGATAGGGTATAAGTAAGAAAGGAATAATGCGGTACAGTCTATAAGTGTTCTAGAAATTCAAAGAATAAAAAGAATGCTGGTGAGATGCAGAAGCAACATCGCATCCTACATTTCCATGCAGATGGGCAGTTAAATTACACGGAGGCTTATATGAATCAAATTCAACAATGAAGAAACAGGAAAGAGGGAAATGTGTTTATTTATAAACTGACGTACTGAATACCATCACATTGTCAGTTTAGCAGCCCATGCACGCATCTCAGTTCTAAATTTTTTTTCATAAGAGACATCACAAGCTGTTTTTACAGTGCTTGACAAAGGGTAGACAATAAGTATTTATTGAATAAAATGACTTTTTATAATTAAGTGTCTTTGCATGAATACTTTCACTGGGGCAAACTGAGCTCCATAGACAGTCTCCATAGAAAACCCAGCTTTTTATCAATTAATCTGCCATAGTACTGGCCTAATCATACTACAAACCCTCTCACGTGTGGTATCTTCTTCCTCTTGCCAAGGAATAATCTGATCACTATTATTGAGAACAGCCTCTTCCATTGTGTGTTTCAGTTCTGGTTTGTCAGACAAAACACAGGGCACCTTGTTAACTTTGGATTTCATATAAACAATGAGTAATTTTTCAGGATAAGTATGTCTCATGCAATACTTGGGATACCATGCAATACTTGGGACGTATTTATACTAAAACAATATACTTTGCTAATCAAAATTCAAAGTTAACTGGGCATCCTGTATTTTTATTAGCTAAATCTGGTAACCATATTCGGGTTGCTATTCAGGCCATGTCCCTAAACTTTGTTGAACTTGACAAAACCCATGAAACATTTACTGGCTTTTGATCTGATGAAGAAAGCCTGGCAAGTGGAGTACTGTCCCTGGTTCCACTCTTTTCACTCACTGTAAACATGCTTTAAATACGTTAATATTTTTACGATATTAACGTTAAGTTAATTTTTTAAAGAAAAGAGGTTTTCCATAATGTCGTCTTATCTTTTGCTGTCAAATCATCTCAGTGTGTATTAGAAATGGCAAATGAATGACATCTTAAATTTCTTAGAGAGACATAAACTATATTTTTAATTGCATGCTCAAACTGAGAAGAAGAAAGATATGGAAACTCCATGTGTGAGAAAGAAGAGAGATGGGGGAGGGGTGGAGCCCAGTTAAATTTGTCAGAGGAATAATTAAATATACTCAGTACATAGTGATATTTTTCAAAACTTCGGAACATTCTTGAGCATAGCTAACTGAGACACAATTCACTGATGACCGGTTTTTCTGTCCCACTGCATGAGTTATTCTTGAATGAGTACAGCCAGAAAACGATTATTCACATGCTATCAGCAGAGTTGTATCCCACATAATAGTAATTAACAGGGTCCTTTTTATCTCCCAATCTGCAAGCATTTCTAATGCATCTCTGAAGTTTTTATGCAAAGTAAACCTCCAGTGTTATGTAATGTGTGTGTGTCATTTTTCTATTTTGAAATTCATTTTTGACCTTCCCTAGCACATACTATTCTAAATCCATTGCCTCTGCTCTTCAAATATAATGCAAATGCTCGGAACGATATTCTGCACTTTGCATATTTGTGCTGTATGATGAGTCATTACTATGATTTTGACTTTGCCCACGATGGGCTGTGCTTTGCATTTTCCCGGAAGAGAAGATAGTAGGAAAAAGGAAAAAAACAAAAAAGCTTTAAGTTACCCCCCTTTGCCTCCCATGCTTGTTCCCTTCTTATTATGAACGCGCCACCGCATAATCATTTTCTGGAGTGCTTTCGTTTAGCAGAGTATCGTGCTGTGGACACCCTGACATATTCCAGGGCGCATTTTGTGTCTCCCTTGCCTCTTCGCTTTGGCACGCTCTGCAGATGTGCCTCTGGTGGTTACTGCATGACTAATTTTCAAGTCTACATTTGGTCTTGAACTGTGAAAAACAAGGGCATAGTTTTAACAAGGATGACTTTGAATAGTAATAACAAGATGAAAATTTCATTTATCTATTAAGGTATATCATGCCCAGAGCCTATAATCTCTTAGATGTGCTAGCCAAAAGGCATGTTAAAATGTTTAAAAATCCCAGGCAAGTCAAATAAATGCTAAACCCTTCCTTCAATGGACCTAAACTGGTGACTGGGGTATGCCTTCCTCAGTGTTCATCCTCACGGCTCCCAGGAATAAACTCAATGATATCTGCAATATAATAAATCCTATGGTTATAATATTAGCATACAGTATGTCTACATTTGTTCTTTTACTCAACAAATATTTACTAACTACAAGGCCCATTTGTAAATGCTCCTATCAGTGAACAAAACAGACAATAATTTCTGCTTTTAGGAAGTTTAAGTTCACAGATGTGTAATGAACCCAGGAGAGCTGGCTAACTTCATTACTAGCCTGTCAGCCCCTGCAGGCTGAATCTTTTTATCTCCTTTGCCAAAAATAGGGCCTGAAACAAAAGAAAGTTTCTATGTACATTTGTTGAATTTATTTGAATGTCAAGAAATAATAGGGACTTCCCTGGTGGTCCAGTGGTTAAAACTCCACGCTCCCAATACAGGGGGTCCGGGTTCAATCCCTGTTCAGGGAACTAGATCCTGCATGCCGCAACTAAGAGCCCGCATGCTGCAACTTACAGCCGGCGCAACCAAATTAAAAAAAAAAAAAAAAAAAAAAAAGAATATCATAATGCAAATACAAGTCTCAGCCTATTTTTACCTTCTTTCCACGTGTATCTTGTTGCCTTTGTCAGTTAAATACAAAGATTTAAGATATTAGCAATATCCTCCGAGTCTCACACATCTTGTCTATAAAAAGTTGATCACAAAAATACCTTCGGGGCTTCCCTGGTGGCACGGTGGTTGAGAATCTGCCTGCCAATGCAGTGGACGCGGGTTCGAGCTCTGGTCTGGGAGGATCCCGCATGCCGCGGAGCGGCTGGGCCCGTGAGCCACAACTGCTGAGCCTGCGCGTCTGGAGCCTGTGCCCCGCAGCGGGAGGGGCCGCGATAGTGAAAGGCCCGCGCACCGCGATGAAGAGTGGCCCCCACTTGCCACAACTGGAGAAGGCCCTCGCCCAGAAACGAAGACCCAACACAGCCATAACTTAATTAAAAAAAAAAAACCAAAAAAACCTTCTGTCAAAGGCTTTAAATATTATTGTTCATATTCCTGATGACTCACCTCATCCCTCAATTGATATACACAAGAGGGCTTTCATTCTCTGGGAATATTAGACAACAAAATACACACGTATCAGAAGGAGACAAAAAGGGGCGAGGTATCAGTGCCGTTAAACACAATTAACACAATTAAAGTACTTCTTTGATGTAAGACAAAAGCTTGCCTTTCATGTAGTATGATAACAGCAGAATTAACTTGGTAGCAATCACCATTTCTGGAAACACAACTCAGAGCAAATACATAAAAGAATGTATCATCTTTTATAAGAGAGGCCAGCACAATTTTAGTCCTAGGATAAATATGAGAAATGACAACTGAAATGATAAAATGAGCGTGGTAACCTCTTCATACTGGAGAGAGTGAATATTTTCATGAGCTTAAACCTGTTTTCGGTCCCCAAAGCAGAATTCATCTAAATGAAAACCATTGTAATGGCTGCTTCCATATAACAAGTGTAATATGTCCTGGCAGGTAGCCTATAGTAACAGTGGTTGCCTGATCTAGTTACTGAGAATTTTAACATATGCTTTCGCCAGCCCTGCTATGTAGGGGCAAGTCTCTTAAACAAAGACATTGTTGTTTTAGTATTATCATTCTTGGATTATTGTATCTTAATATGATATAAGCTGGTCTTAAAATGTAATAGGCTTTTACAAAATATTGAATTGAGGTTTGGGGAGTTTCGAAGAGAACAAAGGTCCAAGGAGTTTATAATGGTAGAGACAACATCCTTTAGGGACTAAAGAGCTAATGTTTACAAAAAAGAAGGATTTGTTAGTAAAATCAGAATAAAGAAAATAGAATAGAATGTGTAACTGAAACTGTGCATTTCAGCAAATGCACTAATTTATAATATAATGTGTCTATTCAGAATGACCACTTCTGAAGAGTAGGTCTTCATTAAAATTATATCTATATGTAAGAAAGCAATTTTGATGCATTCATTAAATTGGGATACTGCCTGTATATACAGAACTTTTATTAGCAATGCAAGTAATGTGAAGATATAAAAAGAAACATGCACTTTCAAAAATACAGGAAGAGAAGGAGAGCTTTGTCAATAACAGTATGAGGAAGGAAGCTGATCCAAACTTCAGAGGCTTTGAAACTGCATAGGAATTAGCCTTTTCAGGTTGGTAGTTTCATTGCTCACTTACTAGACAGCCTTGAGAGCTTAATAATTAACCACAGAGTCTATTTATAGAATTTTCAAAACATGGCCATTCCTGAGAGCTCTGGGCCGTTTATCCTACTGCTCTGAGAGTTGACAAGTTGCAGAATTCCCGTGTGAAGAGACACTAACCTCAAGGTCCAAATTCCCCAAGTTGAAGTGAAGCTACACTGGCATGAGAAAGTGATAAAAGAGCAGCCTGGGCATTTTATCTTCCCCAGATCCTCCAAAACCTCCTTTTGAAGGCTTTTTTACCTAGGTGCAATTCCAACCCCCTTCCATTAACACTATGGCTCAATTATCTCAACAGCTTCTAATAGGGTTAAGTGAATTTACCTCAGTGTTCTAAAAGGAAACCAGACTCTTAAAGTTGCTAATATACACTTACTAACTCATGACCAGGTCACACATCAGCTCCCTTATAAATTTTACTGGGATTCTTCGCTTTACGCACAACCCCTCCGCACTCTGAACGTGTTTTCGTTGTGTAATAATGAACATCTGTGACAGCATCTTTGCCAAAATAAATAAAATTAAGCAGATGATTCTGTGGGGTTACGCTAAACAATTTTTTAAACAGGTTCAGATTTCTTTCTAAGGGAGTACAAAATGTCTCCATGTGCTGGTTCTTGTTTATTATTGTGTGTGAAAGAGAGAGAGAAATGCAAAGCTAAGTAAGAGAGAAAGGTCATAATTGTAGAGTCATCAAAAGCTAGTTAACACAGTTGTATATTTTTTAATTAAGAATGTTTTCAAGACAAACCAGGGGCCCTGCTTTCTCGTTAAAAGAGTTTCAATAGATATTGTCTAAAGTGTTATTATATCTGTCACTAAGATGAAAGCCAGCCTGTTTTTGGCGTAAAACCCGCTGGAAGTGTTTTGCTTCTCATTGTTATCAGTTTTGCTCCTGGCTACAGTAAAATCCTGTTATGCCCTCACAGTGCTTCTTTTCTGGATTTACATGTGCAAAACAAACTGAACAAACACACCAAGAAAGGGCAACAAAAGGCCAACTCTTTCCATTGCATCACAGATGTGAGACAATCAAGGTAGACATGTTAACTAATTCATGATGGTTAAGAACTGTTTTGTCTGATCATAGTTACACAAAGTTTCTTTGGTTCCTTTATTCAAGATACATCTTTTCTTTCCTTCTTCACTTTCAAACTGTCCATGTCCTTTGGCTTTAGATGTGTTACTGATTAGCAGCATGTAGTTAGAATTTTACTACCTTATCTAGTCTGTAAAGCATTGCCTTTAATCGGATCATTTGTTCCATTTACCTTTAATGTAATTACTGATTTATTTATACTTAAGTCTCCCATCTTAATTGGTGTTTACTCTGTCTCCTGCCTGTTCTATGTTGATTTTTCTCTCCTCCCATCCTTTCCTTTGTGTTATTCTTGTTACTTTTATTTTTTCCTCTTCTTTCAGATCCCTTCTCCATTTCTGATTTATAGATTATTGTTGTCGTTTGCTTTAACTCAATCTTTTTTAACAAGACATTATTTATTATTGTTTTATAAATGAATATTTATTTAAATCAGTTGTTCTCAATAGAGGCTATTTGTCCCCCAGGGAGCATTTGACAGTGTCTAGTGACAGTTACTGATTGTCATAACGGAGGCATTGGGGGAGGTAAGAGGTACTACTGGCTGGCATCTAGTGGGTAGAGAATAAGAATAGTGCCAAACATAATGAACTTGGCAGCTCCTCCCAACAAAGAATGTCCAGCTCAAAATGTCAGTAGTGCTGGTGTTGAGAAAACCTGACTCAGATTTACCCACATTTACCATTTTCTTTGCATTTTTCTTGCTTCTCAAACTCTGCATCCGAGCTCACTGTCCTACCTGAAGTGATTTTCCTCTACCTGAAGTAAGGGTCTACTCTTAACAAATTCTCAGTTTTTGTTTTTCTCTCTTTTTCCCTTTCTCTGTTTTTATTTACTCTTTATTCTTTTTTTTAATGACCATTTTTTAATTGAAGTATAGTTCATTTACAATGTTGTGTTAGTTTCAGGTGGATAACAAAGTGATTCAGTTATATATATATATATATTTTTTCTTTTCTTTTTCAGATTCTTTTCCATTATAGGCTATTACAAGATACTGAATACAGTTCCCTGTGCTATACAGTATGTCCTTGTTGTTTATTTTACATATAGCAATGTGTATATGTTAATTCCAAATGCCTAATTTATCTCTTCTCCCTTACCCCACTTTCCCTTTTGTTTTCTATGGCTGTGAATCTATTTCTGTTTTGTAAATAAGTTTATTTGTATCATTGTTTTAGATTCCACATATAAGTGATATCACATATTTGTCTTTGAGTTACCTCACTTCTTTTTTTATATTTATTTTTATTTTTATTTATTTTTGGCTGCATTGGGTCTTCGTTGCTGTGTGCAGGCTTTCTCTAGTTGCGGCAAGCGGGGGCTACTCTTTGTTGTGGTGAGTGGGCTTCTCATTGCGGTGGCTTCTCTTGTTGCAGAGCACAGGCTCTAGGCACGTGGGCTTCTGTAGCTGTGGCTCACGGGCTCTAGAGCGCAGGCTCAGTAGTTGTGGTGCACGAGCTTAGTTGCTCCATGGCATGAGGGATCTTCCCGGACCAGGGCTCGAACCCATGTCCCCTACATTGGCAGGCGGATTCTTAACCACTGCGCCACCAGGGAAACCCTTGAGTTACCTCACTTAATACGATAATCTTTAGGTCTACCCATGTTTACTCCTTATTCCTGAAATTTATTTTGCAAAGTCTGGAATTCTAGAATGAAAGTTTTCTTTCAGTTATACTGTGGCTGTTGAAAAATCAGCTGACAACCTAATCGGCTCTCATTTGAAAGAAACCTGCCATTTCATCTCTGGCTGTTTTGAAGAACTCCCTTCTAGTGTTTAATGTCGTGCTGTGCCACCATGTTGTATTTCAGTGTGGATTTCTTATTATTTATCCTCCTGGGAGTTCACTGGGATTTTGAATCTGTGGATGGTATATGTCATCACTTCTGGGAAATTCTCAACTGTAACACCTCAAAATTTTGCACCTATTCCATTTCCTTTCCACTCTTCTTCTTGAACTACAATTAAACATATGTTGGAACTTACTGACCACCACCATATCTCTTAACCTCTTTTCCATACTTTCCATCTTTTTGGCTCCATGTGAACCATTTTGGGTTTTTTTTTACTTAGATCCTAGATTACTAATTATCTCTTCAATTGCACTATTCTGATGTTGTCCACTGCCGGTATATTTGAAACCTGAGTGGGTCTGTTTCTGCTGCTTCTTTTCTTTTCTTTTCTTTTTCTGTTATGACTTGTCATCATGCTTTATTTTCTTGTGTACTGGTGTTTTTAGAAGGATACACTCATTAAAAAAAAAATCATGGGACTCTTTAAGGATTAGATGAAGTTGGTCTCCTCAAGAGGATTTGGCTCTGCTTCTGGGGACACTGTCAGTCTGAAAATTTTTCAATTCAAATTTATAGTTTGAGGATATTGGAAACACTCAATCCCAGAGTGGGATAAAAAATTCACAGATACTATTTTTTCACCTCTCTTTATCCTCTATACTTAATTTAGAATCAAGGGAGACTTCTCTAAAATCCACAAGAAATGGAGGTTTGGTAGGAATTTACTTCAGGTCACCATAACTCTGAGTGTGTAAACCTTTACAGACCCAGCTTAATTATGGGAAGGCTGTTAATACATTTCCTACCTTGGTGGGCCTAGGACCTTGACTTTGTCCCCCTCTCTGTTCAAGACCACCAAATATGTAGCCCAAATCTGCTACCCTTGGACGAAAACTTGATTTATTCCTATGTGTGTCCTTCTCTCATATCTGAATTCCTGCTTTCTCTATAATTATGGCTCAGTAGTTCCTCAATGACTCATCAGCTATCAATACTTTTAAAAACACATTTTAAAAATACTTTTTTCTCTGCATTGTTAATGGCTTTTGCAAAATGATGGACACAAATAACTATCCAATATTAAAGTAATTTTTCAAAACATGATATTTTATGTATAATATTCAGCTAATATCTAAAGGTTGTCTGTGATTAATAATTTCTAGTATTCTTGACATAAATTCATTGTTTGATGTACTAAGATGTTAGGAGTCTAACGGATGATTTTTTTTTATGACTTGGAGTTATTATGACAGTTAAATGACAAAATGAGGAAATTGCTATCCACATGAATATATTATTACTGTGTCATCACAGCTAAAATTTTAATTTCTCACTTGAGAAATGTTAATTTCAGTTAGATTGTGATGTAATAATAACAGCTATTATAGAGTTGGTGCTTGCCATGTGCCAAGCATGTGCATTATCTCATTTAATCATCACGCCTTGGGAAGCAGATGATTTTAGAGAAGAAAATAAAGTGGGAGAATAGACAGGTTAAGCAACTTGCCTAAGGTCAGTTAGTCAGTAAGTGATAAAGACAGGATTAGCCTCCAAGATTCTGACTCTTGACCCCATGCTCTTAAGTGTATGAAATGATTTTATTTCCACGTGTTGGCTTCTACAGAAGCAATTTTATTAACTAATGGGAAACTGGTAGACCATGCAGCCAATGACAATAACTTTTCATATTCCTGAAAAGCCTAATAAATATAAATTCATTTTTTCATTTTGTCCTGGAAGAGTACTTTGGGATGGAAAAAGATCACTCTCTTCAAAATTTAATTGTAAGTCTCCAAAGTCTTTATTTATTATATCCATAGTCAGAAAAGTATGTAGTAAGATCTCTAAAGTAGTAAAAAGTTAAATCTTACAGTTTTAATAATATAAATTATTGCTTATCTAGATTTGTGTCTTATGATTGATTGGCAGAGTTTTGTGTTTTATTTAAGATTGTGGTTTATATGAAAACATTCATGACTTCAAAACCATTGTTTTGCAGAGGAACTCTTATCAAGCAGAACTAAACCTCTCCACATAGAGAAATTTTTGAGTCATTAGTTCAATAAATGACAGTTATACAAGGGAAGTATGGATGAATTGTTATTAATCCTAGCCAGGGGGAAAAAAAAGTGTGTAGTAGTTGTAACAATGGTTTTATTTCTCATATATATATATATATATATATATATATATATATATATATATGGCAATCCCTAGAGGTTTCAAATTGATTAAAAATCATGTGCATGTGTAATAAGAACTGAATTTTTCTTCAAGAATTTGGCATCTATTAAAAAACTTTAGTGCTTTAAAGGATAAGAAAAGTGTAGAGGAAATAGGAAAGTTCAATCAAATTTTCCAAACCTTTTCCCAAATCCTCAGATACCAAGGTATTTGAATTAGTTCCTTCCATTTGGCTGGTAAGTGATTTGGACCTGTTTTGAAATCAACTGTTGTCAACAGACTCATTAATTTCCTAAGAATTGGTCAATAGTTTACTTTTCTTTTTTAAAACACATTAATAATGTTGAATGAAAGAAGTTGGATTGAAGTTGTGTTAATTAAATTAATTACTATTTGTTTTCCTTGAAACTTTACCAGTGGAAATAATCCAGAAAGGGGTAGTCAGTCACTCTATTCCCAGTAGAAATAAATTTAAATATGAATTTTAAACTTTCCTTTTTTGACAACACTCTACCACAGTAGCATCAAAATCTCTGATGCATATATTTGTTTTGCTTTTAGTTATGAAACTTTCTCTTTTAACTTCATCAGTTTCTAGACAGTACATTAATTTTAAAATCAAAACAAACACTGAAGCAAGCAAGACTAGGAATATGAAATCCAGTTTTGTTAAATATTTTAACATAGAGTCATGTTTCATTCTAGAAAATATAATATACAATATTATTGCTTTTCTAGAGAAAAATAAAGCCACAAAGCTGATACATATACTTTGAAAGACCAACAACATCGTTCAATAATTCAAATGATCTCAAAAAGATGGTTTGTGTTGACAGCTTTCTAATATTAAGAACATCTAGGTTTGTTGTTGTTTTCGGGGTTTTTTTGTTTGTTTGTTTCTTTTTTTTTTTTTTTTTTTTAAAGTTACCAGAAGATTTAGGTCCATTCCCAATGGAGACTTCATTATTTGACGGCAATTGGAAAAGGGATTACTAATGAGTTTCTATTAGATCTGTTGAAATGTCATTGCTGTAGTTTTATGGAGGCAACAGATAATATATAATATCCACGATGTTAAATTTAAAATTAAGAAGAATATCATATGGCTGTACCAATATGGTTTTAGTTGTAAGACCCCATGGAACAGGTGAGCTGTACCATATCTGAACCTCTAGGACTCTGATTCTGTAGAATCAGGGTTGGCATATGAGCATCTTTGGCTTTTTCCCTTATATTCACAACCTCATATTTACCTAACATGTTATGAAAAGGAAGATGCAGAAGTATAAATCTTAGGAAAATCACCCACAGAAAGAAATTTTTTTTTTATTCCATGGCTGGAGCAGCTGGTCCAAACTATCCCCTCTCCTCTTTTCAATTGACTTCTCCCTGTTTCTGCTAAGAATCATTTGAGACTTTCTATCATTCTCACATTGACAAATAACCTCAGTATCTTTCACAGCCATCTTTGATAACCTTCTCTCAGCTTTAAATTCAGTCTCTGTCTTTTCAACCCATCACATTTGTAGCTGTAAATCAAACACATTTCTATAACACTGCATAATGAAAGATGAATGAAGATCAATAGTGATTGAAATATTAAATCTCCCAGTTCAAAAAAAGATTAAAATGTCAAGCAAAGTTGTTTTAAGGCAGAGAGAGACACAGGTGAAAGTTCTCTTTTAAACTTTCTGGATTTAATGTACTGGCAGGATAAATAGGAAACCACTAGACATTCAGAATGTAAAGTAATCCAAAAGATGGTTAAGGAATAAAAATATGAAATTTTGAATTTATAAAACACGATCAATTACCTTCATTCATGGGCACAGAATGCTGATAATCTTCGTTATTTCATAAAGGACAAATCTCAAAATTCTAACAAAGAGGTACTTATTAAATGCTTGCTTAAGCATTACTTCCTTCATCTAGTTCTTTCAGTATTCTAAGTTGTTACTTACACCAGAGACATACCTACACCTGAAGAAGCTCCTTCACTGATTGCTTCTGTCTCACCTTTATCAAGAGACTCTACAGGGTTAGTGTACTTGTTTAAGTGACAAGAGCTCACTACATTATCAAGGCTTTCTGTACAAAGCCAAGAATGGGAAACTGATTTTAGACTGTAGTATTTTTTCAGAAACATGAACCCTTATAAAACTGGACATATTGCCTTTTTCATCAGGAATTCTATAACCAAGTTTAAACCTGCTTTTACCTAGGAAGATGATGACTAATAAAAAGATACAGGGTTTAGGGAACTTTGGAGACCTTCCCAAAAGTAGTTTTGGTGAAATTAGAGGAGTCAGAGAGATTTAACTATTGAAAGAGCAAATACAAAATAAATTTTGAGAAGGTTCATGCTAAAAAAAGACAAGAGGGAAAAAGGAGAGATAGAAAGAATATAGTAGGACTGATAGTACACTAGCACATACTTACATTTTTAGAAGTAACAAAGAGGAAGTCAATGGAAAGACACAAATTGAAAATGCAAGAAAAGAATGTTGTGACTTTTGAGGAGAGTTAACAAATAATATCTCTTTCCCCATCTGCATTCAGAATCAATTGTGGCAATGACATAGGAATCGCAGAGATGAAAGTCAAAATGATGCATTACCTTTATTATTGATAATGCTTAGTGGAAAATATAAATTTAGATCTGAGAGGGGTGTAGCCTTGCTGACACAACTGTTCAACCACAAGTCTTACCCCCAAAGACAAGTCCCATAGGGTAGAACAGAGAGCAGAGCATCTGTTGAATGAGCTGTAACCCCCAGTAAAAGGAGCTCGTCTAGCATCACAGTTCCTTTTCTCATTTCCCCAGCTGAATATCTCACTCCTCTTTTGAAGAAATGAGGAAGAGGAAGGATGTGAAAAAAGACCATATGGAAATAAGAGGACTGATAACTAAGTGACCCCTGTGTCAAGAAAAAGTAGAGAAAAAGAATAAGCATGAGGGAGACAGACAGTCTAGTTGATTTTGTATACAATTCTAAAATAAACTAGTCCTAGGGATAAAGTTATGGGGTATTGTTACTAGCTTTTTTTCCTACTTCTTAAAGAACATTTTACTTTTTTCTAGGCCCATCATTTGCTTTGAAAAATAAATAATTTCCTCAGATTGTTAGATATTATTGCAAATGAGTATAATGAGCAAAAATGATGAATCTGTGTCTTGTATTATGTAGATGGAATGACTGATATCTTTATGAAAGGTTGATGTCAATATACCTGATTTGTTATTAATTAACAGTTTAGCTATAGACTAAATGTGAAAACTTAGAAAATGATAGCCAGCAAGATGTCAAGAGGAATAAAGAACATGCTTACCTGACTATGATTTCAAATAAATAAAGTTACATTTAATTCCTAATAAATTTGAAAATGTAGAGCAATGTGAGAAAGATGCTATTACCTCCAGTCAAGTGTAATAGGAGCACCAAAGTAGGGAATTGATGATAAAATTAATCAGCTGTGTAAAGGAAGCCAATACAAGTTTTCAAAGCAGACAATGCATTATTTGATCTCTATTTACATATGCCATGGAAGTATGATAAAACCTAAAGCATACTCTGTTGTTTGTTTATAGGATCTTTACAGAGCACACTCATAAGGTTAGTAAAAGTAAAACCATCTAGAAATACAATCTGTCTTTCTGCATCATCATGGGGCTGACCCTTTTTGATACTTATAACTGATGAGATTTTCATTGCATGATAAACAGGAAATAGAAGCAGAAATCCTTCTGATAGTTCAAAAACAGATTTTCTTTTTTAAAAATTTGATTTGGGCTGTATATTGAATGAGTCAAGAAATAGTAGATGCTTGAAAGAAAGAGGGGTTCCTGGTCTGTATTAGTTTCTGAGGTTGTTCTACTTATGCATTCTAAAACTGCAATTCAGATTTATAATAACACCTTGATCACGTATATAATACAAAATAGACTTAAGTAATTGATAGTGTGTTTATTCCAGTACAATAGTGGAGAGGAAAACTGACTGGGAGCAGACACATAGGAGCCTTCTAGGGTGCTTGAAAAGTTCTAGACCTTGATCTGGGTGGTTTAAGGTTGGTCAAAGTTCTTGACATTGATTACATGGGTATACACAAATATAAAAATTAACCAAGCAGTTCAATAGTGCCTGTAAATGTACGTAAGTCATATCTCAATTAATAAAAACTGTTATGAAGTACTATAGAACATATCATCTTCAAAGGCATTCTGAGAAAGACATAATCATTGAATTTAGGTATAAGTTCAAATCCACAGTTTGAATTCACTAACATCTTCAGTGAAAGGCAATAGGTAGTAATGATGTCTCCTAATGTTATATTTAACCATTATATATAGCAGTTCTTAAGACAGCTCAAGCTTTAAACATGAAATTGTAAGAAGATTTACTCTCTCATACTTTATAAGAAATGCACTAAGGAAAGCTCACACTAACAATTCACTGAAATTAAATATAAAGCTGTAAACACACTTTTTTATGAATTATTTTCTAGACATCCACTGACTTGCTGACATATATGAATCTACAGTTACACTTGATATAACTGTAAGATAAGAACTGATTTTAGGTTTATTTTAGAATTTGGGTATGAGGAAAGCAATGTAAACATTACAATTAAGTAAAATGTAGGATAAATATATTTTATTAAGTATATTCTCATTCCAGATCCTGAGAGACATGAAAAATATATTGTAAATGAAAAGGTATCCTCTTTCTTATTTATTTATTTATTTATTTAGTTAGTTAGTTAGTTAGTTAGTTAGTATGTGATATGTATTTATATTGGACAGATACGTAAAACACCTATCTTTTATTGAAGAATTTAATTGAGGACTTCGTATTTGCCAAGACATACACGAGGCACCTGGATACAACAAGATGGAAATTATACCCTGAAGAATTCATAGTGGAAAGACAGATACAGAAACAGATCATTATAATACAATAATACAGTGTTAACATTCTATCAGAGTTATATACTTATAAAGAACCCTATACCAGAGTCTATAAAACACAGTTCCAGCCCAAGTAACTTAACAATGGTTCTGGCTGCAAAAGTGAAATTCATATCAACTTTGAAAACAAAATTCAATGTTAATTTCTATAAAATTTGTAATTCATGGTAACTAAAGTTTAAATATTTTATATTTTATTTGGGTATAATCATTCATTGCAGAGTCTCTATGTTTTTGTTTTGTTTCGTTTGCGTGATACAGAACTATCCAAATGAAAGACATAAGAAAGTTCATGTGTTTTTGTTTTCTAATCTCAAAGTTCCCAAATAATTGCCTGATAATGATTTCAGCCTCAAAGGGCCTCTTTGCAGAATGCCAGTGGGCATGACGATGACCCACAGTTGTGTGAGGACGTTATAGCTCTTGGACACTCACTTACAGACACAAACCAGATACTTCAGCATCTGCTTTGCTTCATGCTGATCACTCACTTTTTAGGTTAGATAACATCCATAGAAACAATAAACAGATCATATATTACACGGTAATTATCCTTCCTTAGAGATAACAAAAAAGAAATCCATTATTTCACTCATTCCAGAAGGTTTGAAATTCAAAGATAAGCAATATTTGTCAAACTAAGAAATAAATTAAAACATACATTTTGAAAATTCACTTATGAAATCTGGGAAATATTTGCATACAACAATTTTCATGAAATTGTTTTTGCTTGTAACACATTATTAAAAAAGTCTAAGGTCAGCAGAGATCAGTAATATATTTTTTTAAATGTATTAGACTATCCCCCAGACAGACGGTGGAAAAATTCAGAGTACACACCTCACTAGAAGTGGCTCTAATGGGTAATGATATTGAGTCCTGTGATTCCAATATGATATTTTATCTCAAATAGCGATTTTTATAATGAAACTGTTTTTAAAATCCCACCTATTAATAATCTATTTGCCAAAAATAATATTTTAAGAAGAAAGATGTCCTGAATCATATAACTCTAATAGCAAAGATTTGAGGTTTTTGCAGTCTGTCCATTTGGAGACTCTTTTGAGATAACCACACTGATCTGGCACCTTGTTTTATATTGTTTTCCTTTTCATTGTCTCTAACTTCAAATGTGTCTTGGACCTTGATCATAAATCACACAATGAAGGGCAATGTTTATAACTATGTTGCTCCTTTTTTTCTTTTCTTAAGATGTCTTCAATTTTCTCTCCCTTACCACTTTTTAGGGGCATTTATACCCAAAATCATACAGGTACAGTGACAAAATTCTGTAACAAAAATGTTAGATAGCAAGTTCACTTGTGTGTGACAATTTTGAGGGCAACAAATATGATTTATTCAACTTCTAGTCTCCCAGCCTAATAGATTTAATAGGACTTAATAGCTTTCTTGACTATAATTATAGACTAATTAATAGGACATAATTAATAATAGGACATAATTAGTTTTATGACCATAACCATAATTAGGAGTTCATGATTCCCTGGAAGGAACACATTCGTAAACATATGATAGTGTTCTCCCACATTAGAAGAATAAGTAAAAACAATCCTTACATATTCCCCTCATTCTTCTCCAGTTACAACTCTATAGCTCTAACTTTCCCTTTTACAGTCAAATTTCTGGAAGATTTGTATATAATTTCTGCATGGAGTGTGGTGCCTTGATTTTCCTCCTCTTTGGACACTTTTTATCAGTTTCTTTTGAAAGCATCCTATCTTCCTGATTATTTAACTCATGACCCATATACAAATCCTCTTCCCTTTGCACTCTATATGCTCCCTCTTGTCAAAAGTCAAAATTTTCAATAACCTTGATAGATAACTTATAAATTGATAGCTCCAGCTCTATCCATTCAGCCACCTACATACAAACTACTCACAAACACATAAACAAACTTGATCTCATAAGTTTATTTATCTTTCAGTGTTCCAGTGTTATCTAGGTCACCATCACTCATCTAGTAATCAAAACAGAAAACTAAGAGTTATCCTGTTTAATATATAAAAGGGCAAATCGGTAGCATAAGGTTCCTGTGAAGGTGGATGGGAATAGGATTACAAGGATAAGGTAAAACTGGCCTTAAGTAAGAGATATAGGAAATGCCTCTATTATAGCAAGAGTCATGTTCAGTATCAGAAACATGAGAAAGTCTTCTCTTAATTGCTTTTATTTTCATTAGAAATTACGACATGGAGTCAACTACTAAAAACAGAGAAAAAGAGTTTGATTGAAATTTTGAGAGACCAGAAAAACTTGGAATGGCCAAGCAATTTCAAGGGTCCCTTTGAGTATGCTGATGATTAATTTATAATAGAACAAACTTGTGTTTTCAAAACTAGGGCTCAGTTGTTTAGTTATAGTGGTGGGGAGGGGGAAAGGGGACAGGTGTAGGTTCACAATCACTTATTCAAGATTCTAAAATCCAAAATTTCATGAAAATCATATCTTTTTTCAAATTCTTTTGGCTGAAAACCAGTGAACTGATATGAAGTCACTTGTCGTCTATATTTGTCCAAACTAGTGTGAATATAATACACTTTGCTATATCACTTTATTATATTAGATTGGGAGGTACTACCATAGATCCTGTTAGAAGAGTTACATATTTTTTTAACTGAATTTTGAATTATGTTTAGACTCAATGGATTTTGATAAGAGATGGTAGATTTAGCATAAACATCCATTTAGGTTTGGAATAGGTACAAAAACCTTAATTTTTTATGTTTTGTCAACCCGAATTCAAGAATGATGCCATGTATGTGATGAAAATTAAAAATTAAATTAATACTTTCAAGATGGCGGAGGAGTAAGACATGGAGATCACCTTCCTCCCCACAAATACATCAAAAATACACCCACAGGTGGAACAACTCCTACAGACCACCTACTGAATGCTGGCAGAAGACCTCAGACTTCCCAAAAGGCAAGAAACTCCCCACATACCTGGGTAGGGCAAAAGAAAAAAGAAAAACAGACACAAAAGAATAGGGAAGGAACCTGCACTTCTGGGATGGAGCTGTGAAGGAGAAAAGGTTCCCACATGCTAGGAAGCCCCTTCACTGGTGGAGATAGGGGGTGGGTGGGGGGATCCTTTGGCACCACAGAAGAAAGCAGAACAACAGGGGTGCAGAGGGCAGAGTGGAGAGATTCCCGCACAGAGGATCGGTGCCAACCAGCATTCACCAGCCTGAGAGGCTTGTCTGCTCACACGCCAGGGCAGGCGGGGGCTGGGAACTGAGGCTCGGGCTTTGGAGGTCAGATTCCAGGGAGAGGACTGTGGTTGGCTGCATGAAGAAAGCCTGAAGGGGGCTAGTGTGCCACAGCTAGCCGGGAGGGAGTACGGGAAAAAGTCTGGACCTGCATAAGAGGCAAGAGACCATTGTTTTGGAGTGCACGAGGAGAGGGGATTCAGAGCACAGTCTAAACAAGCTCCAGAGACAGGAGTGAGCCATGGGTATCAGCACGGACACCAGAGACGGACATGAAACACTAAGGCTGCTGCTGCAGTCACCAAGAAACCTGTGTGCAAGCACAGGTCACTATCCACACCTCCCCTCCCAGGAGCTTGTGCAGCCCACCACTGCCAGGGTCCCATGATCCTGGGACAAATTCCCCAGGAGAACACACGGTGCACCTCAGGCTGTTGCAATGTCACACTGGCCTCTGCTGTCGCAGGCTTGCCCCTCATGCCATACCTTTCACTCCTCCCGGCCTGAGTGATCCAGAGCCCCCTAATCAGCTGCTCCTTTAATCCCATCCTGTCTGGGCAGGGAACAGACGACCTCAGGTGACCTACACGCAGAGGCAGGGACAAATCCAAATCTGAACACCAGGAGCTGTGAGAACAAAGAAGAGAAAGGGAAATTTCTCCCAGCAGCCTCAGGAACAGTGGATTAAATCTTCACAATCAACTTGATGTATGCTGCATCTCTGGAATAACTGGATAGAAAACGAATCATCCATAATTTGAGGAGGTGGACTTTGGGAGCAACTGTAGACTTGGGGTTTGCTTTCTGCATCTAATTTGTGTCTGGTTTTATGTTTAGCTTAGTTTAGTATTTAGAGCTTATTATCATTGGTAGATTTGTTTAATGATTTGGTTTGGTTGCTCTTTTCCTTTTTCCTTTATATTTATAAAATTTTTTCTTTCCTTTTTCTCTTGTTGTGAGTGTGTATGTGTATGTTTCTTTGTGTGATTTTTGTCTGTATAGCTTTGCTTTTACCATTTCTCCTAGGGTTCTGTCTGTCCATTGTTGTTTCTGTTTTATTTTTTATTTTTTCTATAGTATTTAGTGCTTGTCACCATTGGTGTATTTGTTTTTTGATTTGATTGCTCTCTTCTTTCTTTCTTTTTTTTTTAAGTAATTTCTTATTATTTTAATTTTTTTATTTTTAATAATATTTTTTATTTTTTTATTTTAATACATTTATTTTATTCTTTCTTTCTTTCTTTCCTTACTTTTCTCCATTTTCTTCTGAGCCATGTGGCTGACAGGGTCTTGGTGCTCCAGCTGGTTGTCAGACCTGAGCCTCTGAGGTGGAAGAGCAGAGTTCAGGACATTGGTCCACCAGAGAAACTCCCGCCCCACATAATATCAAATGGCAAAAGCTATCACCAAAATCTCCATCTCAATGCTAAGACCCAGTTCCTCTCAATGATCCTCAAGCTAGAGTGCTGGACACCCTATATCAAACAACTAGAAAGACAGGAACACAACCCCACCCACTAGCAGAGATGCTGCCTAAATCATAATAAGTTCACAGACACCCCAAAACACACCACCAGATGCGGTCCTGCCCACCAGAAAGGCAAGATCTAGCCTCATCCACGGGAACACAGGCACCAATCCTGTCCACCAGGAAACCTACACAACCCACTGAACCAATCTTACCCACTGAGAGCAGACACCAAACACAATGGGAACTATGGACCTGCAGCCTGCCAAAAGGAGACCCCAAATGCAGTAAGATAAGCAAAATGAGAAGACAGAGAAATACAGAGCAGATGAAGGAGCAAGGTACCAGACCAAATAAATGAAGAGGAAATAGGTAGTCAGTCTACTTGAAAAAGAATTCAGAGGAATGATAGTAAAGATGATCCAAAATCTAGGAAATAGAATGGAGAAAATAAAAGAAACATTTAACAAGGATCTAGAGGAACTAAAGAGCAAATAAAAATGATGAACAACACAATAAATGAAATTAAAAATTCTCTAGAAGGAATCAATAGAAGAATGAATGAGGCAGAAGAACAGAGGAGTGACCTGGAAGAAAAAATAGTGGAAATAACTATGCAGAGCAGAATAAAGACAAAAGAATGAAAAGAATTGAGGACAGTCTCAGAGACCTCTGGGACAACATTAAACACACCAACATTCGAATTATAGGGGTCCCAGAAGAAGAAGAGAAAAAGAAAGGGACTGAGAAAATATTTGAAGAGATTATAGTTGAAAACATCCCTAATATGGGAAAGGAAATAGTCAAGTCCAGGAAACACAGAGAGTCTCATACAGGATAATTACAAGGAGAAACACACCAAGACACATATTAATTGAACTATCAAAAATTAAATACAAAGAAAAAATATTAAAAGCAGCAAGGGAAAAGCAGCAAATAACATGCAAGGGAATCCCCATAAGGTTAAGAGCTGATCTTTCAGCAGAAACTCTGCAAGCCAGAAGGGAGGGGCAAGACATATTTAAAGTGATGAAAGGGAAAAACCTACAACCAAGATTACTCTACCTAACAAGGATCTCATTCAGATTTGACAGAGAAATTAAAACCTTCACAAACAAGCAAAAGCTAGGAGAATTCAGCACCACCAAACCAGCTTTACAACAAATGCTAAAGGAACTTCTCTAAGCAGGAAACACAAGAGAAGGAAAAGACTTACATTAACAAACCCAAAACAATTAAGAAAATGGTAATAGGAACATACATATTGATAACTACCTTAAATGTAAATGGATTAAATACTCCAACCAAAAGACGTAGACTGGCTGAATCGATACAAAAACAAGACCTGTATATATGCTGTCTACAAGGGACCCACTTCAGACCTAGGGACACATACAGACTGAAAGTGAGGGGATGGAAAAAGATACTCCATGCAAATGGAAATCAAAAGAAAGCTGGAGTAGTAATTCTCATATCAGACAAAAAAGACATTAAAATAAAGACTATTATAAGACAAAAAGAAGGACTCTACTTAATGATCAAGGGATCAATCCAAGAAGAAGATATAACAATTGCAAAGATTTTTGCAGCCAACATAGCATCTCAATACATAAGCCAAAAGCTAACAGCCATAAAGGGGAAATCGACAGTAACACAATAATAGTAGGGGACTTTCACACCCCACTTTCACCAATGGACATATCATCCAAAATGAAAATAAATAAGGAAACACAAGCTTTAAATGATACTTTAAACAAGATGGACTTAATGGATATTTATAGGACATTCCATCCAAAAACAGCAGAGTACACTTTCTTCACAAGTGCTCATGGAACATTCTCCAAGATAGATCATATCTTGGGTTGCAAACTATCCCTTGGTAAATTTAAGAGAACTGAAATCGCATCAGTTATCTTTTCTGACGACAGTGAGACTAGATATCAACTAGAGAAAAAAAATCTGTAAGAAAAAGAAACACGTGGAGGCTAAACAATACACTACTAAATAACCAAGAGCTCACTGAAGAAATCAAAGAGGAAATCAAAAAATACCTAGAAAAAAATGACAATGAAAACACGATGACCCAAAACCTATGGGATCAGCAAAAGCAGTTCTAAGAGGGAAGTTTATAGCAATAAAATCCTACCTCAAGAAACAAGAAACATCTCAAATAAACAATCTAACCTTACACCTAAAGCAATTAGAGAAAGAAGAAGAAAAAACCCACAAAGTTAGCAGAAGGAAAGGAGTCATAAAGCTCAGATCAGAAATAAATGAAAAAGAAATGAAGTAAACAATAGCAAAGATCTATAAAACTAAAAGCTTATTCTTTGAGAAGATAAACAAAATTGATAAACCATTAGCCAGACTCATCAAGAAAAAAACGGAGAAGACTCAATATCAATAGAATTAGAAATGAAACAGAAGTAACAACTAACACTGCAGAAATACAGAGAATCATGAGAGATTACCACAAGCAACTATATGCCAATAAAATGGACAACTTGGAAGAAATGGACAAATACTTAGAAAAGCACAATATTCCAAAACTGAACCAGGAAGAGCTAGAAAATATAAACAGACCAATCACAAGCACTGAAACTGAAACTGTGATTAAAAATCTTCCAACAAACAAAAGCCCAGGACCAGACAGCTTCAAAGGCGATTTCTCTGAAACATTTAGAGAAGAGCTAACGCCTATTCTTCTCAAACTCTTCCAAGATATAGCAGAGGGAGGAACACTCCCAAACTCATTCTACAAGGCCACCATCATCCTGATACCAAAACCAGAAAAAGCTGTCACAAAAAAAGAAAACTACAGGCCAATATCACTGATGAACATAGATGCAAAAATCCTCAATAAAATACTAGCAAACAGAGTCCAACAGCACATTAAAAGGTCATACACCATGATCAATTGGGGTTTATCCCAGGAATGCAAACAGTCTTCAATATACCCAAATCAAACATTGTGATACACCATATTAACAAATTGAAGGATAAAAACCATATGATCATCTCAATAGATGCAGAAAAAGCTTTTGACAAAATTCAATACCCAGTTATGATAAAAACCCTCTGGAAAGTGGGCATAGAGAAAACCAACCTCAACATCATAAAGGCCATATATGACAAACTCACAGCAAGCATCACTCTCAATGGTGAAAAATTGAAACCATTTCCACTAAGATCAGGAACAAGAAAAGGTTGCCTACTCTCACCACTATTGTTCAACATAGTTTGGAAGTTTTAGCCACAGGAATCAGAGAAGAAAAAGAAATTAATGAATCTAAATCAGAAAAGAAGAAGAAAAGCTGTCACTCTTTGCAGATGACATGATACTATACATAGAGAATCCTAAAGAGGCTAGCAGAAAACTACTAGAGCTAATCAATGAATTTGGTAAAGTAGCAGGATACAAAATTAATGCACAGAAATATCTTGCATTCCTATACACTAATGATGAAAACTCTGAAAGAGAAATTAAGGAAACACTCCCATTTACATTGCAACAAAAACAATAAAATACCTAGGAATAAACCTACCTAAGCAGACAAAAGACCTGTATGCAGAAAACTATAAGACACTGATGAAAGAATTTAAAGATGATACAAACAGATGGAGAGACATACCATGTTCTTGAATTGGAAGAATCAACATTCCAAAAATGACTATACTACCCAAAGCAATCTACAGATTCAATGCGATCTCTATCAAACTACCAATGGCATTTTTCACAGAACTACAGCAAAAATTTTCACAGTTTGTATGGAAACACAACAGACCTCGAATAGCCAAAGCAATCCTGAGAAAGAAAAACAGAGCTGGAGGAATCAGGGTCCCTGACTTCAGACTATACTACAAAGCAACAGTAATCAAGACAGTTTGGTACTGGCATAAAAACAGAAACATTGATCAATGGAACAGGATAGAAAGCCCAGAGATAAACCCACGCACATATGGTCACCTTACTTTTGATAAAGTAGGCAAGAATATACAATGGAGAAAAGACAACCTCTTCAATAAGTGGTGCTGGGACAACTGGACAGCTACATGTAAAAGAATGAAATTAGAACACTCTCTAACACCATACACAAAAATAAACTCAAAATGGATTAAAGACCTAAATGTAAGGCCAGACATAATAAAACTCTTAGAGGAAAACATAGGCAGAACATTCTATGACATACATCACAGCAAGATCTTTTTTCACCCACATCCTAGAGAAATGGAAATAAAAACAAAAATAAACAAATGGAACCTAATGAAACTTAAAAGCTTTTGCACAGAAAAGGAAATGATAAACAAGACAAAAATACAACCCTCAGAATGGGAGAAAATATTTGCAAATGAAGCAACTGACGAAGGATTACTCTCCAAAGTATACAAGTAGCTCTTGCAGCTCAATATGAAAAAAACAAAAACCCAATCCAAAAATGGGCAGAAGACCTAAATAGACATTTCTTCAAAGAAGACATACAGATTGCCAACCAATACATGAAAGGATGCTCAACATCACTAATCTTCAGAGAAATGCAAATCAAAACTACAGTGATGTATCACCTCATACCAGTCAGAATGGCCATCAACAAAAATTCTACAAACACTAAATGCTGGAGAGGGTTTGGAGAAAAAGGAACCCTCTTGCACTGTTCGTGGGAATGTAAATTGATACAGCCAGTATGGAGAACAATATGGAGGTTCCTTAAAATCTAAAAATAGAACTACCATATGACCCAGCAATCCCACTACTGGGCATATACCCTGAGAAAACCATATTTCAAAAAGAGTCATGTACCACATTATTCATTGCAGCTCTGTTTACAATAGCCAGGACATGGAAGCAACCTAAGTGTCCATTGACAGATGAATGGATAAAGAAGATGTGGTCCATGTATAGAATGGAATATTACTCAGCCATACGAAGAAATGAAATTGAGTTATTTGTAGTGAGGTGGATGGCCGTATAGACTGTCATACAGAGTGAAGTAAGCCAGAAAGAGAAAAACAAATACTGTATGCTAACACACATATATGGAATCTAAAAAAAAAAATTGTTCTGTAGAACCTAGGGGCAGGACAGGAATAAAGACCCAGACGTAGAGAATGGACTTGAGGATATGGGAAGAGGGAAGGGTAAGCTGGAACGAAGTGGGAGAGTGACATGTACATATATACACTACCAAATGTAAAATAGATAGCTAGTGGGAAGCAGCCGCATAGCACAGGGAAATCACCTCGGTGCTTTGTGTCCACCTAGGGGTGTGGGATAGGGAGGGTGGGAGGTAGACGCAAGAGGGAGGACATATGGGGGTATATGTATATGTATAGCTGATTCACTTTGTTATACAGCAGAAACAACGACACCATTGTAAAGCAATTATACTCCAATAAAGATGTTAAAAAAATATTAAGTTGTGCATGTAAGTTCTATCTACTGTTAATTTTATGAGAAAATCAAACAACCTTCTGATACATCCCAGAATGAAATGTGACAAAAACTTCGGTATGAAAATTTTTCAAGTATCAATTTGTCTCAGCAAAATTAAATGATGCAATGCGGCTCTGAAATTCTCTTTTTTTTTCTTATTTTGAACGGATTCATACTATGGGAGCATATTGTCTTTCATCACTTAAGTATTTATCTCATGTTTTGATTACTATTCCTGTATGAATTACCAGTGGCTTAATATAGAAACATACTTTATTTTCTCTCCAGCTCTTTCTAGTCAGGAGGAAGGGTTCACCTGGTTGGTTCTGGTTTGGAGTCTCTTATGATATTCAGTCAGCTGGAGTCTGGTTATAAGCCTCTTTCCATGTAGTTACAGGCTTCCTCCTTCTCCATATGGTCTCATTGCATGGAATGTTTGGACTTCCTCACAGCATAGCGGCTCAAGGCTCTTGCACAAACGTTCCAACAAGCAAAGTGAGAGTAATCTTTTATGAACTGGTTTAGAAGTCACAAAGCATCACATTTTATTTGTTATAAGTAAGTCATAAACCTGAGTTGTTACTAAGGGGAAGGGGATAATACTCACGGAGATACTCTGTAAAACTTAATTCCTGTTACACATCCTGTTTTATATTTATATGGGTCCTAATATCCTCCATGTAGCTAAATCCAGGATCACTATTTAGAGTCATGTTACTTCATAGTTCAGCAATTTTTGATACAGATGTCAACTCCCTCCCTATGGAAGCATTTTATCCTTTGGCTTTCATGACACCACACTTCTCTTTTTCTGTGCATTTCTTCCTTCTTTGTCAACTTTTCCATTTCTAGAGGATTTTACATGTTGGAGTTTTTCATTCAAACCCAGTCCTGCTTCTCTTCTCACCCTAGGCATTTAATTTCCTGTGGCTGCTGTAACAAATTACCACTAACTTGGTAGTTTAAAATAAGAAATTTGTTCTCTCACAGTTCTGGAAACCAGAAGTCTGCAATCAATATGTTAATGCCACGTCCTCAGGTTAACCCTTCTTAAATTATAAGACTAAGTTTATTATTTCTCCATTTTAGACTTTCATTTCATTCTATACGTCTTTACATCACAGATGCAATTGTGATCATTATTGCCATACTTAATCAAATTGAAATCTATTCCTTTTAAGACACATTATTTAGAAAAAAAATGCCAATTAAACTATGGCATTTCCATTCTTATCACTTGGAATTTTGATTTTATACTTATTAAAAGACCTCTTTAGCCATATGTACACCTATATTTTTATAATATTCCCCCCTCTTTTGCAAAAGCAGAAAAGAACAAAGACATTGATTAAAGTATTTATAAAACATCTTTATATTCACTCAGAGCCCAACTAATTTGAAATACTTTTCAAGTCAGAATGGTTGGTGTCTATATTACCCACACAATAACTTTTTCTGTGTCATCAGGAATGTTGATGGTGTAGTGTTTCTTAAAAAAGTGTTTCACTCTTGCCTGTTCCTGGATGCTGTCACCCATTCTGGAATTTTTAATGTCTTTGCATAGTCAATTAATTATAACTACTACATCACAATTACTGGAAGGTCATCAGTGATCGTAAGATGCCTTGCAATTTCAGAGATATTAAAACAGAAGAAAGAGCAATATATGTTTTAGAATCAAGGAGTTTGTTAAATATTTAGATAAGTACTTGTTTAATGCCTATTCCAAGTGCTAGATTTCCAAGTGCTAGACCTGCATAAAGGCAGGTCTCATATGCTTGGAATCCTCATTTCATTCCAATAGTTAGGGCTTTGGGTCAACGTTTCTCATCAGCAATATTACAGTAATCTGTATTGGGTAGCCGCTTTTCCAAAGCAAGCTCTTGCTGTAGAGTTTCTGATTATATACCTGCTTGGCCACTAGGTACAAAAAAACAGCTAACACCTCCAAGGGCTTACTGAGAGGTAGAGACCATCAAAGGGAAACTTCTTTCAGTAGGTCAAGGAGCTGCCTGAGTCTGTCAATGCACATAGCTGTCAACTGAAAAAAAAAAAAGCACAACCTAATAGTTGAGAATTATGTTTTATTTAGCAGACTTCCTGAGGACTTAATCCTGGAAGACAACCTCTCAGATAACTCTGAGGGACTGCTCCAAAGAGGTATGGAAGGAGCCAGAATATATAGAAGTTTTTGCAAAAACAAACAAACCCAAGTAGCCAGAACATCAAAATATTACTGTTAATTAAAGAAAACCAGACATCTCAAGTTAATGAATTTAGCGCTTGTCTATGTATGAGAAGATGCAAGAGTCTGGGCTCACTGAAATCTTTCCTTTGATATGCACCTTAATTATCTAGTGCACCTTAATTATCTACGACCATTATTCTGTTCTTTCCCATCCTAAGTCTCCTCAGAGTGCACAGTTGGGGGTGGTTCCACTGGCTGAGGGCTTGATGGTAGCAAAATCCTTTCTTTACTGATATGGCAGGTGACATTCCTCTCCACACAGCATATAAAGGTCTTCATGAAATTACACAAGCCTGTTGTTTTCACCTCATTTACTGCCATGGCACCAAAAGCAACACCTGTATCTCCCTCAACATACAGCACTCTGTCCCCTCTCTGGGTCCCTACATTTGACGCTGCCTGCGATGAATACCCCTACCTTTCTAACCCTTCTTCCAGGTGTTTTCACCTCTCAGACTCCCTTGCTAAATCACCAGTATGTTTAATTCTTTGCATCTCTCTTTATACATATCAAGACAGGAATCCAGCCCAAGAGGTGAAGATAGGACCTAATAATGAGTGCGGGGCTGATGATAGGAGAAGAAATTCTGTTATGAAAACTAAGCCTGAGGCCATACTTAGCCAAGGAACCCATGTGAGGTGTGGAACAGACACATTCCTCCAGGCAACACAGGGTTCACAGACTAAGACAGCAAGAACCAAAATCTGGAAAGGAGGGTTGTGAAATCAGGAGGGCAATGAAGGACATGAAAAATACCAAGAGAAAAGGAGTAATTTGAGGTAATTTAGCTTTGGAAAAATTAAGAAAATTTGAGCACAGGGCCTTTAGCTGCTGGTACTTAACTACGTGTATTAGTCTGCTCAGGCAGTTACAACAAAACACCATAAACTAAGTGGTTTATAAACAACAGAAGTTTATTTATCACAGTCTTGGAGGCTGGAAGTCCAATATCAGAGTGCCAGCCAGGTTGGGTTCTGGTGACAGCCCTCTTCCAGGTTCCTAACATGATAGTGAAAAAAACTAGCTAGCTCCTTGGCTTCTTCTTCTAAGAGCACTAATCCCATTTATGTAGGTTCCACCCTCATGATCTAATTACCTCTAAATGGCCCCAACTTTAAATGCCATCACCTTGGGGATTTGGGTTTCAAAATATGAATTTAATAGGACATAATCATTGAGTCCATTGCAATCATTATTTATTGAATAAATAATATGTGGAGTGCTATGATTCAAGACAATAAGATTTAGATAATAAAAGGAAAACAACAAAGAAAACATTTTGTGTTAAAGACATTGTAGTGAGCTGAATAGTGCCTCCCCCCATATTCATATCCACCTAGAATCTCAAAATGTAACCTTAGATGGAAATAGGATCTTTACAGATGGAATTAGTTAAGGACCTTAAGATGAGATCATCCTGGATTTAGGATGGGTCCTAAATTCAATAACTGATGTCTTTATTAGAAGAGAGGACACAGGAAAGTACACAGAGAAGAAGACGGATGCAGAGACTGGTTATGCTGCCGCAAGCCAAGGAACACCAGAAGCTGGAAGAAGCATTCTCCCCTAGAACATGACCTTATCAGCATCTTGATTTCAGACTTCTGGCCTCCAGAATCATGATAGAGTAAATTTTGTTTTTTCAAACCTTCAAGTTTGTGGTAATTTGTTAACAGCAGCCCTAGGAAACTAATATAGATTTTTTTTTTTCCTAATTCAATCCTCCCTAAGGCATAAATGCTACTGTTTCTGTTTTTCAAGCATGGAAGCAAACTCAGAGTAGTTAAGTAAGTAGCTGAGGGCCACCTAGCTGATAAGTGAGGAAACAGATTAAACCCATGTTTATTTGATTCTAAAGTTTTATCCTCTCTTTACAATGTTATAGACTAAGAGAAATGGTAATATAACTTAGAAAGCTTCCCCTTTTAAAATCATTACAGTACATATATAAACTTAAGAGCTTAAAATATTAAACATATAGAAAGTGTTTATCTGTAGAATACTTTATTCTGAGACAATGTAAGATAAATAAAGCATCACTGCACATACTCTCACACAATAATTCTGTGGAGTTGAGTGTCCTCTATCTGCCAAGTTATATGTTGAGTTCATTTCAACCCTGTGTGTGAGGGACTGTTTATGGTGCCCATTTTATACATGATGAAAAGGAGACTCAGACAGTCTAGTACACAGAATAATATCTTCCCAAAGATATCCACATAATCACTGGAACTTGTCAATATATTACCTTACATGGCAAAAATATATGTGACTTAAGGGTCTTCAGATCTAAAGATTATTCTGAATTACCTGGGGGGGCCCAGTGTAATTACAAAGGTCCTTATAAAGGAAAGAGGAAGAAGAATTAGAGAAGGAGGTGTGATGACAGCAGAGGTTAAGAGAGAGAAATTTGAAGATGTTGTGTTGCTGGACTTGAAGATGAAGGATGAGGCCATGAGCCAAAGAAGGCAGGTGGTCTCCAGAGACAGGAAAAGGCCAGGGACTAGATCCTCCCCTATGGTCTCCAGAAAGAATGCAGCCCTGCCAATGCTTTGAGTTTAGAACTTCTGACCTCCAGAGTTGTAAAAGAATAAATTTGTGTTGTTCTAAATTACTAAGTTTGTAGTAATTTGTTTCAGCAACAAAGAGCACTAATACAGAGGGATTAGGAGTTATCTCATTGACCTTCATCTGGAAGGTACAGCTGGAACCCAGGCCTCTTTGACACCAGGTTTCATGGTGCGTCTCATCTTAGTGGAGGGAAATTCACATCCAGAATAAAGACCAATCCATGCTAGGTAAAAGAAGTGCCTCTGTCTACTCAACTGGAAGTATACATTTTCTACATGCACAATAAAGGTGAAAAAAATGAGCCAAATACATATTTATGGATGATAAACTGCCACTTCTTCCTAAATGCAGGAAGAAAAAAGACATTTATCAAATTTTATTAAGTTTAAATTCTGGCCAGATGTATATCTCTTTGTTGTGGATGCAAATTTGATCACCATCCAAGTCTTTTTCAATGTCTTCCCTTATAGTTGGCTTATTTCCAAAAGCAGATGAAAATTACAGGTGTCCAATTCTGACTTGCTACAAAATATATCTTTTTCTATTTACATAAAAGGGTGAAAGATTACTCAAAATCTGTTAGCTCATGCTTAGCTTCAAATGACACACACTTAAGAACTCTTTTTTCCACTATGTTTTGTTTAACAAGCATTATTTCATGTTTATTGTTAGAAAGAAAGAAAGAAAGAAAGAAAGAAAGAAAGAAAGAAAGAAAGAAAGAAAGAAAGAAAGTGTTCAATTGATCATTTATTTCTTTCCAAATTAAATACTACATTTTCAAGGAGATATTAAAAACTTCAACAAAAAGACACTTGTATATGTAAGCATATTTTTTGGTTAAAACATATATTCACTTTATTTTGGCTTTCTAATATATACAATAACAAAATGTGTATTACTTTTTTACGGGCAGTGATTTTCCTATAATGTGTGATAGCACATTATGTCTAAAATACTGTTCCATATCTTACAGGGGAAATAAACAGAATCCTTTACCCCAGTCTTCAAGGAGTTTGGTTAGAAAATCAGAATATATACTCAAGATAGGGCTACTAGGCAAGTCTCTGAACCTAATAAATCCCTACATACACTCTACTCCCTCTTCCAGCCATTCTCCACATTGCAATTAAAACAAGTGACAGTAATAAGGTGTCACAACAGATATTAGTTGTTTTTTTCCCCTTCTCTTTGTTGGAAAGGTCTGGAGAGGTTTCACTGAGTAATTGGAATTGAATTGCTGGAGAAAAGGATACTTAGCACCTGAGTGTGGCAGGTGGGCAGCGGCAGAAAGCATGAGGCCTGGTCAATGAATGAATGGCTTTACTGAACTGGAGTTGTTTAAGGGAAAAGGGACCTGACCTTGACCTGCACAGATGGGTCAAGGTCAAATTACAAAAGACCTTGAATTTTGAGCTCTATGATCCATGTTTGATCCTTCATGTTTAGGACATTATTTTCTTAAAAATGTTTAGTAAAATATAATATTTAGAGCACAGAGTAAAGCCAGTTTTCTTGGGCTCTAATCAATGCTAGTTGTTGCTTTGGGCAAGATGTTTTACCCTTCTTTGCTTTAATTTCCTCATCTTGAAAATGGTCTAATAAATAAGCCATATCTTCACAGTGTCACTGTGAAGATCAAGTGTGTTAATATAGAGAAGTGTTTAAAATGATGCTTTGTCCACAGAAAGTATTGAGAAATGTTTTTTACTATTCCACAACACACAGGTATTAAAAAGATTTCAGACAAAGATAAATACAATTTTTCTTTACAGATTATTATTTCAACAGCTTTGAGCAATCCAGCAGAGGAAATTAGTTTTTAAAAGTTTACTTTTCTTTCACCCAGTGTTTTATGAAATTGGGTGATTTTAATTTTTTAAATTATGTATTTGTTGTATTATTTATTTTATTACGGAATCAACCGTTTTTAATAGTACTTATTCTATGATACAGTTTTAGAAATCTGTTTTGCAAAACAGAAAATCCTGCTTTTATCTATAAAACAGAGTCAGTTCTTAATATTTGGGCTTGTATGCTCTAAAAAGTCCCCCCACAAACACTGAGGTAGCAAATACTGAACTATTGCTTCTAGGGGATATACAAGGTTAGATTCTCCCAAGCCTCTGCTCACAACATTGTCTTCAGCGTTTCCACCACTATCCTAGAACGTTTCTTTCTTAAGCTGAAATGGTGCAAAGTGAAAAAGCAATTACTTTAGGACACATCTTGCTAATGTATGAACAAAATAAATCAAGATAAAACACAGATGCTCAGACACAGTTTAAAGCTATGGTAGCTTGATGCTTAGATGCTGAGTGTAATTCCAGGGAAGGAGCTTGGCGATGCCAGTCTCACTGCTCTGCTCTGGGTGCACGCTGCCTTTGAAACAGCTTGTTGCAAAACAAAAGTTGAACCCTATTTTCACCTTTTTTTCATAAACGTGAAAATCCTCTTCAGATTTATTTCAGCTAGCCAAAACAGGTACTAATGTAGACCTTCTGTAAAAGCGAAGGGGCATAAAGTGAACTTTGAAAAGGGGGGAAACCTGCATATTATTCGTTTGTCAATATCTTCCTGAAACTAGCCTGTCTCATCAGAGTAGAAGACCTGCTCTTTCACAAAACCCTCTTTCTTCTTAATACAGAGGAGGTTTTCTCTTTTTTTAATTCTTCTTCATCTTCCTGACCTGCAGAATCTGTCCCTCCTGCAAGTTCAATGTTTTCACAACATAAACACCTTTTGAAATGTGCAAGCTTCCCAGTACTAGTCAAGGAGGGTTTACTGTGACCCTGGGTGATATGACGTGGCCAGAAATTTCTTTGGCTTTCAGCCTCACAGCAGACTTGTCCACTATGCTTTTTTCTTGGTGATCAGGTCACAAATCCACAGATTCAACCACTTTTCCTTTGTTCCTGCGCTTTATCTTGTATCTGGGTGTTAATTTCACTCTTTCTCTTGTGGCCTCACAAACAGATCACAGATTTCCTCTTCCTTTTTCTGGATGTGCCATATTGTTGGTTCATTAACATTGAACTTGTGACCAACAGCACCATAACCGATGCCTAGTTAGAAGAAGGAAGCTTCTCTAACACACGTATTTTCTGCATTTAGGAATGCTAGGTAGCACTTCAGTACTACTCTTGGACGCCATTTTAAACAGTTAAATTTAAATAAATAAATAAAAAGCACAATAATGCAAAAAAAACACAAAACAGGGCACTAAATAGAACAGGAAAAGGACAGTTGTTTCCTGAAACAGAGCTAAAACAGGAAGGCAGAATATCACCTTGTTTTCCCTCAGCTGGGAACCTTCGCATCAGGTGACTCAATTCTTTGTCACTCAGCGCACATCGGTGAATGACCACGAAAGATCTGAAGGTATTGATTTGGAGTTACAAATAAATTTGAGTGAGTAGGCAAATTTGTAATAACCAAATCCGAGAATAATGAAGATTAATTGTATAATAATGATGTCACGTGTAAGAAGCTCTTTTTCAATAGGAGGATGAAGATGCGGCTAAAAAGAGGATGGATGAAGGAAACGCTCACCTCCACAGGTGTCGTGATTTTTACAATGATTGCACAATTAATGTTCAACAAGACAGTCCTAGTAGAGTGTGTTTGCTGTGTTATAACTGTAATGGTTACATGATAAGGGAATGGCTTTTAAAGTCATTGAACACTTCGGGAATGATCTAGTAACTGCCAAAAAAAAAGCTGACAGCTGGACTAGTGCAACAGTGGTGTGGCTAGTAGGCTTTGTCAAGGGCTGTGTTCATCAAGAGTTACATCACTAAGACACATCAGGGAGCATATAGTCTAGTCTTCTGATATTTCATTTGTCTAAAGCAGAAATCCAGCCATTGTTTAGTTTGGTCATAAAATCTATGCATCTAGAAAACAATTGAAAGTTTATTATTAATACTTATGGGTCAAATATGACTGGGAGCTAGTTCTTAAACACTCACTTATAGATCACATGAGTGTAAATAATATGAAGTGCTACCTCTGGAGCTAATACCCACAGACCACGAGATATTTCCCAAAGAGGATGTGAGCATATGATGAAAGCTGACCTCTGGTCAGTCCCAAATATTGTTTCCAAAACACTTCTCAAATCTAACTCAGTTCTGCTCCTGTTACCACTTCCCTGGTTTAGACTTTCTTTAGCTCTCTTCTGATCTAGTTCAGTCACTTATTATAAGTTGGCAAAACACCTTCATGACCCAGCAACGCTGGCAGAAAGAGCTGGCAGCTGAAGGGCCAGCAATAGTCAGCTCTCGCTTGGACAAATGCCAGCCTGCAAGGACAGTCCTATGCCTTCACTTTGTGCTCAGAGAAGGAAGTTTCTGATAGTTAAGGCTATTGGGACACATCTTTATTAAGCTAGATATACTCATAGTCTCCAAAAAACTGAAAACATTAGATAGGTGAACTTGGGCAATATATTTAACCTCATTAAGCCTGAGTTTTCTCATCTGTAGGGTGAATAGAATAACATGGACCCAGCCTGCTCTCTGCACCTCTCTGTGTTTCAGTTTTGTTGTATGTGAAAAGGGAAAAAGTAATTTTAAAAATCAAGTTAATCCACTGAGGTGTGGCAGAAGATTCACTTGTAGGATTTATATCTGCTTTCAAGCTGGTGCTTTGTGTTGTTAATTTAACCATTCAGACACGTTTGGGAACTGTTTAGTCCTCAATTCCAACTCCTGGCAATGCTCAAGACAGGAAAGGTTGTTAGACTTCTGAGCCCCAGACGTGTGTGTTGTTACTAAATTATGCCCTGGTCTGCGTAGAAAAAGAGTTACACTTCAGTGTGTGACATTCAAGGTCCACACTTGATCATGCGTCTCTAGGATCAACTAGAATTAGAACTGAAATATTTTATGTTTAACTTATACAGCAGGGGTGTATTTATTTATCTTTTTTTTTTTAATAGAGCTATAACTGTTAAAGCTTCTTAGCAAATTCCTTTGGTTTGTATTCTCCTAAAAGTAAATCATTTTAAGCTTAATTGACATTAGACTAGTTTTACAACAACAAAAGCTTCCTTTTGGTTGGCTTTGAAAGGAAAGGCATCTCTATATCAGTTATTTCCAATCCAAGTTTCTGCCCCTCATCCCACTTAGCTTTCCTACCCTCTACTGTTTTCTTCAAAGCAGGAAATTTCCTTAACAAAAACAGGAACTATTTAGAAATCAGACAGAATGACCCAGTAGCTGAGAACTTGCAAAATAAATCCTCATTTGAGTTAGTTTTTGAACTTGATTTTTCATCCTTGGGTAGAGAGAGTGTGTACCCCTTAAGAGCCTCCATATCTGTCTTTCTGAGGAAAGATAAACTGTGCTCAGGGCTCAAAGAGGAGATAACAGTGGTTGTGAAAAAAGGGTTAGAAGCTCTGGCAGGTTTGCCACAGAAATCCTTCAATAAATTCAAACGGATTACTTTAGGCTTGCTGTGATAGGCATGAAAGTTCATCAGGCAGAGAGGAATGAACTGATGCTAGCCTCTGCTAGGCATAATGTGTTGACCTTAAACAGCAGGCAATCTGGGAGACAGAAGAAAGCTCTTGGCAAATTACCCATAATAACTTATTTAGGGGTATGTCTAATTTTGGATGTGTTTTTTGTTATATTTATTTACTTGGCAAGTCTTTGAATTCCATCCACGCAGAAGTCAGCCAGTCGGCCCCACAACGGACTTGATGGATTGTCTGTCTACTGTACTACACTCTGAACGTCAGCATTTTTTGTGAGGTTAGGCAGAAGATAAAAAGATCTCAGTTTAGGAGTCATTGTTGCATTGTTACATGAACAAGTGGTGCCAGCCTCTAAAGATATAAATAGTGAAGGAATTGAGGTCAGAGAGCCAGGGGTGAAGGGTTGTCTAAGCTGAAGCTATTTACTCACTGGGAAACGGTCAAGGTGAAGTCAGAGTGCTTGAAACATTTGTTTGTACCTTATCAAAAAGAGGTTTTCCTTTTCCATCTATCAGTCAACCTCCACATGAAAACCATTAGATACAAGAAAAACCTCATGCCTGCCAACAGCTTCTGCTAGCTAAGTCTGAGGTTTTCCTAATAGTCTATAATTCTAGAATATCAAATATAAAACAGTGACACTTGGCTAATGGTATTTTGGCAGGGGTGTACATTTGTTTGAATCTTTCAAGTAGTCCTCTTTTTTTGTTCTGTACCTATTTTGGCTTTGCAGGAGATTTTTATGGAAAATGCCATATTTTTGTTAATGTTGTTATAATCCATTTTTTTTTAACTTATAGCTGTAATCAGATCTCAATTTGAGGCGGATTCATGCTATAAACAGAGAAAAATTACCTGGATTCTTACATAACATCATATGCAAGTGTGGTCTCTAGATCCACTGAAGACCTAAATAAAAATGGTAAAATAGTAAAGTTCATAGAGAAAAAGTCATAGAATATCTTTGCGGCAAGGTCCTGAAAAGATATCTTTTAAAAAAATACCAAAAACACAAATATAAAGCAAAAACTGTTCATTTTTGCTACATCAAAGTAAAGATTTCTAGTCAATGATTCACAGCATAGACAAGATAAGAGGCAGGTGACCAAAGGGCAGAAGATATGTGAAATTTGTAAAATATTATAGGATAGGTTTCTACAAATCAACAAAGAAATAAATAAAGATGCCCCTGGAGGGAAAAAAAAACAAACAAACTCATGAGCAGAGCAGATTATTTTTAGAAGAAACCAGAAAAGCACATAAAGAGATACTTAAAATCATTAAGTGATGATTAGTGTCATAGTAATGAGACAATGTAAATGAAAACAAGATTTTACTTTGCACCTTTTAGACAAAGACTAGATAATGTCATGTACTGGTAAAACTTCAGGGATATAGGAGCAGTGGTGAATAGTGCCATTCACTATCGAGAGAGCAAATCTCTCGATAGGTATGCAGAATAGAAAGGTTATGGCCTGCATAAACCTAATTTTGATTCTGGGAATGTGGCTCAAAGATATTCCCACATGGGTCCATAGGGGGTAAAGTCAACTATATTAACTATCAAATACTTTAAAAATACAGCGATACACAAAGCATACTAAAACAAATAAACATATCCATACCATCTAGAGTTACCAATGGTAACATTTTCACACAGTGTCAATCAATTTTTTAAGAATTAAAATCCTGTAGATAATGCCAAATTTCTCTTTAATCACCTTTCACCTCTCTTCTCCCTCTACATCTAAGTCTGAGACATCAGTACTACAATTTTGCTCTGCATCCTTGAGTTCATTTTCTGTGCTTAGAATTACATAGATATTACACATATTCAATATACATCATTTTCAACAGGTAAGATTTTTTTGAAAATATGCATAAATGTCATCATAATATGGTAGCATTCTAAACATTCCTACTTTCACTCAATTTTTTAACTTTATTAATAATTTGTATAGATATTACATTGTATAAAACTGAACATGTATAAAATGGCATGCAGTAAAATATATATCTTCCTCCTATTTCTGAACCCCTGTCACTCAGTTTTTCCTTGAATCCCTGATTTAACTACCATTATCAGTTTTGGAGACACTCTCCATGGAAACATATATGCAACATGACCTTCCTTTTATGCCAAATGTATGGTAAAGTTTTTTGTTGTTGTTCTTAAAGTTTAAAATCAGTTCATCGACCAGTAATAGTTATTTCTCACCGAAACTGACCTGCTTTTTGCTTTATTTCTTTAATCCTCCTTGTCAAGTTAATTTATTAATATGCATACAGCAATAGCATTGAATTTACTTTTTGATTTTTTTATTTGTTTTAACCTTTCTCAGGCTCAGAGATGTTTTATAAATAATGAATTTTGCATATATGTTCTAAGATACATATCAAGAGAGCTCATACGTGACCCACGCCACCCCTTGTTCTTCCATTCGAAAAAAGATCAACTTTTAAAATTATATTTAAGAGATTTCCTTAGTGGTCTAGTGGTAAAGAATCTGCCTTCCATTGCAGGGGATGCGGGTTCGATCCGTGGTCGGGGAACTAAGACACCACATGCTGCTGGGCAACAAAGACCATGTGCCACAACTACTGAGCTCGCACGCCTCAGTGAGAGAGCCCGCATGCCGCAAACTACAGAGCCCACGTGCCCTGGAGCCCATGTGCCACAACTAGAGAGAGAAAACCCACATGCCACAACTAGAGAGAAGCCCGCACGCTGCAACAAAGAGCCCGCGCTGCAACGAAAGACTCCAGCACGCCTCAATGAAGACCCCACGTGCCTCAACTGACCCGACGCAGCCAAAAAAATAATACATAAAATAGTTTTAAAAATAAATAAAATAAAATTATATTTGAAGTTAATGTTGCAAATTCTTTTTCCTTGACACAGTTTCCTCTTACATTTATACTTCCTCAATAATTTTCATGTGTTCCATTAATCAAAGAAGGCAGTACATGGCATTTTTTACCTCAGTAAAATCCAGATATCTACCTATTCTCAACCTCTAAGCCATCTTGCCCAAAGACCTTCCCATATGCTTCATATGGCTGTGAGTTGGAACAATGTTCAGGTAGATGATGAGGCTAATGGGGTGTCAGGGAGTCCTGAGAAGCTGCTAGCTGGAGATTGTAGTATCGGGTGGGAACCTGCACATCAGCTACCCTATACCTCCTTGGGGTTCATTGTATTTTCCTACTATCTTAAGCCTATACTCAAGAAGAGGGAGAGCCACCATCACATCCTGCATACAAAATTAGGCTACTAATTTTAGTGCACTCTTGCCTTGTGGGAATGTGTTCCTTTTTTTCAATTGGGGAGAGAAACTGCTTCTACTCTCTTTGAGAATCCTCATGGATTCATTCAAACTACATTCCCCAACCTCACCCTGAGGATGAAGAGTCAACCAGACTGCTCAGGTTAATTGTCAGAATGAAAATTACCACAGCAGTGTGGACTCCACACCCCCATCCTCTTTCCTATCTCCACCTCCAGCAAGCCCTCGAGTACCTTTCGATTGACCTTGTCTTTCCAGCAGGTGAACTCACTGGGCTAGCTCTCATTTGCAGGTTCCAGGATGTAATTGGCTCCTGCCTTTGTAGCTTCTTGCCTGGGATGGCAATAAGTTTTTATTATCTGTGGTCCCCCTTTTGCTCAACTTTTGGACCTATCTGGACTGATAACTGCATTCTTTTTTCACACATCTCATTCTTTAGTGACAGGATAGCTTGTCCAAGTTGTTTACCTCTCACTTCTGTTTTGTCAATCTCTTGACTTTTATCCTGGTTTTTTAAACTTTTGCGACTTTTTATAGGACTTATGTGCCTGTCTGTTGTAATTTCAGAATTTTTCTAAATTCCTATTTTATTTGCCAGCATTGTTTGACCCAATAATGTCCTCAGCACTGAGTGCAATTACTTACTTGGTTCTCATCCCCCAAATTCTACTTTTACAAAAGGTTATTCTTTCAGGCTCATTCATCATAACCATGAGGCCCTTGTGCCTTTGTCTGAAACCTGCATCCTCCCTCCTACCTCCACTCTGGTTCTCCATACTGGCGCCTGGGTTAGCACTGACAATGCTATTTCCCAGGAAGTCTCTGTTGGACTCACTTCATTTCCTTCTAAGGCTTATTCACACCATGCTGTGTCTCAACTCTGTTCACTCTGATACTCATATCTGGGAAGACATATCTTGGAATGAGTAGCAATAATCTCTGCCTCCTATTTTTCCTCAAGAAGCCAAATTCTATAACTTAATCATCTATAGGAATAAAATACCCTCCATTTTTTTCTCCATGGTATAAGGAGACAAAGATGGAAATTAAGAAGCAAAAACTAAATAAATAAATAATGTAAAATTACAATTAAGTCCCCAGTGTAAATCCCTGGAAGAGTTGATACCAGTGCCAATCAAACCTTTTGCAATTATGAGTTGAATCACTGCCCATGCCCAAAAAAAGATATGTTGGTGTCCAAATCCCCAGTACTTTAGAATCTGACCTTATTTGGAAATAAGTTTTTGCATTTGCAGTTAAATTAAAATGAAGTCATTCTGGAGTAGGATGGGTTACTAACCCAGTATAACTAGTGTCCTTATAAGGACACTTATAAGGACCATGTGAGGACAGACACAGAGAGAATGTCATGTGAGGATGGGGACACAGTTTGGAGTGGACAAGCCAAGGAATGCCAAATATTGCTGGCTTTCACCAGTAACTAGGAGCAAAGTGTTAAAATTAAAAAAAAAAACAGAGACCAAAATTGAGATTTCACCGAACAGACAAAACCACCTAAGTCATGTAAGGAAAACTAAATCTAGCTTTTTTCATGAACATAAAGGAGACTTAACTTAGATTATTTTTTGTAAATGCCTCTGACAATCATAAGAGAAACTTAAATCATCTTCCTAAAATTGGTATGAAATAATCATTTTAACCAATCCCCTGCCGTTTAGGAACCCCCTTTGTAATAACCAATTGTTATAAATGTTAATAACTTCCTCATTTTCACTTTACAACCCATCACGTAACTTCATACCTCTGAGCTTCATATTAGTCTTTGAATTTGGAAGCTCCCAGTTCATGAACTGTTTTTCTATGCACAATAAACTCTTATAGATACTATTTATTAATTTGGTGGTTTTAAATTTGCTATTTCTGAATTTCTAACAGAAACATTGAACAGATTCTCCCCCAGAATCGAATCCTCAGAAGGAACCAACCTAGTCTGTGGTACATTGTTATGGCAGCTGTAGGAATCTAATACACCAGTTGTGGTTGATATAAGAAACAAATAAGTAGAGATACTGTTACTGGATTAATGGATTATCTAATTATTTACATGGGGAATGAGACTGTTAACAACATGAAGGTTAAATTCTTATTCGCAACGAAATATATATTGTTCCTGTGGTCCTGTTCCAATAGAATGCCATCATTAAGGAAGAATAACTATTCTTCTTTTCTACAAAACCTTTTTTCCACATCATAAAATGTAGCTCATTAAAGAATAAATTTTCCCAATAATTTATCTGGTTTCATATAATAGTAAAATATGCAGTACAGGAAAGAATGTATTTTATCATGGCTACACGATCAACTTTTTTAATTGAATTTGAAACAGAACTAGTTTACCAGTTGTAAAAATAAAACAAAATGCCGAATCAGTAGTTCAACAGTTTCAGTCTCTTAAATGTACTCAAGGAGATGATAGATAGATAGATAGATGATAGATAGATAGATAGATAGATAGATAGATAGATAGATAGATAGGAAGACAGAGATAATATATGCACACACATATATAATTTTTTCTTTTGACCTATTTGTTTCAACACACATTCCTAGCTATGATATATGTAAGATACTGTATAATTTGACTTTTGAAAAATGTAGAAATGTAAATAATATTGATTCTGAAATTAATCTGAATTGATCTTCACAACCTTTTTTTTCTCTTCAACATCCTTATTGGAGTACAATTGCTTCACAATGGTGTGTTAGTTTCTGTCCTAAAACAAAGTGAACCAGCTACACATATACACATATCCCCATATATCCTCTCTCTTGAGTCTCCCTCCCATCCCCCTTATCTCTCTCCTCTAGGTGGTCACAAAGCACTGAGCTGATCTCCCTGTGCTATGCAACTGCTTCCCACAAGCTATTTATTTTACATTTGGTAGTGTATATATGACCATGCCATTCTCTCACTTTGTCCCAGCTTATCCTTCCCCATCCCAATGTTCTCAAGTCCATTTCCTATGTCTGCCTTGTTTTTCCTGTCCTGCCCCTAAGATCTTCATCATTTTTTGTCCTTTAGATTCCATATATATGTGTTAGCATATGGTATTTGTTTTTCTCTTTCTAACTTGCTTTACCCTGTATGACAGTCTCTAGGTCCATCCACCTCACTACAAATAACGCAAATTCATTTCTTTTTATGGCTGAGTACTATTCCGTTGTATACATGTGCCACGTCTTCTTTATCCATTCATCTGTCGATGGACACTTACGTTGCTTCCATGTCCTGGCTATTGTAATTAGTGCTGCAATGAACATTGTGGTACATGACTCTTTTTGATTTATGGTTTTCTCAGAATATATGCCCAGGAGTAGGATTGCTGTGTCATATGGTAGTTCTATTTTTAGTTTTTTAAGGAACCTCCATACTATTCTCCATCGTGGCTGTATCAGTTTGCATTCCCACCAACAGTGCAAGAGGGTTCCCTTTTCTCTGCACCCTCTCCAGCATTTATTGTTTGTAGATTTTTTGAGGATGGCCATTCTGACTGGTGAGAGGTGATACCTCATTGTAGTTCTGATTTGCATTTCTCTAATGATTAGTGATGTTGAGCATCTTTTCATGTGTTTGTTGGAAATCTGTATATCTTCTTTGGAGAAATGTCTATTTAGAAATGTCTTCTGGCCATTTTTGGATTGGGTTGTTTGTTTTTTTGATATTGAGCTGAATGAGCTGCTTGCATATTTTGGAGATTAATCCTTTGTCAGTTGCTTCATTTGCAAATATTTTCTTCCATTCTGAGGGTTGTCTTTTCGTATTGTTTATGGTTTCCTTTACTGTGCAAAAGCTTTTAAGTTTCATTAGGTCCCATTTATTTTTCTTTTTATTTCCATTTCTCTAGGAGGTGGGCCAAAAAGGATCTTGCTGTGATTTATGTCATAGAGTGTTCTACCTATGTTTTCCTCTAAGAGTTTGATGGTGTCTGGCCTTATATATATGTCTTTAATCCATTTTGAGTTTATTTTTCTGTATGGTGGTAGGGAGTGTTCTAATTTCATTCTTTTACATGTAGCTGTCCAGTTTTCCCAGCACCACTTATTGAAGAGGGTGTCTTTTCTCCACTGTATATTGTCGCCTCCTTTGTCAAAGATAAGGTGACCATATGTGCATGGGTTTATCTTTGGGCTTTCTATCCTGTTCCATTGATCTATATTTCTGTTTTTGTGCGAGTACTATACTGTCTTGATTACTACAACTTTGTAGTATAGTCTGAAGCCCAGGAGCCTGATTCCTAAAGCTCCATTTTTCTTTCTCAAGATTGCTTTTGCTATTTGGAGCCTTTGTGTTTCTATACAATTTGTGAAATTTTTTGTTCTATTTCTGTGAAAATGACATTGGTAGTTTGATAGGGATTGCATTGAATCTGTAGATTGCTTTGGGTAGTACAGTCATTTTCACAATGTTGATTCTTCCAATCCAAGAAAATGGTATATCTCTCCATCTGTTTGTATCATCTTTAATTTCTTTCATCAGTGTCTTATAGTTTTCTGCATACAGGTCTTTTGTCTCCTTGGGTAGGTTTATTCCTAGGTATTTTATTCTTTTTGTTTCAGTGGTAAATGGGAGTGTTTCCTTAATTTCTCTTTCAGATTTTTCATCATTAGTGTATAAGAATGCAAGAGATTTCTGTGCATTAATTTTGTATCCTGCTACTTTATCAAATTCACTGATTAACTCTAGTAGTTTTCTGGTAACATCTTTAGGATTGTCTATGTGTAATATTTCATCTGCAAACAATAACAGTTTTACTTCTTTTCCAATTTGGATTCCATTTATTTCATTTTCATCTCTGATTGCTGTGGCTAAGACTTCCAAAACTATGTTGAATAATAGTGGTGAGAGTGGACACCTGTGTCTTGTTCCTGACCTTAGAGGAAATGGTTTCAGTTTTTCACCATTGAGAATGATGTTGCCTGTGGGTTTTTTCATATATGGCCTTTATTATGTTGAGGTAAGTTCCATCTATGCCTACTTTCTGGAGAGTTTTTATCATAAATGGGTGTTGATTTTTGTCGAAAGCTTTTTCTGCATCTATTGAGATTATCATACGGTTTTTATACTTCAGTTTGTAAATATGGTGTTTCACATTGATTGATTTGCGTATACTGAAGAATCCTTGCATTCCTGGGATAAACCACACTTGATCATGGTGTATGATCTTTTTAATGTGCTGTTGGATTCTGTTTGCTAGTATTTTGTGGAGGATTTCTGCATCTATATTCATCAGTGATACTGGCCTGTAGTTTTCTTCTTTAGGGACATCTTTCTCTGGTTTTAGTATCAGGCTGATGGTGACCTCTTAGAATGAGTTTAGAAGTGTTCCTCTTTCTGCTATATTTTGGAAGAGTTTGAGAAGGATAACTGTTAGCTCTTCTCTAAATGTTTGATAGAATTCACCTGTGAAGCCATCTGGTCCTGTGCTTTTGTTTGTTGGAAGATTTTTGATCACAGTATCAATTTCAGTGCTTGTGATTGGTCTGTTTATATTGTCTATTTCTTCCTGGTTCAGCCTTGGAAGGATGTGCTTTTCTAAGAATTTGTCCTTCTCTTCCAGGTCGTCCATTTTATTGGCATATATTTGCTTGTAGTAATCTCTTATGATCTTTGGAATTTCTGCAGTGTCAGTTGTTACTTCCCCTTTTTCATTTCTAATTCTATTGACTTGTGCCTTCTCTCTTTTTTTCTTCTTGAGTCTGGCTAATGGTTTATCAATTTTGTTTATTTTCTCAAAGAACCAACTTTTAGTTTTATTGATCCTTGCTATTGTTTTCTTCATTTATTTCTGATCTGATCTTTATGATTTCTTTCCTTCTGCTAACTCTGTGGGTTTTTTCTTCTTCTTTCTCTAATTGCTTTAGGTGTAAGTTTAGGTTGTTTATTTTAGTTTTTTCTTGTTTCTTGAGGTAGGATTTTATTGCTATAAACTTTCCTCTTAGAACCGCTTTTGCTGCATTGCATAGGTTTTGGGTCGTCATGTTTTCATTGTCATCACTTCTAAGTATTTTTTATTTCCTCTTTGATTTCTTCAGTGATCTCTTGGTTATTTAGTAGTGTATTTTTTTAGCCTCCATGTGTTTGTATTTTTTACAGATTTTTTAATGTAATTGATATCTAGTCTCATAGCATTGTGGTCGGAAAAGATACTTGATATGATTTCAATTTTCTTAAATTTACCAAGGCTTGATTTGTGACCCAAGATATGATCTATCCTGGAGAATGTTCCATGAGCACTTGAGAAGAAAGTGTATTCTGTTGTTTTTGGATGGAATGTCTTATAAATATCAATTCAATACATCTTGTTTAGTGTATCATTTAAAGCTTGTGTTTCCTTATTTATTTTCATTTTGGATGATCTGTCCATTGGTGAAAGTGGGGTGTTAAAGTCCCCTACTATGATTGTGTTACTGTTGATTTCCCCTTTTATGGCTGGTAGTATTTGCCTTATGTATTGAGGTGCTCCTATGTTGGGTGCATAAATATTTACAATTGTTATATCTTCTTCTTGGATTGATACCTTGATAATTATGTAGTGTCCTTCTTTGTGTCTTGTAATAGTCTTTATTTAAAGTCTATTTTGTCTGATAGGAGAATTGCTACTCCAGCTTTCTTTTGATTTCCATTTGCATGGAATATCTTTTTCCTTCCCCTCACTTTCAGTCTGTATGTGTCCCTAGGTATGAAGGCAGTCTCTTGTAGACAGCATATATACAGGTCTTGTTGTTTTATCCATTCAGCCAGTCTATGTCTTTTCGTTGGAACATTTAATCCATTTACATTTAAGGTAGTTATCAATATGTATGTTCCTATTACCATGTTCTTAATTGTTTTAGGTTTGTTAATGTAAGTCTTTTCCTTTTCTTGTGTCTCCTGCCTAGAGAAGTTCCATTAGCATTTGTTGTAAAGCTGGTTTGTTGGTGCTGAATTCTCTTAGCTTTTGCTTGTCTGTAAAGTTTTTAATTTCTCCATCGACTCTGAATGAGATCCTTGCTTCATAGAGTAATGTTGGTTGTAGGTTTTTCCCTTTCATCACTTTAAATATGTCCTGCCACTCCATTCTGTCTTGCAGAGTTTTTGCTGAAAGAGCAGCTGTTAATCTTATGGGGATTCCCTTGTATGTTATTTGTTGTTTTTCCCTTGCTGCTTTTAATATTTTTTCTTTGTATTTAATTTTTGATAGTTTGATTAATATGTGTCTTGATGTGTTTCTCCGTGGATTTATCCTGTATGAGACTCTCTGAGCTTCCTGGAGTTGACTGATTATTTCCTGTCCCATATTAGGGAAGTTTTCAATTATAATCTCTTCAAATATTTTCTCAGTCCCTTTTTTTTTTCTCTTCTTCTTCTGGGACCCCTATAATTCAAATGTTGTTGCATTTAATTTTGTCCCAGAAGTCTCTGAGACTGTCCTCAATTCTTTTCATTCTTTTTTCTTTATTCTGCTCTGCGGTAGTTATTTCCACTATTTTATCTTCCATGTCACTTATCCATTTTTCTGCCTCAGTTATTCTGCTATTTATTCCTTCTAGAGAATTTTTAATTTCCTTTAGTGGGTTGTTCATCATTGTTTGTTTACTCTTTAGTTCTTTTAGGTGTTTGTTAAACATTTCTTGTATTTTCTCCATTCTATTTCCAAGATTTTGGATCATCTTTACTATGATTACTCTGAATTCTTCTTCAGGTAGACTGCCTATTTCCACTTCATTGTTTGGTCTGCTGGGCTTTTACCTTGCTCCTTCATCTGCTGTGTGTGTCTCTGTCTTCTCATTTTGCTTAACTTACTGTGTTTGGGTTCTCCTTTTCACAGGCTGCAGGTCCGTAGTTCCTGTTGTTTTGGTGTTTTTCCCCCCTGTGGCTGACGTTGGTTCAGTGGGTTGTGTAGGCTTCTGGTTGGAGGGGACTGGTGCCTGTGTTCTTGTGGGTGAGCCTCGATCTTGTTTTTCTTGTGGACAAGAACATGTCTGGTGGTGTGTTTTGGGGTTTCTGTGACCTTATTATGATTTTAGGCAGGTTCTCTGCTGATGGGTTAGATTGTGTTCCTGTCTTGCTAGTTCTTTGGCATAGGGTGTCCAGCACTGTAGCTTCTTGGTCGTTGAGTGGAGCTGGGTTTTAGCATTGAGATGGAAATCTCTGGGAGATCTTTCGCTGGTTGATATCACGTGTAGCTCAGAGGTCTCTGGTGGACCAATGTCTGAACTTGGCTCTCCCACCTCAGAGGCACAGGCCTGAAACCCAGCTGGAGCACAAAGACCTTGTCAGCCCCACAGCTCAGAAGAAAAGGTAGAAAAAATGAAAAAAAGAAAAAATAATAAAATAAAATTAAGTTATTAAAATAAAAATATTCATATAAAAAAGTTTAAAAACTTTTTAAAGAACTCTTAAAATAATAAAATAAAATAATATATGGTAGTTAAAATAATTTTTTTAATTTTATTTTGGAAAATAAAATAAAGTTATTAAAATAAAAATATTATTAAAAATAAAAAAATTTTAAAGTAATAAAAAAAGAAGAAAGAGGAAAGAAGGTAGCACTCATACCAAAAAATAAATCCACCAATGATAACAAGTGCTAAAAACTACAGTAAAAATTAAAAAACAAAAACAAAATAATGGACAGAGAGAACCCTAGGACAAATGGTGTAAGCAAAGCTACACAGACAAAATCACACAAAGAAGCATACACATACACACTCAGAAAAAAAGAAAAAGGGAAAAAAAGATATATCTATATATAAGAAAAGAAAAAAGGATAGAACAACCAAATCTATAAACAAATCTACCAATGATAGTAAACTCTAAATACTAAACTAAGATAAATGTAAAACCAGAAACAAATTAGATGCAGAAAGCAAACCCCAAGTCTACAGTTGCTCCCAAATCCACGGCCTCAATTTTGGGATGATTCATTGTCTATTCAGTTATTCCAGAGATGCAGGATTCATCAAGTTGATTGTGGAGATTTAATCCACTGCTCCTGAGGCTGTTGGTAGAGATTTCCCTTTCTCTTCTTTGTTCACACAGCTCCTGGGGTTCAGCTTTGGATTTGGCCCTGCCTCCGCATGTAGGTCGCCTGAGGGCATCTGTTCCCCACCCAGACAGGATGGGGTTAAAGGAACAGCTGATTAGGGGGTTCTGGCTCACTCTCATGGTGGGGAGGGTGGGGTACAGAATGCGAGGCAAGTCTGTGGTGGCAGAGACCAGTGTGATGTTGCAACAGCCTGAGGTGCACCGTGTGTTCTCCCAGGGAAGTTGTCCCTGGATCACAGGACCCTGGCCGTGGCGGGCTGCACAGGCTCCTGGTAGGGGAGGTGTGAATAGTGATCTGTGCTTGTACACAGGCTCCTTGGTAGCTGCAGCAGCAGCCTTAGCATTTCATGCCCGTCTCTGGTGTCCGTGCTGATAGCCATGGCTTACACCTCTCTCTGGAGCTCGTTTAGACTGTGCCCTGAATCCCCTCTCCTCACACACTCTGAAACAATGGTCTCTTGCCTCTTAGGCAGTTCCAGTCTTCTTCCCGGATTCCCTCCCAGCTAGCTGTGGTGCACTAACCTCCTTCAGGCTGTGTTCACACAGCTCACCCCAGTCCTCTCCTTGAGATCAGACTTCAGAACCCAGAGCCTCAGCTCCCAGCTCACAGCCACCCCAGTGGGTGAGCAGACAACTTTTCAGGCTGGTGAGTGCTGTTCAGCACCAATCCTCTGTGCGGAAATCTCTCCACTTTGCCCTCTACACCCCTATTGCTGTGCTCTCCTCCGTGGCTCCAAAGCTTCCTCCCTGCCACCCCACATCTTTCCCAGTGAAGGGGCTTCCTAGTGTGTGGAAACTTCCTCCTTCACAGCTCCCTTCCAGAAGTGCAGGTCCTGTCCCTATTCTTTTGTCTCTGTTTTTCTTTTTTCTTTTGCCTTACCCAGGTACGTGGGGAATTTCTTGCCTTTTGGGAAGTCTGAGGTTTTCCGCCAGTGTTCTGTAGGAGTTGTTCCACATGTAGGTGTATTTCTGATGTACTTGTGGGGAGGAAGGTGATCTCCACGTCTTACTCCTCCACCATCTTGAAGGTCTCTATCCACAACCTTTTTTTTTAACTATGGATTAAAAATAAATCTGTGACTTCTCTACTTGCATGTAGAATTGTGTGATAATAGCTCATTTCTCCTTTCCTGTATGCTCTTCTGAGACTATGTCCTTAGTGAAAGTAGTGCAATAGCTGACGTTCCTTGAAGACTTACTATGTGCCAGTCACATGTGCTAAGGCTTTAATCATTGTTGCATGAAACAGCAGACTCAAAAGTTTTGTTTTACACTGGTATCAACTCTTCCATGGATTTACACATAGTAACCAGATCTCCATTTCCATTCACTATTGAATTGGAGACCACTTCAAACAATATGATTGATACCAGATTAATTTTTTTTAATATTCCAATGTGTTTTTAAGGTGGTAGAGAATACCAGACTGTTAGGTATTCTGAGGTAATGTTTGTCTTGTCTTGCTTTACAGACATAGCCTGAATTTAGTCCTCCAACTGTGAGGCTTGGGATCTTCCTTCTGCCCACTAAACTCATTTTGCAATGAGCAATTGACAATAGCTGGCAGTCATATAGTTTTGAATTGATATTCAAAAACATTTGTCAACTTGGGCCAAAATCATTAAATTTAAGAAACATGTTTACTCCTTTTCCCTTTTTACAGAACTTGAAGAATTCTTCATGTGATGACAACAGGAAATTAAATAAAGTCCAAATCACATTTTTGTTTTCTATTTTTTTTAATATTTGGAAATGTTCACTTATATTATTCTTCAGATTCATTTCCTTATTCTGAAATTGACACAAATTCTAAGGAACAAAATATCCTACAGTTCAGTTTGCAAGTACTTGCCAATACACAGCAACAACAACAACAACAAAAATCACCTATATTAATTTGGCCAAAAATGAATTCTATCTATTGGAACTAGACAGATATTGATGGCCAGATTTGGGTCTAGGTGGTTTAAAGTTCATACAGTTATAAAACATATTTCAGTAATTTCTTTATGGTTAGATCAGCATTTTCTGAGTTTAATTGCCTCCCGTTTGTTTCATCTATATTAATATTGCCTTTCCATATCACCAAGATGGCAACATAAGAGGGTCCTAAATTTCCCTCCTCCAACTGCTCGTAGAATATATGGTCCCACACTGAGGAATTCCCTCTGAAAGAAATCCAGGAACTAGTTGAGTGACTCTGACACATTGGGTGATAAGAAAATATCTGCATTGAAATGGAGAGGAAAACTTGAAACACTCTCACCATAAACCCTACCCTTGGCACAGTGCCATACAATCAGGAGGGAACCTTCAACTCCCAGCTTCTCTCTAAGAAGTAAAGGGTCGTACCAAACATCTTCCACCCCAACTTTTAAGACTGACACCTATGAGACACGTCTCCAAATCACCTAGCTCAGAAAGCCCACAGGGCTTGTGTTGATGAGTCTCAGGAGACTATAGCAAATAAGGAATCAGTTGTTAATAGGCACATGAGCACTCACCATGGATATACCCCCAAGGCCCAGTGCAGCGGGAGCAGGTAAAACACCCATCTCCCACTCTTTCCCTGGAAAGGGTTTGACTGCATGCTTTATAAGCTGATGCCTGAGGGTCCGGCTTCTAATTAGCACACATCTAAGTGCTGGCTATGATCCTCGCTGGAGCCCAAAGAGTCATTGGGCACTTTCCCCCACTTCTGCCTGTGGCTCCCTCCAGTAAAACCAAGTTGCCAGCATATCCCTGGAAGGAGTTTGTCTACACATCTGGCACATCAACGGCTATGGAGACCACCCAAGGGACTGGCTCCAAAATCACCTACCTCTGGGAGCTAATGGAGCTCAGCATTCATGAGCCCCCAGGGGCCACACAAACAAAGAGGTCCTTCTTAGGCGCACAAACACTCCCAGTGACTATTCCCTCTGACTCAGCACAGAGTGAGTGAGCAAAAATGCCCATCTTCAGTTTCTCTTCTGATAGGGGCTAATCTAACATCCTGATGTTCCCAGCTACTGCTTTAAAGATACACATAGAATGAAAGTGGAGGGATGGGAAGAGGTATTCCATGCACATAGGAATCAAAAGAAAGCAGGGGTATTTATACTTATATCAAACAAAATAGGCATTAAACCAAAGACTGTAACAAGAGACAAGATCATTATATGATGATAACAGTGTCACTTAATCAAGAGGATATGACAATTATAAATATTTATTGCACCTAACACTGAAGCACCTGAATATATAAAACAAATATTAACAGATCTGAAGAGAGAAATAAATAGTAATCAACATAATAAAGCACTTTAATACTCCACTTAAAATGGATTTATCATCCACACAGAATATTAATAAGGAAACATTGGACTTAAATGACATGTTAGACCAGATGAGCCTAACTGAAAAATATAGAACATTTCATCCAGCAGCAGCAGGATAAGCAGTTTTCTAAAGCACATGTGAAATACTCTCCAGGATAGATCAAGTGTTAGGCTACAAAACAAGTCTTGATAAATTTAAGAAGACGGAAATCATATTAAGCCTCTTTCCCAACCAAAATGTTATGAAAGTAGAAATCAAAAAGAAAACTGGGAAATTCTCAAATACATGGAGATTAGACAGCATGCTCCTGAACAACCAATAGTTTAAAGAAGAAATCAAAAAGATTTTTTTTTTAAATTCTTGAGACAATTGAAAAAGGAAACACAACAAACAAAAGCTTATGAGATGCAGCAAAAGCAGTCCTAAGAGGAAAGTTTATAGCAATAATAGCCTACATTAAGGGAAAAAAAAGAAAGAATTCAACCTAACTTTGCATCTCAAGGAACAAGAATATGAAGAACAAACTAAATCCACAGTTAGTAGAAGGAAGGAAATAACAAAAACCAGAGAAGAAACAAATGAAATAAAGATTATAAGCACAATAGAAAAGATCAATAAAACTAAGAACTATTTTTTAAAAAGATAAACAAACTTGAGAAACCTTTACTAGACTAACTCAGAAAAAAGAAAGTAGTCTCAAATAAAATCAGAAATGAAAGAGGAGACATTACAACTGATAACACAGAAATACTACAGATCATAAGAAACTGCTATGAACAATTATATGCCACCAAATTTGATAACATAGAAGGAATAGATAAATCTAGAAACATTACAACTTACCAAGACTGAATCTTGAAGAAATAGAAAATTTGTACAGACCAACTACTAGTAAGGAGATTGAATCAGTAATCAGAAACCTCCTAACAAAGAAAAGCCCAAGACCAGATGGTTTCATTGGTGAATTCCACCAAATATTTAAAGAAAACCTAATACCAACCCTTCCCAAACTCTTCAAATAATTTGAATAGGAGCGAACATTTTCAAATTAATTTTACAATGGCAACATTACCCTAATACCAATGCCAGACAAGGACACTACAAAAAAAGGAAATTACAGGTCAATATCCCTGATAAACATAGATGCAACAATCCTCAAGAAAATACTAGCAAACTTAATTAAGAGTACCTTAAAAGAATCATACACCATGATCAAATGGATTTATTCCAGGGATACGTATGATTTCAACGTACGCAAATCAATCAATGTGATACAGCACATTAACAAAATGAAGGATAAAAATCACTTTATCATCTCAATAGACACAGAAAAAACACTTGAAAAAATTCAACATCTGTTTATGGTAAAAACTCTCAACAAAATGGGTATATAAGATATGTACCTCAGTGTAATAAAGGTCATACATGACAAACCCACAGCTAACAACACAGTGGTGAAAAGTGAAAACTTTTCACTAAGATCAGGAGCAAGACAAGGATGCCCATTCTCACCAATCTTATTCAATACAGTACTGGCAGTCCTCACCATAGGAGTCAGGCAAGAAAAATACATAAAAGACAGACAAATCAGAAAGAAAGAAGGAAAACTGTCTCTGCAGATAATGTGATTTTATATATAGCAAACCCTAGACTCCACACACACACACACATACACAAACAAAATTGTTACAACTAGTAAGCAAATTGAAGAAAGTTGCAGGATACAAAATCAATACACAAAAAACAGTTGTGTTTCTATACAATAACAACCAGCTATCAGAAAGAGGCATTAAGAAAACAATCATATTTATGATAGCATCAAAAGGAATAAAATACCTAGAAATAAATTTAACAAAAGAGGTGAAAGATCTATACACTAATTCTATAAAACATTGATGAAAGAAATTGAAGAAGACACAAATAAATGGAAAGATATTCTGTGTTCATGGATTGGAAATATTAATATTGTTAAAATGTCCATATTACCCAAAGTGATGTACAGATTCAATGCAATCCCTATCAAAATTCCAATGGCATTTTTCACAAAGATAGAACAAAAAAAATCCTGAATTTTTTAAGGAACCACAAAAGATCTTGAATAGTCAAAGCAATCTTGGGAAAGAAGAACAAAGCTGGAGGCATCACACTTCCATTTCAAACTATATTACAAAGCTGCAGTACTCAAAACAGTATGGTATTGGCATAAAAACAGACATAATAGATCAGTAGAACAGAATAGAGTGCAGAAATACAACCACATATATATGTCAATTAATTTTTAACAAAAGAGCTAAGAATGTACAAGGAGTTAATATCTAATATATTCAACAAACTCATCATCTTAATAACAAAATAAATAAATAAATAACCCAATTTTAAAATGGGTAAAGTTTCTGAACAGATTTTTTTTTTTCCAAAGAAGACATACAAATGGCCAACAAGTTCATGAAAAGGTGCTCAACATCACTAATCAACAGAGAAATGCAAATCAAAACCACCGTGTGATAGCACCTTACATCTGTTAGAATAACTATCATCAAAAAGACAAGAGAAAACAAATGCAGGCAAGGATGTTGAGAAAAAGGAACCCTACTGTACTGTTGGTGGGAATGTAAATTGGTGCAGCCACTATGGAAACAGTATGGAGGTTCCTCAAGAAATCAAAAATATAACTACCATATGACCCAGTAAGTCCTCTTTTGGTTATATATTCAAAGGAAATGAAATCACTGTCTTACAGTTATATTTCTATCTACATGCTCCTTGCAATATTATTCACAATAGCTAGCATATGGAAACAACCTAAGTGTCCATAAAAGGATGAATGGGTAACAAAAACAGGGCATATATATTATACATATATATATATATAAGACGTACATGTGTACATATATGTATACATATTATATATGTGACTGAACAATATTCCATTGTGTATATGTATATTTACATACATTTATGCATACACACACAATGGAATATTATTTATATTCAGTCTTAAAAAACAAGGAAACCCTGACATTTGCAACAACATTGATGAGACTGGAGTGCATTATGCTAAGTGAAAAAAACAAGAAAGAAAAAGACAAATACTGCATGGTGTCACTTATATGTGGAATCTAAAAAGTAAAAGTCAAGCTGGGAGTTGGGGGAAACAAGGAGAGGTTGATAAAAATGGTACATTCAGTTATAAGATAAAAAGTTATGAGGATCTAATGTATAATCGTGACTATAGGTGATAATATTGTGTTGTATAATTAAAATTTGCTAACAGAGTAGAATGTAAGTGGTCTCAACCAAAAAATAAATATACAAAGTAATGGATGTATTAATTAACTCAAGAGTGGGAATCCTTTCACAATATATATGTATATCAAATCAACATGTTGTATACTTTATAATTTTGTTTGTCAATTATACCTAAGTAAACTTTAAAAAAGAAAAAAAAGTCCTTCCAATTGTTTTAAAGGCTTCATGTGGTCAGTTATCTTAAGCACTGTTGGAATTCGGACATTTGTAGAATGTTTTCTAGTTCAAATAATGATTTTAGAGGCAATTATATTTAGTTCTCACACAACGCTGTCTCTATTTAACCAATGAAGAAACTGAGAAATGTTGAATTTTTTGTAATAGTCACAGAGCTAATAAATGACAGAATTCGAGCATGGATTCAACTTTTTATTCTATATGCCATACTCTTTGCATCAGCTTATATTGCTGCTCTCTTGTCTGTTACTCACATCCACATTAGCCATAAAATCTAGCACAGTGATTTTCCTACAGTTTATGAAAAATATTTGGGAATGAAAGAGACTTTATAATCAGCTCTTTCTTCTAGCAGGTAAAATGTTCTTCTACATTTTACAAAGGAGAAAACAAAAGCTCACTGAAATTGTGATTTGTCTTAAATTAGTATGCCATGGAATGTGAAATATATTAAAGTTTTCTGTCGTTTGGCCAAGCTGTGCACTGTCATTGTTTGAATCAGAATCTCTTCCTGTTTCAGGCTCATTAGCCACAGAGAAGATGCTTGTCCAGCTTCAAAAAAATAAAAATTTCACCAAATAAGGCTTTGTTTCAAAAGTAAAAATTATACATGGCACTTCAAATTCTTTTCACTGGCAGGCAATATATAAGAAAATATTAAACCAAGAGCCAAACTGAAGTGTCAAGTTCTTGTTATCAAGACAACAAAACATTATGGAAACAAATTTTTGGTTTTGAAATTTTTATGGATAGGTTCTCATGATTACAAACCCAAACTTTTAAGACAAGACTAACTTGTCCCCCAAAATCAAACAAAATTGCTTTGTTACAAAGTATTTCTTTTCTTTCATTTTCTTCTGTGCTTTGTGAAGCCTCCTGAAATGATAGTAATCCTAAAAATGAATTACAAATATTCAGCAAAAAGTAGGAAGTCAAATTGGCATTTATTTTAAATATTGCATGACAGTTAACATCCTGGTTTATTTCTTCCTTCTGATTTTTTGTTCCTTGGAATATGAAAAACTTTCTCCATGACTAAAGAAATTTGGAACAAAAGTCAGTGAAGAAAAAGAAATAAGAATCACCAGATTTAGGGAACTGAGTCATCTAAAATAGCTATGAACACCACCTACATTTCAGCTGCAAATGTGGATTAAGTCATAGGGAAGGAGTAGGAATTCTGGTTTTATGTTCAGATTAAAAAGGAGCAAGAGTAAATAATTTATGTACTTATTCTTCTCTATTTCTATAACTCTGTGTTTCAATTTTAATGTGATTTGAAATATTACTCAGATTGTAGTGAGAATTGTCTTCTTTTCTCTTTTAAGTGGTGTCATTGAAATGGATTGGAGTAAGGGTCTTGTGGTGATGAACCAAAAACCCAGAAATTATGCTGCTACTTGGTATGAGATGTTCACTTTTTGAAATCCCTGAAGATTTTGGCAGAAGCTGGAATGAAGAGCAAGTTTGTAAGAAACCATTTGCCAAATACCCATGGATTTGAGGAGAAGTGACCAGAAAGTTAGTAGATGACAGTGGTGAGGAAGGGCAGAGGTTGGTACAAGATCTCAATGTGAAGGAATGATATTCTGGAAGAAGCAGTAGGGAGCCAGGAGAATGCTGACAATCTCACCTGTCTCCTCAGTTTGTCGGGTGTATAAGAATGATCAACCACCCAGAGCAGGATCTTTCTGGTGTCCTTGGAGAATTCTCAGGTTTCATTTAGCATAAGGAGAGAGAAGAGCATTCTTGGAAAAGCTAAGGATTTTCAAGAGTATCCATACTCAGTATAAAGGCATAGAAGATAGCATAAAAGATGGGGAAGAAGGTCGGAGTTGAAGAATTACAGAGCAAGTACAGATGAAGTAAGAGGGTACAAGTGATGTCCATCAACAGAAGAATGGATAAAGAAGATGTGGTACATATATACAATGGAATATTAGTCAGCCATAAAAAGGAACAAAACTGTGCAATTTGCAGAGACATGGATGGACCTAGAGACTGTCAAAAAGAGTGAAGTAAGTCAGAAAGAGAAAAACAAATATTGTATAATATTGCTTATATGTGGAATCTAGAAAAATGATACAGCTGAACTTATTTGCAAAGCAGAAATAGACACAGATGTAGAGAATGGACATATGGATACCAGGGGGGAAGGGGAGGTGGGATGAATTGGGAGATTGGAATTGACATATATACACTACTATGTATAAAATAGATAACTAATGAGAACCTACTGTATAGCACAGGGAACTCTACGCAATGCTCTTTTGTGACCTAAATGGGAAGGAAATCCAAAAAACAGGGGATATATGTATACGTATAGCTGATTCACTTTGCTGTACAGCAGAAACTAACACAACATTGTAAAGCAACTATACTCCAATAAAAATTAATTTAAAAAAAAGAGTGTACAGGTGAGATGAGAATATCTCTTATGTTTGGTGAACAGGGAGTGAATTAATTAGACAAGGATAGTGATTGTCTTTCAATGTCCCAAGTCATTGATTGTGTACAAGACAGTATCTGTTCTCGAAATAGAACATTGAGGGCTGCTGTGAGGTTTGAAGAAAAGCAACGAGAGCAGGGCTGGTTTGTGTTGCTCAGGGATAGAGGGAAACCCCTGAAGAGAGAGAGGGTTTGTTCTAGAGAGGCTATATTGCAGTGCATAGAGCAGGAGAATGGGCAATGAGGGAGCAGTTCAGAGTTCTGGAGTAGCAGCTTGAAAGCCCTGTTGAGTGAAAGGGTTGTGACTGATTCCTGTACCAGGCCAGCACTGTGACAGGTTTAAAGAGGAACAAAGAGATCTCTGGTTACAAGGTATTTCTTCCAAAACCAGAAACTCAATCACAGTTTGTAGAAGAGGTGCCATTTCAAAAGAAAAGATGAGAAAAGGTAGATGTTTTAATGGCATAGGGACCCCACAAATAAAATAAAAGCTGAGACTCTCCAGGAATAACTCATTTCCAAATGTGATTGTGAGTAATCTCATAACTTTGTGGCATTACATTTATTAAGATAAAATCCAGAGTAACAAACCAGGTAAAAAAAAAAGTAAATATTTATATAGTAAAGCAGATATGTATTTGTAACTATTTCTACTATGAGGGGCTCTTTTACATGAGCAAGAAAATTCCCTGTTAAGTGGCTATAAAACAAATCAGTTGGTCAAAGTTACAGAAAATTAATTTAAGCTCAATATGCAGACACAACCTCCAAATAGAGGAGATTTTAAACAATGGAGTAAGTAGACTTGTTAGAAAATAGGCTTCCTATCAATGAAATCATTGTACCAAAGACTTTATTTTCAATGATGTTGGAAAAGGAATTCTCATATTGGTGGGAGGTTAAATCAGGTTAGAAATGAGGAAGGAAGAAGGGAAAGAAGCTCAAGTTATGTGGTGCCTACCATGTGTCAGGCATTTTACATTTCCTGTAAGATGTTATTTTTCCAATTTTATCAATATTAACTAAGTCTCAGAAAATGGAAGTAAATGGCCACAGTCACTGTTGTAGAGACTGCCAGTCACCTACAAATTCCTTTCTCTCCTTTCTTAGTTATAAAATGTCTCAATTTTTTTAGCTGATTCCATGGCAGCCTATTTGGCTAACTTGCCAAATTACAATTGATTAAGATCTCAGACTTTTCATCTTGACACTAGGGACTGCAAGTGTGGTAGTAAACAAAATAGACAATAACCTCTGAGCTCTTGAACTATATTATAGCATAGATATTTTATACTTACATTTGTTTGTGTGTATATATAGACTATACACTTCTATTTCCTCACTTCTGATTTACTCTGCATCAGATTTCTGCTCACCACGGCTCTAATGAAATCATTCTTTCAATGGTCACCAATGGCTTCCAAATTGCCAAAGCTAACAAGCTATGTTAAATCTCATCCTTGTTGACCTCACTACAGTTTTTCGTGCATTGTCCATTTCTGTATCTTGAAATCTCAGCTGATCCTGGAAATGGTCTTATGAGATCCACTGAAATTAGTATTGTACTTTCATCTTTCAATAATTACATAATAATCCACAACATATATCCTTAATAAAAATACATATATATACTGGATTTTGTTATGTCAATTTAGCTGAGACTGGGATCTATGTACCTTAGAATCCCTTTCTCCATGTGGTTCTGGATTTGAGTTAGATAAAAGAGGAGCTTGTTTGAGTGAAGAAACCAATACTTCTGGAAGGTTGTGATTGTGGAGAACAAGATGACAGAAAGTTGCAGAGTGTTGACTGGGCTCCAATTTTAACTCATCATTTTAACGTTTTCATCAACCAACAGTGGCTCAAGCCAACTTCTGAGCTACACCAATGTGGTAGCTTCCACAGACATCTCCTCAAACACCTGGCCTTTATATAAAATCCCAATTCAGTAGCCAGACATGTGCATTTTCTGGAACTTTTCTGCAACTTCTGATCAGTCCACCCACAACAGGCTCTCTTGGTTAGTGACTTTTGCTGAATTTCATTTCCCTGTTCCAGACCTTCACATGCCCACATCCTTCTACATGTTTGTAAGCTTTAATTTCCATAATAAAACCCTTCCACCCATAATACCTTTAGTGTTCCTGTTTTTAGGATGAATTCTAAAGGACACATGTGTTAGATTAAAAATGAAGTGATTAGTCTTAGAAAATGAACCACATTTCACATTCTGTGGGTAAAACCTGGGTATTCCTCTCAATAGTTCTCAGAATGAAAGACAAGGGGCTTACCTATGGATATTTATGAACCTTTGAAACCTCTAGAAATAAGGTATATCATTAGACTATGACAGGGTTATATGCATACTGAGTACACGTAGACTCAAGGGGGGTCTATTACAGTCACAGATTTAGTCTTCTGCTATGGACTGACTTGTACCCCTCTGCCAAATTCATATGTTGCAGCCTTAACCCCCAATGTGACTGTATTTGGAGATAGTGTCTTTAAGAGGTAATTAAGGTTAAATAAGGTCATAAGTGGAGGGCCCTATTCTGACAAGACTACAGCCTTATAAGGAAGACATAAAGGAGAGGAACACAGAGATCTCTTTCTCTCTCTCTGCCTTATGAAGATAGTGTGAAAGCGACTCTCTGCTAGACAGAAAGTCTCACCACAACAATCCTTGTCCCCTAATCTTGGACTTCCAGGCTCCAGAACTGTAAGAAAGTTAAGCCACCCAGTCTATGACTTTTATTGTGGCAGCCTGAGCTAAGACACCTTTTATATGACCTCAGGTACAGTTTGTCTATAGAATCCACTTCAGAAGTCCTGCCTTACATAGCATTCTTGGGTAGGATTGTGTAGGATAGGAAATTATAGAGGCACTAAAAATTCAATCTGTACACATATTTTCATCTAAGTCTTCTATAATAAGCATCCCACCTGACCCACCTGATAAGGTCTGCTAAGTATGTGATGCTTCCATGTCCTGCTCTCTGTGGTGTGAACCGTCTCACTTTCTATTGATCTCACCTGGGTAGGCATTTATCAACATCTCACTTGCAGTGATGGCTCCTTTCCTATTCCCTCTGACCACATGGATTTTATCCTTCTTAATGCTTCCAGTAGAAATCAGAAGGAAAAGGTAAATGTGATAATATCTTGCTTCATCAGCAGTTGTAATTTGATTGACAAAAGTCATTTTAAATTATTCTTTGGTTGAATAGCAAGAACTGGCATATTTTATCAAAATATTGGGTATAAAAATATACTGCTTCAGGAATTACATGACTTTGATTGGTTTATTAGTATTAACTATTTGGGGAGAAAATTATGTAACTTTGGAAGCCATACCTTTCAATATATGACCTCTTTAGCATCTTAGTGACCTGTAACAATTAATTTGATTACCAAGATGGCCAAGCTAGCTTTGAGGCTATGACCAACACACTGGAAGAATCTGACTCATTGTGTACTGGGCTTTTCACTTTGGTGTTTAACAAACAGGAAAGAAGCATACACAGTCTAGTGCTTGCAATCGAGCAGTTGGTGTTCAATGTTCTGAGCAGACTTCGGTCTTCTGGGTTGTATCCAAGCAGCACAAACTCATAGCTAGATCATGGAATCAGAACACCAGAATTCTGTTTCTATATGTCCAACATTTTAGTGCAATCATATGGAATGCAACCTTGAAATATGAAATGTAATGTTTCAGATAAATCAGTGTTCAAGTTGTCAACTTACATTTGCCTGTTCAGAATTGAGTAATTTGCTATTGTCTAGACCATGTTTTAGACAGTGAGCCACAAGTCCCAATATAGAGGCTATTCTGTTGTTGCATAACTTGAATAAATTTATTTTCCCCAAATCACTGAAGAAAAATGCAAGAATAATAAATCTCTAATAAAGTGGGAATGCATGTCAAATAAAATGTATCTAACATCCTATATGGAGACAGATGGCCAAATTCAAAGCATCTTTGACATTAAAAATCTAAGATGAATCTTACTATGTACAGGAAATTGTCAGGCTAACAAAGATACTATTACATAGCACTTGTTAATTAACTATTTGCCTAATCCAGTATGTTCAATTAGACAAACCCACAATATCTAAGTAAAGTTGTGTTAGCCTACAGAAACCATAGTTATTCACTGAAGAATTTTAATTTTTACAAATAGCGAGTTTTAGTCTAAAAGCAGGGAATTTATGATAGTAATTGCAAATGTCATTATGTCAATAAGATTGTGCAAAGAAAAGACTAGCATTTTCATCTTCCTTTCTTTTTAGTCAGAGTAATTATTGAGACATGATAACACCACCCAAAATGGTGTCCCTGTGCAGCTCATTAAATATATTTGCTCTTAAATTCAAAAACATTACTTCCACATGGTTAAAGGCTATATCAGATCATTTGCAATAATAAAAACTAAGAAAAATCATAGAATTCATAAAACCTTTCCCACAAAAATGAAAAGCCTTGTCCAATGGAGGGGCAGACCATCAGAACTTTCCTTGCCCCGCCAAGAAAGTTAGAAAGTTATCATTAAAAATAATTTGGCTGAGGTAATAAACTCAAATTGCATAATCTATGAAAGAAAAAAGTCTGTATGCTATAAGTTAATTTCTTTAAACTATATTAAGATTATAACTACATTAAATTCTACTGAAGTTGAATGAGAGATTGGGAGAGATGATCTCAAAGCTCTTTTCCAATTTAAAATTTTAAGATTCTATGAATGTGTAATAGATTTAAAGTAGAAAAAGATAAGGCAGAAAGAAAACAAATAAAATTCCCTCCATGATGCTGACTGTATTTACTTGATTTTTTAAAAGCACAAAAAAAAAGATGGAAATGTATCTTCATTGAACTTTCTTTTCATGTCTTTTCAATATTGGAAGAGTTGGTACAGAGCCTCCTTTCAAGCAGTTATTTCTCAATGACTTTAAAAAAAGAGAGAGGAATAAATGACTGTCTAATAAGAAACAATTTCCTAATATACATTGCACATTAGAAAAATTGGTTTTGAAGTCTTAAATAAACCGCTAAATGTATCTATTATTCAGAGATTGGCAAATATGAACTGTGATTTCCCATTCACAAAAAAATCATTTTATTCTGTTTTCTTAAAAGAAAAAGAGTTATATTTGAAGACTCTGGTCAATTTTGAAGTTATGAAAGAAAAAATACACCCATGCTAAATTCACTAATAGGATTAGATTCTATAATTTTATTATTGTCAGAAAAATATAATATTAAATGGTCTCAGATTTGTGGCCATGTGATACTGATCAAAAATTCATTAGATATTTATTAAACGATTTGTAGGTATTAATTTCAAATTTTGTATCATGTTGAATAGTCATTTCTTTTTCTTTCTTTTTTTTTTTTTTTTTCTAACTAGTTTCTCAAAAGAGAATTACTGGGTTCATATCCAGACTTTGACTTTTACTAACTGTATGATCTTGGGCAAATTACTAATTTCTCTGCAGATATTTTTTCTTGTATTACAGAATTGCTAGGATATTCACATTATACAGTGAGAGGTGCTTTGTAATCTATACAGACACATAAAGATGTTAATTAGATGAAGAGGCTAAGGCAGCTAGCTGTCCATCAAAACTGCCTCTCCACTTCTGTGTATACTGCTGTAGCTGCTTAATGGAGCTATAGGAGCTCCATTACCAAGACCACCTTGCAGCCAGTTATGGCCTTGTGACTAGTTCATATCAACAAAATGAAAATTAGGTGTGCCACTTTCTGACCAAGGTCATAACCTTATGCATTCTCCATGCTCTCTTTCTCCTTCCATAAACTAGATAAAAATGATTATGGGGCTTCCCTGGTGGCGCAGTGGTTGAGAGTCTGCCTGCCGGTGCAGGGGACACGGGTTCGAGCCCTGGTCTGGGAGGATCCCGCGTGCCGCGGAGCGACTGGGCCCGTGGGCCACGGCTGCTGAGCCTGCACGTCTGGAGCCTGTGCTCCACAACAAGAGAAGCCACCGCAGTGAGAAGCCTGTGCACCACAACGGAGAGTGGCCCCCACTCGCTGCAACTGGAGAAAGCCCGCACGCAGCGGCGGAGACCCAACGCAGACAAAAATAAAAAATAAATTAAAAAAAAAAAAAAATGATTATGGTCCCAGGAACTGACAGAAGATGGGAGAAGCTTGGGTCCTTGAATCGTGATATAGAAAAGAACTGCCCAATAATCAGAAATACATACCTGGAAGTGTTACTATGGGGGTGAAAATATAATAATCTCTTGTGTTGAGTCATTACACATTTAGCATATTTTTTATCACAGCTTATAAATTGGCACCTTGAAATGAAATACTCCTATATAGAAAAAAACAAAAAACTAAAATAGACAGCATGGGCTTAGGAGTTGGGTAGTGAGAAAAAAAGATGATGTAGGCTAGGAAGTTGGGGACCTATGCTATGCAGTGTCAGAATATTTAGTTAAACTCTTGTCAGAGATAAGTTGGAAATCAGAAGAGTTCTTAGAACTGTGTTTCTAAGAAAATTGTTGGAAGGAGCCCAAGTGTTAGTGTGTGTTGGCTTTTCATGCTAGATGTAGCAAAGTATTTTAAGAACAGGATTAGCTCATATATGACTGACCAAAAAGTAGCAGGGCTGGAAAAGTCAGCAGCTCTTGGAGTCCACAGAGAATTGCTCCCCAGATACTGTTTAGACTTTTCAGATGAAAAGAAGCAGCCATGTGGCAAAGGTCCAATTAAAGGCATTGCTTTCCCACGCCAGCTTGTTGTAGATGGTTTTAAGATAGCACCTATTAAGTTTGGAGAAACAGGCATGAGGGAGAGAAAGCAAAATTGTAAGACAGACTTAAGAACCATGTCTGGGAAAGAATTTTGAATGTGATTATAGGCACAAAGAACTAACAAGGAGCAAATATTTCTGAAGCCTATTAATATTTTGAAAGAGTTGTATTGACAAAGAATCATGAGCCTGGACTCCAAAAGCCAGTGACTAATGCACAACCTTAACCCTTGGATTCCTAGCTGGAATGAACAAGGAGTCAGCTATGAAAGCTGGTCAGCCCTCACCAGAATCCCCAATATTCACTTCCAGTGATGCCATGGAGGAAATGGGTGAGGAAAGAAACTCTAGAAATGAAACCAGGAGCCCTGGAGAACAATGGACATGAGAGTCTTCTCAAGGAGAAATAGAGGCTTAATCCATAATATTTCATAGGGAATGTTTTAATGTATGCTCTGCAAAATATGACCAAGAAGTAGTAACTACTATGAGATCATTGACGTAATAGCCTATCCTTCCTCCACTGTATATTTGGTGTGGGGACAAGCAGAGGCATTTAGCTTATATTTTCAGTTGACAGGCCAATAAACAGGAGAGAAAAAAAAAAAAAGCCCCATTTGGTGCATGGAGGAGACTCTACATCACCCAGAGATCCTGGATTTTGAGCTGGATGCAGTAACTTAATCAGAAGTTGGGTGTATGCTTTGGGTGGGAAGAAAGGTGCACGTTTCCCACCCAAGGAAATAAGGGTAAATTTGGTGGTTAGAAAAAAAGGACTGTAGGAGTAGCTCTTTCCTCACTAATCTCACTACGTACTTGTAGCTAGGAAGCAGCTACCCAGTTAAGAAGTACATTTACTTTCCCTGCTTATGACCATATGTGGATATGTGATTAGTTTTCACTAAACTAGTATGAACAAAAATGATATGAATCCCTTCCAGGCAAATGTTTATTGTAAAAGCCTCTCTGTCTATGGAATTTTTGTTATAGCAGCCTGAATGGACTAAGATATATTATCATGGTTACATATGACTTTTCCCTTTCTATTATTTTATTTTATATTTTTTGTATCTTTATTGGAGTATAATTGCTTTACAATGTTGCGTTAGTTTGTGCTGTAAAACAAAGTGAATCAGCTCTATGCATACATATATCCCCATATCCCCTCCCTCTTGAGCCTCTCTCTGACACTCCCTATCCCACCCCTCTAAGTTGTCACAAAGCATCGAGCTGATTTCCCTGTGCTATGCAACAGCTTGCCACTAGTCATCCATTTTACATTTGACAGTGTATATATGCCAATGCTACCCTGTCACTTCGACCCAGCTTCCCCTTGTCCCGCTGTGTCCTCAAGTCAGTTCTCTACATCTGCATCTTTATTCTTGCCTTGCCACTAGGTTCATCAGTACCATTTTTTTAGATTCCATATATATGCATTAGCATATGGTATTTGTTTTACTCTTTCTGACTTACTCCACTGTATGACAGAATCTAGGTCCAACGACCTCACTACAAATAACTCAATTTCGTTCCATTTTATGGCTGAGTAATATTCCATTGTATATATGTGCCACATCTTCTTTATCCATTCATCTGTCGATGGACATTTAGGTTGCTTCCATATTCCTGACTATAGTAAAGAGTGCTGCAATGAATATTATGGTACATGGCTCTTTTTGAATTATGGTTTTCTCAGGGTATATGCCTAGTAGTGGGATTACTGGGTCATATGGTAGTTCTATTTTTAGTTTTTTAAGGAGCTTTCATACTATTCTCCATAGTGACTGTATCAATTTACGTTTCCACCAACAGTGCAGGAGGATTCCCTTTTCTCCACACCCTCTCCAGCATTTACTGTTTGTAGATTTTTTGATGATGGCCATTCTGACCAGTGTGAGGTGATACCTCATTGTGGTTTTGATTTGCATTTCTCTAATGATTAATGATGTTAAGCATCTTTTCATGTGTTGGTTCACCATCTGTATGTCTTCTTTGGATAAATGTCTATTTAGGTCTTCTGCCCATTTTTGGATTGGGTTGTTTGTTTTTTTGATATTGAGCTGCTTGAGCTGCCTGTACATTTTGGAGATTAATCCTTCATCAGTTGCTTCATTTGCAAATATTTTCTCCCATTCTGTGGGTTGTCTTTTCGTCTTGTTTATGGTTTCCTATGCTGTGCAAAAGATTTTAAGTTTCAGTAGGTCCCATTTTTCTATTTTGTTTTTATTTCCATTTCTCTAGGAGGTGGGTCAAAAAGAATCTTGCTGTGATTTATGTCATAGAGTGTTCTGCCTATGTTTTCCTCTAACAGTTGTATAGTGTCTGGCCTTATATTTAGGTCTTTAATCCATTTTGAGTTTATTTTTGTGTATGGTGTTAGGGACTGTTCTAATTTCATTCTTTTACATGCTGCTGTCCAGTTATACTAGCACCACTTATTGAAGAGGCTGTCTTTTCTCCATTGTATATCCTTGTCAATTTTGTCAAAGATGAGGTGGCCATGTATGTATAGATTTATTTCTGGGCTTTCTATCCTGTTCCGTTGATCCATATTTATGTTATTATGCCAGTACCATATTGTCTTGATTACTGTAGCTCTGTAGCATTGTCTGAAGTCAGGGAGCCTGATTCCTCCAGCTCCATTTTTCTTTCTCAAGATTGCTTTGGCTATTCTATTGTGTTTCCACACAAGATGTGAACTTGTTTGTTCTAGTTCTGTGAAAAATGCCATTGGTAGTTTGATAGGGATTGCATTGAATCTGTAGATTGCTTTGGGTAGTATAGTCATTTTCACAATGTTGATTCTTCCAATCCAAGAACATGGTATATCTCTCCATCTATTTGTATTGTCTTTGATTTCTTTCATCAGTGTCTTATAGTTTTCTGCATACAGGTTTTTTGCCTCCTTAGGTAGGCTTATTCCTAGGTTATTTTATTCTTTTTGTTGCAATATTAAATGGGAGTGTTTCCTTAATTTCTCTTTCAGATTTTTTGTTGTTAGTGTATAGGAATGCAAGAGATTTCTGTGCATTAATTTTGTATCCTGCTACTTTACCAAATACATTGATTAGCTCATACATAGATTAGTTTTCTGGTGACATCTTTAGAATTTTCTATGTATACTATCATGTCTTCTGCAAACAGTGACCGTTTTACTTCTTCTTTTCCAACTTGGATTCCTTTTATTTATATTTCTTCTCTGATTGTCATGACTAAAACGTCCAAAACTATGTTGAATAATAATGGTGAGAGTGGGCACCCTTGTCTTGTTTCTGATCTTAGTGGAAATGGTTTCAGTTTTTCACCATTGAGAATGATGTTGGCTTTGGGTTTGTCATATATAGCTTTTATTATGTTGAGATAGATTCCCTCTTTGCCCACTTTCTGGAGAGTTTTTATCATAAATGGGTATTGAATTTTGTCAAAATCTTTTTCTGCATCTATTGAGATTATCATATGGTTTTTATTCTTCAGTTTGTTTATATGGTGCATCACATTGATTGATTTGCATATATTGAAGAATCCTTGCATTACAGGGATAAACCCTACTTGATCATGGTGTATGATCCTTTAATGTGCTTTTAGATTCTGTTTGCTAGTATTCTGTTGAGGATTTTTGCATCTATGATCATCAGTGTATCTGGCCTGTAATTTTCTTTTTTTGTGACATCTTTGTTTGGTTTTTGTATCAGGGTGATGGCCTCGTAGAATGAGTTTGGGAGTGTTCCTCCTTCTGCTGTATTTTGGAAGAGTTTGAGAAGGATAGATGTTAGCTCTTCTCTAAATGTTTGATATAATTCGCCTGTGAAGCCATCTGGTCCTGGGCTTTTGTTTGTTGGAAGATTTTTAATCACAGTTTCAATTTCAGTGCTTGTGATTGGTCTGTTCATATTTTCTATTTCTCCCTGGTTCAGTCTTGGAAGGTTGTGCTTTTCTAAGAACTTGTCCATTTCTTCAAGGATGTCCATTTTATTAGCATATAGCTGCTTGTAGTAGTCTCTCATGATCCTTTGTATTTCTGCAGTGTCAATTGTTACTTCTCCATTTTCATTTCTAATTCTGTTGTTTTGAGTCTTCTCCCTTTTTTTCCTGATGAGTTTGTGTAATGGTTTATCAATTTACTTTATGTTCTCAAAGAACCAGGTTTTAGTTTTATTGATCTTCGCTATTGTTTCCCTTCATTTCTTTTTCATTTATTTCTGATCTGATCATTATGATTTCTTTCCTTCTGCTAACTTTGGGGTTTTTGTTGTTGTTCTTCTTCTTCTTTCTCTAATTGCTTTAGGTGTAAAGTTAGGTTTTTTATATGATATTTTTCTTGTTTCTTGAAGTAGGATTGTATTGCTATAACCTTCCCTCTTAGAACTGCTTTTGCTGCATCCCTTAGGTTTTGGGTTTTCTTGTTTTCACTGTCATTTATTTCTAGGTATTTTTTGATTTCCCCTTTGATTTCTTCAATGATCTCTTGGTTATTTACTAGAATGTTGTTTAGCCACTATGTGTGTGTATTTTTTACAGTTGTTTTCCTCTAATTGATATCTAGTCTCATAGCATTGTGGTTGGAAAAGATGCTTGATACAATTTCAATTTTCTTAACTTTACTGAGGCTTGATTTGTGATCCAAAATGTGATCTACCCTGGAGAATGTTCCATGCACACCTGAGAAGAAAGTGTATTCTATTGTTTTTTGGATGGAACGTCCTATAAATATCAATTAAGTCCATCTGGTCTAATGTGTCATTTAAAGCTTCTGTTTCCTTATTTTATTTCTGTTTGTATGATCTGTCCATTGGTGTAAGTGGGGTATTAAAGTAGCCTACTATTATTGTGTTACAGTCTATTCCTCCTTTTATGGCTGTTAACATTTCCCTTATGTATTGAGGTGCTCCTATGTTGGGTGCATAGATATTTATGATTGTTATATGTTCTTCTTGGATTGATCCTTTGATCATTATATAGTGTCCTTCCTTGTCTCTTGTAGTAGTCTTTACTTTAAAGTCTGTTTTGTCTGATATGAGTATTGCTACTCCAGCTTTCTTTTGCTTTCTATTTGCATGGAATATCTTTTTCCATCCTCTCACTTTCAGTCTGTATGTGTCCCTAGGTCTGAAGTGGGTCTTGTTTTTGTATCCATTCAACCAGTCTATGTCTCTTGGTTGGGGCATTTAATCCATTTACATTTAAGGTAATTATTGATATGTATGTTCCTTTTACCATTTTTTAAATTGTTTTGGGGGGTTTTTTTGAGGTTTTTTCCTTTTCCTCTGTTTCCTGCCTAGAGAAGTTCCTTTAGAATTTGTTGTAAAGCTCGTTTTGTGGTGCTGAATTCTCTTAACTTTTGCTTGTCTGAAAAGCTTTTGATTTCTCTGTCGAATCTGAATGAGATCCTTGCTGGGTAGAGTAATCTTGGTTGTAGGTTTTTCGCTGTCATCAGTTTAAATATACCTTGTGACTCCCTTCTGCCCTGTAGTGTTTCTGCTGAAAGATCAGCTGTTAACCTTATGGGGATTCCCTTGTATGTTATTTGCTGCTTTTCCCTTGCTGCTTTTAATATTTTTCCTTTGTGTTTAATTTTTTTTACTTTGATTAAAATGTGTCTGGGCATATTTCTCCTTGGGTTTATCCTGTATGGGACTCTGAGCTTCCTGGACTTGATTGACTATTTCCTTTCCCGTGTTGGGGAAGTTTTTGACTATAATCTCTTCCAATATTTGCTCAGACCTTTTCTTTTCTTCTTCTTCTTCTTCTGGGCTGCCTATAATTTGAATGTTCATGCACTTAATGTTGTCCCAGAGGTCTCTGAGACTCTCCTTCATTGTTTTCATTCTTTTTTTTTTGCTGTCTGCAGCAGTTATTCCCACCATTCTATCTTCCACCTCACTCCTCCGTTCTTCTGCCTCAATTATTCTGCTATTGATTCCTTCTAGAGTATTTTTAATTTCAGTTATTGTGTTGTTCATTACTGTTTGTTTGCTCTTTAGGTCTTCTAGGTCCTTGTTAAACGTTTCTTGTATTTTCTCTATTCTATTTCCAAGATTTTGGACCATCTCTACTATCATTACTCTGAATTCTTTTTCAGGTGGTTTGCCTGTTTCCTCTTTATTTATTTGGTCTTGTGGATTTTTATCTTGCTCCTTTGCCTGCAAGATATTTCTCTGTCTCCTCATTTTGTCTAATTTATTGTATTTGAGGTCACCTTCCCCAGGCTGCAGGGTTGTAGTTCCTCTTGCTTCTATCCTCTGCCCTCAGTGGTGAGGCTGGTCCTGTGTCCTGCATAAGCTTCCTGATGGGAGGGACTGGTGCCTGCTTTCTGGTGGGTGAAGCTGAGTCATTTTCCTCTGATGAGCAGGGCCGTGTCAGGTGGTGTGTTTTGGGGTGTCTGTGAGCTTAGTAGTGTGACTTTAGGTAGTCTGTGTACTGATGGGTGGGTTTGTGTTCCTCTCTTATTTGTTGTTTGGTGTGAGGCGTCCATCGCTGGGAGCTGCTGACAGTTGGGTGGAGCCGGGTCTTGTATTCAGATACAGGCCTCTGTGAGAGCTCTCAGAGATTAATGTTTCCTGAGGCTTGGAATTCTCTAGTCGTCTAGCATCCTGGACTTGGTGCTTCCACCCCAGAGCCTCATGCCCGACTTCCAGACAAAGAACCAAGAACCCTCAAGTCAATCATCCCAACAAAAAAGGGGATTTAAAAAAAAAAAAAAAAAAGACTAACACAACCTCAGACAAATGGTAAAAAGTAAAGTCAAACAAACAAAGACAGAAACAAAGAAACATGCACACACACAAAAGAAACAGAAACAGAACCAAATAAATCAAAAAGCATGAGAACTACCAGACAAACAAAAGAACCCAAGAATGAAATTAAACATTTAAAAAGAAAACTGACAAAAACAAAAAACCAAAAAACAAAACAAAGCAGAGTGCCAAGTGAAGAATGAAGCAAAGAAACAAAAAAACAACAAAAATGATTTTAAAAAAAAGAAAAAGGGAAAAGATAGAACAACAGAAAAGCTATGTAGAAATAGAAATATAAAAAAGCAAACATATTAAAGAAAAAAAAAAGACAAACAGAACCCCAGAGAAATGGTAAAAACAAAATCAAACAGAAACAAGGAAACACACATACACATAAAAGAAACAAAAACAGAACCAAATAAAACAAAAGGCAAGAGAACAACCAGAGAAAGAGAAAAACTCAAAAACGAAACCAAACAATTAGTATTAAAACTAAAAGAAACATCTAACCTAAAAACAAAACCAAAGCAGTGTGCGAACTGAAGAATAAAGCAAGGAAACAGAACAAACCAATAAAAAGAATTAAAAAAAATAATCAAATAAAAAGGGGAAAAAAGGGACAACCATAAAGCAAAGTAGAAATGGAAATATTAAAATAAAAATTAAATTAAAGAAAAAGAAGATGAAAAAAAATAAGGGATAAGAATTCAGAACAACAGAAAAGCAAAGTAAAAATAGAAGTATATAAAAAAGCTAAAACTAAAAAGTATGTGATAATACAGAGATCCCAAAAGAATAAATAAAATAATAATAATAATAATAAATACTAAAGCAACACCAAACAAATTTAAAAAAGAAAGAAAAAAAAAAAAGAACAAAAAAAGCCAGAACCAACAACAGAATGAATCAAAACATAATAAAATTAATAGTAATAATTATGTTGTTCCCTGGGGTCTCCACTATAAATGTCCTCACACATTCTGTGAGAAACATCTCACCTCTGCCTTCCTAAGGCCTTTCTATTATTTTAAAAGTTTTTTCAGGTATTTTGGTTTCTTGATCAATTTCCAGACACAAGTAAAATTGTAATACTCTGGTAATTATATCTCATCTAAAATTAAGTTTCATTTCCATTTTGTAGTTCATTCTTTGAAAACTCTGATTTGATGTAAAACCTGCATGTCCTTAAATACACTTGCAAAGAGTGTTTACAAATTCATGGCTCCTCAAAGCAGATTAACATGAAAACAGATGATTTATTACACAAGGGGGGAAGCTCCAGAGCCATGGAGGAGACCACAGCAACAGGGGTGCGGAGGGCAAAGTGGAGAGATTCCTGCACAGAGGATCAGTGCTGACCAGCACTCACCAGCTTGAGAGGCTTGTCTGCTCACCACCGGGACTAGTGGGGGCTGGGAGGTGAGGCTCCAGATTCAGAGGGCGGATCCCAGGGAAAGGACTGGGGTTAGCTGCATGAACACAGTCTGAAGGGGGCTAGTCAGCCACAGCTATCTGTGAGGGAGTCCGGGAAAATGTCTGGAACTGCCTAAGAGGCAAGAGACCATTATTTCAGGGTGTGCAAGGAGAGGAGATATAGAGCACTGCCTAAATGAGCTCCAGATATGGGCGCAAGCCACAGCTATCAGCGCACACAACAGAGACGGGCATGAAATATTAATGCTGCTGCTGCAGCCACCAAGAAGCCTGTGTGCAAGCACAGGTCACCATCCACACCTCCCCTCCTGGGAGCCTGTACAGCCCTCCACTGCCAGGGTCCCATGATCCAGGGACAACTTCCCAGGGAGAACACACGGATGCGCCTCAGGTTGTTTCATTGTTATGCTGGCTTCTGCTGCCTCAGGCTCGACCTGCATTCCATATCCCTCCCTCCACCCGGCCTGAGTGAGCCAGAGCCGCCTAATCAGTTGCTCCTTTAACCCCGTCCTCTCTGAGCAAAGAACAGATGCCCTCAGGAGACCAACACACAGAGGCAGGGCCAAATCCGAAGCTGAGCAAGCAAAGAAAAGAAAGGGAAATTTCACCCAGCAGCCTCAGGAGCAGCAGATTAAATCTCTACAATCAACTTGATGTACCCTGCATCAGTAGAATACCAGAATAGACAACGAATCATCCCGAAATTGAAGCAGTGGATTTTGGGAACAATGATATATATATTTTTTTCATTTTGTTCTTTTTGTGAGTGTGTTAGGTGTATGCTCCTTTGTGAGATTTTGTCTATATAGGTTTGTTTTACCATTTGTCCTAAGGATCTGCCTGCCCATTTTTTGTAGTTGTTGTATTTTTTTTTTTTTTTTTGGTATAGATTTTAACGTTTGTTATCATGGGTGGAATTGTTTTTTGGTTTGGTTGCTCTCTTCTTTCTTTCTTTTCTCCTTTTTTTATTACTTTTTAATTTTTTTCTTTTTAATAATTATTTTTGATTTTAATAACTTTATTTTATTTATTTTATTTTTTAATTTTTTCCTTTCTTTCTTTTTTCCTCCCTTTTCTTCTGAGCAATGCAACTGACAGGGTCTTGGTGCTCCAACCAGGTGTCAGGCCTGTGCCTCTGAGGTGGGAGAGCTGAGTTCAGGACATTGGTCCACCAGAGGCCTCCCAGCTCCATGTAATATCAAACAGTGAAAGTTCTCCCAGATATCTCCATCTCAACGCTAAGACCCAGCTCCACTCAACGTCCAGCAAGCTACAGTGCTGGACACCCTATGCCAAACAACTAGCAAGACAAGAACACAATCCCACCTATTAGCAGAGAACCTCCTTAAAATCAAAATAAGGTCACAGACACCACAAAACATACCACCGGACATGGTCCTGCCCACCAGAAAGGAAAGATCCAGGCTTATCCATCAGAACACAGGCACTAGTCCCCTCCACCAAGAAGCCTACACAACCCACTGAACCAAACTTAGCCACTGGGGGCAGACAAAAAAAACCAACCGGAACTATGAACCAGCAGCCTGTGAAAAGGAGATCCCAAACACAGCAAGTTAAGCAAAATGAGAATACATAGAAACACACAGCAGATGAAGGAGCAAGGCAAAAACCCAACAGACCTAACAAACGAAGAGGAAATAGGCAGTCTACCTGAAAAAGAATTCAGAGGAATGATAGTAAAGATGATCCAAATCTTGGAAATAGAATGGAGAAAATGCAAGAAATGTTTAACAAGGACCTAGAAGAACTAAAGAACAAGCAAACAATGATGAACAGCACAATAAATGAAATTAAGAATTCTCTAGAAGGAATCAATAGCGGAATAACTGAGGCAGAAGAACGGATAAGTGACCTGGAAGATAAAATAGTGGAAATAACTACCACAGAGCAGAATAAAGACAAAAGAATGAAAAGAATTGAGGACAATCTCAGAGCCCTCTGGGACAACATTTAATGCACCAACATGCAAATTATAGGGGTCCCAGAAGAAGAGTAAAAGAGAGGGAGAGAAAATATTTGAAGAGATTATAGTTGAAAACTTCCCTAATATGGGATAGGAAATAGTCAAGTCCAGGCAGCACAGAGAGTCCCATCCAGGATAAATACAAGGAGAAACAGGCCAAGACACATATTAATCAGACTATCAAAAATTAACTACAAAGGAAAATATTAAAAGCAGCAAGGGAAAAACAACAAGTAACATACAAGTGATTCCCCATAAGGTTAACAGCTGCTCTTTCAGCAAAAACACTGCAATCCAGAAGGGAGTGGCAGGACATATTTAAACTGAGGAAAGGGAAAAAGCTACAACCAAGATTACTCGACCCAGCAAGGATCTCATTCAGATTCGATGGAGAAATTAAAATTGTTACAGACGAGCAAAAGCTAAGAGAACTCAGCACAACTAAACCAGCTTTACAACAAATGCTAATGGAAGTTCTCTAGGTAGGAAACACAAGAGAAGGAAAAGACCTAAGATAAGAAGCCCAAAACAATTAAGAAAATGGGAATAGGAACATACATATCTATAATTACCATAAATGTAAATGGATTAAATGTTCCAACCAAAAGACAAAGACTGGCTGAATGGATGAAAAAACAAGAACCGTATATATACTGTCTACAATAGACCCATTTCAGACCTAAGAACACATACAGACTGAGTGAGGAGATGGAAAAAGATATTCTGTGCAAATGGAAATCGAAAGAAAGCTGGAATAGCAATTCTCATATCAGAAAAAATAGACTTTAAAATAAAGACTATTAGAAGAGACAAAGAAGGACACTACATAATGATCAAGGGATCAATCCAAGAAGAAGATATAACAATTGTAAATATTTATGCACCCAATGTAGGAGCACCTCAATACATAAGGCAAAAGCTAACAGCCATAAAAGGGGAAATTGATAGTAACAGAATCATAGTAGTGGTCTTTAACACCCCACTTTCACCAATGGGCAGATCATCGAAAATGAAAATAAATAAGGAAACACTGGTCAGAATGGCCATCCTCAAAAAATCTACAAACTATAAATGTTGGAGAGCGTGTGGAGAAAAGGGAACCCTCTTGCACTGTTGGTGGGAATGTAAATTGATACAGTCACCATGGAGAACAGTATGGAGTTTCCTTAAAAAACTAAAAATAGAACTACCATATGACACAGCAATCCCACTACTGGGCATATACCCTGAGAAAAGCATAATTCAAAAAGATTTATGTACCACAGTGTTCATTGCAGCTCTATTTACAATAGCCAGGTAATGGAAGAAACCTAAGTGTCCATCGACAGATGAATGGATAAAGAAGATGTGGCACACATATACAATGGAATATTACTCAGCCATAAAAAGATACAAAATTGAGTTAGTTGTAGTGAGGTGGATGGACCTAGAATCCATCATACAGAATGAAGTAAGTCAGAAAGAGTAAAACAAATACCATATGCTAACACATATATATGGAATCTAAAAAAAATTAAAAATAAGAGATGTCAATTGACTAGAAGTCAGAGAGTATAAAGAAATGAGTAGCCCAATTAAACAGGCAGAGATAACCAGAGTCCCGAATCTGAGCACTACACAGACGTTGGGGGTCTCTCTAATTGAATTTCTGTGACACTAGGCTAGCAGTTGACAAGACGTGAAGGAAAAGACTGAGTAGTTACAGATAAAACCGGTATTTAACATATGTTCTGCAAATATCTGTTTGAATACATTTTGCTTGTTAGAATATCTCTATATCTTCCAGAATGTTTGAAATAGTCCAAAATTATTTTTTAATTTAATGCCAAGCATTTGAAAAAGAGAGAAGATGAGAAGTTAATGAGAGTGAACCAAGTAGTTTATATCAGCAATCAATAACTATTTTTCACTTTTCTAAAGGGAACAATCAAGTATTATTAGTATTTCCATAGGAAGGGAGACACTTAATATGGGTTTAGAAGGCAAATTAACTTTTCTGGTGTACTAATTGAGTTTTTACTGTGTGTAACTTTTATATCCTTGGGGATGAGCTTGGCAAATGACCTTCAAAGGAAAGAATAGACCAAAAAATGGAACATATAATTTTTTAAAGGAGGGGTTCCTATCATCTTTATGATTTTGTGTGTGACCTAATTCTCCTTTCTTAAAATACCTAGTTCTGATAGGTATGTTTGCTATTCCTGCACTTTCTCACCCCAGGTCTCTAGACATCTCAGCATCTTTAAGCATGTTGCAATACAGACACTGATAACTCCAAAACTCATAGAAGAAATAAACCTTAAGACCAATTACTAATGAATTATTACTGATACCAACTTGCAATTATGGCATCAGGTCTTCCCACATATTCCATTACTATTCTAATATTTGCAAACAAAACCCTTTTATAAGGTGAATTCACTTATATAATGTAAAATTGATATGTACTTTTATGTCCGTATAGGGAAACAGGAATTAATTTTCATGAGTAATTAAAATTTAAAAGGCAGAAACCCTTTCAGCAGCATAAAGACCTCTGAAAATCCATTTCTCTATAAAAGCTATGAGAATACTGGCAGAAATTTTCTGAATCAGCATTTTCACAACTTTTTGAAATTAATTAAAGGTTTTCAATCATCTATAGCCTGCTCTTGAAAAAAAGGTGAATCCCAATGAGAACAGTTGAAATGTGTAATGTTCCTAACTTGCCCTATTTCCATCCACCCATACTCCTGTAACTCTGCAGTAGCCTTGAGAACCAGCAGCCTCAAAACCATGGTAGATGTGAAAATCAGGACTCCAACAGCCACTATGGATTGGTCTTTGTGCCTAACCAATACCAAATGATCTTGATGACTATATTTCAAAGTTTTGAAATCAGGTAGACTGATTCTTCTCACTTTATTCTGTTTTAAAATTATTTTAGCTATTTCAGTTATTTTGCTTTCTATGAAAATTTTAGAATAGTCTTGTCTATACCTACATAGAAGTCTCACTGGGATTTTGATAGAAATTGCATTAAACCTGTATATCAGTTTGGGGAAAATCGACATGTTTATCATGTTGAGTCTTCCAATCCATGAACACATGAATCTATGAATCCATTAAGTGTAGTATGTCTCTCCATTTATTTAGATCTTCATTGCTTGCTCTCATCAGTGTTTTATAGCTCTCATCATACAAGTCCTATAGGTGTTCTGTTCAATTTGCAACTTAGTATTTCATTTCATTTTTTTGAGCAATTGTAAACAGCACTGCATTTTTAATTCATGTGCTCATTACTAGTGTACTGAAATAGAATTGACATTTTTATGTTTATTTTGTATTCTGTGACCTTTCTGAACTCATTTATTACTTCTAGGAGTTTTATTTGGGTGTGGGGAGAGTTGATTGTAGATTCTTTGGCATTTTTTTATGTAGACCATCATGTTGTTTACAAATAGGGACTGTTTTACTTCTTCCTTTCCTTTCTATTGAAACACATGCTTTTTATTTCCTTTGTTTGCCTTATCTTGTTCTGTCTAGACCTTCTTGCACTGCATTGAATAGTGATGGTGAAAGTGAATGTCCTTGCTTCGTTTCTGATCTTAGGAGCAAAGCATTCAGCCTTTACCATTAAGTGTGATGGTAGATGGAAGTGATTTATAGATGTTCTTTAGCATGTTTATAGAGTTTCCTTCATTCCTATTTTTTCTGAAAGTTATTATCATGATTGGGTGTTGAATTTTGCCAAGTGCTTTTGCTGTATTAATGATATAATCTTGTGATTTTTCTTCTTTAGCCTGTTAATATACTGAATTACATCGATTAGTTTTCAAATATTAAATGAGCCTCCCGTTACAGGAATAAATTCCACTTAGTCATGGTGCAGAATTCTTCTCCTATATTGCTGAATTCTATTTAATAATATTTTGATAAAGAGTTTTACATCCTTATTCATGAGATATATTGGTCTGCTGTAGTTTTGTTAGTGTTATTCTCTTTGTTTTTGGTATCAAGGAATACAAACGTCATAAAAATAATGAGAAATGTTCACTTCTCTCTCCTGGAAGAGACTGTGTAGAATTGGTGTTAATTCCTTTAAAATTTAGTAGAATTCTCTGGAAACTATCTGTGCTTGGAGATTTCTTTTTTTTTTTAGGAGTTTAGTTACAAACTTGATCTAGTTACAATTAACTTTCCTTTATAGTTACAGGGCTACCCAAATTATTTACTACGGATTGGAGTGTTGTGACATTTTGTGCTCTTTGAGAAATTTGTCCATTTCACCTCAGTTGACAAATTTTTGTAAATACAATTCTTGGTAGTTTTCTTTTTGGTTTCTGTAGGCTTTGTACTGATATCCTCATTTCATTCCTGATAATTGGCAACTTATGTCTTCTCTCTTTTTTTTTGTTCATCTTCCTAGAGGTTTGTCAATTTTTTGATTTTTCAGAGAACCAGCTTTTGTTTCATTAATTTTCTCTATTAATTTTCTGTTTTTAATTCTATCAGTTTATACTTTTACCTTTATTATTTTCTTCCTTATGCTTGTTTCAGGTTTATTTTGCTCTCCTTTTTCTAGATTTGTGAGGTGAGAGCAAGATTTGAGATTTTCCTCTTTTCTAATGTGTGTATGTATTGTTATAAATTTTCTTTCCAGTATTAATTTAGCTATGTCCCACAAACGTGATATATTTTTATTTTCATTTCATTTTGTGTTTTTTAAAATTTTTTTGAGACTTCCCCTTTAACCCGTTGATTACATAGAAATGCACTGTTTAGTTTCCAAGTATTTGGAGATTCTCCTTTTTATATTTATCATATTGGTTTCTAGTTTGATCCCATTGTGATCACAGAACACACTTTGTATTTTAATTCTTTTAAATTTGTCTAGGTTTGCTTAGATCAGCATATGATTTGTCTTGATACATGTTCCAGGGACATTAATAAAAATTTTTCTTCTCCTGTTGTGTAGAAATGTTCTATAAACATCAGCCAGATCTTAAAAGTTGATGTTGTTGAATTTTTCTAGACCCTTGTTGATGTTCTGTCTAGTTGGTCTATCAATTGTTGAGAGAAGGGTGCTGAAGTCTCCAACAAAACTGTGAATTTGTCTACTTATCTTTTCTGTTCAATAATCTTTTGTTTCACATATTTTGCACTTCTATTGTTTGAAGCATACACATTTAGGATTGCTATAACTTTTTTGGAGTATTCACTCTTTTGTCATTATATAATACCCTTCTCTGTCCCTGGCAATTTTCTTTGTTCTGAAATCTACTTTATGTGATAATAATATAGCTAGTCCTGCTTTTTTTTTTTTATTATTAATGTTTCATGACATATATTTTCCATGTTTGTACTTTTAACCTACCTATATTGTTATACTTAAAGTGAGTTTTTTATGGACAGAATGTAGCTTGGTCATGTTTTCTAATCTACCTTATGAATCTTTGTATTTTAATTGGTATATTTAATGTAATTATTAATATTTTGGGTCTTCTTAAGTCTGTCATCTAGGTCTTGTTTTATTTTCTGCCTGTTTTCTTTTACCTGTCTTCCCATAGGTAATGTGACAATTTTTAAGAATTTCCTTTTTATTTATCTATCAAGATTTTTAGTATATATCTTGATATAGCTTTTTAGTGATTGCTCTAGGTATTACAGTATATATCTGTATAACATCATTTCTACTAATGTTGAATGTTTACCAGTTCAAGCGAAGTGTTGAAGCTTACCTCCCTTTACATCACTTTTCCCTCTCCTGTTTATAATATAATTGCTTTAAATATTTCCTATACATTTAGAACAACTGAATCAGTCAGTGTTACAATTTTTGCCTCAACCATCACTCATGACTTAGAAAGCTCAAGAGGAGACATAAAATGTATTTTATTTACCCATATATTTGCTTGTAACATGCTCTATCTTCCTTCCTGATATTCCAAGTTTGCTTCTTTTATCAGTTTCTTTTTGTTTAGGGAATGCTATGGACTGAAATGTGTCTTTCCAAAATTCATACGCTGAGGACCTAACCCATAGTGTGGCTATATCTGGAGATAGGGCCTCTAAGTAGGTAATTAAGGTTAAGTGAGATCCTAAGGGTGGGGTCCTGATATGACAGGATTAGTGACCTTATAAGAAGTGACACCAAAGAACTAGCAATCACTTTCTAGCTTGCTCTCTGTATCTCTGTCTCTCTCCACTGAAAAGAGGTCATGTGAACATGCACAATGAGATGGCAGCCACCTTCTTTAGACAGGAAGAGAGACCTCACCAGAAATTGACAATACTGGCTCTCTGATATCACACTTCAAGCCCCAGAACTATGAGAAAATAAATGTTGTTTAAGTCAGTCAGTCTGTAGTATTTTGTTATGGTAACCCAAACTAATACAGTGAGCTTTATTGAGCCATTCTTTTAGGATAGGTCTGCTGCTGATAAAGTATGTATCTTAATTTTCCTTCCTTGGAAAATGTCATAATTTTTTCTGCATTTCTGATGGGAATGATCACTGTATATAGAATTCTGGGTTGACAATTCTTTTCTTTCAGCATGTAAAAAAAGGTGCTGTGCCACTGATTTCTGCTAAGAAATCTAAAGTTGTTCAAATTGTTTTTCTCCTATAGGTTAGATTTCAATTCTCACTAGCTGCTTTTAAGATTTGTATTTACTTTCAGTTTTCAGAAATTTAGCTATGAAATGTCTTGGTGTGAATGTTTCTGAGTTTATCATGTTTGGATAACCTGTTTCTTAGTTTCTTGAATCTGTACATTTATGTTTTTTGCCAAATTTGGGAAGTTTTTAGTTATTGTTTCTTTGGATTTTTTTTTTTTTTTAGCTCCACCTTCTTTCTCCTCACCTTCTGGAACTCTGATGACATGAATATTTAATATTTTTTATAATACCAGATTGGGTAATTTCTATTGCTCTGTCTTCCAGTTTACTGATTCTTTTCCCTGAACTCATCATTCTGCTATAAAGCCCATTCATTGAGGTTTTTGAGGGTTTTGTTTTTCTTTTTAGGTGGGGGTGGCTATTATATTATTCAGTTTTAAATTTTTCATTTTGCTCTACTTTATAGCTTCTGTTTCTTTGCTGGTACTTTTTACTTTCTATTTTCAATGTGTTTGTAATTGCTTGTTGAAGAATTTTTGTGAAGGCTATATTGAAATTTTTGTCAGATAATTGTAATATCTTCATTGTCTTGGTATTGGCATCTATGGATTGTCTTTTTATTCAGTTAGAGATGTTCCTGTTTCTTGGCATGATGAGTGGTATTCTATTAAATCATGGACATTTTCAGTATTATGTTATGAGACTCTGGTCTTATTGAAGCCTGTTTTAGCTGGCTGTCTCTGCACAGACAGGAGATAATGCCTACTTGTTATTGCCACGTGGGGATAGAAGTCCAGGTTCCCCATCTACCTTCCATTATCACCCAAGGGGGAGAGGCGATCCTTGTTACTGTTGGATGAGTGTGGGAGTTTCACCTCCCCCACTAGACATCCCCTGATATCATCCTGGCTGAGTAGTGTGCTTTATTATTGCTTCTCATGTGGCCTCCGTTGACACCACAGAGAAGGTAATGTGGACAATGGTGAAAGCCCTGACTCTCCTCTAGAAAGGAAGTGGAGAGATTCTCTTTATTTCCAGGTGAGGATGAAAGCCCAACAAGTGTGACTCATTTCCCTGAGTAGGGATTAAAGTTACAACTTCCTACTCAGCCTTCTCTGACACCACCCCAGAGAGAGTTTGAGGTACCTTTCCACAATCGAACAAGAGTGGAAATCTAGGCCCCTCACTTGGCCTTTGCTGCCTGGGTTTGGGGTAAGACCACAGTTTTCTCTATGGTGTCTGGCCAGAGTAGAGCAGTTATTATCTAAAAGTTTTCTTTCTTGCAAGTTTGCCCCTTTCCTGGTCCTTTGGCTACAGAGAGCCGGCTTTTGTTGGGGATTTTTGTTTCCACAGCTGTTGGCTTTTCTGGGTTTCCAGCTCCTTCAGCTCCAAGTTTGATATATATGAGGCAAAAAGAAAACACACGAACTCATCATCATGTCATTCTTTGGGTTTCAAGATTCTTAGCTAGTCTGTCTTCTTCTCTTCATCTTTCAAAGTCTTCTTATATTTGTTTTATATATAATGTCTGGGGTTTTCAGTTGTAGTTAGTAGGAGTACATATACTCTATCTTTCCTGAAGCAGAAATTCTCTTGAGAGAGATTGATTTTTAAAATCATACTGGGAGGAAACTTTGATCAAATGCATACATAGTTATGCATCCATGACTTAAAATAAGGGCCTTGAGACAAGGAAATGACTCATGTTAAGGCAAATAGAATGCAACGATTTTGCTGAGGCAAAAGGGATCAAACCACAGAGAAGATGGAGGCTTACTAACTCAACATGAGAAGTTGATTACAGAAAATAGATTTACCTGACTGTTACAGTCAAGATTCTGGAGCCCAGGGAGGGCAAAACCACACAATTAGTATCTATTTCAGAATTCTATCATGAGCAGGAACAATCAGATTCCTGGTGGCCACCTGCTTAATACTGGTTTTATAACCACAATAGGATTTAGTACTAAGTGTTTTGGTCCAAATTTGTTTTTTGGAGACTGTTTAATGAACTTTTCTTTTTGCTTCTGGATGTTCAGCCAATAAGAAAGATCTATTCCTTTAATTTTGAAAATATAGAAACACATGAAGCAAAAATCAATCTAAGTACTCCCTTGTAGAGATGGTAAATGAAATTTCAGAATAAAGAAAATCATCACTGTGTTATGAACCCTCTGAGCTCCTTTGGATAATCTGGTAATGGTGTACAATGCCCCGGTGCCTGGCTCATGGCAAAGGCATGCCATGGAAAAAGATCTTGAAAGCATTTATTCAGGTAATAGATACCCCTTGTAATGAGGAACAGATTTAATAGAATGATGACTTGTTCCCAGACAACAATCTGAGTATTAGATTTTGAAGCTAAGTTCACTCTAGTCTAATTATAAAATGAAGAGATTTTATTTATTTGTTTGTTTTTTAAGTAGAAAGAGACAGAACATATTCATATATAACTTCATACCTGAAGAAATGTGAAGCCCTACCTTCCTGACAAAGAATGTCCACTAATTAAAAATGACTGTGCTGGCATTTTTAAAATATCTCTTTGCATGTTGAACACTTGCTTTGGGTAAGAATTTGACAAACCCAAAGCATATGGCTATTTTTTCAGAGTTGTCTTCTGTAAATGTCATCAGCATTTCAAAATGTTTAAGAAGGTCCTTTAGTAGAGAAAATGAGATACCACTTTTGGTTTTCTAAACCACAGAGATGTGAGGGAGGGACTCTGAAGCACATACCCAGAGAGTCAGTATTGGTGACAAAGGGGCCAGAAAAACAGCCAAATCCTGTACAATAAAGACCAAAAATCAAAAACAGTTTGCAACACTAAAATGGGTCATGCCAAATGTCTAGAAATGCTTTCGGTAACTAACTTTATTAGTAATTTTTATATGTTTCTAATCATGTGTCATATGACTGAACTATAGCAGAGAAACTTACATTTAGTTTGTCCCTTGAGCAATATTACGTGGTTTTAAAACCACAGCTGTAGGAAGAGGAAATCCATTTGATGTTTCCATTAGTGTGTTATTCAAGTTCAGTCCATTAGTAAACATTTAAAATTGTGAAATACCAATATGCTATAGTGCTAGGAGCACTGGACTAATAGAAGACCTGAATTTGAGTTCTTATGACCACTGATGACACGACTTCTTTTCTGAGTCTTTCCTTATTTGTAAATTAGAAAAATAATAATAGCTGCTCTGGGTACCTCACTGGGTAGCTCCAAGGAACAAAAACAAGAAAATATTTATAAAGGGGAATTCACATCAAAGCAGTTTTGAAACCTTCAAACAGCAGAACTTCAAGTGGCTTTAGCTGGAGACCAAAATGGCACAAAGGAGCAAGAGGGGACATTTGTTAGTGTAGATGTTGGGAAATTGCATGTGAAATCGTACCTGTACAGTAGCTAAATTTCTTCAGGCAGCATTCAACTTGAAAGCTGTTCTTAAAACACCCAGGAACATCAAGGTATGTGCACATTTACACATAAGCACAAACACACACATACACAAACAGTCCAATACTAATCAAATGCTATCTAAATGTCTGCTCTGTGTCAGCTGTTGTCCTTGGGGATAAAGTAATAAACAATTCCAATATAGTCTTTCCTTCTACAGAACATACATTATGACGAGGAAGACAGGTAATTCCATTCTAATCTTCAAAAATGCAAAATGACAACATAAGTTGAAGAAATTAGAACTATACTGTTATGAATATTCTTCATTACGTTAACATGAATATATTAGTGTATATATTAACTGATTTTTTTAATTTAAAAAAAATATTATTCTCTCATTCCCTTACTAACATAAAATATACATAATTAATAGTAATTAACCTTATATCTCAACATTTAAGCTCAGAGCTTCCAAGAGGGAATGTGAAATCTAGAAAAGAAAAGAACTTTATCCATAGATGGCCAGAGGGATATTGTTTTCTCTTCTTGTGAGATGGTTATCATGTGTTCTGTTGTTAGCAAGAAACATGATTTTTCTATGTCTTTATTTGGAAGTTAAAAAACTCAAGTTCTTTGTGTCCACCTAGACGGGTGGGATAGGGAAGGTGGGAGGGAGACACAAGAGGGAGAAGATATGGGGATATATGTTTATGTATAGCTTATTCACTTTGTTATACAGCAGAAACTAACACACCATTGTAACGCATTTATACTCCAATAAAGGTGTTAAAAAAAAAACAAAAAAACTTAAGTTGAATGTCAAGTTGATAAGGGGAAGACTATGGTATCTTTCTATGGTGTCAACTTAGTTAAGCTAGAACTAGGTCTTCCAGAAATCTGTTTCCTATATATTCTGGATGCGGGTAGGCCAAAAGATAAATTGCACAAGATTTGGACAGCAGAAGCCAAGTAGTGGCTGTTAATCTCTGTAGGTCACTAGCAGATGTTAGGAACCTTGCAGCTCATATACATTGTCGCTGACCTGCTGAATCACCTTGTGGAATGCAGAAGCAGCCAGACCCACAGCTCTTTCAGATCCTGCCAGATCTCTTCCTTAGCTTCAGGTATAGATGTTGCTCCCAGGTGGAGAGATCTGTTCCTACTGTAGGACACTCATATCATCAAGATTGGAGGAGGTAAGACTCAGACGTTGGTTCCAGTTTTTCCTCGTGGATTCCAATTTTTTCTCATAGGTTCCAGTTTGTTCTTGCTCTCTCTTCTACTCCATATCCAACTTTTTCCCCTAACTACCAACCTTGTAGACCTATGACAACTTCAGGTCCACCACCAGATACAACGTCAACAGTCTTCCATAGACTTCTTTGTCAGCTCCCACTATTATATGTGGTCTGATCCCAAGAATTTATTCTTTTATCTATGTTGGCTCTGCTTCTCTGATTGAACCTTAACTGATACAATATACTGCAGCAAAATGAGGGGGGGGGAGTGTCAAAAATAAAGACAACATTAGATCAATAAAGGGGTGAATTCAACAACCCAGAAAGTTATGAATTGTTGACCCAGGATGATAGTTGTGTAAATCAGAAAATAACCAGTTCAGACAGATCATAAGAACATGGACTTCAGCAGAAAAATCTCCAGGCAAAACAAACAAAGAAACTCTGAAGAATAGATAGCATGACTGAGAGAAGAGATAAAATCAAGGCTATGATCAAAACATGAAATAAAAGAAATCAATCCCAAACTCCAAGTAAAACAAACATCTGCATAAGCAATTATGGTCCACATATCACATTACTGGTCCAAATTAAAACAGGAAGCCAGTGACCATCTATAGGAAAAATGGAATGGATTTTAAGCAATAGATAGAATGAGCAAAAAGCTAGATGATGTGACAAAGAAAACATATGTTTCTTTTTTCCAACAAGAAAAACAAAACAAAATGAAAGCATTTAGAAACCCCAGGTAGTAAAAAAAGCATGGTAAAGATATGAAAAAAACAAAAATGGGTCATGATTTTGAGTATTTGAAACTCAATAAGAAATGAGAATTGATTTGAACATTCTCCTAGCAGTATCAATGGGGTTGTCACTGTAGAAAAGGAGACATAATTATATCACACCATTTGACACTGTTGTAAAGGTTATTTATATAGACATGCCAATTTAATTGCAATTTATGTTTTTCAACTTTTATAATCAGCCTATATAATGCCCAGATGACTAAATTCTTAACACAAAACAGAATATAAATGGAATCAACACTGAGGAAATAAAAGCCATAATATATCATGATGATACTTCATAATATGCTATCATAACAAATATATTAACCAAGTCATAGAAAACAAGAATAAGGAAACCATGTAGTGTACTTCACTTGGCTACAAACTTGAGAAAATAGCGTCACAATAAAATATAGGATGATGCTTTGCTGAGAGAAGTATGGGCTGGAGTCAGGAATATTATCCCATATAATTGTACTCTATACCATAAAAACAATTTAGCATATAGTATAAAGCATTGATTCTCTATGTTTCTTGAGAACCTGGTTTTCTTTGAAGGTGACTGTTATAGACTGAATGTTTGTTTCCCTCCAAAATTCATATCTTCAAGACTTAACCCCAATGGGGTTATATTTGGAGACGGGGCCTCTAAGGAAGTGATGAAGGTGAAATGAAGTCCTAAGGGTGGGATTGTGTTCTGACAGGATTAGTGTCCTTGTAAGAAGAGACACCAGAGAGCTCTCTTTCTCACTCTCCACATGCAAGCACTGAGGAAAGGCCATATGAGAACATAGTGAGATGGCCAGGAAGAGAGTTCTCACCAGAAACAGATTAGCCAGAACCTTGATCTTGGGCTTCTAGCCTTCACAACTGTGAGAAAATAAATTTCTGTTGTTTAAGCCACTCAGTTTATAGTATTTTGTTATGGCAGCCTGAGCTACAACAGAGACCAATGTAGGATTAAAAAGGTGACGATAAGCTAAATGTCCCATGTTTCCAGTTTAATCATGTTAGCTCCATGTTTATTTGATTTATATTTGTTGTATATTATGTTTGATATCAGAGTTTTCCTGATGAAAGGAAAAAGAGTTCTAATTCACCAAGAGAACGTCTCTGAAGAAATTGAATGTGAAAGCATTTAAATGCAATAGAACTTCTGTTTCCTACTCTCAAATCCTAATGATTTTTCTTTCATGTTGCTATTTTATGCATTAATATTTTATCCTAAAATAACTTCTGGGTTGCAGAAAAGTTGTTAAAAATTTACAAAGAACTCTCTTGCTTCCTCCAGCCATATTTAACAATTAACACTTTGCCAACTTGCTCACTCATGCTCTCTCTCTTCCTCTCTTCTTCTCTCTTTAAATATACACATAAATAATATAATAATATATACATATAAATCTAAACCTTTAAGATTAAGTTGCAGACATCACACTTCCTTATTCCCTGACCACTTTAGCATGTACTTCCCAAGAACAAGGACATTCTCTTACATACTTACCTTCATGACTACTTTGAGCTTTCTTTTTTCTTTCTCTATGTCTTCCCCATAATTTTGCAGATTGTATTTGGTTAGTTTTGTTCACATCCATAAACACATACCAGTATTCTGAGTGTGGGAATCTAGGTAGAATAAGAAAGTAGTGTTTATAGAAGAATCTATTCCATGGTGGAATTATAAAAATAGGTTTGATGAAAATTCAAGTAGAAATAACCATATACAGTCTTCGCCATTTAGAATTGTACCCAAATCTGTATATAGTGTTCTGAAATGAAATAATAATCCCATGCATTGTCATATCATATGCAAATAGTTCTTCATTCTATTCTGTTTTCCTTGTTGTTTCTCGTTCTTTATGAAACATATCCAAAAACTGATCTTCACTGAAAAACAACACTAAAATCAAGCAGAAGATTGTTTTTGCAAAACATATTGGACTGATAAGACTAATTAGCATATTTGAGTTCAGACCTCCGGAGATTTTTTCAAATGTTTTCATTTTTATTCATGATTTTAAACGTAGTTCTCTTTTATTTTGAAACGCTTGTTTTGGAGGAAAACTTTGGAAATATGTCAAGGAAAAATTTACAGCCAAATGATTTAAATAGTGTTTACCAAGAATCTTTGGTAAATGTTTTTCTCTCTTAGAACTATAAAATCTGGCAAACACAATTCAGGGAGATGCTCAGTCTTAAACAGAGATATTGCAGTTTTGAACTGGATTAAAATTGAAAAGTACCTTTCTAGCTCTTACTTGAGATTTTTGTTAATATAAATCCAAACAGAACACCCATATAACACTAGTCTGTTTCTTTCATCTCAAAAGGTTCTGGGCTTTGTTAAACCATTATGAGTGTTCTGTACATCAGCTGTACTCATGTTAACTCATGGATATAGTGAGAAACTGAGCATTTTTTAGTTACTCAACTAGGATGTAAGGGGATTCTTCAAAGACTTAGTCAGAATTCAGAGACTGAAGAGTGAACACAAGCTCAAAGAGAAAAGATAAGCCCCCATTTTTCTTTTTAGTTAAGTTGACCTCACTATTAGAATAGGTAGAATTGTATCATATTAGTTACTGATCTGCGAGATGTTGGAAAACATGTTCAAACAGTTAATGTGGAGACATGACACACCTATTTTATTGTTTTCCACCTTTACTGAGATATATGTAATTGGCCTATAATGATGTGCAAGTTTAAGAGATACAGTGTCTTGATTTAACAGACATATATTGTAAAATGATTACCACCACAGCATCAGGTAACACCTAAATCATATCACCTAAATACTATTTCTTTTTGTGTGTGTGGTGAGAACATTCAAGATCTACTCTCCAAGCAACTTTCAAGTATGTAAGATAGTATTATTAACTATAATCACTATGCTGTACATTAGATGCCCAGAATCTATTCATCTTATAACTAGAAATTTATACTCTTTGACCAACATCTCCCATTCTCCCTACCTCCCACTCTGGTAACTACCATTCTACTCTTTGTTGCTATTGGTTTAGCTTTTTTAGATTTCACATATAAGTGTTATCATACAGTATTTGTCTTTCTCTATCAGACTTATTTCACTTAGCATAATGTCCTCAATGTCTATCCATGTTTTCCCAAATGACAAGATACCCTTCTTTCTCATGACTGAGTAATATGCATACTACATACATCTTCTTTATCCATTCATCTATTGACACATTCATCTGTTGACAACATCTGCTGTTTCCATATTTTGGCTATTGTGAATAATGCCACAATGAACATGGAGGTGCAGATGTCTCTTCGAGACACTGTTTTTAATTCCTTTAGCAGTAAGATTGCTGAATCATATAGTAGTTTTATTTTTAATTTTTTGAGGAACTTCCATACTATTTTCCATAGTGGCTGCACCAATTTACATTCCCACCAACTGTCCATGAGGGTTACCTTTTCTTCACATACTCACCAACTCTTGCTATCTCTTGTCTTTTTGATAACAGTCACTCTAACTGGTATGAAGTAGTATTTCTTTGTGGTTTTGATGTGCATTTCTCTAATGATTAGTGATATTGAACATCTTTTCCTGTACCTGTTGGCCATTTGTATGCCTTTTTGGGAAAAAAAAAAGTCTTTTCAGGTCTTTTGCCTATTTTTCAATTGGATTATTTCTTTCTTTTTTTTTTTAAATTAAGCTTATTTTAAAATAAATTATTTATTTATTTTTGGCTGCATTGGGTCTTCATTGCTGTGCGTGGGCTTTCTCTAGTTGTGGCAAGTGGGGGCTACTCTTCGCTGAGGTGCGCGGGCTTCTCATTGCAGTGGCTTCTCTTGTTGTGGAGCACGGTCTCTAGGTGCACGGGCTTCAGTAGTTGTGGCGCACGGGCTTAGTTGCTCCGTGGCATGTGGGCATGTGGAATCTTCCCGGACAAGGGCTCGAAACCATGTCCCCGGCATTGGCAAGCAGATTCTTAGCCACTGTACCACCAGGGAAGTCCCTATTTATTTCTTTGCTATTGATTTTTATGACTTCTTTATATATTTTGGATATTAACCCCTTAACAGATATATGATGTGCAAATATTTTATCCCATTCCATAGGTTGCTTGTTCATTTTGTTGACGGCCTCCTTTGCAACACCCATACTTTATGCCCAGAGAGATACGGGTATTGTTAGTGTTATCCTGGCCCACACTGTTTCCTCTCACCTAAAACCATTTCCCTCTCAGCCACTGACTAGAAATTCTGCTAATGGAGATATATTCATTTGTGTAAGACCCAACACACGTGAGAGAGATCATGATTTTTATACCATCAACATTAATGACCATAGAGTAGGATTTTTATAATATATTTTTAAACAGCAGGTGAACACAGGAAGGAGAAAGAAAAATCAATAAGCTAAAGTGCTACTTATAGAGACCAAACCGTTGTGGGCTTCATGATGGGACCTCAGGGAGTTATTGTGAAGCTATCACAACATAAAGGGAATGAAATGAATAGCATAGTGTGTAGAACACGGTATATCCTCAAATTCTAATTCTCTTTCTCCTCACTTGAGTCCTTCACATCCCACAGACCAAATGGCAAACCAGCACATTGGTATGCATAAGTACAAATTCTCCTTTGTTAAAAAAAATTAAAAAAACAAAGCTATCAGTTCTCTATGTATGATAGTCTACATACAGGTATCCTATACTGACCACTCTAAATCTATCTTTCAGATATTCTGACCTTTTATCCCCACCATAAATCATGCATTGATTAGACTAAATCTATCTTTCTAAGTACATTATATTTGATTTTTTCAGATACTCTCTGATTATTGACAGACCCAAGCAAACACATTATTTCTATCTCATGTAGCTGGGGATGAGGGACAGGGGTAGGAAAGTGGAATTGCCCCCTCTCAGGTGTTTAAGGGTATTTGTGAGCAAATGCCAACATCAAATGGAAGAGCTTTCCTCTCTCCTGGGCCAATATGGGCCCACAGAGGCACCCTAAACTTGTTTGCACAGGTGGGGCACTAGGAGGTCGTGTCCTCTCTTAGTTCAGACTCTTCTTCTATCCCTTGGTGATGGGGGTAGAGCTGCAATAAGTGGTGGAAAGAGGAGAGGTTGACAGAAGTAACCCCTGCCCATGTGAGAATATGGCCAAAAGAGGTCCCAAACTCACTGACCAGGCTGCAGGGTGGAAGAAAGCACAGCATCTTTCTGTGATCCCTGCTGTGTAAAGCAAGTAACCTGATGCTGAGGTAAGAGGTTGGAGACTGCCCATATTACCACCTCCAGTGCCCTGGAGAAGTCAAAAGTCAAGGAAGTAGTGGGACTTCCCTGGGGGACCAGTGGTTAAAGACTCTGCAGGGGGATAGGGTTTGATCCCTGGTCAGGGAACTAAGTTTAAAAAAAAAAGAAGTCAAGGAAGTAGCTGTGGACCTGCAGAAAAGAAAAATGCCCTGTTGGTTTTCCCTAATAGTTAGGTGAATGTTGTGTGGCCATCAACCACCTTGAGGGAAGTTGCTTCCTGTCCCAGAACGCTGGGTTTTGGTGCTCCCTGGAGCTCACATCACCTAAAGGATTGTCCAGGCCTGATGGACACCGTCTCTTCACACTCCAAAATTGAGGACTTGAGAGCATTTTTTAGGTCTCAGAAATGTAAGCCTCTTTATAGTCTTTAAGTTTATTCTTTGACTTCCAATAACGTTTTTTTAATTTTTAAAAATGTTTATATTATATTGAAGTATAGTTGATTTACAATGTTGTGTTAGTTTCCGGTGTACAGCAAAGTGATTCAGTTATAAATTACATTTTCATAAACATTCCATGTGAAAATAAAATAGGGGCTGTGTATAGCTCTTCAATCAGAGAATTTACTTTTTCAGGATACTGTTCATACTAATACACAAATTCTGACAATCTCTGCTACAATATAAAAATTTTAAAATATTTTACATGGTGGTATCTGATAAATAAACTTATTCATTTAACGCTTTCAGATAAATTTAGGAAAACGTCCTTGTGTCATATCTACTAGAATGACTAACATTTATTATAGATTACATAATTCTCAAATACTGATGTTTGAAGGTGTATGGTCCTCGCATCATATTGTGTTGTTATCTTTTCCATAATTATAAGATGTTTTGATATATTTGTGTAACAAACAAAATTTGTATTTTTAGGTAAGAAAATCTGGTGTCAATATACATTTTAGACTTTGTATGAAATTTCACCTAAAATTATACACTAAAATGATACTTCTTGAGTATACCTTTTCTAACTTTAGAACTTTGCATTATTGCAACTCATAAAAAAACACAGGTAGTTGTTAAAATATGAGAATGATTCACTGTGAACCTCTAGTAACTTACTAAACACGCTTTTTAAAAATAACTTACCATAACATATTCACTTTCTTTATGTAAATTACAGGAAGCTAGTATAATGTGTTTTTCATATTACATTTTTTTCTTTTGTTACATGTATTATCACCTTAAAGTTTGTGAATATTTAGTGTCTCAACAATTGTTGCTCTTTACAAAATTTTCTAAATTTTGATTCGGGGCAGAGACTTGAAAAGAGCAATTCTGCCCCCTGGCGTTCTGTAAAATCCAGGGTAGCTGCTTGTTTCTGGGAAATCGCCAGTACTTTCTTGCCAACTTCAAAGTTGTAACTCTGAATCAGAATTCTAGAATAATCAGCTGTGCCCCCCTCCCCGGTTCTTTTTTTTTCCAAGTTTGCACAAACCAATCATGGAAGCTGGTTACTTTATCTGTACCTGTGCCAGACTTAGAACTCATTCCTCAGGATTTTTACTAAGATTTGTAGAGCCAAATAACAAAACTTTAATTGAAACCATGTGCTAGTCTGCTTGAAATTTTATTTTATTTTAAACATATTTTTAAATTTAGGATGTATTTATACATCTGACTTGCTGAATTACTAGTTGATAACTTAGACCACAGAGATTATATTGTGCTATATTTTTAAAAGCAATTATAAGAACAATAAAAGAATACAAGTTCATAATTTTAAAAAATTACATCTTTTAGGACCTAGGAAAAGTTGTGTGTGCTTTTTGAATTCAGATAATTCATAGAAGGAAACCACCAAACTTTTGTAAAATGATCATTTATGGGATTAAAAAACAAACACACACAAAAGAACCCATCAATAACAAAGAAATAATCACCAAATTAATTGGTGTGTCTCTACTCTTATAGTGGAAAGTGCTAAGAAACAATACAAATGTTTAGAGGTTTCCAGTTTATCAGTCTTCCGTAGAAAGACAGCACAGAAGATGAAATGCTATAAAAGTTGGCCTGGACTTCTGAGTCTGTTTTCCCTTGACACTTAAATTTCTGAACATTTTATATCGTTCTGTTCCTTTTGTGTATTTATCTTCAAATTGATGATATGTTAGTATTCATAGAGCCAGACTTATAATTGGGTATTTTTATCCTTAGGAGTCTATGGAAGAGCCTCATCAGAAATTTATATATACATACATATATAGTGGTTGGGATGGAGAGAAACCATCATTTATTTTCATCTGATTCTCAAAGAGGTCCATGACCCGCCCCCTGACTCCCCAAAAAAGGGATAAAAATAACCGTGAAAAAATACTTCTGATTTCTAATACAACTCTAATGCCTGAGATCAAATCATAAAGGTTTACATGGTATGCTACTGCCATCTTGTGTCTGCCTAGTATCTCTCAGTTTTCATCAAGAGTACTAGTTGGAGGGATGAATCAGAAACATTCTGAATCCAGCCTGGAGGGTTCTGCAGAGACTTAAGGGAACGGAACACAGAAAAAGAGTGAACTTCAGGCTGTGGGTCCCTTAAACCATCACTAGAATTCTAACACATAAGTACTTTAATGAAGTATAGGCTACTCAGAATTAAAGATTTATCCTCAATAGTTTTACTCTTATGCGACTCTTTCATGCTTGGATCAGAAGTTAGTCCTGACAGGGTTCCCATAGAACATCTAGATGGTAACATGTTACAAGTGAAGGCAAGAAGACATCACAATCTCATTGAGATGCTGCAAGGAATTTTCAAATCTTGGAGCCTTGACATTTTCTCTATCTGGGAGAGTCTGGATATTCACTCAACATGAGTCAGTTTTCAAAACTTTTAAAATTTAGGCATTTCCGCTTGAAAGAAAAGTTAAAAACTACAAAGAGGAAAAAAATGCTCTGGTTTATTACACAAAATTAAAAGAGTTTTTAGGCCCTGTGATTTCTGGTTATGTGGCCAAATTGATATGCATTGATTTCACTACTGCATATGTGTCCAAAAGTGATTTTAGCTCTTAAATATTCCTGTAATCTAAGAAATGTAAGATTAATCATAGAACATCAGAATGAAAATACAAAAGTTCCCATTGGTAACCTACCAATTCAATGTTTACCTGCCAATTCCACAAACGTATGGCCCTTTATACATTTTTTTTTAATGTTATCAACTTGTCAGCTACATGAGAGGATGATTAGAGAGAGTTGGCAACTGCCCTGAGTAACAAGTGTATTCTGGACTCAATGAAGGAATAAATTATTAAACTTCTTTCTCACAATTATGACTACAAAATCATCTCAGGAACATTTATAAAGGCAATGGCAGATATTGTAAGGTTATTTCCAGCCAGCACAGAATTTCTATTTAAGAGGAAATTTGAAGTAGCTCTTTGATTGAAAAGGGATCCTGGGAACTAGACTTGAACCTGATTTGGGATAGCAAGAACAGTAATTGGGGGGTCTTATGTGGAGGGCATCACTCAGTGTACCTTCTACTAGATTACAAAGAGCTCTTCTAGAGAGGTAGCATTTGGTCTCATGCTATATAACACTAGAGTCAAAAGAATAAGCAGAAATATTTAGTATCAAAATAAGCACAGATAAAGTCATCTTTTCAGGAGAAATTTAACATCATATTGTATTTTTACCTGGGGGATGGTGGAGACAGATGAGTGTAATTCAAAACTTCCATTTGAAAAGCATTACTCATATCCTCTGGATCAAGTCACCCTTCATCTGAGTCTTTGATCCTATAATTAATTGGCTTCCTCTACATGATAGGACTTCTCAAGGCATCTAAGAATTATCTCCAACAGGAGCCTCAGTTAAAATAAAGCATGCCAAGATTCAAGTCTCTGAACCACTCAGGTTCTTCCACTAACAAACATCTCTGAAGTCAGTGCCATGTACCTGTTTGGGGAATCTCTTGCCGGAGGGAAGGCTAGCTCTCCGCGTTGGCAGTGCTATTGTTGGGATACTGTATTGCTCTAGGCTTGCCCATCTGATATGTCTGTCCCGGAGGAAGAGCTGCAGGAACTGATAGATGGTTTCCTTCCACTTCATGCTTCTTGACCAATGAAAACAAAGCGGAAAAATCAGTAATCACATAACAAAAGACCTCAGGCATAAAAATCTTTCATTTTGGACAGTGGAAACTTGATTTTGTTACATCCTCCCTGAATTTTGCTTAGAAATCAAAAAATAGTACTGGAAAAGCCCTCAAAAGACCACGTGTCCAGTGTCCTGCCACCAGGGGCCTGTTTTATGTGCCCTTTGTTTCCCTGGCCACACCAGACTAAGCACATAGATGTTTTCTTTAGCAATCTTTGCAGTGCTTTCGTTCCAGGGTAACTGGGCTCTCCACTCCACTTTCTTATGACCTGATTCCATAGCTGCAGCATCCCTTTTTCTCCCAATGACATTGGCTGGATTTTCACTTGAAACTTCTCTTTATGCCCACAGTGACCTTTGATGCTAACCTGTTAAGTCCTCCTTCTGATGTGGCTCCCATTGAGCTTTCAGTTGCTGTTACTCTAAACTCCCTTGAGTACCACCCTCAGTACCACCTTTGTATCAGTGCCCTACACGCCAGCCTTGCAAAAAAGATAGACTTCTCAAGGCCTCTTTCAGCCTCACTCTTGGTGACTTTTGCATTGTTTTCCCAGCAGCTGGACCAGGCTACATTAAGCAACACTACCAAGAGTCCATTCCTTTTCCTCCAGTGCTACCCAGCGGTCAACATGAAATCAATTCACTTCAGTTCCTTTGTGCCTCAGAATAAGCTCCTTGGTGTATCCAAAGCACCTTGGAGGAGTTAAAATAACCTTTGACCCCACTCTGGGTTACAGAGAAAAAAATGTCAGTTCCAATGTTCTCTGAAGTATTTCTCCCAGAACAGCGATTAATTTTTCACGGAAGTCTTAGTGGCTTTTATTCCTAAACTGCAATCAGTAAAAGTAATATGCAGAACAAGGCTGTCCCCATGGGACCTTTGCTCACTAAAATGTATGAACATCAACATGAATGGTAAAATTGTACTTTTCTCTGAATTGTTGGAATAAGGAGAAATTTTTGTTTAAATAGGTCTCATGCTCATTCCAAAGTAAATGAGTGCACATGGGTATTTTCTAACTACCCTGTGTTTTTAAAGAAAATTTCTTTTGTTGTTACTTATTTACCAAAAACCACATTTTATGACTTCAAACCTTCTTTATCCTTTAAAGTTGACATGAATTTGGCTCTTTCTGATTGTTCTCGATGCATTTCTGACTGTGGTAATATCAAGAGCCAATATCAATTTCTTTCAAAAAGGATCAAAGAAAGATTCATTTTCTGTTCCCACAAAAACAGTTTTTGAAAAGTGCTCCCCTCCTAGCATTTATCTTAAAGGAAATTTAAATAAAAAGTAGAGCAAACATCTTCATCCTTAAATACAATTATACTTTTACAATTTCAAAGAAACTGAGCTTTTTTCATGGTATCTGTATTCTACAATTAAATTAACATTTATTGTCATTTGCAAGAATGTATCTTGTAAAATAGGTTTATTGTCATTTACCTTCAAAATGTGTGATTCTGTATGGATGTGTATATGTGCGGATTTGGGGGTGAAGTGGGGTGTTAGCATGCTTTCAGAAATTTTGAAAAGAAGCCTTAGGAAACAGGGTCTTAATCTTCCTGAAACGAACAAGTTAGGTGCCCATTTGTATTCTTTCCCCGTAGATAAAAGAAGAAACCTAACGATGTTTTGGAATGCATTGGAAGGGGAAGGCCCACCTCTGTCTCATATTCCAACCCCACAAATTCATTCAATTGGTTGTATTTCCTTGTGATGTTTTTATAGGTCTGTAATAATTTATTTGCCATTCTGAAATCTAAGAAACTGAAAGTTTGGTTTTTTTCCCCAGTTCATTTGGTGACAAAATCTGAATTGAAACTATGCGCAGTCTTTATTAACTTTATCCCAATTAGTTGTTACATTTCACTGTAAAAATATGAGTATATTTGATTACAAGTTAGGGGTATATGTACCATAACACCTATCAGAATCTGAAGTTGTAAAATTTCTGAATTCCAAAACTTATCTGGTCCTAAGGTTTTTACATCATAGATTTGGACTTATACTAGATAACACAACCACTTCTGGAAGAAGAAATGCCCTCAAAGAAGGGCTTTATTGGATCACTGGTTCCTAACTAGCAATAAAGGTGGCATGAAAACTGTTTAGGGACAAAGGTGGGTACTAGAAATGATGAGGGGAGTGGAAAAAAAAAGAAAGAGATGGACTTCAGGTGACAAATATTGCCTGTATCAAAATACGACATAATTTCAAAAGAAACTTTGCTCCAGATCATCATCCAAGAAGCAAAAGTAAGATGCTCTTCTTCTGGACCATTCCAGCACTCTAAATCATTGATTCCACACTCTTGTATGAGGTCTTGGTGCATTTCCTTCAACATTAAGAGGGAGAGAATGGATTCCACTGCTTTTTAACCCTGTAAAAATATAACCGTGATTTATCCTATTCAAATTTGAATTAACAGATTCTAAAATAAATTCTAAGGATAGAGTTTTAAAAGTTCAGGAACTCTTTTAGACCTTCCAGATATAAAGGTTCTCTTATAAAAAAAATAATAATAAATTTATGGCTATAGTAATATTATGGCTATAGTAAGAAAGAAAATGTCAAATAAGTTACTGAAATCTATAATGGTGGAAAACTTGATGGCTAGCAGGTAACACTGAAGAAATAAATTCAGATTTCTGAAAATTTGGCCAAATATTTATTTCCCTTTCTTATATATTATACATCTTACATATTATATATATTTGAAATGTCATTTTGAATAGCTGACTTGTTTCAACTAAACATTTGGAATGCAAAAGAAAGAAATTGCTTAAAATCAGTATATAAGTCTTTCAAATAATATAAATTTATTCTAAGTTGTGCTCAGCATCTACAAATGTTCTGATAAATTATTTTAAATGTGCCCAAAGCTTAAGCATATATTATCAAGAAATATTTTAAATAATTGAGACAGTTTCTTATGCCCTGTTCTTCAAACATTTTCTAATTTTTGGTCTAAGTGGAAAGTTTCATATCAACTATAAACAACTCCATTAAGAAATCAAAAATGCCTAACTTGGAATCATACAATATACCTGATTTACTAATAACTTGAGACACAGGTTTTTAAAGTATAGTTAGAAGAAAGAGCCTTTCAGTTACAATTTGACTATGCACGTAAAATTATAATCAAGCCCTGGTAGCACTCTGTTACTTTTTTTATTTTCCAGACACACATAGATAGGGTTTTGATTTGATCACATCCTCAGGAATTCAGCATGGCTCACTGTTGAGTGGAATCTTGGACTATGCTTGTTTAGAGCTGGAAGGGGAAATGACCAACAAGAGATCTAACAGAAAGCAGACTTTGCCATATGGCTCCTAACCATTTGCCCTTTGAAGCTCAGTAAAAGAGAGCTGAGATATGACAGGGATGTTTTTCCTTTGTCATGAAAGATTTGTCTAGGAAGACAGCAGAAGCCATGAATTTGACATGTTGATCAAAATACAAGAAGTCCAAGCAAACAGATGGGAAAGCAGAGGGCCTACAGCTGCTTCAAATGAATCCCTGCGGTGCTGAGCATCTTTCAAAGGGGGTCAATATCAAAATAAAGCCTCAGAGTTCTTCTCCCCATCACTAAGCAGCCTTGTAGGTCACGGCTCATGAGACCTTCTATTTGCTTCAATTCTGATAGACTCTTATTAGACATCAATGTTTGGTCAGTAATCTTATGTATAAAAAGAATATAATCAGTGCTGTATGAAAATTGGCTAATTAAACTTTCCTTTTTTGGCCTATTATTCCCAGAATTAGGCAACAATCTTTCACTTTTTTCTTCTATTTATTTGTTTAAAAATTCTGACAACTATGTATTACGCTATCCTGAACCTGGGATTTTTTTAAATACATAATAAAATACACCAAGTCCGACCGCTACTTGACTAAAATTTAGTAAGCTTTCAAAATTTCATTTTGAGCTATCACATGCAATCATTTTTTTAAAGAAAGAAAACTCGGGAAATATTAATATACCCATATGACACATTTTTTTTCATTCATGAGTTATATATTGTGATAAGAAAAAGGAATACACTCCTAAATCACAGGAACATAGTTTATGAATAAAAAAATGTCAATTAGAAAATTGACACTTGTTGTTGGATTTTTTAGGCATTAAAATCATTGTCTCCCAACTATGAATGTGTCATATTAAGATAATAAATGGTAATTAAGATAAAATGCTGGTACTACCATGATATTTGAAAATTATCATCCTGATGAAATTATACACTGGACCATATTGTAGAAGCACCCAACCAGAGGTAGCTCATCACAGATATTAACACATTTCAAATCTAACCCTATACTTTAGTATCATTGAATTAGGATTATCAAAGCCCTGTCTCAAGAAAATGTGAGATGAATTTATAGTAAATTACCAAAAAAATCAATAAGCAGTGACATGAGAAGGGTTAAGACAATTTAGAGCCCAAGAAATATAAGAACTAAAGGTGACTTAATAAGCAAACTTCTTTCTATCCTCTTTTTACCTGCTCTTTATGGACTCCTGTATATATGGGAACAATTTAGGATTACAATGCAATACTTGGGTGGTCCTGTATCTATCATGTTTAGGTGTTAGAGGAGTTCCTGAAAGAGAAAGTTAGGGCTGATCCAATGGGGATGAGCATGGGTCAGAGGCAGAGAACAGCACATCAGAGAGAGAAAGAGCAAAAAGAAGGATGGCACCCAATGCAAGTTTTCCAGGTTGAGTCTTTGTTTTATTCTCATGACTTTTGAAAGTCATCTGCTAGGCTGACTTTGGGTTATAATTTGTAGTTTCAGCAAAAGCTAGAAAGTGTTTGGTAACAGGACCACTGCAACTCAATGGATAGCAATTTAAGGCTAAAAGGGGACACCACTTTTACCATCCTCATATCAATATGTATATCCTAGAGAAAGAGAGAATTACTTTTAAGTACTACAAATCCAGCAACTTTCACCAAATTAATTCATTGAAAATGTGAGAAAAACATGACTTTTCTTCTTCAAATTTGTTCTGAACTGACTTGAGTTTTCCTACCCATGGAGCAATTCAGGAAAGATTCCTGTTGCCAACCTTTCAGGGCTAAATTTCTTAAGCATGACATATGAGGCAAGACCTAGGCTAGCATCTTTAAGAGTAAAGTTGCTTCAGTCCTGAGATGGTTGCCCTTTTTTCATTTATCAATTTAACTTTTTGTTTCATCTCTGCAGGAAAATATCTGTGTCTCTCAGGGGAGAGAGCCAAAGAATATCTGTTTTTTCTGATATTGCATGGTCTCCTAACTATGACTTTGTCACTTTAAGATGAAAATACTGACAACTAGAGAGGAGAGTCCAAAGAAATAAATTAACACTCTTGGCTGGTGTTCAAAGCTGTGACTTCATATGAATGTTACAATGATTATTCCATACTAAAGTAAAGACCCAAGCTGATGAGTGGCTTAATAATCTCCAGCAACTACATAAAGTTGTTTTATTAAAGATGGTGACCTGCTGTTCTCTGTCTCTTCTGAAGATAGAATGAGAATAGAGAGGCTCAGATTATACCCTCTGTAGAAGAGATGTAATTAAGATATTCAGGATTTCCTAATTAGTGGTTGTTATTAAAAAAAGGTTGATTTCTAAAAACGATTGTGATCAGCCACCTAGGAAGAAGGCATCACTTTGGTTAAGGATCAGTTTCCCTTAGTGAAAGAAAAATACACCTGATGATTGGAATCTTCCGCACTGGCAGCTACCATGCTTCATAGGACACAAGCCTATGACACTACAGTTTGCCTCTATTGCATTAAGAGCTATAGGTTCCTCTTCCAGTTGTTTGCATAGAAAAGAACTTGGAATTCCCCACATTTATTTCAGATTCAGAGAGCAAAAGAGTATACATTGACATTTGTTAAATAATGTGTGTTATGACCTCTAATAAAACTCACAGGTTGTGCTAACCATACTCACAGGTTGTGCTAACCATCATGGAGTAGTTATGTCCTCTGAGATGACGGTAAAATCTAGAATCGTTCTACCAGATTTGGTATCAAAGCACACTTCTGAGCTTTACCCTCTTCTCTGTCCTTCCTTGGCCACTCCCTCTCCTCTCACTGCCCTTTCTCATCCACAGCCAGCTGTGTGCTTGCACTGCCAGTCAGCCTGTCAGCAATGGAACAGGGATGCCTTCCAGGGGGCTTTACAAGAGCCCCTGAGTGTCTGGGAAATGCATCCATTGCCTCACTGCAGAGAGCCCCTTCCTACCTCCTTTTGTGGAGGGAGAGCAAGGATCCTGGAGTTCTCCATTCCCATCAGTCACAAATCATTTCATCACATGTGCTCTGGATGAAGCTATAAAATCAGACATACACTCAAGAGAAATGGTGTAGGTATTGACTCTGGGCTGGTTTCCGGTGGTATATACTCAGCTCCTTGCTTCATTTCCTCTAGTGCTCTGTCATAGAATTTAAAGGATTTCTAAAGACAATAAAGCTGAAAGCAATGGAAAGAAACTTGGCCAGGAAAAAAAGAGAAAATAAGCCTTCAATATTAAAATCCTTTAAAAGGGGATGAAAGAATTATATTAAATGGCAATTATAGTTCAGTAAGGAAATGACTCCAGGGCTGGTAAGTTCATCATGATGGGGGGCGGGGGAGAATTCCATAGTAGAGCTGTCAAAGGCAAAGCTTTGGAGCCAGAGCATAGCTACCAATATGGAATGCCGCTAGGGCAAAATCATTGAGATCATAGTCTGGGGGAAGACCATCACTGAGGCTTCTCTTTCACCTTCAGTGGTCTTTCCCTTCCAGCACTACTCAATTCACAAAGGAGCTGAGAATCATTATGGTGACTTAGGAACATCTGGCCAAGTGTTTGAGTCATTCAATGGCTTTCATGAACCTCACTGGACCTCTCAGGTAGGGTGCTTAGAAATGTTAACAATGGAAGAATTACCATCCTCAGTTACTTGTTGAGGGTTAATTACAATTCAGTTAATACATTCTCAGTCATCACTGTTCAAATGTCACCTGAACCAAACCAACCCAGCCCAACAAAATGTTAATCACTCTTTACACAAACTACTTTTACTTTGTAGATAGCTTTTTGTGTTGATCACTTAAGTCTTTTAAGTCTTTCTTTCTTTTCCTTTCCTTTTCTTTCTCTCTCTTTCTCTTTTCTTTTTTACACTTTCTTTCTTTCTTTGCTACTCCGACCCTCTAAATTACGAGTCTCTTAAGAGAAAAGTAATTGTGTCATCTGTAATTGCGTTATATTATAAGCATCTGATAAATATTTGTTGAGCTGAAGAAAACTGAAGGTTGTGGGAGTCATTCTGAAGGTGAGAGAGAGAAGGACCAAGGGAGCATAGGAATATAGTTCCTCATCTGTAAAGTGTACACGGTATCCATCTCTTAGAGTTAACTGATGAATTTTGATATCATGCCACATGTCTGGTATTCTCCATGGCCTCAGTTAAGTAGCTATTGATATACTAATATTATTATTAACAGTTATGGTATTATCGCTATTACTTTTAACAATGATATTGTGTGTATTATTGAGTTCACAGGTGGCCCTGTGGTGACTTCAGCTGCTGTGGTCTTGAAGTGACTGCCTTTGTCCCTAAATAGAGTATTGACGACACTGGGAAAGGCTTTGCCATGATCCACCACTCCTCTTTTCCATGTTTGTCTTTTTCCAAGTATGTTCTTGCTTATTCTTTCTCTGCCTTTTATGTTTCATAATTTTTTCAAGTTTTCTTAAGGGGACTTCTCCCATTCTAATGGTTTTACTATAAAATTTCTAAATCTGCTTTTAAAATGAAGCCAGTTTGCAAAACAGAAGAAAGAACATGCAAGCAGGTGAAGCTGCTGTTGCAGAAGCTGACAGATAAAAATAACTTTTTTCAATGCGGGAACTCCACAAATTTGTGGTATCTGTGGTCAAATGATTCTAGTCTATTTTGTGTCAGGTAAATCCATTCAGTTCATTTGGGAGATGGATTTAGTTTTCGGATGTTTCCCCTTATCATTAACAATAAACTCTGGTTCAAATAATAAGAGGAAAACAGGAAATGGAAGAAAAGAATCTTTACTCTGCTATGCATAACAGTTTTGGATAATAATTATTGCCACATTTTTTTGTATTATTGTGAAAGTAAAATATCAGACTAACATTTAGATTGTTTTATGAAAGGAAAAAAGGAATATCATTTTGTGCCAGATCATTGGCATTTATACTTCTATATAATATAAAAAAATAACACTCATCTATTTACTCCAATGTTCTGTTTTGAACAGATTGATTTTAACATTCTGATAAATGACCAACATGCAGGCACTTGGGTATTCTGATACCTCCCCAGGGGAGTAGTTAGAACTTACATATAGATTTTAGAGTCATTCACTTTTAGGGAGTATTTAATTAAAGCCATGAGTCCAAATGAAATTACTTAGGGAAAGAATAGAAATGAAAAGATATTACTTTGTTATAATTGTTCTTAGCTGTCAATCATTGAAAAAAATGATATGTTATCAGACTAAGTAACTGGTGATCAATATCATCATCATAGAGAGATAAACAACTGTGGAAACCGTAGGGTAATACAGCTATCAAAGTAAAATCTTGCGGCGGGGGGAGATCAAGGAGAAGGCACTGACCTAAACCCCTAAAAATGTTAGAGGTGTTTTGAGACCCATTGTACTTTATTGAAGACAATCGTGGTTGTTTTACCATTTACATATTTACTATTTATTTAAGTGGACTTCCCTAGGAGAAAAAAGAAAAAAAGAAAGCTTTTTATTTTGCCTTTTTTTCAAAATAGTTAAATTCTAAAATAGGTTTATAGTTTTCTAACTCGAATTCTAATTCAAAAGGCCAAATATAACTACATAACTTCATGACCCTGTTTTCTGGTCCTGTCCTCTAGTCTGACCTCCTCAGTCTGGTTTCTTTTAGATTAACATTCTCAACCTTAGAGTAATTCCAAAAGGAGGTTAACATTCTCCACTTAATGTACAGCAAAATGCCAATAAATTTTATTTTTCTGCAATAATATATGTCCCTAAATACACATCTATAAGAATTTTTTAATTGATGGATATGTTAAAGAAGCAGGGCCAATAAATTGTAAACACTTTTGCTGTTTTGACATGTTTCTTTCTTTCTTAGATCTATTGATACTGATTTCATTTTGTATGGGAAGACAGTGTAAGTTTTTTACTAGTAGAAATAATGGAAGAAAATCATACTAGTAGAAAAGGTAGTGTATTTAGGTATAATGTGTCATGGTTCAACTGAGAATTGGTGAGGTTATCTAGGAAACACAGCCATGAAGCTTTCAGGAGTCATGGTAGAGAGCAGAGGTAAGCACAAAGCAATGTGGAGTCTGTACTTTTGACTGTACTTCTATCCAATTGAATACATTTTATTCAGATCTTTTAAATCTTTAGGTCTCATCTCTGTTACTTAAAGAAACAATTTAGCCAATCTAAAAGAAGAGAATGTTTCCCTTACAAAATTGAGGTTCAAGGAGTTCAATAATCTGCTTACTTGTAGAAGAAGAGAAACCCAACTTTCAGGACATCCAGTTCAGAGCATTTCCTGCCATGTCATCCTTACCACAAGCAATCTGTCTCCTTTTTTCCTAATGAGAAGTCAATGTAAGAATGAGTTCAGATGGGAAAGGGAGGCCAAATTGAAGATGTAAAAGCCAATTGATTTTTTTATTTAAAAAAAAAAAATCTTTGTTAGAGTATAATTACTTTACAATGGTGTGTCAGTTTCTGCTTTATAACAAAGTGAATAAGTTATACATATACATATGTCCCTATATCTCTTCCTTCTTGCATCTCATTCCCTCCCACCCTCCCTATCCCACCCCCCTAGGTGGTCACAAAGCACCGAGCTGATCTCCCTGTGCTATGCGGCTGCTTCCCACTAGCAATCTATTTTACGTTTGGTAGTGTATATATGTCCATGCCACTCTCTCACTTTGTCACAGCCTACACTTCCCCTTCCCTGTATGCTCAAGTCCATTCTCTAGTAGGTCTGCATTTTATTCCCATCTTGCCCCTAGGTTTTTCTGACCATTTTCTTTTTTTTTTTTTTTAGATTCCATATATATGTGTTAGCATACGGTATTTGTTTTTCTCTTTCTGACTTACTTCACTCTGTATGAAAGTCTCTAGGTCCATCCACCACACTACAAATAACTCAGTTTCGTTCCTTTTTATGGCTGAAAAATATTCCATTGTATATATGTACCACATCGCCTTTATCCATGCATCTGTTGATGGACACTTAGGTTGGTTCCATGTCCTGGTTATTGTAAATAGAGCTGCAGTGAACATTGTGGTACATGACTCTTTTTGAATTATGGTTTTCTCAGGGTATATGCCCAATAGTGGGATTGCTGGGTTGTATGGTAGTTTTATTTTTAGTTTTTTAAGGAACATCCATACTGTTCTTCATAGTGGCTGTATCAATTTACATTCCCACCAACAGTGAAAGAGGGTTCCCTTTTCTCCACACCCTCCCCAGCATTTATTGTTTGTAGATTTTTTGATGATGGCCATTCTGACAGGAGTGAGATGATATCTCATTGTAGTTTTGATTTGCATTTCTCTAATGATTAATGATGTTGAGCATTCTTTCATGTGTTTGTTGGCAATCTGTATATCTTTGGAGAAATGTCTATTTAGGTCTTCTGCCCAGTTTTAGATTGGGTTGTTTGTTTTTCTGATATTGAGCTGCATGAGTTGCTTGTATGTTTTGGAGATTAATCCTTTATCAGTAGCTTCATTTGCAAATATTTTCTCCCATTCTGAGGGTTGTCTTTTCGTCTTCTTTATGGTTTCCTTTGTATTGCAAAAGCTTTTAAGTTTCATTAGGTCCCATTTGTTTATTTTTGTTTTTATTTCCATTTCTCTAGGAGGTGGGTCAAAAAGGATGTTGTTGTGATTTATGTCATAGAGTGCTCTGCCTATGTTTTCCTCAAGAGTTTGATGGTATCTGGCCTTACATTTAGGTCTTTAATCCATTTTGAGTTTATTTTTGTGTATGGTGTTAGGGAGTACCTAATTTCATTCTTTTACATGTAGCTGTCCAGTTTTCCCAGCACCACATATTAAAGAGGCTCTCTTTTCTCCACTATATATTCTTGCCTCCTTTATCAAAGATAAGGTGACCATATGTGCGTGGGTTTATCTCTGGGTTTTTATCCTGTTCAATTGATCTATATTTCTGTTTTTGTGCCAGTACCATACTGTCTTGATTACTGTAGCTTTGTAGTATAATCTGAAGTCAGGGAGCCTGATTCCTACAGCTCCGTTTTTCTTTCTCAAGATTGCTTTGGCTATTAGGGGTCTTTTGTGTTTCCATACAAATTGTGAAATTTTTTGTTCTAGTTCTGTGAAAAATGCCATTGGTAGTTTGATTGGGATTGCACTGAATCTGTAGATTGCTTTGGGTAGTAGAGTCATTTTCACAATGTTGATTCTTCCAATCCAAGAACATGGTATATCTCTCCATCTATTTGTATCATCTTTAATTTCTTTCATCAGTGTCTTATAATTTTCTGCATACAGGTCTTTTGTCTCCTTAGGTAGGTTTATTCCTAGATATTTTACCCTTTGTTTTGCAATGGTAAATGGGAGTGTTTTCTTAAATTCACTTTCAAATTTTTCATCATTAGTGTATAGGAATGCAAGATATTTCTGTGCATTAATTTTGTATCCTGCTACTTTACCAAATTCATTGATTAGCTCTAGTAGTTTTCTGGTAGCATCTTTAGGATTCTCTATGTATAGTATCATGTCATCTGCAAATAATAACAGCTTAACTTCTTCTTTTCCAATTTGGATTCCTTTTATTTCTTTTTCTTCTCTGATTGCTGTGGCTAAAACTTCCAAAGCTATGTTGAATAATAGTGGTGAGTGGTGGCAACCTTGTCTTATTCCTGATCTTAGTGGAAATGGTTTCAGTTTTCACCATTGAGGATTATGTTGGCTGTGGGTTTGTCATATATGGCCTTTATCATGTTGAGGAAAGTTCCCTCTATGCCTACTTTCTGGAGGGTTTTTATCAAAAATGGGTGTTGAATTTTGTCAAAAGCTTTCTCTGCATTTATTGAGATGATTATATGTTTTTTCTCCTACAATTTGTTAATATGGTGTATCACGTTGAGTGATTTGTGTACATTGAAGAATCCTTGCATTCCTGGGATAAACCCCACTTGATAATAATGTATGATCCTTTTAATGTGCTGTTGGATTCTGTTTGCTAGTATTTTTTTGAGGATTTTTGCATCTATGTTCATCAGTGATATTGGCCTGTAGTTTTCTTTCTTTGTGACATCTTTGTCTGGTTTTGGTATCAGGGTGATGGTGGCCTCGTAGAATGAGTTTGGGAGTGTTCCTCCTTCTGCTATATTTTGGAAGAGTTTGAGAAGGATAGGTGTTAGCTCTTCCATAAATGTTTGAGAGAATTCGCCTGTGAAGGCATCTGGTCCTGGGCTTTTGTTTGTTGGAAGATTTTAAATCACAGTTTCAATTTCAGTGCTTGTGATTGGTCTGTTCATATTTTCTATTTCTTCCTGGTTCAGTCTCAGAAGAGTGTGCATATCTAAGAATTTGTCCATTTCTTCCAGGTTGTCCATTTTTATTGGCATATAGTTGCTTGTAGTAATCTCTCATGATCCTTTGTATTTCTGCAGGGTCAGTTATTACTTCTCTTTTTTCATTTCTAATTCTTTTGATTTGAGTCTTCTCCCTTTTTTTCTTGATAAGTCTGGCTAATGGTTTATCAATTTTGTTTATCTTCTCAAAGAACCAGCTTTTAGTTTTATTGATCCTTGTTATTGTTTCCTTCATTTCTTTTTCATTTACTTCTGGTCCAATCTTTATGATTTCTTTCCTTCTGCTAACTTTGGGATTTTTTTTTTTGTTCCTCTTCCTCTAATTGCTTGAGGTGTAAGGTTAGGTTGTTTATTTGAGATGTTTCTTGTTTCTTGAGGTAGGCTTGCATAGCTCTGAACTTCCCTCTTAGAACTGCTTTTGCTGCATCCCATAGGTTTTGGGTCATTGAGTTTTCATTGTCATTTGTTTCTAGGTATTTTTTGATTTACTCTTTGATTTCTTCAGTGATCTCTTGGTTATTAAGTAGTGTGTTGTTTAGCCTCCATGTGTTTGTATTTCTTACAGATTTTTTACTGTAATTGATATCTAGTCTCATAGTGAAGTTTTCAGAAATGATACTTGATACGATTTCAATTTTCTTAAATTTACCAAGACTTGATTTGTGACCCAAGATATGGTCTATCCTGGAGAATGTTCCATGAGCACTTGAGAAGAATGTGTATTGTGTTGTTTTTGGATGGAATGTCCTATAAATATCAATTAAGTCCATCTTGTTTAATGTATCATTTAAAGCTTGTGTTTCCTTATTTATTTTCATTTTGGATGATCTGTCCATTGGTGAAAGTGGGGGTGTTAAAGTCCCCTGCTATGATTGTGTTACTGTCAATTCCCCCTTTTATTGTTGTTAGTAGTTGCCTGATGTATTGAGGTGCTCCTATGTTGGGTGCATAAATATTTACAATTGTTATATCTTCTTCTTGGATTGATCCCTTGATAATTATGTAGTGTCCTTCTTTGTGTCTTGTACTAGTCTTTATTTAAAGTCTATTTTGTCTGATAGGAGAATTGCTACTCCAGCTTTCTTTTGATTTCCATTTGCATGGAATATATTTTTCCATCCTCTCACTTTCAGTCTGTATGTGTCCCTAGGTCTGAAGTCAGTCTCTTGTAGACAGCATATATATGGGTTTTGTTTTTGAATCCATTCAGCCAGTCTATATCTTTTGGTTGGAGCATTTATTCCATTTACATTTAAGGTAATTATCTATATGCATCTTACCATTTTCTTAATTGTTTTGGGTTTGTTATTGTAGGTCTTTTCCTTCTCTTGTGTTTCCTGCCTGGAGAAGTTCCTTTATTATTTGTTGTAAAGCTGGTTTGGTGGTGCTGAATTCTCTTAGCTTTATCTTGTCTGTAAAGCTTTTAATTTCTCCGTCAAATCTGAATGAGATCCTTGCTGGATAGAGTAATCTTGGTTGTAGGTTTTTCTCTTTCATCACTTTAAATATGTCCTGCCACTCCCTTCTGGCTTGCAGAGTTTCTGCTGAAATATCAGCTGTTACCCTTATGGGGATTCCCTTACATGTACTTGTTTTTCACTTGCTGCTTTTAATATTTGTTCTTTTTATTTAATTTTTGATAGTTTGATTAATACGTGTCTTGGCGTGTTTCTCCTTGGATTTATCATGTATGGGACTCTCTGTGCTTCCTGGACTTGATTAACTATTTCCTTTCCCATATTAGGGAATTTTTTAGCTATAATCTCTTCCAATATTTTCTCAGTCCCTTTCTTTTTCTCTTCTTCTTCTGGGACCCCTGTAATGAGAATGTTGGTGTGTTTAATGTTTTCCCAGAAGTCTCTGAGACTGTCCTCTCTTCTTTTCATCTTTTTTTCTTTATTCTGCTCTGCAGTAGTTATTTCCACTATTTTATCTTCCAGGTCAGTTATCCGTTCTTCTGCTTCAGTTATTCTGCTATTGATCCCTTCAAGAGAATTTTTAATTTCATTTATTGTTTTGTTCATCTCTGTTTGTTTGCTCTTTAGTTCTTCTAGGTCCTTGTTAAACGTTTCTTGTATTTTCTCCATTCTATTTCCAAGATTTTGGATCATCTTTACTATCATTATTCTGTATTCTTTTTCAGGTAGGCTGCCTATTTCCTCTTCATTTGTTAGGTCTGTTGGGTTTTTGCCTTGCTCCTTCATCTACTGTGTGTTTCTCTGTCTTCTCATTTTGCTTAACTTACTGTGTTTGGGGTCTCTTTTTCACAGGCTGTAGGTTCGTAGTTTCTGTTGTTTTAGGTGTCTGTCCCCAGTGCCTAAGTTTGGTTCAGTGGGTTTTGTAGGCTTCCTGGTGGAGGGGACTAGTACCTGTGTTCTGGTGGATGAGGTTGGATCTTGTCTTTTTGGTGGGCAGTTCCCCAGGTGGTGGTGTGTTTTGGGGTGTCTGTGGCCTTATTATGATTTTAGGCAGCCTCTGTGCTAATGGATGGGGTTGTGTTCTTGTCTTGCTAGTTTTTTGGCATAGGGTGTCCAGCAGTGTAGCTTGCTGGTCTTTGAGTGGAGATGGGTCTTGGCGTTGAGATGGAGATCTCTGGGAGATTTTCACTGTTTGATATTACATGGAGCTGGGAGGTGTCTTGTGGACCAGTTTCCTGAACTTGGCTCTTCCACCTCAGTGGCACAGCCCTGATGCCTGGCTGTAGCACAAAGAGCCTGTCCTCCACACAGCTCAGAATAAAAAGGAGAAAAAAAATTAAGAAAGAAAGGAGAAGATAAAATAAAATAATATAAAGTAAAATAAAATAAAGTAGGGTTATGAAAATAAAATTTTAAAATAATTATTAAGAAAAAAAAATTTTTTAAGTAACGAAAAAAAAAAAAAACCGACAGACCGAACCCTAGGACAGATGGTAAAAACAAAGCTATACAGACAGAATCACACACAGAAACATACATGTACACACTCACAAAAAGAGAAAAAGGGGAAAACATATATATATATCGTTGCTCCCAAAGTCCAACTCCTCAGTTTGGGATGATTTGTTGTCTATTCGGTATTCCACAGATGCAGGGTACATCAAGTTGATTGTGAAGATTTAATCCTCTGTTGCTGAGGCTGCTGGCAGAGATTTCCCTTTGTCTTCTTTGTTCGCACAGCTCCTGGGTTTCAGCTTTGGATTTGGACCCGCCTCTGCATGTAGGTCGCCTGAGGGTGTCTGTTCCCGCTCAGACAGGACGGGGTTAAAGGAGCAGCTGCCTCAGGGGCTCTGGCTCACTCAGGCCGGGGGGAGGGAAGGGTACAGATGCGGGAGGAGCCTGCAGCGGCAGAGGCCGGCGTGACGTTGCAGCAGCCTGAGGCGCGCCGTGCGTTCTCCTGGGGATGTTGTCCCCGGATCACGGGACCCTGGCTGCACAGGCTCCCAGGAGGGGCGGTGTGGAGAGTGACCTGTGCTCGCACACAGGCTTCTTGGTGGCAGCAGCAGCAGCCTTAGCGTCCCATGCCCGTCTCTGGGATCCGCGCTGATAGCCGCGGCTCGCACCCGTCTCTGGAGCTCGTTTAGGCGGCGCTCTGTATCCCCCCTCCTCTCGCACCATGAAACAGAGAGGGAAGAAAAAGTCTCTTGCCTCTTCGGCAGCACCAGAACTTTTCCCGGTCTCCCTCCCGGCTAGCTGTGGCGCACTAGCCCCTTCAGGCTGTGTTCACGCCGCCAACCCCAGTCCTCTCCCTGGGATCCGACCGAAGCCCGAGCCTCAGCTCTCAGCCCCCGCCCACCCCAGTGGGTGAGCAGACAAGCCTCTCGGGCTGGTGAGTGCTGGTCGGCACTGAGCCTCTGTGCGGGAATCTCTCCGCTTTGCCCTCCGCACCCCTGTGGCTGCGCTCTCCTCCGTGGCTCCGAAGCCTCCCCCCTCCGCCACCCGCAGTCTCCGCCCGCGAAGGGGCTTCCTAGTGTGTGGAAATCTTTCCTCCTTCACAGCTCCCTCCCACTGGTGCAGGTCCCATCCCTATTCTTTTGTCTCTGTTTTTTCTTTTTCTTTTACCCTACCCAGGTACGTGGGGAGTTTCTTGCCTTTTAGGAGGACTGAGGTCTTCTGCCAGCATTCAGTAGGTGTTCTGTAGGAGTTGTTCTACATGTAGATGTATTTCTGATGTACTTGTGGGGAGAAAGGTGATCTCCACATCTTACTCTTCCGCCATCTTGAAGCTCCTCCAGCCAATTGATTCTTGAAGGTAATGGCCTCATCAAATAATATTCACTCAAAAAGAAAAAACTCACTCTTCCCAAACCAAGTGGAATCATTAAAAAATATTATTGAGACAACTGAAAATATTCAAGGTCCATCTCAGATCATTTCACTATTGGAGGTTGATTATTCAGAAGTGGAAATTTTCCTTGAGAAGGAATATTAACCAGTAGTACAATCATCTAACATCATTATATTAGATTAGCTTTCAGGGTAATAAAACCACCTACACCTGTCAATTTAAAAAGGCTACCTTTAGGAACATTTTGAAGTACTTGACATCATCCTTAAATAGAAAACAGGAAGAATTATGAGAATTACACTTTTGACGTCTTTGTTTTACTCTAGCCAGTATGTTTTGTCTCACAAGGTCACAATTCTTGATATTGTGAATATTTTATTTTCCTAATCTAAGCTATTTTGTGAAATGCTACATTATGTTATTATTTTGAAAATTGTAGAGTTGAATATATTCTTCTTAGACATGTTGTCCAGGCTGTATTTATTTATTTATTTATTTTTGCATTTAGCATAATTTGAAGTCTGGTTTAAAGTATTTTAAAAAATTTGTTATTATATGGGCAATTAATGTCTTCTATATATAGAGAGAAATTTGTATATTAACTTAAAATTGAAAGTAGATAACACTATAGCTTATGAGTAGGAAATCTCACTTGTTTGTATGCACAAGTAAATATTTTCATGTTGAAGTCAAATGCATTTGCATGTTCAGAGCTCTATTTGCATGTACAATATGGGATTCAAGTACCAATAAAATTAACTGACATAAACACATGTACTAATACAACACATTATAGTCCTCAGATTCTTCTCTAGATAAAATATCAAGAAATCAAGAATGAATGAGCTCATTACGAGCCAGTTCCACTGTAACCAATTCTTCCCCCCTCAAAGTATCTTATTTTAAAATACTTGTTCCTCTAAGCAACCTATTGAAATTAGACACAAATAAAAGAAACAAAAACTTGAAAAAATATTTTTGGATGGCAAATATCACACAAAATATTCACTTTAGCTACAGGATGAGGAAAATAATATTAATTGCTGTTGTTTTAAGAAAGATTTTCAATTCCAAGAAAGTAATATAGAAACCTATTAAGCAGCTACTGATTTTGGTACTAAATTAATCATAACTACTCCCAGAAAACAAATGTGATTTTTCTGGGAAAATATGTTAATTCTCTAGACCATGGAATTAATATGCAGACTGGAATCCCACCCAGTATTCTGTCTCTACCTGTCTTAATGTTTTAACACTTTGTTGGGTAATTTTTCTCATTTTCTCATATGTGGCATTTTAGGCATTAACTATAATTAATGTTCAGAAGGACAAAACTGGTTCTTCATTGGGGGATAATTTTTTCCAATGTACCTAAAAAATAAATGTTAGGAAAATATCTTTCTTCAATCACAACTTTTCCTCATTAGTAGTATCTTTCCAAAATTATCTTTAAAATTAAAATTTAAAAATGTCCTTAAAGTAATTGAATCAATTCTAAGGGCTCAAAATGATGATTTTTATTAAGGCCTTGGAAATAGATAAATGAATTCATGTCTAACTTATTTCTTTATTATTTTCTAGTAACAATCTCTGAGCTAATGACTTCTCTTAGATTCTCAGTCAGGGATATATAATCATTGAATACATGTATTCAGGAGCCCTCCAAAATAAGCAACTGTGAAACTTAACAAGGCTTATTGGGGCTCACAGCATCATTTTCTTCAGAAAGTTTTCTTATTCTTTTAGACTGTAAACAGTGGATATATAAATAATTTGTATTAATTCATATGCATTCCCAGATCCCACTTCTATTGCTATTGTTCTCTATAAAATACTAAAAATTATACTAAGCATATCAGATTCATTCACCAAGCAATTAGTGTGTCATCCTGAATTAGGTGGCATTCACTGTGCACTGAGGAGGAGAGAGGGGATTGCAAGTCTCAGGACCTGTTTTAAGGACACTGATACCTGGCTGGGAGGAAACATACACAAAATGACCTATTACTTCCAAAATGGTAAATAAAAATCTTGCATCGTTCATCTCAACAAATGTCAAGAACTGATCAGATGTGAATGACACTTGAAACAGTGGACTTGGAAGGCACTTTCATTGTCATGAAGAAGCACAAATTGGCAGAGGAAGGGCAGGTGTTTTAGATGGAAGGGAATGATCTCAGCAAAGTACTATAGTAGGAATTAAGACACCTGGACAGAAGTCAGAATGCAATCAAAAGCTGCTATAAGCTTGTTAAAAGAGGACTAGACATTGAGAATGTGTAATGCAAAAGAAAAATAGAATCATGCCAGCTGCCCATCACACCGAGGACTGTCACACAAGGCAGCTTTGATGGATTGACTAGCTTTTGTAATCACAATAGGACTACAACTTTGTTGTGCATCACATTTTTTTCCCATAAAATCTCATGTGTATCCCACCGTTGTAGAAAACTCTATGAGAAGTCATCTTGTCCTCATCCTAGACTTAGAAGGAAAAATAAAGTCAAGCAGCATCTAAATATGCCCATATCAAAATGTCAAGACATGACTCTGATATGTCCCCAGCCTGATTTAAAATTAATGTTGGCCCAAGTATAGTAATGACCTTTGTATTCTGAAAAATACCAGAATCCTGATGACCATGAAAGAGATGATTGTCACTGTTTCATTACAAAAGAGACCAGGTAAAAAGTACTGAGAGATGGAGAAAGTCTGGAAGAGAAATATTTTGGTGCAAACCCAGCTTCCCCTTCAAAGAGTTTTACAGTGGCCAGTGGTCTCATCCCCAGGAGCTATTATGGCCACATTTAACTTCTGGCCAGAGTCCCTGCATTTCTGCTGTTCTTTGATTTTTCTACTGGTCCACAACAATGGAAATTCACACATGAAAGGATATTTAGAGTAAGTGTGTACAAATATGGACATTTTCTATTCACCCACTAAAGGACAAGAACCACTTCTGAATACTTGCTTACTATTTCCACCCAGGAAAAAAGTAAGAAACACAAAAGATCTATTAGCTCATCTTGTCAACTCTTTCTCTCAGTTCTCTCAACAGTCCAGGGTGCTGTCAAATGAAACTCTCCACTGTAGCGTGTTTCCAAGGACAAAGGCAAGGAACGCCTCTGGAATTTACGTAGATGCCCAGTCAGCCTGTCAGCCCAACAAGGCTCTAAGATTCATTATTAGAATGATGAAAAAACATAATATCCTTGATCATCATATGTCACCTCCCAGTGTTTCTTTCTTCTAGGATTAATAAACACCACATTGAATTCAAGGGAAAAAAATTACATTTTTTTACGCATTCATATGCAATGATTCCTTCCCTTGCTATTAATAAACTGGAAGACTCATCCAGCTGAACTCTCTCACTGTGTGTGTGTGTGCCTGGACTGGAGGAAAATCTCAGCAGCATCGACATCTCACAAGCCTGCTGCTCTGTCCTAATAAGCCTTAACGGTTTTAACATATATCCTCCATGGCTGGCCCGCTTGAGGCTTATTCCATCATGGAAAATAAAAAAGTTCAGGTTTATGGCAGAGCTGGATGTTAGGATTGCTTGAAGTGAATAGAGTCTGTTGATCTGTTCAGTGTCATAATCAGAACTCTGGAAATGTTTGGCCAAATCCTTGCACTCTTCTTAAGAATTAGAAGCTTTTCCTTTCTTTAATAGATATGAAACAGATCACGCAGCATATTAAGTAACAACAGGCTGGTGCAAAAAAAACGGAGTCCAGTGGGGTAGCCACACACATATTCCCTTTACTTCTGGGTTGGCAGACATGGGAAGACTTGGAATGTACACCAGAAAGGAATTCCTCCCATCTCTTTCCATGGAGCTAGCTCACTGATGGCAAAGTTATGTTAAAAGTCTTAGAATTCTGGCTCTGGAAAACGCTAAAGGTATCAAAAAACACTCAGAGGTTTCCTAGTGAATCCAAAATATATAAGCGTTATCCAAGTGCACCCTGTGTCTCAGTCTTGATTAATAATTAGGTAGTTGAAAGTGTTCTCATCTGTAACACGTAATGCTGTGATTGATGGTAAAGCATTTGCAACCTCAGAACTACATCTATGAGGTGTGTTAGGGCCCAAAGCACAATATGTTCTCAACTCTGGCTACATCGCTCAGAAAGCTCTCACTAAAACCCTACACCCAGGGCCCCATCCCCAGAGATTTTGACTTAGTTGGCCTGGAGTGGAGCCAGGCACTGGTTTTCTTATAGCTCTCCAGAAAATTCTAATATGTAGCCAAAGTTAAAAGCTGATGAACAATAGCCTAAATTAGCAAGTTGAATCTGAAATGAATTATAGGTGTATTGGCATATTACAGAAGTGTGTAACCCCTTGTTAGAAGATTTTCAGAAACTTCTGGAAAGAAATTGTTCTGGCCTAACAGGACTAATGGCTCACTAATCTACTTACTGTCTCCTGTGCATCTCAGATCAGGAGCTCCTTTGCATAAATGTATATGTGAAAGGCAGCCCAGTATAATGGCTAAAAGGATAGCTTTTATATTGGATTTGAATCTTTAGTCTTATGTAATTTAGTGGTGTGATCTTGGCCAAGCAACTTAGTCCCTCTCTCCCTAGACTTTTCCTCCTATAAAGTGGTAATAATAGCTCCAGTTGGAAGGATTAAATGCCTCAATGTGAATAAAATACTTACATCGGTATTTTATTCATGGGAAGCTCTGCATAAGTACTGGCTATTACTACCCCTAAGCTGTCATTATGCTTAATGATGAAAAATAATGATGCACAAAAATTCAAATCCAAAGTAGTGAAGTCAGGAACAGTATTCTAAACATAAAGAGTCGGCTTTTGTTTTCTCTCCACTGTAGACCTAACCATTCAATGATCTTTACAAATCTTGGGATTCTACACAGAACTCAGCCACATGAACAATTTTCTTTCATCAAAAATCCTGCATGTTTTTTTGCCAGCATTTGCAAATTTGGGGTCAGTTATAATTGTATGTTTCCTAACAGCATTGTTGCAATACTATGAAAACTATAGTTTTTAAAACTGTTCTGTATTCCCAGATGTCTTGTGTACTTCTATGGCAGTTATGGTGATATTTAGAGGGTAAACATTATGTAAACCTGAAATTTAAATTTCCATTTGTACAATAACAGACTGACATAATGTGGGTCCAAAATGCTAGTTTAAAAAAAACTTTTTTAATTAAGAAGACTTTTGTGTAAGCACGAACTTCACTTAGCTCTTTACTTCATTGCTTTGCAAAATATCATTGGGAAACTATGTTGGTGCATGTCATCAATTCAGCTTAGACATTTATACACTACTGACTCTAAATTAGTGTTTTTCTTTTAATCCCAAAGGGATATTTTCTCCAGTGGGTCAGAATAAAGATTTCAGTCACATGAGGCAGCAGAAGAAAATCTTCCTCTGCTTGAAGACCCTGCCTTTGTACTGTATAGCAGAAGGTGAAGAGAACTTTGATTTATTTTAACTTTGATGTAATTAGATTTTGACTTAATTACTTTCCCTCCCAGGGAACAGTATTTTTTTTATGTCAGAAATTCCTCTTCCCTCAAGGAAGGTGCTTAATTTTTAGAGTGAGGGACTGCAAACTTTTTCTGTAAAGGGCCACGTGTAAATATTTTAGGTCGTGTGTTCTCCATTGAAAGTAGTCAGTTCTGTTGTTGTAGCAAGAAAGTGTCCATAGACAACACATTAACAAATTAACATGTCTGATGTGGTGGGTCCCCAAAGATATCCAGGTCCTAATCCCTGGTATCTGTGAATGTAACTTAATATGTCAAAAGGCACTTTGCAGGCATGATTAAATCAAGGATCTTGAGAAGGGGGATTACCCTGGATTATATGGTTGGGCTTTAAATGTAATCACAAGTGTCCTTATAAGAAGGAAACATATACAAATCAATTTTCACTGCAAAGTAAAGGAGATGTTACAGTGGAGGATTACTGGACTGAATGTCAATATTATGACATAGTATGAGTGTGTTTCGTGTTTGGTAATTGCAATCATTGTTGCTTTTGTTGTGGTCATCCATTTACAATGCTTGGTGTCAGTCTATCTCTTGTAAAAATAAAATACAGTGTGTGTGTGAAAATATATATATATATCATATAGCACAGAGAATTATAGCCATTATCTTGTAATAAATTTTAACAGAATGTAATCTGTAAAAATACTGAATAACTATGCTGTATACCTGAAATTAATATAATATTGTAAATAAGTTATACGTCAATGAAGAATAAAACAATTGGATAAGAAAAAAAAAGAAAATAAATGTATGATAGTTGTCATGGAGAATATAGAATAATAAAGTCATGGAGTTCTGCAGTTATCAAAAAAAAAAAAAAAAAGAAGGAAACAGAAGGACATTTAACCACAGAAAAAGCAGAAGGTAATGTGACAACTGAAGCTAGATGCTACAGCGCTGACTTTGAAGATGGAGAAAGGGACCACAAGCCAAGGAATCCAGGGCATGTAACTCTAGAAGCTGGAAAAGGCAAAGAAAAGGATTCTCCCCTAGAGCCTCCAGAGGGAGCATGGCCCTGCCAACACCTTAATTTTGTCCCAGTGAAACTGATTTCGGACTTCTGACCTCCAATCCTGGAAAAGGATAAATGTATGCTGTTTTAAGTCACCTAATTTGTGACTTAGAAAATAATACAACTGAATTCCGATAAAATTTTATTTACAAAAACAAGAGGCAGGCCAAATTTGGCCAGTAGGCGGTAGTTTGCCAACCCTTGTTCTTTGGATATGCCTTACACCACTTATCCCACTGTATTCTGCAGGTCTCCAGTTGAGTACCTGCTTTCCCCAAATTGAATCTCTTCTACAGGGGCCATGGGTCTGGATTTTAATTCTGGTTCTTTCCTTGCTAGCAGTGTGACCTAGTCACTAACCTCACTGTGCCTCGGTTCCTGTTTGCAGCGTGGTTGCCTGGAATAAATCAGACAATGCATGGAAAACCCTTATACAGGAATGCTTGACACAGTGATCAATAGAAACCACTTTGCCCACATCCGCACTCCAGTATCGTTTTACTCTCTTCTGTTTCATTCTTCCTTAGCCCTTATCTAACATGCTGTAAAATTTGCTTATTTACTATATTTAATGTTTGCTGTCTGGATCCCCATATTAGAATAAAAGTTCTTAGAAGGCCAGGCACAGAAAAGTTACTGAATATTTATTGAATTAATTAAAGTGCATTGAATAAATAAGTGTGTTGAATAAATGACCTATCAATTCCTTAAAAAGTGAAAAACTTTCTTCCAGCATCTGAGAGTAGTACCACTAGATAAGAGTACAAGTCCCATTTAGTAAAGGTATCTAGATATCAAAGCAGTCTGAGAAATACATTCCAGATGGAGACAGATAATTTAGATAACCAGGATGAAGAATACACAAGTGGCTTCCAACTGCCTCTTCTACAGGTTTCCCCATGCACTGGGATGCAGGATTTCCTGATTGTAAACATAGATTCTTTTACACTGTCTTCTTTTCCTCAGGCATTTTAGAATGGAAAGAACCTGTAGGGTCCTTGGAGGGTGAGGTTTCTCACCTCTGGCCACATTTTCCTGGAAGCTAAGGGGAAAGTATATTCCCTTCTGGAAATAATTAATTAGAAATAAAAATTAGAATTTTGATAAGGTATTTAGTGTTATTGGAATCAGTTCCTTTCATTAAAGGGAATATTACTAGAATGTGTTCCCATCTTGTTTTTGTCTTAATTGAATAACACCGAATGATGTCAGTAAATGAGAAAATTGATGAATCGTTGTGAAGGGTATCAGATTTAAAAAAACAGGGTCTAGCTTCATGATTTCCGAATAATCAGCCTTATGATTAGACATGTGTCCTCTCTGGACCTGCATCTCTACATTTCTTAAAAGGAGTACACACACTCTAAAACTCTTAGAGGAAAACATAAGCAGAATACTCTATGACATAAATCACAACAAGATCCTTTTTGACCCACCTCCTAGAGAAATGGAAATAAAAACAAAAATAAACAAATGGGACCTAATGAAACTTAAAAGCTTTTGCAATGCAAAAGAAACCATAAACAAGATGAAAAGACAACCGCCAGAATGGGAGAAAATATTTGCAAATGAAGCAACTGACAAAGGATTAATCTCCAGGATTTACAAGCATCTCATGCAGCTCAATATCAAAAAGACAAAAAACCCAATCCAAAAATGGGCAGAGCACATAAATAGATATTTCTCCAAAGAAGATATACAGATTGCCAACAAACACATGAAAGGATGCTCAACATCATTAATCATTAGAGAAATGCAAATCAAAACTACAATGAGGTATCACCTCACACCGTCAGAATGGTCATCATCAAAAAATCTACAAACAATAAATGCTGAAGAGGGTGTGGAGAAAAGGGAACCCTCTTGCACTGTTGGTGGGAATGTAAATTGATACAGCCACTATGGAGAACAGTATGGAGGTTCCTTTAAAAACTAAAAATAGAACTACCATACGACCCAGAAATCCCATTACTGGGCATATACCCTGAGAAAACCATAATTCAAAAAGAGTCATGTACCACAACGTTCATTGCAGCTCTATTTATGGTAGCCAGGACATGGAAGCAACCTAAGTGTCCATCTACAGATGAATGGATAAAGAAGACGTGGCACATATATACCATGCAATATTACTCAGCCATAAGAAGAAACGAAATTGAGTTATTTGTAGTGAGGTGGATGGGTCTAGAGTCTGTCATACAGAGTGAAGTAAGTCAGAAAGAGAAAAACAAATACCGTATGCTAACACATATATATGGAATCAAAAAAAAAAACAAAAACAAACAAAAACATATGGTTCTGAAGAACCTAGGGGCAGGACAAGAATAAAGACGCAAGCGTAGAGAATGGACTTGAGGACACAGAGAGGGGGAATGGTAAGCTGGGATGAAGTGAGAGAGTGGTAGGGTCTTATATATACTACCAAATGTAAAATAGATAGCTAGTGGGAAGCAGCTGCATGGCAAAGGGAGATCAGCTCGGTGCTTTGTGACCACTTAGAGGGGTGGGATAGGGAGGGTGGGAGGGAAATGCAAGAGGGAGGAGATATGGGGATATATATATATATATGTATAGCTGATTCACTTTGTTATAAAGCAGAAACTAACACACCATTGTAAAGCAATTATACTCCAATAAAGATGTTAAAAACAACAGAAGGAGTAGCTGCACTACTAGGTATAGCTTTAAAGCCCTTTCCAGCTGAATTTTTTTTTTTTCTTTTCCATAGGTTTATTACAGGATATTGAATATAGTTTCCTGTGCTATACAGTAGAACCTTGTTGTTTATCCATTGTATATATAATAGTTTGCATCTACTAATCCCAAACTCCTGATCTTTCCCTCACTCACACCTGCCCCATGGCGACCACAAGTTTGTTCTCTATGCCTGTGAGTCTTTTTCTGTTTTGTAAATAAGTTCATTTGTGTCATATTTTAGCTTCCACATATAAGTGATATCATATGGTATTTGTCTTTCTCTTTCTGATTTTCTTTGCTTAGTATGATAATCTCTATGCCCATCCATGTAGTTACAAATGGCATTATTTCATTCTTTTTTATGGCTGAGTACTATTCCTTTGTATATATGTATCACATCTTCTTTATCCATCCGTCGATGGACATTTAGGTTGTTTCCATGTCTTGGCTATTGTGAACAGCAGTTCAATAATTTTTGAAAGCACAATAAATTTAATGTTATATTCCTTATTCTGCCCGATCTACATAAACATAACACAGAGAAAACATTATAGAAAGTATCCTGTCCTCATGGGGATTTTTAAAATAGTACAAACCCCTAATGTTTCAACATGGATTTGAAAATTTCAAAGTATTATCATTCTCTCTCATGTTATCCTAAATTCATATGGTATTAAGAGGAACAAAGTAATATTCACCATAAAAAGTAAGGAACACATCTCTAGAAATAAGTAGAAGAGACTATAAACTAGAGATTACTGTTAACAGAAGTTTGCTGAATGTGAAATATTTTAAAAACTACTTACTTTATTGACTACATTATTAAAAGAAAGGAAAAAGAATACTAAGATCTAAAAGTGAGATTTAAAATCTTTTGTGCATTATAGAAATATACACGTGTGATTTCTAAATCACTACTGCTTATACACACACACACACACATTATCAAACAACGAAGGAGTGGAGGAACCAGCTACTCTATAAACTGAGCCACACTGTGTATTTAAAATCTCTTGGCCCTTCCTGCTTCAAGAGCACAAAGTGTGACTCATTCCACACTTAGTTCCATGAAAGAAAATCATAACTGTCAACCAAGTTCAGTTTTGTACCTATTTAACTCTTATGCATCTTTTAAAGCTCAGTCCAGGTGACGTTTCCACTGGGAAGATTTCCCTGAAGTCCCCATCTGCCACCTAACCTATGACTGCCCTGCTTACCTTCTCACCAACCACCTTCCATTAGAGATGTCCATTAATGGCACTCTGTCCATTTACTCAACTGTTTCCTCTTCTGACCCTTCACCAGGACAAGTCTCTGCTCCTGCTTTATTCCCATCTTTCAGCATGGTGCTTGAATGTGTTAAGCACTTAGCATATGTTCATGGAAAGAATGAAAATGACAAATCTCCATACATTCAAACTTAGGGTAAAAGTGCTTTCTAATTAATTATCTAGGAGACAATAGTTTGCAACTTAAAAACTAAATAATGGCTTCTGGAGATGATGATCATTCAAGCAAAAGCATTAACAGAGGGCTTCCAGAAAGTTCAATAAAGTGTTCCCATAACCCCTGAAATAACAAAAGGAATTGAATATGAATTCTTTATAGACTGCATTTAGAAGGCAACACTGTAAAATAGAATTTAAGCACTACTTTTAAAATCTCTTTTACAGACTAGAGTAAAATTTAATCAGGAATTGCTAATTAATTCAGAGTGTTTATCTATTGTTTGTATGAGTAAAAAACTGGAAGCAATCTAACAGCACAAAAATAATGAAATGATTTCAAATCACCTACAAAATCATTACATGAGAGCAAACTATGTAGTCATTGAAATAGCATTACGGAAGTGTGATTATTTACATGGGAAAATATTAACTTAAAGCATACCTACTCCAACAGCATGCATAGAGTGTTCTTACTTAAACATGTATATATGCAAATATATGTATATTTACACAAACACACATATTCTAATGCAAGGCATAGTAATAGTGGTTTTTGTGTTGTAGAATTCAGGCTGCATCGTGATGCTTATGTGCGTGTGATTTTTCTAGTGTTTTGCAATTGTTCCATAATGAACACTTATTAATTTTGTCATCAGAAATAAATTATTTCAGTACAGTGCCAAAAGGTCTATGATTTGAGGCATTCCCTTGGCCTCTGTCCTCAGGCTAAACTAAAACTGTGGAGGATGTTTGTATTGGCAGATTGAGATCTGAACTGTGCACAAAAAGGTAGGAAAAGGTAGAAAGAATGTTGATCCAAATGTCTTTGTGGCAAAGGGATAAATTGTGGTGTGAGACATGCCTTCAAAGTTAATTACATAATTATTAGTCTAAAGAAGCAAAAGGTCAAAGTTAAATAGTTTTAGAGATAAAGCTTGAAAGACTCATTAAAAGGAAATGAACACAGGAAGTTCCAGAGCTAAACCACAAGTTCCTTGTTCTTATAGCTGAAAACGTCATCTTCTGATCATTTTAACTCATGTTTCTCCATCCACGGTGGTGAGGAAAAAAAGTCAGTTACTGCTTCCCAAAGAGAAGTAGGAAAGGTAATGTTGGAGTAAAGAGTTTTAAAATTGACTAACGTTTCCTACTTAGATTTAGTGAAAATGTTCAGTTTTCAAAATCGAAGAAACAAAGGTAGAATGCATAAGAATTTGAGACTGATTGAAAAGGAGAGTGCTATCAAAACCACACTGAATCCTCTGGCTGCGTGAAAAATAGTAGTGACAATAACAAAAATTAATAATGATAGTACTTTTAAAAGACAGAAGTGTCAAAGGCAGAGGTCATTTCAAGAGAAGAAATGATGAATGTGGTTTGGTTTGTTGATTAAGAATGACCATAAAGAAATATCTAAAAGGCACCTTAAAGTTAGAGTTTAGAGGAGATATTAGGACAGGAAGCTAGCCACACCGACCTGATCACTCAAGCAATGAACATGAAGAGAAAAAGTGTGGAAAAGAGAAGAGGGTCAAGGACAGACTGACCTGAACTTCGGCATACTCTTGAAAACGAATGGATCAAAGACTGGGGAAGCTTCAGAGAGTTTCTAGAGACAGAAATGAGGGAAGATAATTTTAGAGAATATAGAGCTGGTTTGGAATAGAAGAGAAGATTTTGAAAAAAGTAAGCATAAGATGAAGAAAACTATTTTGGAAAAACAATGAGAACCCACGTAAGAGATACGGCACAAGTTTGTAGAGACCAAATCAAGATAGCTTTAAGATAGTTCCTGGCAAACTTTGAAACTCACAAAAAAGGAGCAGATAAAATTTTTTTTCAGGTTGAGGGATTATCCAGGACCAAATATTGGTAAATGAGGAGCAGTAAAATGTCAAGGAAGTTACATGATATTTTAGAAAAAGCAAACAAATATACATATTCAAATACTGACCTGGGTGGCCTTGGACCCCTAATCTTTTTGAGTCTCATGTTTCTTTCATGTATTATAAAATAGGGAGGACTGTAGTCATTTCACACATTTGTCTTGAAAGGTTAATGGAATAAAAATACTTAAAGTCCAAAACATGCTGTAGGACACATGTTATTATTCAATAAATGTTTCTTCTCTTTGAAGATATAGGTACTACTGTCAGATTAATCACAGATAAGGAAATTGATTAAAACATCCAATGCTTGTTCATTCATCCACCCAACAGATACTTACTGAGAACATACTCATTATGTGGCAAAGTATGGTCAATTAGACAAACAAGGCAATGACCCTACACAGCTTCTGGTGTGTGAAGGCAGATAATAAATAAGTAAAGACAAATATCATGTAGAGATAAGTACAGTTTTGAGAAATAGAATAGGGTGGGTTTCTAGAGTGTGTCCTGGTGATTAGTTTAGATCGGATTGTCAGGAATGCTTCTCCAAAGAGGTATAGGAAGAAGGAATCAACCAGCCATGAAGAAGGAATCAAACAGCCATATGAAGATTAAGAGGAAGGTTACTCCAAGCAGGGTCAACAGCCAGATTAAAGGCTCGAGAAAAGTGATTAGATTGGCGTGTTCAAGGAACCCAGAAAATGACTAGTTCAGCTAAGAGTGCCCAGTGGATGAGGTGAAAAATGGTATCACATGAGAGAAGTCAGAAAGTCTGGATCATGTAAGCTTGGTAAGCCAGACAAAGAAGTATAGGCTTTAGTCCATGTGAAATGGGATATCACTGGAGTACTATAAGCAGTCCAGTATAATAATTTGACTTGCCTTTTCAAAAGATCACTATGGCTACTGGGTGAAAAACGGACTACTGATGGGCAAAAGTAAAAGCAAGAGCCAAATCAGGAGGTCATTGTGATCATCTTCAGAGCAATGAAAGCTACTTGAACAAAAGATGGCAGAAGGAAGGATGAAGAGGAGTAGATAAACTGAAGATATGTCTTTGGGGTAAACTTAATAGCACCTGCTGCCTGATGGATGTGAGAAAAAGAAGAGAGTCAAAGGTAACACTTGGATTACTGTTGGATACAAGTGGATGCATACATACATGCCAGTTAAAGAGATCAGAAAGCCTAAGGTTGGGGGTGCAAAGGAGAGGGTGGATGGAAAGAGAGAAGATTGTTAAGTAATAGATGGATAAATACAACTTGAAAATTTGGGGGGAGATTTAGAAATGGTCAGCAATTTAGATAGAATTTCAAACCAGAGGATTAGATGAGATCTCTGGGGCACGGTGTGTAGAAAGAAGAGAAACAAGATCCTAGTATCCCCCCTGGGACATGCCGACATCTTAAGGTCACACAAGAATGGAGGAGTCTGTGAAGGAGATGAGAAGGAAGAGAACAGAAAAGGAGAAGGAAGCTCATAAAAATGTGGAGTCAAGCAAATCAAGAGAGGAAGATGTTTCCAGAAGGAAGAAGTGGTCACTCTTGTCCAGTGTTAGAAGTAAAGTACCTAAAATAATTTTTTTTTTTAAAGTGGGTCCATTGAAAGTGGCAACATGGAAGTCAGGGGTGACCTTGATAAGAATGGTGTCTGTGGAAGTTAGGGACTGAAGCCCAAACAGAATTTTGTATTCTTTCATCATACATTCACATAGTAAGCGTTCACCATTGTATTAAATGCCATCAAAAGAGTAAGTGAAAATATTGTATTATTTTCTTTATGCAATTAACTAAACATGTATAATTTTGCTTAATGTTTTAAAATGTGACTGTTCATCTAAGTGTTTTTTCTTTTCCTTTTTTTTTTTTTTTTTTTGCTTTCTTACCTCTCACTCACTATCAGCTCTCCTCTGCCATAAAATAATTCACAGTGTATCTCAGTAGTTATCTCTCTTTATCTTTTCTGTGCCTACATAATCCTATTTATGCACATAGATGTATCCGTGTATACAGAAATATACAGGAGTTTTTTCTTTGAGTTGTTTTACCTAGAGAGAATCCTACCATAATTATGTTCTGAATTTTGGTCTTTACCCAACATCTCACGGACACCCCGAGTCAACTGGTATAGCTCAAATATGTTATTTTTTAATACATAATATTCCAGATGTAGATTTGCCATAATTAATTTAACCATTCCCTTACTGATGGACATTAACTTTGTTTTCAGTCAAACAAATGGATAATTTACTATTATTCACTCTTTCAGAATCGTATTATAAAGATAGGCAGGCAGCATAGTAGATACCTGAAAAAGTGTTATTTGAATGAATAAAGGAAAATATTAATACAACCACAGTTTATAAGTTGTTTTCACTTTCATTTCTCAAGCATCTATCTTTGACAGGTAATGATGATTAATAGTGGCAAAAATGCTCCAATACCATTTTATTGTAACTCCCTTTATTTAAATTTTCAAGTTTTTTCCACCTTTTTATTTCTAAAAATATTCCTCTGAACATTTACATGTGATCACACCTTTCATATGTCTCTAATTCTTTGATTAGGATAGAATCTTAAATATGAATTTACCTGGCTAGGAGTCAGAAACGTTTTAAGAAATCTTGATAAGTAGTGAGACATTTCTTTCCAGAAAAGTGGAAATTTTTATCTCCCCAGAGTATATGAGAGTGCCACAGTCACTGCACATTAGCATAAGTACTCATTTGAACATTATCTGAAGCAATTACGCAGCCAATAAGGGAAGAAGACTCATAACCTTAATAGAGCCCTGGCTGTGAAGTGCCAGAGCCAATTTGAATAAAGCCATCAGGAACATACTGGCTAGGATTCTTCTGACCTATTTTTGTGTTGACATGGTTACTTTTAATCAATAAATGTCCAGAAAAGTAACCAAGACACTTGTGCCATAGTTCATTGGATGGCAACAAATTCTTGTTGAATAAATTAATTTTTGTCCAAATTAAGAGTCTTTCCCATTTCCCAGCACATTTCCAATCTGCAACAAGCATTTCCTTTCTAAGCACTTATAGACTGAAATAATGTATGTGAACTTCAGTTGGAAACAAAATTTTTGAGAGTTAATTTATAACCTCTTGCATCCAGGAGAAAGACAATTTTGATTCCTACTCATCACTATCCTACGGGCTTTTTGCTTAAAAGGCATTCGTTTTGTTTTCCAGCCTTATACCCTCTACCCTAACCAAAATAGACTTTTTCCTCCATTTCTGTGAAAGTCTGTAAAGAAAGCATGGATATGTGTCTTTCCTGGACGTTGGGCTCAGAATAAGTTTTCAGCTGCTAAATCTCCTTAAAAGATAGCACGCTAGATGAACTCTGCAGGAAAGTTTATGTTTTAAAGAGTGTTGTGTGGAATTAACAGGCAGTTATTCAGAAGGCAAGATAAACGGCATTGAGTTAGGCATTTTGAACTTTCTGATCATTTTGCAGACTGTCCTTTCAAAATTAGGAAATCTGGAACTTTTTCTTTCCTGTGGCAAATAATAATTATGCTTAAAGAAAACAGAGAGCATATCTGCATATGTAACATGATTCCTTAGTTGAAGCAAAGTTATTTAATAATCGCAATCTGATTTTAGACAATTTCTGTGTTTGAGAAAATGCAATTCAGAGATCATCAGAGCAATTAACTCGGGGTAAACCTTAGAATATTGCATTTAGCTAGACCAGTTGTAAAATCATGAGAGAACAAACATAATCGTGTTCAAGACAAGCCCACTACTCAGACATAAGGTGACTTTTACATCAATAGATGACATAATGATAGGCCTCATTTAAAAAGAGTAATAACTTACTGAAAACCGCGTGTACTCCTGCTATATTATTTGCATTGTACTAATTTAATCTCACCCATTAATTGATGGTGCTGACATTTTAGCCAGTCTGAGCACAAGAAACAGGTGACGTATGTATGATCTAAATGCATCACATCAAAATGACTCCTTGAGTTGTCTTCAGAGGAGTTGAAATAATTTATTATTATCCACTATTCCAGAATCGTATTATAACAGGCAGGCAGCATAAAGTAGATACCTGAAGAATTTTATTTGAATGAATAAAGGAAACTATTAATATACCAACAGTTTATAAGTTGTTTTCATTTCCATTTCTCAAGCATCTATCTTTGACAGGTAATGAACTAGACTTTAAGGATGCCAAAATGGATCATACAGTACCTCTTTTCTAGGAACTAAAATAATTCTTAACTCTGTGATACAAGAATAGCAAGTATTATTAAGCTATTTTCACAAGGGCTGAAAAGAGGTTGACTGTGATTAAATGAACTGTCAAAGTCACAGAATACTAAGTGGGATCTTAGGACCAATATCCGAGCACTGAAACTAGGTCCAGTATGGTTTGCACCATCTCTTTCTTATAGTCTTCCAAGTGACTGTCTCTTTTTATGAGGCCAGCCCCATCTGACTTAGTCACAAGCTTAAAACAGCTTTTCCAAGTGTTCTTTCCAATTCAATAGTGATTTGTCCATTTATCCATTTATATGCATGCATGTGTGTTTATGTGTGTGTGCCATGTATATACATATCTATGAATCCAATTCTGTACAATGCTAATACAATGCTTGGAGAGTGAAAAATTCTGCTACCTGTGTGTTTGGTCTACTTGAAAACAAATAATCAGATTGACCATATTTTGCATTAAATTTGCAAGTTCTTTTGGTGAACATATGTAGCCTAGCTGGTAACTCTAAGCTACATAATAAGACTTTTTTTTTTGATAAGGACATCTACATCCAAATTGCAATTCCTTTCAAAGAAGTTGCAACCAAAGGCTATATCATTGCATGCCATGAGTAATGCCATTACTCAAAATATTGTTAATAAATGTTTTATTTCTAGTTTTTCTCATCTTATCTTACATTTTGCAATTTGTCTTGATGTTTTACAAAGTCCTTTTTTTTTTTTTTTTCTTTTTTTTTAGTAATTGTCTCATTTAGTCCTGACCATAATTTTTTCAGATAAGTTCGGGGTAGACATAATTTTCCGTTTTGAAAAACTAAGAAATTAAGGATTGGAGAATTTAAGTGACTTGCCTAAGATCACAAATCTTATAAAATAGCACAAACAATGATTTTTGGGTCGTTTTTTAACTGCAATTTGAAGACATTATATCATAAAAATGAAAAGGATAGGCTTTAGAACAAGGACAGACTTGGGCTGGAATCTACTTCTCTTTCTTACCAGCTATTTATTCTCTGTGGTTTTCTCACCTGAAAGATGAAGATAATAGTACAACTTCACAAAATTGTTGTTAAGACTTGGATGAGAAAATACATAGATCCTGGTTTATGACCAGCATTAAATAAACAGTAGATTTCATAAATTATGAAAGTGAGATGTTTTTTGCATTAAACCACCCTAAAATGAGTCTCAGTGCTTTATAATCACACTATGCTTTTTTCACCAAACTCACCTTATTCACTATTTGGAATAAAATATTTTTGGCTGTTTCAGAAATTAAATCCATTGTCCAAATTATAAACATGACAATAACATCATCGATGATGGCATTTAAAAACAAGACATTGAAAGATCCAAAGGACTTCAAGGTATTGATTATTTATATTTCATTATACTGAGAGGAGGTGAGGAATTATTTTTTAACACTTTTTAAATTTTCTGCTTCTTTTATTGAATCTTTTTTATTCCTTTCACATGTAACCATATTAGAATAAAAATAAGCTATTTCACAATCTTTAGAACTAGGGAAAGTGTTTGTGGTTCTAAGTAAGAGCACTTTATAGCTATAATTTAAAAAGAGATAATCTTGAAATTATTTCACTGTACCTTGTCATATCATAGGATTATCTCTATTAGCTACACCACTTTATCCAAGTGTTTAACTGCTTACAACCTGGCCTTGGTAATTCTCTGTGCTTTTTGTGTGCATTTTCTAATTCACTAGACTCAAGCACCCAAATACTAACACCATGGATCAATTTTCCTTTGCACCTCCCATTGCTTCTGGCACAACACCATTAGTTACTCAATAAACACATGGTAAGTGAGATTATATAGGAAGGTTAATTTTAAATGTATTGGATAAATGCCAGATGGCATATAAAGAAAAGCAAAAGATCCCCATCATCCAATTAACACATACAGTTAAGACTGACTTCCACTATAAAACTCATAAGGTCAGTGTACATTTGTCTTTTTGTAATGAAGAACAGAATTTAAAATAAACAGAGGAAGTTTGTCAGCATGTCCAAAATATGTATAAAATAATTTTACATTGGCTGAGAGCTTAGATCATCTCAGATAATTATCACAGGTTTACAAACCCAGAGCGCAAGAGAAATTTGATGTTGTATAAGCAGAAATTTTTAGCAAGAAAATGTGAAATACAACAGGAAGTTTCAGCCCACTTGCACTAAAGCTGTGACCCCATGTCACGAAAATACACAAAGAAAGAATTATCAAAAACTATGGAAGATGAAGAATGATATTGGGTTGATTTCCTTTTAAGCCACTTTCTTTTAAGACATATAACCAGGCGTCTATATTGTAAATGGTCAGAAATGATAAAATGTAAAATGAAGAAATAAATTAATGTTTGTATTTTGAGGGCATTGGCAAAGAATAAGATGCAGTTCCTTGAAATTTATTGCTTTTCAGACCTTAAACATCATTCAAGTGCCCAATTTTTATTATCTCATAGCCATTTTGATGAGATGAATTCACTTTATCAACCGAATTCAACCCTCATAGACGGTGTTTACCAAATATAAATTATCCTTTTATTGATGGCAGCAGCATAATAACAAGCATTAACTCTTATACTTTTTCTTCATTTTAAATCACCCCTCTTCCTCTTTGGAATCCAGCTCTTTCTTCTTGACTTCTTCATGAGCCTTCCTCTGGAAACCCTTTTCTACTTTTACTTTTCCATTTCTTATCTGCTATTGATTGAGAAAAATATGATTATAATTCTTTCAATTGTGAGTTAGGTAAAAGTAGATATACATTAAATAAGGATTTCAATGAATTTCCCGTGGAATAGAACAAATGATTTAAGCACATGAAAAAGTGTGTGCCATTTATTGAGAGGTGGAAGGCTGAGTAGGAATAAATTTAGAGAAGATTAACAGTTAATTATTTGGTTTTGGACACTTTTATCCTTTCATATCCAAGTGGAGATGCTGACAGGGCAGTCTAGGAAATAAATCTTGGATTTTAGGGGTGACATCAGGACTAAAGATGCAAGTGTAGGAGCCAATAGAATTTTATAAAGCTGTGGGTGAGATTATCTGGGAGTGATGCTAGATACATCTTTTTAAGAAAAGAGTACTGAGCAACAATAAAAAAGAACGAAATAATGCCATTTGCAGCAACATGGATGGACTTAGAGACTGTCATACTGAGTAAAATAAGTCAGACAGAGAAAGAGAAATATCATATGATATCACTTATATGTGGAATCTAAAAAGAAATTATACAAATGAACATATTTACAAAACGGAAACAGACTCACAGACTTAGAGAATGAACTTATGGTTACGGGGGTGGGGGGTGGAAGGGTGGAAGGAAGGGATAGTTAGGGAGTTTGGGATTGACATGTACACACTGCTATATTTAAAAAGGATAACCAACAGGGACCTACTGTATAGCACAGGGAAATCTGCTCAATGTTATATGGCAGCCTGGATAGGAAGGGAGTCTGGGGAAGAATGGATACATGTGTATGTATGGCTGAGTTGCTTTGCTGTGCACCTGAAACTATCACAACATTGTTAATCGGTTATACTCTAATATAAAATAAAAAGTCAAAAAAAATTTTAAAAAAAAGAAACAAGTACTGAGGTTTGAGGCTCTCCAACACTGAACAACTAAGAAGAGGAAGGGGATACACAAAAGACACTGAAAGTTTCATGGAGGTTATTGGGGCTTTGATCAGGGCAGTTTGGGTGGAGGTTTGGGAGAAAAATCTGACTTAACTAAATTCGAGAGAAAGGGAGAAAAAGTAGAGTCAGTGAGTATGTATAACACCCATAAGGAACTGTGCTCTTCAAAAAAATTTGAGAAATGGGTCAGTAATTGGACAGAAAAGTAGAACCAAGGGAGGATTTTTTAAAAAATGGGAGTGATTTCAGGATGTTTGTATATTGATAGAAATGACCCAGTAGAGAGGAAATATTGATGATACAGGAAGAGAGGAAATTATTTTATATGGGGAGTGAAGAAAGGAAGATGTCAAGAATGACTCCTAAGTTTCTGACTAGTGTACTTTCACAGATTATGGAAATCTTTACCAAAATAGGGAACGCTGGAAGACAACAGATTTGTAAGAAACTCCATGAGTTCATTTTAGGAAATGTTAAGTTGGAGGGGCTTTTGAGTCATCTAAGAGTACTAAGTAGGGAATATGAATTTTCAAAGAGATATAAAACATAAAGAGATAAACTTTAAGTCATATGTACAGGGTGATAATTTAAGCCAAGGATGAAGGCAAAATACACAAGTTCCTCTTAATCATTTGAGATTAGAAGATTTCCTACATCCATGCACTTATCATTCCAACTTGATAAATAAGAAACCATATTTTAAGCACCTGTTTTTATGCTCAGTACATGGCATTCTTACATACTCTGAATGTTTTTAAATTCTATGAGTAGGCAATGTTAATTAAACATTTATAGATGAGGAAATTAAAGCTCAGAGAAATTAGTCTTGGGCCATACAAAGCCCAAAGTGGTAGAGATGGTATTAAACTCAGGTCTATCTTGACCTAATATCTATGCTTTCTTTCCTCTATACAAGCTGTGGGGTGTTTTTGTTACCCCTGAATATTTTAGTTACTTCCTAAATGGTCTCTCCACGTCCCAGCATTTTCTCTTCTATTCCTGTAGTTCTCAAACTTCCCTGTGGCTAAGAATCACTTTCAGAGATAAACCAATATAGTAGATAATCTGCATATTTAATAAGCATCCCCATGTGATCCTGATGCAGGTGGTCTGTGGATCATGATCTGCGTCCCAGTCTTTGAGTGTTGGCCACATTAATCCTATTAAAGGAAAACTAACTCATGTCACTTGTTTGATTAATAATTGATAAGTACTCCAGGCCCTTTGTGACATGTCCTGGATATACTTTTCAAGCCCAATTCTCTAAGCCAGCCATATTATTTTTGTCCCTCTTCCTGGATAATATTTCTCCCACCCACATACATTTTCAGCTGCCTTTCACAACTGTTAGGCATCGTCCTCCTGTTCCCTTACTTCATATTTACTGAAGGAAACTCTAAAGGCACGCTTTAATTCAAGTTTACTTTAGTTAGAAATAAGGCTTTCTCCTCATTTCTCTAGTTGTATCTACTACATGATTTGTCATCTCTTGAGTTATAGTTTACATCACTGTTTCAACCAACATGTTTCTTTGAATTTCCCACAGCGGTTTCCCTAGCACAAGTATACATTAGGGATGAGCATTTAGTGTTTACTAAATTAATAAGTAAGATGGAGAGTAAGCTACATGAAGACCTTACTCCCACTAGGAGTTAGGGAGCAGGTTGACTACTGAAAAGGAGCCCCCAAAAAAACTGCATCTACTTCCCAATAGGGTTTCACACAATACTCAACATCTAGATACAGATGTATTAGGAAAATATCTGTTCACTGTAAACTAATATTAAAATCAAAGTCATAACAAAATTTTCCTCTGATTTTCTCCCAAGTTTCATTGTTGCAAATAAGCAATTAAATTGGGTAAAACTACTAGAGATGGTACCTGCCAGATCTCTTTTAATACAACCTCACTGAAGACCAAGGCATAAAAGCAGAATCAAAAAGAGATGTGAGGATAGTGAAGATAAAACCAATAGCTGAAAGCATGTAGTTACAATCCAAATACAGATGCACAGTTTAGCAAATTAGTTTTGCAGAAGAGTTCAAGTTTTCCAATTTCCTTGGCAACTGAAGAAGTTTGTGATGTTAACTGCTTAGACATCTGCATTCTCAGAACAATCTCTTTCTTTAGAAACTTGAATAAACACTGCAATACTACTATGAGAGGGCCAGAATACACTATTTCTTAACAAAACCAAGTGAAAGCAATGAAACAAAGGTTTTAATATGTGAATTATCTAGAGTTTAATAGTTGGAAAAAAATTAAATTTTTTTATTGTTCTTTTTTTCTTTAGAAGAAAAGTGAAAAGACCATGTTGATGGTAGGAATTTCCAGAGGTTTCTACAATGTGGGTGTTTGGGGCCCTAGAATTAATCATCACAAACTATCTCTACGCCCTTAGGAGATCTTTATTATTGCTGTTCTTAGGTTGAATTGGCACTTGATTAAGAACACATTTTGCTCATAGCCTGTAGAACATGGGCATGAGTACAGAGAAACAGCCAAAATCAAATTTCAGATGATAAAACACTACTATTTCCCCCACTAGAATGGTTTTAAACTGACCAAAGACAAAAGTCAGCCATGTAAAATCAAAATGAAAAAAAACACAATGTATTTGATATAATTTAATACTGAGTGATTCTAGACATTTCCATTCTTTTTTTTTTTTCTGTCCTTTTTGGTAAATCTCCAAACTGGGGTATCTTTCACTACCTAGGAATCATTATACTCAGTCTGCCACTTTTCAGTATGTGCCTAATCTGATTTAAAAGTTTAGTTGTTGTTTTTTTTTCCCAAATGCTAAGTTTTATTGTGACAAGGTGAGAATTACTTATGTCTTGTTATGCACATAGGTACAGGAAACTGCGTATAAGAATTGTCCAATTATTTAATGAATTTCAGTTTTGGTTGTTATATATGATACAAGACAAAACTTATCTGAAAGTTAAAAAAAAATAAGGCAGTAATGGAAGAAGTTCTCCTCTTTAAGCATAATGCTGTGGTTGTCTTTTAAAGAGCATCTCCCAATATTTATTCATTCTCTCTCTCTGTCTCAGAAATAAAGGGTGGGGTGGGTCATTGCAAGTAACTCAATGACCTATAGACTCTTGCAGAGGCTCAAAGTTAGCCAAATAACTTTATTAATATTACTGTTTACAAATTACTATCTTGGGGTGAAAATGTACTTTCCCACTCACAGACAATAAAAGTGTATATTTATCATGTGATTATCTGTGAAACATTTGACATCTAAAAGAAAACCTCATCCTCTTGAAGGGCAGCCTTGGAGCAGATGACAAATGTGGTAAATTAGACATTCAGATTCATACTTGTATAGTATCTCAACTTGACTTCAGCATTTGCACTCACCTAGATAAATTTCTTACAGAAAAGTGTTTCTAAAAATTCATAATAGCTCAGGAATTGCACATGGCAAAATAATTGAAGCCAACAAGCATTGGATTGCCATTCGTTTCCTGAGGTGGCTGCAACAAATTGGGACAAACCTGGTGGCTTAAAACAGCATAAATGTATTCACTCACAGCTCTGGAGGCCAGAAGTCTGAAATGTTGGCAGGGCTATACTCTCTCTGGAAGCTCTAGGGAAGAATCCTCCCCTACCTCTTCCAGCTTCTTGTTACTGTCAGCATTCCTTGGCTTGTAGCCACAACTTTCTCTGTGTCTTCACATCTCCCCGTGTGTGTCTGTCTACTTCTCTGTGTGTCTGTCCACTCCTCTGTGTGTCTTTCGAGAACACTTGTCATTGAATTTAGTGAACACTTGGAGAATTCAAGATGATCTTCTCATCTCGAGATCCTTACCCTAATTGCATTTGTAAAGACCTCTTTCCCCAAATAAGGTAACATTCACAGGTTCAGGGAATTAGAATATGAACATATCTTTTAATGAATCACCATTTAACCCACTATGAAGTTTGTATTTCAACGCAAAAACCATTTTCTAATAAAGGTTATAGATTTGTATATAAATAAATCATCAACAATTATGTAATTCTTCCTTCAAATGAGAGAACAAAATTACTGATACAATTATTATTTCTTATTAGACTTCTGTTGGAACCATACTATAATGCTGCTTGCAGTACAAAGGAATGCTGTATAATATATATTCCTACCCAAAACAAGTGTTATTTAAATAATAATACATTCTCCTCTAAAGAATAGCAAGACCTTGATCCTGTGAATTCCAGCTAATGAAGCTTAATAACAATAATAGAAAAAATAATAATAATAATAAATTTAATTTGTCAGACACCATAGTAAGTGTTTCCACTGGTTTTCTGGTCTAATCCTCACAACCACCCATAATATAGAGACATTCTTTCATTCATTTTTCTGATTCTTTCTTGCTATAATTTTTCTTCTTTTCTAACAAAACTTACCTTTTTTTCTAGTGTCCACTATCTTCCAAAGATCTGGGACTTCATTCATTTAGTTATGATAATCCCACCAACCTTGCTAGTGAGTGAATTAGAAAGGGACACGTAACACAATTGTGGCTAATGATTTGTGAGGGAGAGTCTAATAAAGTGGTTTCTGGAATATTCTCTCACGCATTATTTTAGTTTGTTAAGCCTACCACAACAAAATACCACAAACCAGGTGACTTAAATAACAGAATTTTATTTTCCTTCATTTCTAGAGCTTAGAAGTCCAAGATCAAGGTGTCAGCAGCATTGATTTCTTCTGAGGCCTCTCTCCTTGGCTTGTAGGTGGCTGTCTTCTTGTGTCTTCATGTGGTCTTTCTTCTGTGTGTCTGTGTCCTAATTTCCTCTTCTTATAAGGACACCAGCCATATTGGATTATGTCCACACAAATGACCTCATTTAACCTTAATTACCTCTTTAAAGACCCTATCAAAAAAAAAAAAAAAAAAAGACCCTATCTCCAAATAAGGTTATATTCTGAGGTTCTAGGGGTTAGGACTTCAACCTATGAAGTTTAGGGAGACACAATTTAGCGCATAACACACTTAAAAGGAGAAACTCAGAAAATGGTCTTCTCGACTTCATCATTTAAACATTGCAATGTCCAAAGGAATAAAACCCTACAGATGGCAGAACAGTGGAGAGAACCTGGGATCAGAAGGATCCTGTAACCCTGACTGAGGACTTCCTATTATAAGAGATAGTTACTGTTCTTATTTTTAAACATTTCAGGTAGCTTCCTCTGCTATGGTGTCTATTTGACATAAGTAAATACTGCTATTTTCACTGCCATTTTACAACTGGAGAAACCTAGGCTTAAAGAAACTTGTCCTTAGTCACATAGCTTGTAAAATGAAAGCTGGAATTCAGATCCAACTATCTCCTGCAAGACTGACCAGAAAGAGTAAGTCTCTGATGTAATAATATTCTCTCTGATATCTTTCATTTCTGTTCCTCTTATGGAAATTTAGATAAGCAAACTTTAGAATGTTACCCACTGGATATTCTAGAGAACTTGGAAGCAAGGAACTGTCTAAAGAAACATAAAGCTGACCACAAGACTATTTGGGGAAAGACAAACTTCCTCTACTAAGACACATATAAAGGGTAAGAAAGATGCACTCAGTATAAATACAAAAAATCACCAAACTGCTTAAAATGAGGTCATCCCATGAACTAACTGCCTGACACACAAATTGTTCTCTGTCTACACAATCTCTGTAGACATTTGAATCTAGTCTTTCATTCTCTAGTGCCAGGGATTTCAAATTTACCTTTATCTACATGTTCCATTGTTCAATTGGTTTTCATTACATAGCTTGCCCTGACTCTATATTTTCCTTATTGCAGGTTGAGCCTATCTCTTTCAATTCTTACCTAGGGAGGAAATAAGTGTTTGTCTTTTTTCAAAACTTCCTTTACATGTTTGTATCACATGTCCTTTGTTCACTTTTCTGGAATAAGCCCATTGACTCTTCATGCCCACCAATCTCTCCTTGTCCCATCATCACAAATTCTTCTTAATGTTTTTATGTCCTTTTTTAAAAAAAGATTTCAATAACCACCTGACTTCCTTTTTCTGAAATGGAATAACAGAAAGACACATGAAAAGCCTATTTCTCAGCTTTAAAGAACACATTCCTTATAATTAGAGTCACTATTTTCCTCCCCCCTTTCTTTTGTATCCAAATCCTTCAGATTAACACCTTAGTTTGACTCAGATCCAGAATACCTAGCCATGTGAAGTCAGTGTTAACACCAATTTCCAACTGGTACTGAGAAGCACAGCACCTAATGCAGCTGTAACTGATGAATCACATCTAAAGCATCAGAAACCACTTGGTCGCACATCACAGTCAAGCAATGTGTTAAAGGGTTCTGTTCTAGTGGAAGGACTCTGGACTCAGCTCACAGTCTCACTGTCCAATTTTCTAGAGATGTGTGCTTGGTTCTGTTTTCTAATTTACTTCAATCCAATTTGATTTGGGGGGAACATTTTTCCCCAGTAACTTTTTACTTTGCAATTGATTATGGGATGAATACTGTGGTGTATTTTGTCATTAACCCCGATTACTGGCCTCCCTTGACCTGTACCTATCATAACGTGATTTTTCAGCTCCTCCCAACTATCATGCTGCCTATTCCCTTAGTACTTAAAGCAGAACTGGCCTTGTAACTTGTTTTGGCCAATTAACAGCATATAGCAAAGGTGACAGTGGGACACTTCTGAGCCAGGCCTCAAAAAGCTTTATACACTGTCACTGTCTTGGAACACTGTCTTTGCCAGGAGAACAAACCCAGGCCTGCTGGAGGATGAGAGACCACATGAAGCAGAGACCAACTGTATCAGCTGCAGACATCTTCAACCAACCAAACCCCATTTGACCCACCAACTGACTGCAGATGAATGAGTGAACCCAGCCAAGATCAGCTGAGCTTGGCCCAGTTCAGCCAAACTACCCAGCCAATCCTAAAAGTATGTGCAAAAATAAGTGCTCATTGTTATATATCACTGCAGTCCTGTGGTTGTTTGTTGTACACATTGGTATAGCATAAATAACTGATACAAGCCCATTTCTGACTACTGATCCTTGACTTGAATACGAACACACCCAACAACAACCAGCTAGGCTCAAGTGAGTGTCTACGTAAGACATTTACTGGATAATTGTCAGTTTTCTCACAGATTTACCTCACTTACTATATCCACTCTGCTTCCTAACCTGCTAAATTTGTCAAGCTCCACTCTGTCACAAACCTGATCCATGAAACCATGACAAGTACTGTCTACACTTTGACCTCAATCGATTTGTAGAAACATGTGCTGTTGCCAAGCCAAGCTTTGATCTGGAGGGATGTTTCTTAGCAAGAGGAATGAGAATAATCACTATTCCAGTAACCACACAACTGGTTGACAAACAAAATTTGTCTGCTGATTTGAAGCGAGAGCAGATTTTTCCTCTCAATTTTGTATTTCAAATAGATAAATAAATAGGCAAAAGTAAAAGACACTATAGACTCCTGTAACATCAAGTTTTCCCGAAATATGAAAGCTTTATTCACTAGTTAAAATAAGTAGTTACCTCCATTTCTGAAATTTTTCATGGAGGCCAAAAATCCAAGGTGCTGGATTGTCCAGATTTAAAAATTGATCACTAAAAACCCAGGCTTCAGAGAGAGAAGACAAAAACAAACAAACAAAAAAAAACAAAACAAAAAAAGAACCTCTTTCATTTAAGATGGATGCAAGTTAACTGCCTCTGAGACTTGCAAACAAAGGCCAATCTATTTGGCTGAGGTATACAGGTCATTTGGATAAAAGCAGGACTAGCAAAGGCTGAGCTGAGGGGAGTGTGAAGAAAATTCAGGGAGTCTTCATTTCTGCCAACTTGGTGAAGGATTTCTGACATAGCACCAGTGTGTGCTGATACTGAATTTCTGGGAAATTAGAGTCAGTGGGGAAGAGAAAAAAAGGTGTATAGACAGAAGACATGATCCAAAAAGGAAGAGCTAGGTGCAAGAAGCATAATGGGTTAAAATGGGAAAACAGGAATGAAGACAGAGAGGGATGTCAAGAGATTCAGAATGCAGGACCTGACTGGGGTGAGGAAAAGAAGGGCACGAGCATAGCCCACAGATACCAGAAAGTGAGAACTTCAAAGACGTGAGGGCTGGGCATAGGCATCTGACTGAGTTTATGGAACACCTGTAAGAGACCCAGGTGACTTCATCCCATTATCTGAAAGTAGGAAAAACACTGAAATGAATAAACCACGAAAATTAGATTTTCTGAAACAGTTGAGGACAACTACTGCATAAATATATCAGAGATACACTAAAATCAGAATGTAAATGAAATGTTTAGCCATTTAGGGAAGAAGCCATCTTCTTTAAGAAATAGTAAACTGTAAGCTCTCCTACTTGCCCACTAAACTCTGGACTATGGGAGGATTGCAGCCATGAGACTATGACAGCTATGAAAATAATGCAGTGTGCAGCTTCTCATCATTACCAAGGCTCCCAGGTAACTTGCACTCTGACCTACCAGACCTTCGCTCACTATACAAGCCTTCGCTCACTATAAGTTGCTTGCTACAGAAAGCAGGACTGAGTCCCATCACCGCAGGGTGTATCTGTTGCTATTTCAGTGTCCTTTCTGCCATCTGCTAAAGATAAAACATAATCTATCTAGCTCACTCTCTGGTTTTCTGCCTTAAACCTGGGCCATGAGTTACATGCACGAATAGAAACTATTTCTCAACTGCTGGAAACTTTGCAAATTACAGACAGTGAACTATTTAACATATTATCTCTAAATACAGTTCACCAAAGGTATAAAATCTAAGATATAAATTCAAGATCTGAAATTTTATTTGAAAGATGTATAGCAATAGTACTATACCATAATAGATTTCATTTATTTCATCTTTTTCCTTTTCCATGGTAAATAGTACCTTAAATATTAAACATGGACTTTGTCCAGTTTTTAAAAAAACTTATTTATTAAAAAACTTTATTATAGAACTGCAAAAAAATAGAGCACTATATTTCATGCATATGGGGGCATGTTTAGGTCTACAAAACTAGAACCATAATTTTTTGAGAAAATTTATAAGTGGGTCTTATGAGATCTGACTTAAGTATAGTTCTTCTTACTGACATCGTGCATAACTAATTCTGAGATCAGAATTTGTATTATTAATTTTGTGAAAATTATCTGGTTTTGTTAGTAATATCATTTAAAAATCTTTTTTTATTCACAGTATTTCTATATCCTCTTTAAGAATATTCTGTTTCTTTCAGTAAGAATGTATCTATTTGACTATGGAAGTTAAAACAAAATTATTTTCCCTTGTTGAGCAAAAAAACATTTTTTTAAATAGTGTTCTTGTCTGTGTGAAGCCCTTTTGATTTTTACTCAACAAGAGAGTTCAGCTGCTAGATACTAAAGAGGAAATTAAAGTTTCACTCCAGTGTTTTGTTCATGACTTGGTTCAATCGACCACCGAATAAACACACATACTTCCCAAAGTAGGTGTTAGGTCATCTCATATACAATAATGAGAAGTTGTTTTAGAATCCCATTAAATTTAAAAATTTGCCTGAGAATGCTCTAAAACATACAGATGAGATGGGCTACAAAACGTTATCTGTGTGACGAGTTCTTTATCCTTTTGCAGTAAAAGTGTAAGCACTCTGAAAATTATTAAAAACACTGACGCACGGCAGCAAATAAAAACATCCAAAGCAATTCGGGTTTCTGTGCGGTCCTCCACTAAGCCAAAAAACTTTCATCAACGCAGTGGTCTGGGTAGGAACATGCTTCACTTAAAACCTTTGTGGTTAATACTATGCTTTAATAAAATTCTCCAAAATTATTTCTCCAGAATTAAGTCATCTAAATAAAAGAGGCAAAAGTTGGGTTGCAAGTTGACTATTACATCATTCATTTCTCTATTGTTAAATAAATATTTCTTGACTTCATTTATAGAATGATAGAATTTTCAAATGATAGAATGATACAAAAGTACAAATTTGATAGAATGTACAAATAAATTTTTGCAAGATATAAGTTCAATTCAATTGATGTATTAAACAGCGAATATTCATATCTGAGTGTGTGATTGCATGAAAGATGAAAGAAGACTGGATAATTTTTTTAAATTCAGGAAAAAATAAAGGAAGCTAATATTAAAAATATTTTCTGAATTATCTCAAATGGATTGAAATTACATTGTAGATGCCACATTTTCTGTTTCAATTAGCCTGCAATTGAAAATTGAGAAAGAAAGCCAAAAGTGACATTATTTCCCAGGGAGTGATACACTTTTCTAAATGCCTGAATAGTTCTTATTTGTATAACCAAATGATAAGAGAAAGTCTTAACCATCTCTATTTTGTTTAAGATTAAAAGTTTGATTGTGTGGCTGTTTGGTTAGTGAGAATGGCAGATGATAGACAGATGGTAGATGGATGGATGGATGGATAGATAGATAGACAGATAGATAGATAATAGGTCATATTAAAGTAAAACTTAAAATATCACAAATTCAGTTTCTGTAAACCAATAAATTATATAACATATGCCTTCAAAATAGAAATTTGGGTTTATATTACCCACTTGTAAGCATTCTATAGTCCTCAATTCAATGGCACACTCTCAATGTTTCTTGTCTTCTTGAGGCTGCTCAACTAAAGTGTGAGTTTATTTCTATTGTTTAATCAAGAATAACTAATCTGAGACCCTTGAAGTCTTCTCCCTGCCCCAACTCCTGGCCCTCTAAACACACATACAAATCGTCATAAGTAAAGAACCAGAACAGGAGCCCCTTTCTCTTGTTTCTCTCTTAGCCTGAAGTGACAATGAAACTTCCACTCACTCTAACTTTGATCCTTTGCTTTCTCAGTCCCGTGGGCAGAGCAGTTGTTAATCAGATTATAGGAGCCAGGACATCACTGCACTTTATTTCACTGGAAGGCAAGACGTGTCAGGGCTGGAGGTTGTTGCCCTAAAGGAAGAAGCTTCTCAGGCTTCACTCTGCCTCTTGAGTCTAAAAGGACCAGAAACTTTACCCACAGTCTTAGTGGGAGGAGCCCCAATTATTCTCCTCGAACTGCTTAAACTGTATGTCTCTTCCATATGGCCTAGAAAATATTCCTTGCATTTCTGGGCAGGCTGAAACATTCCTACCTGGCTCCTAGCTATTCATGTAGTAGGATACACTGGCAATATCCAATGCACAGTTTATAACATCATCCACAAAAAGGCCACCCTGTATTCTTTGCACAAAATTTCCACAAATGCTAAACAATAAGTATTTCTAGTTGGTTCGAGTGTTTTACCTGCATGTACACTGTAATTTTTTAGATCTCTCAAATTCCATGTGATTACTTTTCATCATAACATCCACTGTGTATCTTGGAATAGATGTTGGGAATATGAGGTAGGGTTTGGTGCTCAGTCCCTAAAATTCACCTGCCTTCCCTTGCAAATTTGCAATCAAGGATTGTAATCTGTACTATAAGGCCCTGTGCAGGGCTTTCTATCCACCCTCTTCTCAATTAGGAATAGCCCCGCTGCAGAGCAGACTAACCCTGGCATACCCACAGCCTCTGAGAAAAAGAGAATAGTACAGAGAGGGCAAGCCAGGTGACCAGATAGTCCCCAAAAGAGCCCTACATGGCCTGTCTTTTTTCTAAATGAAGATCACAACCACCATTTGCAAAATTAATATTCAAAAAAATATACTATAAACATCCAATTGAAATTATTTTGCCAAGTCATTGATAGCTAAGATGAGAAAAGAGTTCTCATTTTTAGACAAACCTTCCCTTTCAAAGTGCAAAATGTGTATATAAGTGTGATTCGTGTGGTAGAGAATATCATGAGTAATTCAACTTTTGTGAAGGAAAATGCCAACTCATTTTCAATAACAGCAGATTTTTGTGCAGGTTAGAACTATCCCTGAGTAAATTATAAAGAAACAAGCTAATTTTTCAGGGACAAATACTTTTTTCCAGAATAGAGATGTTGGAAAATCAGAATGCCATCTTTTAGAAAGTGTTTAAATTTCAATGGAACATTAAAGTTCTTGTTTAAGATATATCCTTATAACAGACCCTGTTTTGATATAATTTAGATAACACTATTGTTCAGGCTGTCTAAATAAACAGCATATATAGCAAAAGGATGAAGTTAGGGTACAGAAATATGTAGAAAAGCACAAGCCAATGGGAAGGTGAAAACAGGCGTTGAGGGCTTCAAAAATATTTTTTATGATCACAGAAATTTTGGACAGAAACAAATCCATTTTTCTTTCTTAAATATCAGGAGAAAAGGAGTATCTGTTTTATGTTATTTTTCTCTCAACATGTATTTCATACATTCTGTAATGGCTCTGGTATGAGAATCATCTGTACACAAATTAAAGTAAATTTAAGTTAAATGTTTCAAAACACAGGAATAGAGAAGGAAAAACAGGGCAATCATTTTTTGAACTTCATTCTGGTTTATATTGTGGTTATTATTTTTCCAGAAAATTACTAACAAGAATCTTAATTCAGAAAATAGTGATAAGCAAATGTAATCAATAAATCAAGTATGCATCAAGATTCTGCTGTGTAGGATATTCTACATGGGCGTGGTGCACTGAAAAGGTGGAAATACAGAATATTTTAAAAGACCAACTGCCTGCAAGTAGCTATCACAGTTTAATTCAGACAAAAAGAAATAAGCATGAGAAAAATGATGCCTAATTCAAGAAAAAGGAGATAAGGAACCCCAAGGATGACACCCAAGACAGATTTGGGTCTCTTCAGTTTTTCGACATGGGAAAATTCATTCCAGATTAATTCTAGAGGACATTTTAGATGTCCTGTTTAGATGGTTGTATTAGATTTTTACTGCTGCTATAACAGATCACCACAAACAATGGTTTACAGCGACACAAATTCATTATCTTGTAGTTCTGGAGGTCAGAGGTGCAAAATAGGTTTCACTGGAATTAAAGCAAAATGTCTGTAAGGCTGGTTTCTTCTGAAGGCTGTAAGGGAGAATCTGTTGACTTTCTTTTTCCAGATTCTGGAAGTTATCTGCTTTCCTGGGATCGTGATCCCTTCCTCTATCTTCAAAACCAGCAGTGAAACGTCTTCCAGTCTCTCTCTGACGCGGACACTCCTGCTTCTCTCTTATCATGATCCTTGTGATTATAACTGGCCTAACTGAATACTACAAGGTAATTTCCTCATCTCAGGATCCTTAACCTAATTACATCTGCAAAGTCCCTTTGGCCATGAAAAAGAACATAGTTACATGTGTTGAGATTAGGATGTGAACGTTTTAGGGGGCAGGACCATTATTTTCCTACCACAATTGTGGATTAGCTTTTTGATTTGGTAAAGAAATTGAGAACTTAGGAAAAAGAAATTTAGAACTTCATTCTGTACTATAAACATGTATATATATGTGAACATTCTGTATCTACACACATGTATATATGTGTAAGTATGCATACATACATACAACCCGATCCACATTATATATATATACATATATACAACCAAATACAATATTCTTTTTCATCTTTCAAGCATCAATATAGGGTTTGACCTAATAGTAGAGAAAATTTTGCTTTTCAGGGAAGCATAGCTTAGGTAAGTAGTTCTAAAATTATGGTCAGGGACCATAGGTTGTTTCTGAGGGTCTTGCTTACAGTCAATACAGGGTTTGAAAAAGAAGAAAGCATATACTGTTTACTCTGAACAACTTTATGGTCCCACTTGTTTTTATAGAGCACAAAGAAAATCACACCTTTTTTTGAGAGGCAGTATCATACACGGGGTAAGAATACAGATTCCGGAGCCAGCCTGACTTCAGTTTAAACCCCAGTTCTACCACTTACTAGTGATGTGACCTTGGGAGAGTAACTTAACATCTCTGTGCCTTAGTTTCCTCTTCTGCAAAATGCTAACAATAATAGCACCCATTCCAGAAAGTTATTGCAGTATTGTAAGTAAAGTCTTTGACAAGTCAAATAATCAGATTACCGTAAGGATTTTTTGTTGTTATTTTTCTTACGTTCTAATATTGAATGATCAATGGGTTCTTTAACATTCCCTTAACATTAAGACTATCTAATTTAATGGAGTTGTGATCACTATTTAATGGCATTTGTCCCTGGGTGGTGGTGGGAAGAAACTTAGCTTTAAAATACTCTCGCAATATGAGGCTATTGAGGAAGTTGCCACTAAAATTAATAACAATCAACCTCTAGGCAAAATAACTTTTAACTACATGAAAAGGACTCATGCAAATAATGTATTTTATTTTAAATATTTTTGTCAGGTCTGAATGAAATTTAGTCAAAGGTGTTATCTACCCTGGGGCTAAGACGTGATAACATGGGTGAGATAAGACAAATATAGGGTAATTCTGTACATAGAAAGATGGACTCAGCCACCACAAGCTCAGCTGGCTCAATGATAAAACATTCAATACATAGATTAACTGAAGAATGAAAATCCCCACAGAAGTGGTAGTTCTCATCTGAGCTTGACATCTCAGGTGAAATAGAAGAATTAATATAAACCACCCAGGGCATTTTAAAAGTGGATTCAGTCAAAAGTTACATGACTTTAGGAAATAATTTTGCAATGTGGGTAAGAAGAATCCCAAAGTAATTTCTGACCCCAATGTATGAAGTTTGAATTTTGTTTGAAGATGGATATTTATGGCACATATTTAAACTGATGAAACTCTCCAGAAGAAATAAAACTAGATATATGTGTTTCCCTATTACCACAGAAGTGAGTTAAGGAACTTCTGCTCTAAACCAAAGCCGTGATAATTCCTTCTTTAGATGTGATAATAGTCTATAGAAACAACATATTAATGTAAGATCTGCATGCATGGGTAGGGGTAGCTTACTCTAAATTTAGGTAAACCACTTGGGTAAATGTGGGTCACTGTATTAGTTACCTACTGCTGCATAACAAATTTTCCTGAAATTTAGTGGCTTAAATCAACAGGTATTTATTATTTCAGTTTCTATGGGTCAAAAATCTGGAAACAACTTAGCCAGGTGGTCTCTCAAGTCTGCAATCAAGGTGGTGACTGGAGCTACAGTGGTCTCCAGGCTCAAGTAAAGGAGAATCCACTCTTAGGCTCACTCACATTGTAGTTGGGAGGACTCAGGAGACTTGTTTTTGAGTTCTCCCTGTGGAGCTTCTCAACAGGGCTGCCTCGCTGACTTCCTCCAGAGTGAGCCATCCAATAGACAACAAGAGAGCTTCCTAGGTGGAAGACTCAGTCCTTTATAACCTAATCTCAGAAGTGACTTCCCATCACTTATTCCATTTTCTATTTGTTAGAATCAAGACAATGTATCCCAGCCCATATTCATTGAGCAGGGATTACACAAGGTTATGAATACTACAACAGTGGAGAATACTGGGGACCGTCTTAGAGGCTACATAATACAATCACCCCAAAAATCTCTCCTCCTAAATTCACTTTCCTGAGCATACAGACTTTGGTATTTGGTTGTTTTAAAGCTAATTTTTTTAAAGATTAATGTTTGTGTCTGTCAAAGATAAACAGTCAGGTACTAGTTAAAATGATAAGGATGGATCTTAATTCAAAATATACTATTGATATAGGGAAGAGGGTTCAGAGTGAACTGAAGTCAACTTTGATGTACACAGGTAACTGGGTGTTTTAAACGGCGAATGAGGAAGTAGGGAGGGGGTGAGTGGGGAGCTCAGGAGAGTAAGGGAAGTGAAAACCTACAAATTGTTGGTCAGTGTAAATATCAACTAAGCCAACTGTTTCTGCTAGATGGCAATTGTCAAAGTTAGGATTCTGTCTTCCTACAGAGACTGGGAAACATAGGCCCCACCCTTCCTGGTGACTGCATTTTAAATGAATGGCATTCAGTTCCTTGAGGACTCCTGAGTTACAGGAGATACACACACATCTCAAGGGGACAGAGGAAGGATTCACAAATTTTTATTAAATGCTCTAAGAAAGGGTGATCAGAGGCCTATGATCAAGTGTTGACTAGAGCAAATAGTAGATTATTTTGGCAGCCTTGAGCTTCCTAAGATAGATACTTTAAGGGGGGCTAAGCTCCCCCTAGGGATTCAACCTTGAGCTTTTAGAAACTATGTGTTTGTTTAAGTCTTTCAATGTGGGGATAGAAGGTGGATGAAATCATTTATGTTCAGGGTGTGTAGTTTTTATAGACCAAGATTGAGGCTTACTCGAGAAGAGGGCTCAGAGGAGCCCGGCTAGAGTTTGGTCAAGGAGAGAAGCTTTGTCACATCCATATAATGAGATTTTAAACCCATTCATTCTTTAAGGAGACCCAGTTACCAAACTCACTAACATAAAATCTAACAGTACCTGAATCACAGCGGTGAAAACAAAATCCTTTTACGTTACTCAGTTCTCCCCTGGTGAGTGGAATCCATCAGCTAATTTATCAGTTTCTTGCTCATTCCTGGATTTGCTGATCATGAGCCTCTCTGACTCCTGGTCCCCCAAAGGTAGAATCCGTTCATCTGCCAACTTGGCCAGATGTAGGAGCCAGCTGGATATGCTCACTGTTCTCTGGACCAGGGAGAACCCAGAGCACAGCCTCTCCAAAGCCAGCCAGCCAGGCCCCAACAAACCAGCCAGAAATCTCTGAAAATTTCCAGAGCTGGCCAGCTATGCTAGACATCTGAGTTCCAGAGCCAGGGACCCTTGAGTTACATTCTAAACCCTCAGAGCCAACTATTACTCTAAGATGGAGCTCCCATCTTCCATTCTCAGTCTTCTTCTGATAGTTCTGCATGATCAGGGCCGGCCAGTTGTAATCAATAGAAACAGATTTTGTGATGTTCAACCTTTTCTAGCTACGTAGTTCAGTGCATATTCCAAACCAGAATTTTTTTATTAAGAGCAGTCCAGCAAGATTCTGGATTTTCCAGCACTTAGCTCCATATAACTGAATGAGAACACACGTAGGAAAAAGATCGATCTGTAAATAGTTGGAGTACCATGTGATAAAATGAAATATAAGTGGCATCTTCATTAGTATTTGTGTTATTTGTTGTTGGTATTTCTAATATTTTTCATAATGTGTTATCTCACAGATAGCTGTCTGGTTTTTGTTTTGTTTTGTTTTTAGTTTTTAAATGCTTACAGTGAGCAGTCATTTTGGAAAAATCAAGTTTTTATACAAACTTTGGGACAAAATGATTATGCAATATAGTAATGTTAATGGGGAAGCAATATGTGTTAAAGATCACTTGAGACCTGTTTCTACACACCTCTAAGCTTCAATTTACTCATCTTTGAATTCATACTAATATTACCCTTCTTCCAGGATTGCTGTGAGAGGGAAATGAAATAGCATACATGAAACTCCTAGCATAATGTCTGTTATATAGCAAATACAAAATTAATATGTGTTTCTGTTATTGGAAACTTTATTAATTTTTTAGTTCTAGATGTTTCTTTAGAAGGAATAAAGGGAAAATTTGGATCTTTCATGTCTTAACCGTTTTGTTTTTCATGTCTTAATCTTCAAAGTGTTATCCTAAGACATTCATAACTCAGAACGTGAATTTAATCCCTTTGAGTAGGTTGTGAAGGGTGAGTTGTTTCTCTTTGTTTCTTTGTTCAGTGGATGATTTGGCCTAAAATTACAGTTGAGTGTCTCCCACAGAAACTTGCAGGAAAAAAATTCATTTATGCCTTTAATATGATGAGGTTTGATGTCTCTCCTGTGTGAGAGATCTGAAATGCTTATTCTTTCCAATATGCCCTTAATCCTTTTTATTCTTCTGTCTCCTGGAACTGGCTTATATTAGCAGAATCTCAAAACACAGTGAAGCAAAGAAGAAACTGTTCAATCAATTAAATACATTGAACACTTACTCCGTGCAGGACATCATCTTAAACTGAGTGAGTAATACACTTTGGATAAAAAGAGAGGAGCGGCAAAAATAATTTAAGGAGCTGAGCAGTAGTTCAGAAGAGGAAATACCAAACACACATTCAGGGACAGAGATTAGATGATTTGGGCTGAAACACATAGTTTATGTATAACAGTAAATGGCAACATGCTTCCTCACTTAGCTATCAACTCTGCTCTCTCTTTGGCCATTCATTGCCAGGAAAGAGCTCTGCCAGATTTCTCAAATGAATTTTCTACACCCATTACATCTATTTCCTCTCCACCTACTTCCCCATTCACCCCCTGTGGTTTACTTTCTATTTCCAACAACGTGCCAAGTTTGCTCTTGTAAAGGTCACCAACGACTTTATTGCTGCCATATTGGGTGACCTCTTGGTTTTTGTTCTACTGGATCCCTTCAATGTATTTGACACTTTCTCTTAATGGACTTTTACCTTGGCTTCTATGTCACAGTCTTAACAATCTTTTCTCTTGCCTTCTCTCTGCTTTCTGACCATTCCCAGCTACTTTTCCTGGTTTTCTTCTCCAGCAGTATCTGTGCATATTACTTAACTCTAAAGGTCTGTCCCTCAGATATTTTCTCCATATAGTTTTCTGCCTTAGAATGCAGCCATTCTCCAAGCCTTAACTATACTGTATCACATATTGCTACTGTGTGGCTCATCCCCACACTGATGTGTTGCATCCTCATTAACCCTTCATGCACTAGCCCCACTATATCTTTCTGACAGCATTTTCACTCGCCTGCTGCTCTCAACCTTCCGTCCTATATGTAGTTCTCAACACACATAAAAATATGCTGAATAATTTATGTTCTTTCACAGCACACAGATTGTTTTCCAAGTACTGCCCTCATCCTGTGCAGCTCTTTAACATCTCCTAGTCCTTTAAGACTCAGCTCAGTTTTCTTAATATGTACATATTCCTATATCTCCATTTGAAGTCTAATGCTCCTCTTTCCTCTATGTTAAGAGTTGATTTTGGAGGCTCAGCCTCCCCTTTCAGTTTGTGGATACTTTAAAAAAAAAAAGTCATTGTTTGTCTAGTTCCTTTGCCTCCAATGCCCAACATAATTTGTGACCCATCACATGTAATCAACACCTCATTGTTCAATGAAAGAACAAATAAAGCAAGCAAGTCAGTAGCCCAGCCCACCTCTCTCATGAGTTTTCTAGTCTTGTGTGCACAACTCTTTTCTTGCCATGTCCATTTCTACTAATCTCAAGTCCATTGCTTTCAATACTTGAAACAGTACCTCACCTCACAACGGTGACCTTCCAACTTAAATTTTACTCTCTGAGCATTTTCCTTTAAGACAGGGATTTTTTCCTCTGATAAGCTGCAAGCTTCATGAACGTTGGGCTCATTTCCCCCAGCACTCAGTAAGAATTAATCCACCTATGCACACACATTTAACTCATTGTCTAACTAAATGACTGCATAGATAGTAAACAGCAGAACTGGAAATGTAACTTGGGGTCAATTGATAGAGAACTAAAACCAAATGTTTGCTGTGTCTAGAAGGCTTTCTTCTTGTCTTTGTCAAAATCCTTCTCCAGTGTCAAATTCCTCCCTCACACTTCTCCTCATATTCCACTTAGCAGATGGCACTTAGTAGATGGAGATCTATTATTATAGCTTTTTGCAATGAGTTTTTCCCCACTCTATTCTCCCTCAACAGTAATTAACTGAGGTCAGAGTCTTATCTTTCTGTTGCTTTTAGAAGGGTACCTTGCCCAGGGTAGGCATTTATGGCTGTTAGGTTGAATTGAGGCACCAAGAGTTGGGGCCCATAGACTCCATCGCAGATGTTAGGCATTCAAGACAAATGACTGGAGACACAGAGAGCTATATATCAACAGAGAAGCCCCCCAAACTGTTTATCCAACAAGGTCTTTCTCTTTTTCAGAAAAGGAGATGGCTTCTGGGATGTTCAAAGTGTCCATTTCTCTCCACAGGAACGCTGCTACATCATCCGCTCTGAAAAAGGGAAGAACCAGATGAAAATCTGGCTTCTGCCAAGAAACCTCAAATTCACTTACATGACTAAACTGTTGAGCAGACATTCAAATTCAAAAGGCCAGGGTAACTTGCCCTAGCGTTTCTTATGAGAACATGTATGCTTAATAACAATGTAACAGAGGATAAGATCACCAATCACAGAGAGAGCTGGTTCAGCCCATGTTAAGGGTTGATAATTACCAGACTAAACAAATCATTAGAAATATGTTCCCATCTCCAATCTGGATTTTAAAATACTTATGAGAGCCTGGAAACCGAGTTTCACTTTTAAAAGCACCAGGATAACTAGCACCAATGGTTTGGTCACTACTGTCTTTTATAAGGGTTTTTGGATTTTTTTTTTTTTTCTCATCAGAGTAGAAAAAAAATGGAGGAAACACAGATTTGATTCCTCCTGAAGTGTCTCTTAATTATTTGGAGGAGATAAATAGAATGAAGCGTATGTATCAGCACACGTTAGACACTTAGCAAATTCGTGGACAAAATTCAGACATCATAGGTGAAAAACGATTGGCAATGTTTTAAAATACTTTTTCATTTAAGAAACAAGGAAAAACATATATTTACTGGGGGAAAAAATTGACCTATTCCTCTTTTTGTTTTTTTCTTTTTCAATATCTAAAAATGTATTCCTAAAATAGGGAGTAAATTTCCTAAATCCGGGTAGCAATAATTTGTAATTTAGTCTATCCATCAAGGAAATTGGTATTCTCAACTCTCTTAAAAAGTGGTGGTGAGTAAAATTAAATATAAAATGTTTCTAAAACTGGGTGGTATTTTTATCACCAAAGAGATATAAAAGAACTATTGTTTTTCATGAAGAATATTTCACTTTGAGACTTCCATTTTTGCCCTTTCCATAACCTGTACAATGTGTTTTTCCTAATGTCATTTTTCCTGGCTGAGACGCACATTGACAAGAATAGAGGGTTTCTTTTGTTTTTTTGTTTTTTTTAAGTGGAGGTGGGAAGACCATGAGTGTTATGTCACCAGTGAATTCAAATGGAAGAAAAATACTAATTCCACATTTCATCCTGAAAAGAGAATGGAAATTTAAAGACCATTTTCACTAACTTTCCCTTTGAGCTCACAGTTAAACAAGGATTTCTGTGTTTGATTAACCTAGCATTCGTCCAACTAAGAAACAGTTCCTTCATAGAAAATAAGGCCTATTCCAAGACAAAATGAAGCAGTGTGAATTCTTTATCTTTTGCCATGCTGGATCTCATGAAAACTTGCAATGCTGACGGATTGAACTGCTGATTCTTTCCTCTGAGGACCATTTGAATAAAGTAACCATCCATCATGCTAACTAATATGCATAGATTCTTCCAAATTTCCGGGATTTTTATTATTTATTTTCCAGCTTTATTGAGATATGATTGACAAAGTAAACTTGTATATATTTAAGGTGTACAACGTGATTTATTTGTTTTTTGTGGGTTTTTTTTTAGTTTTCAAATTTTATTTTTATTTTTCGTCATAAACGGTTTCTACTAAATTTTTAAACAATATTTAACTTAGGAAGTGAAAAGTCTTCTGTTTTCCCTATACTATATAGTTGGTTATTATATATTCACTAGGTGTTAGCATTTTTCTTTTGTTTTCCTTTTTTTTTTTAACATCATTATTGGAGTACAACTGCTTTACAATGGTGTGTTAGTTTCTGCTGTATAACATAGTGAATCAGCTATACGTATACATATATCTGCATATCCCCTCCCTCTTGCGTCTCCCTCCAACCCTCCCTATCCCATCCCTCTAGGTGGACACAAAGCACCGAGCTGATCTCCCTGTGCTATGTGGCTGTTTCCCATTAGCTATCGATTTTACATTTGGTAGTATATATAAGTCCACGCCACTCTCTCACGTCGTCCCAGCTTACCCTTCCCCCTCCCCGTGTTCTCAAGTCCATTCTCTACGTCTGTGTCTCTCTTCCTGTCCTGCCCCTAGGTTCCTCAGAACCTTTTTTTTTTTTTTTTAGAATCCATATATATATGTTAGCATACGGTATTTGTTTTTCTCCTTCTGACTTACTTCACTCTGTATGACAGACTCTAGGTCCATCCACCTCACTACAAATAACTCAATTTCATTTCCTTTATGTCTGAGTAATAGTCCATGGTATATATGTGCCACATCTTCTTTATCCATTCATCTGTCAATGGACACTTAGGTTGCTTCCATGTCCTGGCTATTGTAGACAGAGCTGCAGTGAACATTGTGGTACATGACTCTTTTTAAATTATGGTTTTCTCAGGGTATATGCCCAGGAGTGGGATTGCTGGGTCGTATGGTAGTTCTATTTTTAGTTTTTTGAGGAAACTCCATACTGTTCTCCATAGTGGCTGTATCAATTTACATTTCCACCAACAGTGAAAGAGTGTTCCCTTTTAGTATCATGTCAACTGCAAACAGGGACAGTTTTACTTCCTCTTTTCTGATTTGGATTTCTCTTATTTCTTTTTCTTCTCTGATTGCTGTAGCTAAAACTTCCAAAACTATGTTGAATCCTAGTGGTAAGAGTGGGCAACCTTGTCTTGTTCTTGATCTTAATGCTAATGGTTTCAGTTTTTCACCATTGAGGACAATGTTGGCTGTAGGTTTGTCATATATGGCCTTTATTATGTTGAGGTAAGTATCCTCTATGCCTACTTTCTGGAGGGTTTTTATCATAAATGGGTGTTGAATTTTGTCAAAAACTTTTTCCGCATCTATGGAGAAGATCATATGGTTTTTCTCCTTCAATTTGTTAATATGGTTTATCACATTGATTGATTTGCATATACTGAAGAATCCTTGCATTCCTGGTATAAACCCCACTTGATCTTGGTGTATGATCCTTTTAATGTGCTGTTGGATTCTGTTTGCTAGGATTTTGTTGAGGATTTTTACATCAATGTTCATCAGTGATATTGGCCTGTAGTTTTCTTTTTTTGAGACATCTTTGTCTGGTTTTGGTATCAGAGTGATGGTGGCCTCGTAGAATGAGTTTGGGAGTGTTCCTCCCTCTGCTATATTTTAGAAGAGTTTGAGAAGGATAGGTGTTAGTTCTTCTGTAAATGTTTGATAGAATTCTCCTGTGAAGCCATCTGGTCCTGGGCTTTTGTTTGTTGGAAGATTTTTAATCACAGCTTCAGTTTCAGTTGTTGTGATTGTTCTATTTATATTTTCTATTTCTTCCTGGTTCAGTCTCGTAAGGTTGTGCTTTTCAAAGAGTTTGTCCATTTCTTCCAGATTGTCCATTTTATTGGCATATAGTTGCTTGCAGTAATCTCTCATGATCCTTTGTATTTCTGCAGTGTCAGTTGTTACTTTTCCTTTTTCATTTCTTATTCTATTGATTTGAATCTTCTCCCTTTTTTCTTGATGAGTGTGGCTAATGGTTTATCAATTTTGTTTATCTTCTCAAAGAACCGGCTTTTAGTTTTATTTACCTTTGCTATCATTTCCTTCATTTCTTTTTCATTTATTTCTGATCTGATCTTTATGATTTCTTTCCTTCTGCTAACCTTGGATTATTTTTGTTCTTCTTTCTCTAATTGCCTTAGATGTAAAATTAGGTTGTTTATTTGAGATGTTTCTTGTTTCTTGAGGTAGGATTGTATTGCTATAAACTTCCTTCTTAGAAGAGCTTTTTCAGCCTTCCATAATTTTGGGTCGTCATGCTTTCATTGTCATCTGTTTCTAGGTATTTTTTTATTTCCTCCTTGATTTCTTCAGTGATCTCTTGGTTATTTAGTAGTGTATTGTTTAGCCTTGTTTATTTAGTAGTATATTGTTTAGTGTTTGTATTTTTTACAGATTTTTTAGTGTAATTGATATCTAGCCTCATAGCTTTGTGGTTGGAAATGATACTTGATACAATTTCAATTTTCTTAAATTTACCAAGGTTTGATTTGTGACCCAAGATATGGTCTATCCTGGAGAATGTTCCATGAGCAGTTGAGAAGAAACTGTATTGTGTTGTTTTTGGATGGAATGTCCTATAAATATCAATTAAGTCCATCTTGCTTAATGTATCATTTAAAGCTTGTGTTTCCTTATTTATTTTCATTTTGGATGATCTGTCCATTGGTGTAAGTGTGGTGTTTAAGTCCCCTACTATGATTGTGTTACTGTTGATTTCCCCTTTTATGGCCGTTAGCATTTGGCTTATGTATTGAGGTGCTCCTATATTGGTTGCATAAATATTTACAATTGTTATATCTTCTTCTTAGATTGATCCCTTGATCATTATGTAGTGTCCTTGTTTGTCTCTTGTAATAGTCTTTATTTTAAAGTCTATTTTGTCTGATATGAGAATTGCTACTCCAGCTTTCTTTTGATTTCCAATTGCAAGGAATAATTTTTCCATCCCCTCACCTTCAGTCTGTATGCATCTCTAGGTCTGAAGTAGGTCTCCTGTAAAAAGCATATATATGGGTCTTGTTTTTGTATCCATTCAGTGAGTCTGTGTCTTTTGGTTGGAGAATTTAATCCATTTACATTTAAGGTAATTATTGATATGTATGTTCCTATTAACATTGTCTTAATTGTTTTGGGTTTGTTATTGTAGGTCTTTTCCTTCTCTTGTGTTTCCTGCCTAGAGAATTTCCTTTAGTATTTGTTGTAAAGCTGGTTTGATGGTGCTGAATTGTCTTAGCTTTTGCTTGTCTGTAAAGATTTTAACTTCTCTGTGGAATCTGAATGAGATCCTTGCTGGGTAGAGTAATCTTGGTTGTAGGTTTTTCTCTTTCATCACTTTAAGTATGTCCTGCCTCTCCTTTCTGGCTTGCAGAGTTTGTGCTGAAAGATCAGCCGTTAACCTTATGGGGATTCCCTCATATGTTATTTGGTTTTTTCCCTTGTTGTTTTTAATATTTTTTCTTTGTATTTAATTTTTGATACTTTGATTAATATGTGTCTTGGCATGTTTCTCCTTGTATTTATCCTGCATGGGACACTCTGTGCTTCCTGGACTTTATTGACTATTTCCTTTCCCATATTAAGGAATGTTTCAACTATAATCTCTTCCAATATTTTCTCAGACCCTTTCTTTTTCTCTTCTTCTTCTGGGACCCCTATAATTTGAATGTTGGTGTGTTTAATGTTGTCCCAGAGGTCTCTAAGACTGTCCTCAATTCTTTTCATTCTTTTTTCCTTATTCTGTTCTGTGGTAGTTATTTCCACTATTTTATCTTCCAGGACACTATCTGTTTTTCTGTCTCAGTTATTCTGCTCTTGAGTCCTTGTAGAGAATTTTTTATTTTATTTATTTTGTTTTTCATCATTGTTTGTTTGCTCTTTAGTTCTTCTAGGTCCTTGTTAAATGTTTCTTGTATTTTCTCCATTCTATTTCTAAGATTTGGATCATCTTTACTATCATTACTCTGAATTGTTTTTCAGGTAGACTGCCTATTTCCTCTTCATTTGTTTGGTCTGGTGGGGTTTTACCTTGCACCTTCATCTGCTGTGTGTTTCTGTGTCTTCTCATTGCTTAACTTACTGCATTTGTGATCTCCTTTTCACAAGCTGCAGGTTTGTAGTTCTGTGAACCTATTATGATTTTAGGTGGCCTCTCTGCTAATCGGTGGGGTTGTGTTCCTGTCTTGCTAGTTGTTTGGCATGGGGTGTCCAGCACTGGAGCTTGCTGGTCTTTGAGTGGATCTGGGTCTTAGAGTTGCGATGGAGATCTCTGGGAGAGCTCACACTGATTGATATTACGTGGGACCGGGAGGTCTTTGTTGGTCCAATGTCCTGAACTCGGCTCTGCCACATCAGAGGCTCCGGCCTGACACTCGCCTGGAGCACCAAGACTCTGTCAGCTGCACAGCTTTGTTTTAACCCTGCAATACCAGTGGCTTAGATCACTGAATTCAGACTCTTTCAGATGTAAAGGGGATTATGTGGTGCTGCTCTGGCCCCTTCGTGGGCCCCGCACTCCTGCCATGGTGCATGGGTTTCTTTCCTCCTCTGCTGCTTTCCTGGGTGTCCAATGTGATGTTTTGATATATGTATACATTGTGGAATAATTTCCACAATCAAGCTCATTACCATATCCATCACCTCACATAGTTACCATTTTTTGTGTGTGGTGGGAACACTTAAGATTTACTCTCTTAGCAAATTTCAAGTATACAATATATTGCTATAACTATAGTCACTAGGCTATATATTAGATTTCCAGAAGTTATCCTGCTCATATTTCCAATACTGGTCTAATAGGGCCAGAATTTCTGGATCTTTTTAATATACTTCATTAGATGTTATGTCTGTTTTGCATATTCTTATTTTCACTTTAATGGTTTTCTGCTAATATATTCCTATTTTACACTAAAAGTTAATTTTGAGTGATATGGGTTGTAAAACTCCATGTGTGAATGTTTGTGCCCTTTGCAGTTATCAAATATTAGCTGAAATATGCAGGGATAACATTTGTGGAATTTCTTAGACGCACCATCATGAGTGATGATAACTGCACAAGACATGAAAATAAAGTACAAGTTGATATGTAAAGAAATTGTCAAACTACTCGACACATAAAACTATTCAATAAATATTAGATATTTTTATAATTTCTCAGTGCATCCATTTTCAACATCTTTGATCTCAATGTTTCCATAATCTGATTTATATACATATTCATTTCCAGTTGCCAAATAACATTCCAAAACTCAGACAGCATGTCAGTCCCACAATGCCTATCTTCTGCTTGTGTTTTTCCTCAATAAGAATTTTTTTGTGTGCACTGCCAATCAATATCAATATATTATCAGTGTTAGAATTAATAATAATCTATGAAACACTTTCATCAGCTGAGAGAAGAAAGTTACACAAGATTTTACCAGTTTTTGATGGCATCATTTCTTCTCTCACAGAAGATGTAGGCCTTGATTTAAATAAATCTCCCTTAATTAGTTTCAATGACTTTTTGTTCTGATGATATTTATTTACATGTGTTAAAGCAGCACCCACTGTCAATGATACACAGTAAGCAATAAATGATCCAGAAAATATTTTCTCCCCTTAATAATCACTTGCAACTCTTAGCAACATTGGCCATGAAATAAACTCCCATCCCACATATACAGGGGCTGAAAGAATTCAGGATGGACCTGATGGAAATTTCATCCAAAACCTACAAGGAATATGACACACTCAACCTCTTCAATTTCCTTTTGCTTTGGTTTACATGGGAACCTATGCTTGTAATGGAGTTTTCTGTTAACCAGCTGCAACCTCCTTGCTTGTGTTTTCCCAATGCCACATAAGTCTTTTTCCTAACATTTATTGAAGTAATGTTTCGTTCTTTAATATGATTTTTAATTGATTTCATTCTTCCCCCACTAGATTTCAAGTACCATGAAGGTAAAGGCAATGTTTTCTTGTTGTTATTGTTATTGTTGATTGTTTTGCTTTTGATTTGCTTGTTAGTTTTGCTCACATTGTATCTCCATTATATCTAACAATGCCCTAGAACATGATAGGTGTAATTAATTAAGCTTTCATGCTCTCTTAGCATTCCTGAGATGACACTCTTTCATGATATTCATTTGACCTCCATCTTTCCTTTCCCTGATCCTCATACCTTACATTAGAAATGCTTTTGTTGAGTTTAACGTATTTCTACAAACTGGATTTATCAGCACACCCACTCACACAACAACAGCCACCCACAGAATTATGACCACCACAGTCCTTGTTTTTTCTGATAAAGAAAAATTGTAGCTTCTAATTCTTCCCCTACACGATGGTTTGAATCCCCCTTATGTGTTAGGCATTCCTCCCTGCACCAGCCTTGCACTGTGGAAGAAATGATGTGGGAGAAATCACTCTTTGACCTTATACACAACAAAATTTTCTGAGTTGTTTTCTTTTTCCCCTTCCTCCCAAAGAAGTTCCTGCCATCTCTAAAATATTACAAATTACTCCACCAGTTTTCCTCTCACCTAGTTGTGTTTCTGGCCAAAGCTGAGGAAACAGAGATGAAGGCTCATGGACCTTCAAGTCGCTTAAAGTAGAATGGAGAGCACACATGTGAACAACAATTACAATGTGATGAGATCATTGCTATTATGGAGTTACGTGTGGAGTGCTGTGTGATCCTAGGAGGAGACACACCAGATCTGCCATAAGAACTGAGGGGAAAAGTCACTGGAAAAAAAACTTTAAAAAATGGCAACTTGAGTGAGTGTGTATTTGCTGAGCAGAGGGGGAACGATGTTCTGGGCAGAGAAAGCAGCAACTAAGCAACAGAAAGGAAAGAGAGCTTCTACTCAGCTAACATGAGTAATTCAGTAATGTGGATGTGTGTGTGCCCACATGTGTGAAGGAGTTTTAGTGGAAGTGTTAAGGGATTACATTGAAAGATGCATGTACACAGGTTAGTGAAGTTCAACTGAATAAGTTTTACTCTATCCTGTGGGTAATCTGACACAAAGTGGAGAACTGACCAGCGAAGAATGGGACTAACAGCAGAGAGAAATATACAAGAGTTGAGGCAGGAGATGACACGAGTTGGTAGGAAAGAAGGCAATTAGGAGGCATGTTTACAGGATGTGATGATGGATTGAATGGATGCTGGATGTAAGGTAGAGGGGGGCTAGTGAGGGTAATGTCTAGGATCACAAAAAGATGGTAGAAGAGTAAGTTTCAGGTGAGAAGATTAGTTTAGTAAGGGGCCAACAGGTGGAGATATCCAGCTAGGAACAAAATGTTTTTCTTTGGAGCTCAACTGAGGGAGCTAGTTAGAGAAAGAAATTTGAGACTTATGAGCAACTGAATGTAGACAAGAGTATGGAAGGGGATAAAATTACCCTTGTGGAATAACATGAAAAGAGGACTAAGAACAAAGGGCTGGCAAATCCTAACATTTAAGGTATGGACAAATGAAAATAAAGCTCCAAAGAACACTGAGAAGACCAGAGAAGTAGAAAACAATTCACGTAAAAATAAAAGTTGGAGAAGGAATTGGTAAACAAGACTAATATCATAAAGAAGGTCAGGGAAGAAGAGAAACAAAATTTCCCATCGAATATAACACCTAGGAGGGCATTGATGAGGGTTTCTAGAAAGATGTCAGCAGAATGGTGGGTGTAAGGCCAAAGTACAATAGTGAATAATGTCAATAGAAGAGAAAGAATAGAGACATCTGGACAGTAGCTAGATGGGGAAACTGAGTCTAGGAACCATTTCCTCTAGAAGGTGAAAAAAGAAATCTTTATCAAAACTGAAGACCACATCAATGGGGAATAAGAAGTAGAAGATACAGAAAAGAAGCCATCATTTTTGGAACAAGTTCCCCAAGACAGTGCCAAGAAATATGAGGTAGAACACCAAAGGGTGGTATTAACAGGGATAGTGATACAACATCTTTGCTAAGATAGTGTTCACAAAGGGGCAAGTGCAGTTGAGTGTGAGGAAGAGGAGCCATTATGTTAAAGACAATCAAGCCTTTATTTTCTGGTGAAAGCAGAAACAGAGATGGCGGGGAACTGGGATTGGTGAAGGCTTGGAATATCTATTCAGGAAGTTGGAGAGGGAAAAAACCAGGGCTCGGAAGAGGGGTTGTTTTGAGTTCACATCTCCTGACACCAGATGACCCTGATGCCATGTGATGAGTCTGGCTTTAAGAGGGATGAACTGCAGACTGCTGTGGTGCCAGAGGCGGAGAGGGGCTGGCTCCATCTGTGAGGGAGGGGTGAATAGGAAAATTTTCACAGAGGGTGAACCTAAGCAGGTAAGGAGTGGGCAGCAAGAAAGAGCACAGGAATAGGATGTTCGAAGGCATTTTTGAAAGTGCCTTATTCCTTCCATCTTTACATTTGTCACAGTTATGGGACGCTCCTTATCAAGGCTTAGCTTTTTATTGATGTCACGCTAGAGAGCAAACCATGTAATTCTTGCTTCCAGGAAATATTTCTTCTGGGAAAGTATGAAAGGCATCTCTGTGCTCTCTGAGCTGCCCTGGCCCGACCACAGGCTGGCTCTGTCCAAAATCAAGAGGATTTTCAGATGTTTCTCTGAGTCAGGGAGGTATATATTATGAATCTCCAATCATTTGTTTATCTAATAAAATACTCACACATACTGTCCTTACTATATGCCCAACTCTTCTGAGTCTTTGTAAATATTAATTCAGTCCTCAGAAAAACCCTCATTATCCTCATTTTACAGATGGGAAGGCTAAAGCCTTAAAAAGTGAGGTCTGATTATAGTTTTAAAGCCAGAAGAAGGACTTGAACCTGGGCACTCCAGCTACAGAGTCTGGGTTCTTCTCCACTATGCCAAGCTGTCTTATAATAGGAAATATGCTTAAGAAATCATATGTATATGTATAACTGATTCACTTTGTTATAAAGCAGAAACTAACACACCATTGTAAAGCAATTATACTCCAATAAAGATGTTAAAAAAAAAGAAAAATCATAGAATTCTATGGGGGGAATTTTCTAGATAATCCAATTCCTTCATAATATATTAGAAACATTTAAGTAGGGTTAGCAACTAAGAATTTCAATTTTGTTGTCTTCCTTAAAGACTATATACTGGGGAGGTACGCAGTGTAAAAGTGACTGTTTTTTATGTTAGAGAATGTTTTCTCCTTCCCCTTGAAATATCACCTTCATCTTTGATTTCACAGTGAGTCGTAGGACACTCGTGGGCTCCCTGGATGCCAGCCCTGTTTTGACTCCCTCTGTTTCCAGAGCAGGTGTCTATACAGTTGATCATAGTGCCTCCATTTTGGGAGACTTTTTGAATTAATAGAATATAGACTATTATTAACCAGTTTTCAACTTGGCAAAGCCACACACATATCAAGCCTGCTTGGATATACATGTCTGTCTCTAATAAATTTGATTTTCCTTATTTTTAGCCAGTTACACATCTGCATATGTATTATTAATTGTCATGGATCTGATATTTCTATTGTCATATATATATATATATATATATATATATATATATATATATATATATACACACGTGTGTGTGTGTGTGTATTTGTGCCTGGAAATGATTATCTTCTGTTTAAAATTCAAACAAATTGTTTCTTTAGCTAATAGCCTACTCTGTCTTCAACAGAGATGTTTGTTTTTTTTTAAACAGATTGTGGGATTTGGGGAGTTTGATATTTTGAACATTAAGCCAAATTCTAACTACATTTTTTTTTAAAAAAATGGGAACCCCTTCGATCAAAAGAGAAAGTATCCGTTAACATGAAGCCTTTGGATGTAGTCTAAACAGAAGGATAATGTGTGAATTTGCTAATTATTTCCTGATTCTGAGTTAGCTAGCTTTTTGCCTTCAGCTATGAAGAGGCACACAGCTCACAGAATGCTGTCTCCTAGTAACCAATGAGAAAGAAATGAGTTTTTAGCACAAATCAAATTTTAGAATAGTGCCAAAAGGAGAATGAGAAAGGCAGTTTGATAATGGAACAATTAAAGTTTCATTAAGAAGACACTTTGACTTGGCATATAATTGAGGTAATATTTTCCACTTTGGTATTGGAAAAATGAAAAGGAATAATTTAAAAATTTTCAATGAAAATCAAATAGCAAAAAACAAAACTCCAGACACAAAAACTTTCTTAGTTTCCCCATTGTGGGAGAGGCCAGCCTGCCTGAAGGATAATGCACAAAAGTAACTTTAAGTACTAGTTCTAAGTCTGAACTTTCATAGCAGATCTGTTTCTTATGCTCTTGATAACATCTTCAGGACAGATCCATGACCTAGAATATAGGTGAGAACCTCATTAGTAATGAATAATAGATTACATGAGTCCAGTAACTTACTTAGCAAAATCATTATTTAGTAACTAACTTAGCAAAATCATTTATTCATTCAATTAAAAAATAGTTGTTGACCATCTACTATGTGCCTAGCACTGTGTTAGGTAATAGAGCAACACAATCTACTCTCACTGTGGTTCCACACTACCGAGGAACACAGATAACGACCTGTAATGTCAAATGTGGTTACATGTATTATGGAAGGATAAGTGCAAATTGCCATGGTGACAAATTCTAAAGGGGACTTTGTGTGAGGGCTAATAGATGCTGTGTGTTTGTAAAAGATGGTCTCAAGAAAAAAATAATGTTACTGTGCTAAAAAGCTCGATACCAACCTAATTTAAGCCATAAATTTCAGCATTCATCACATGCTGTATTTCTATTCCACTAAACATAGTTCTCAACTCTGATTACATATTAGAAACACTTGAAGAACTTTAAAACACACTAGCACCTGAGCTCAAGCCACAGATATTCTGATTTAAGTGGTCTGCAGGGGAGCCCAAGCAGGAGTATTTTTAAAAAACCTCTGAAGTGATCCTACCACACAGCCACGATTGAGAACCACCACTCCAGACCCTAAGGGTAGAGACACCTGTCGTGCCTGTACTAATGCCCCATGTCGGTCCCTTTAAGCTGCACTGATTTTGTGTACAATATATTTTTGTAAATTAAACTGAATTGACTTGAAATGTCCTAGAAATGCATAATAAACCACTTTTTCAGTAAAGAAAATCTTACTATTGTCTGTCCTTTCTCCACTTCTATGATAGCAATGTAAACATGATGAAGGCACCCATACCAATCTGGTGAATCATTTGCCTGCTCTCAGGGGTGGCAGGGGTGGGGAGGACAAGAAAGATTACAAGCTTATCATTAAATAACTACAAGGAATTTGGATTAAGAAATATTCAAATTCACCCATGACCTATCTATTCACTCAATTTTCTTTGCTCATGCCATCTCTTCCCATCAACCAACAGTGAGCCAAATTTGCCCAGCATCACCAAAAAATGCACTGACTCAGACATGACAATACTTTTCACCCAGCCAATCCTACCAGCACTTCGTGCCAGACAGAAAGACAAAACATCCAGTCAGCTGAACTCTCTGAATGGCTGAACTGACTGAACTGTCCAAATAATTTGGCCAGGAAGAGACAGGCTTCCCCCAAAAACACAAATTCCCATGGAAACCAAACCAGAAGACAAAGAATATTCAATTTATTTTAGGGCCAGTGATCCTCATGAGACCTTCCTTGAGTTAGTCTGGGTTCTTGGTGTCCAAGCCAGTGCTTTTCTCCATGGCTGGCTATTGCTTTGAGCCATCACTTAAATGGAGCTCAGACAGCACTGGCCTTGAACAGGATCCAAGGAGTTTTCCATGGAGAACTTATGTCTATAGAACTGTCTGCTCACCCAGACTTTATAAATCCTTTGACTATCCAGACAGGAAAAAACACAACACTGCACTGTTATTATTATTATATTCATTGAGTATTATTCTATTCTTTATTTTTTTAAAGGTACAGCTGCATCTTTCTCTCACCACAATATACCTGGAACTTGAAATTTTGTATCTGCTTTTTAAGGCTATTTTAAAGACATCAGTGATTTATATCTTAAATAGTCAAATATAAATTAACCCTTATTGTATATTGTTAGGAAAAAATATATTTTACTGTGAAAATTTACTCTCTAATTTATCGGATTGTAAATTGGGATTTGGGCATACTGGTCTTTCATTATTTAGTGAAGATGAAAGTGGAGGTATAACTTTAAAGTAATACTATTGAGCACTATTAAAAGTGAAATAGAACTTTATATTCCAAACATTCACTTCTTTATTTGCTTACCTAATGCATTAGGAGGAATTCTGTGCAGGACAGAGGAACTACCCTAAGTGTTTTAAACTGGGACAGATTTAAAGTAGGGAATCTGGTGCTTACAAAATTGTCAGAAAGGCTCAAGAAACAGCTTCTAGGCTTGGCATCCTGGAATGACTTCAAGAACAATCAAAATGAACCCACTAAAGCTGCCACTGGAGCTGTGCTGGAAGGAGGAAGCACAAATGACATTGCTCCAGTGGCCTCTCCACATCCAAGAAGCTGGGGAATGGCTATCGGCAGCTGTGATTCCAAGATTGGAAGACATGATCACTGTGCCACCATCTTTGGGACTTCCCTGGAGGTCCAGCGGTTAACACTCCACACTTCCACTGCAGGGGGCACAGGTTTGGTCCCTGATCGGGGAACTAAGATCCCACATGCTGCGTGACGAGGCCAAAAAAAAAAAAAAAAAAAAAGCCGCCATCTCTGTCTCTGCTTCTAGGCACACTGGGAGCTGCAGAATGGACAGTGGAAAACTGAAATTAAAAGACTTCCTATTTCTGTGAGTTTGCTGGCTAGCAGCAATAGCTACAAGCTGCAGGAGAATGGCTTCTGCCTTAGATACACCTTCCAAATCTCAAGGGAGTCAGGCAGTTTGGTGAATCTGCATTGCTTCCAAACCCCAGATGCAAGGAGGTCTGGGAAATATAGTTAATAGCTTTCCAACCTCTTCAACCAGAGGAAGGGTAGACATTATGTATATACACAACAATATAAACAACATAGACTAGGCAGGATCCATTACTTTGTTTACACATTGAAACTGGATATAGGTAGAAGATTACAAATTCTGATGACCCAGAGTCCCCTTGCTTTATTCTTTAGAGGCAAATCAAGGGCTTGTCCTGCACTATTTCAATCCTAGATACCATGTATTCAGACTATGAATTCAAGTTCAAATAATAGTTAAAAAGAAGACACCCTAGAATAGTACTCCCAGGTGTCCAATTACTTAACTTTTCTACCACTGAGCTTGACTTAGATGTCTAATTTTTGTTGTTACACTGCATAAACTCAGTCTCTAGAAGCTCATTGTTCTATAGGACAACCAGAAATTCACACTCAGGGAACATAAGATGAAGTTGCCTTTTAACACGTCTGTTTTTCTGAATGCATTTCACTCATAATAATAATAACTGATACCTCAAAGCAAATAAAGTATTTTATGATGTGGCTTAGTGGTTTGATTCATGCCTCTTCAGGAAGTCAGGAGACCACAACACAAGCCTGTAAAAGAATTAGCCTCTGTTTCTGATTAAACATGTATTTCTTAAAAAAAAAAAAGTTTACTGCTAATTCATATAAGCAGTAGGTTTTTCTGTGCCCTTTAAATAATGAAAGCTATGTGGGTAGTGGCAAAGGATAAAACAAATTAAGCACAGTGCTTCATTTTGAAATGCAGTCTGCAACTGTTTTCATTCAGATTCCTTTATATATATATATATATACACCCTGTGCACCCAGGAAATAAAATGTACCTAGAAAGGTCAATTCATGAAAGTTTATTACAGAGGTGGCTAAAACATATTTAAGCTAAAACATCAAATTTAGAATTATTTATTCAGTAAATTCAATAAGACAAGTCATATTAATGAAATGGTATGGCTACATGTTAGTTTCATCTTTAAAATCACTTTTTAAAACTAACAAAAGCATTTTTCTAATTAATTCAAGTTAATTCAGTGATGAACCTCTGGTCCTTATGAACTACTCACTGGTAACCTTCCATCTTCAAATCTCCTGTTTTCTAAATCTACAATCAGAGAACACATAGAAGAAGGAGGCTTAGATGTTATACATGTAGTGCAATTCCTTATATATTTAATTTTTAAAATCCAACAGTGTCTCATAAACAAAACTATTCAATTTACAAAATCTTGATAAAAGGCACATAGAATGTTGGTGAGGATGAACATTTCAATTGTCAAAATAATTATTCTTTTCAGGCATGTGATACAAATAGTCATGTTCTCATGACACACACACAGACAAAACTTGGAAAAATTTGACAAATATTTGAATATTTAGTTCACTGAATACCAAGTATCTGCATAGATAAACATACCTGTATATTTGTGCTTTTAGTTTCCATCTGTAAGTTTTGTGTAAAACATAATCTTAGCTTTTGAAATACATGCCCACAGTCATAGATGATAATTTTGATAATCATACCATCCCCTTCAGGCATAAGTTTCAGGGTAGGCACTTGGGGAAATGTGTTTGGTCTGTTGCAATTGAATATGTTTGCAAAAGAAGAAGATTTGGGAAATACATTTCAGAAATCATCAGTGCTTCATTGCCATCAGAACACAGAGAAATTCAACATGGCCAAAAACAAAGTATTAAGACAACTAATTTTATTTTATGTATCATGATATAATTAGTGAGTAAATTTAACTGAACATATAACATTAAAGATGAGTGACTACTCCACTTCTTCCACGTGAAGTATGCCCCACTGATGTGCACATCGGCCAAGTGTCTCTGCTATGCCCTCTTTCAGCCCCCAAGGGAGCATCATGCTTAATCTGACTATTGAGTTTGGAAGGTGAAACTAGACACAAGTTTCTCAGCCTCTTCCTGATCCGTCCGTCCTGTAAGTATAAGGCCTGCAAGAAGCATGCGCTCTCATCTGTGCATTTTTGCTCCATGTTTTAGAGGATCTTGTCCCAGTTGAGGAAGCTTGGGATTTTCCAGTCCTGCTGTTATTGGCAATCACATTCTCCAAAAACAGATTTAGTAGTTTAACAAAAGAATAATAATTGGTCAACATCTTTTGTGGAGATTTTTTGTTTTGTTTTATTTTCTTTTTATTGAATTTCACTTTATTATGCTGCACAGATACTGCTTATTTTTTACACATTGAAGATTCCCAGCAACCCTGTGTCAAGCAAGACTATCAGTGCCATTTTTCCAACAACATCTGCTCACCTCATATCTCTTTGTCACATTTTGGTAATTCTTGTGTTATTTCAAACGTTTTCATTATTGTTATAATTGTTATGGTGATCTGTGATCAGCCAATCTGATCTTTGATGTTAGAATTATAAATGTTTTGGTATTTTTTAGCAATAAACTTTTTTAATTAAGGTATGTACACTGTGTTTTTAAATTTTGTTAAGTTTTTACTTTTATTGGATTTTTTTATTGATTAACTATTAACTATTAACTATACTTAATCAACTATTAAGTATAGTTGATTTACAATGTCATGTTAGTTTCAGGTGTACAGAACAGTGATTCAGTTATATATATATATATATATACATACATATATTTTTTTTCAGATTCTTTTCCCTTGTAAGTTATTACAAAATATTGAGAGTAGTTCCCTGTTCTATACAGTAGGTCCTTGTTGGTTATATACTTTATATATAGTAGTGTGTAGAGTGATGGAAATCACTGCCACAGAACAGAATAAAGAAAAAAGAATGAAAAGAACTGAGGATGAGGACATTTTAAGAGATCTACATCTTTTGAATCATTTGTTTTTTCAATTGGTTCAGGATTTATGTAGGTTATAAGAGTCCTATTTATTGGACCTCTTTAAGCCCAATATAAGATGTAATTTTAAATTGCCTTAAAAAAAATTTGAGTCTCCCAAGAAACCTCAAGTTCATCAAAACATTTATGACTTTATAAATCTATGTACATAAGCCAAAAAGACTCTATATAAAAGGCTTCCCATGATTATAGTTTTTACATGGTCTTTTTTTCCCTTATGAAGAAATGCAGGTAGAAAACTCAACCAATCTATATTTCTTCTTTATATGAATCATCATGAAAATGTGTCTTTTCATTTGAAACTATTATTATCAAAATCAGAACACATAGATCACATACTTAACATAGTCCTTTGTTGTTGTCTAATAAAAGATGGATAGGGGATTGATTTACAAGCTTTCTTAACTTCAGATTCGTTGCTTACCTCTACAGTCTGAATGTTTGTATCTCCCCAAAATTCATACCTTGAAATCCTAACCCCCCAAAGTGATAGTGTAATAGGTGGGGTCTTTGGGAGATGATTAAGTCATGAGTGTGGAATTCCCTCATTGGTGGAATTAGTGCCCTTATAAAAGAGATCTCACAGGGCTACCCCCTTCCTACCATGTGAGAATATAATGAGAAGTCCGCAATCCAGAAGAGGGTCCTAACCCAATCATGCTGAAACCTGATCTCAAACTTCCAGTCTCCAAAACTGTGAGAAATAAATTTCTGTTATTTATAAGCCACCCAGTCTATGATATTTTGTTATAGCAGCCCGACAGGACTAAGACACTTCCTCTGCCAAGAATTCATAAATAATTAATGAAGGCCTATTTTGTTAATTATGTAAAGATTTGTTTTAATTGTGCTTTCTATTGCCATTTTTATGCAAAATAAATTGAAATAAGGATTAAGTAATTTCCAGTTAATCTGATCAATGTAGACCACCAAGCTTATTAACTCAGGTCAAAGAAGTAGATCCTGGTTGTCTGAATTGATCAAATGAGTAGATGGTGAACAAATTCCCTATGTCTTTTATACTGTGGTGATGCAATTGAGCAATTTATACTAATTTTTCCTCGTCTTCTTGTTCTTGAAATACATAGTGAAATTTGTCTAACAACCTCTAAAGCCAAAATGGAAAGCTACTTAAATTAATAACATGTGTTTATATTTCTCAATCTTAAGGTACTGTGGATACAGATTTGTGAAGCCACACTTCATAACCACATCAACGGAGGCTCATGTGGCACACACCTGTGGAATTTGGGACAATCTACATGCTTTCCATTCCGTATCATCTTCAAGGTCAAAAAGGACTCTCCCTGTGTTATAAATGATTGGTCTCTTTTGCAAAATGAAGAAAACCATGTTACTCTCCATAGTTAAAGAAAAAGGAATATTCATTTGGATAAACAAATAGAAAACTAAGAAACCTAAAAAGTTTAATGACTATATACCCTTGGGAATGCAATCCTGTTTCACTGTGTTTTATTTGAACATCTGGACTACAAGGTCTTTTTATTTTTTTACCTCCGTAACATAAGGAAGTATTCATAGCATCCTGGACAACTGACCTGCAGTTTCAACAGTCACTCTACATGCATTCTCAATATTCACCTATTTAATTCACTCACACATTCATTCAAGAAGTGGTACTATTCATTAAGCTAGGAACACAGTGATGAACAACACGAAATTGCTAACCTCAAGTTTTATTCTCTTCGGAGGAAGTAAAACGGCCAAACAACAGGTCTCAGTAAGCATAAAAAAATGATATAAAAGAAATATATGTACAGGGGACTACAGAAGCATAGAAAAGGGACTGAACCCATTTAGTGGTAGGGACCAGAGGAGGGGAGGTAACAGTTGATTTTGATTTTGAAGGATAAGTAGAAGAATAAGTAGGAGAGAGCTAGGCATGTGAGGGAGAGAGTAGTCATTGCATGTGGTGATAATAACATGAACAGAGCCCAGAAGAATAAGAGTGTATTTGAGGAATTACAAATAGTTCAATCTTGGAGAGGTAGGTAGGGAGCAGCACTTTATGTGCTGAGCAGGTTGAACTTTATTCTGAAGGTAATTTGGAGCCAATGAGCATTGGAATAATTGACAAGCTTTGACAGTGGACTGGGAGTGTAGGCTGAATGAGGGCACGGGGTCTAGGATGACTGGTAGCTTCTTCTATGGCAAACTGAGCAGTGGTGTTTCCTTTAATTGAGATGGCATACAGAGAGGAACAGCTTTGCAGGAGGGAATGACTTCAGTTTTCAATGTGTTGCTTTAGAGATGTTGGAGGACCATCCATGTGGAGATGTCATCCAAGAACATGTTTATACTAGTCGAGAGCTCAAGAATGAGATTGAAGCAGAAAATCAGCCTCATTCAAAGATCCAAGAAAGGATTCAATTTCAGAAAGCTAACTTAAGGGTGTCACAAATTCACATCTGATGCACAAAATTTCTCTCATGGGTCTGCATTTTATTTTATTGGAAGCCATTCCCTCAAAGTTTTCAGAAAAGTGGTAAGTTTGCAATAGTTCATTTAGGAGATTAATTTGTCCTAAATGTCCCCTGATGTTGCCAGGGGAGAGCCATTCTGAAAGCACCTTCTTCTGAGAGTCTCCAGAATGGTGGCCCTTCATAGTGCCAAGTATGGGGTAGAGGACTGGGAAGATGCACTGGGATACAACAGACAATGAGACAGATAAGGTCCTGCTGTCAGGAAGCCTACATTCTAGAGGGGGAAAGGTGACAAAGCAAGTAAACACAATTAGCAAGATGATTAACAATTATCAAATGGGGGAATAAGGGGAGGCATCTCTTGGAAGAGTTGTTTAAGAAGAAACCTAAGCGTAAGGATGGGATAAGAATCTCAAAGTAAGCGAGAAAAGAGCTCAGGTATATAAAAGGGATATTGGAAAGATGCTGAGCTGGTGGACCCTAGCACTCCCCAACAAGACTAAGCACTTACAACTTCATTCCCTGACATAATGTATGCCCTGTAACAGAAAACTATGCCTTTTGTAGAAATTAACAACAACAAAACTGTTAAAGTCAGAAAATCCATCTTTTCTCCAACAGTTGACTATGCTATTTTAAGCATTGAGAAGAACCCTGTCAAGACTGGAGAAAATGGTTGGGAGTCTCAATTACATTGACTCACAAAAAAAGTCCCTAATCAGAGTTACACATGGCATTTTCCCAGTTAGTCTGACATTCTTAGAAACATTCTTCTCCAACTCAGGTATTTTTCCAAAGAGTTTATCACTGAAAATTTCCCCACACTTGCCAAACCAAGGACTAATGACAGAAGTTTGGGTTTGGTTTTGGGGTTTTTTTCCCATTATTTTTGCTCTGTAACATTCTTTAGTCTCTCAATTTCTTTACTCTCTTTAGATATCACTTATTATGTACTATGTACATGTGTAATAGTACATGTGGTAGGCAGAACCCTAAGATGACTCTCCACAGTTTCAGGCCCTTGATATACACACACAGTCTACCAGTTATTCAATCAAACTCCAACCTACATGCTGCTGCAATGAGATTTTGCAGATGTAATTAAGGACACAAATCATTGAACTTTAAGATAAAGGATTACCAAGGTGGCCTGATTTAATCACATGAGACTTTTATAAGCAAACAGTTTTCCCTGATTGATTGCAGAAAGAAAAGTCAGAGATTCAAAGCGTAAGAAAGATTTGATGCATGGTTGCTGCCTGAAATGGCCATGTGTCAAGAAACTTGGAGAAACCCAGAGAGTTGAGAGTAATTTCTGACCAACATCTACAAGGAAAATTGAGAACTCAACAACCAGTGAACTTGATGAGGACCCCAACTCCAACCAACACCTTGATTGCAGCCCTGAGCAGAGAAACCATTGAAACCATGCCCAGATTTCTAACCTACAGAAACTGTGAGATATTATACTGGTGATGTTGTAAGCCACTAAATTTATGCTGATTTGTTTTGCACCAATGGAAAACAAATACAGTGCAGAAGAAAAATAATAAAAAATGAGAATTTCATCTTCCTCTTTTTAGCAAGAAGTTTTGTCCATAGTTTGTCATCTTATGTGTAACACAATTTAGATAATTTATAGTTAATACTTTTCTGGTGTTAATTTATTTGGTCTTTGGGCAGGGCAGTGGTGCAGGATGGGAAAGACAGTACACTGTCTCTTCTTTTTAGAACTGAGTGACTATAACTTATGATAAAAGCCAGTTTTCCAAGAAAAAATGCAAATGTAGCAAGAATATTTCAGAGAATAGTACCAGCCTGCCCTAGTAGTACCAAATGTAAGGGAAAATAAAGAGAGACTAATTGGAGTTCATGAAGACAGAAAAGATACCTGCCTTGGGAATGAGTGTTTTTTGTTGCCAGTAAAAGATCCAGCTGTGGGAAATTATGACAGTAAAAGAGAAGCAGGTTAAACAAGTCTTTGTTGCCCTCACAAATCCTTCCCCTGACGTAAATTGTGCTTCGTTTGTCCGTTCAATGCCGTCACAGAAGAATGAAACCATATCATATTCTTAATGCCAGGAAACTTAGGACAAACCATTAGCAAGCCATTCCTTTAAAACAGCTGCTATGTTTCCAGTCTTTATAATTTTGTTTAACTTCCTGGAAAGAATAACATATGCAAGTCCGCATCTTCCAAACTCCAATGTTTGGGCTTTTTGAAATGTTTAATTAAATGTTAGAATAGTTTTAATAAAAATATGCCAAACTCACCTTCTTTTACCCACAGTGTTTATGAATGTTTCTATATCGCTATATCACTTAAAGAATTGCTCTGGAGAAAAACAAATTATATGTCAAAATATTTTCATATTTCAATGATATTTTTTAAATAGTGATATGATAGTTCAACATATTGGATTATGTTATTTTAACTCTACCTCTTCTTAGAACACAGATTAGCTAATGCATATATTTATGGATGCTGAGAGGATCCAGACCACCTGGCCTGTTTATCACTATGGCCTTGAACAGGTAAGGCAACTGAAGCCCAGGAATCATCAACAACTCTCCTATGATACCATGGTGGCAATGGCTGATGAAGAAAATATTTTTAGGTGAAAAATTGTGTTTAAAGAATCAGACTAAAGTTTCTTACCTGTGTGTTCTGTTTACATTAAACACAACCTGTATCTGTTCCCAACCTCTCAGCTTGGATCAGGACTATATGGAAGGCAGTGACCTCACTCCCAGGTAGAAGAGAATCAGGCAGCAAGATTCCAGTTCCACCTGGGATCTATATCAGAGCAGTGTAGGCAAACATTTTCTGTAAAAGGCCAGATAGTAAATGGTTTTGGCTTCAAGGACCAAGAAACAAAAATATTATATAAATTACTTATTCAACAAGAGAGAAAACAAATGTCCATAAAGTTTTTATTGATGAAATTCAAAATACAGTAATAATTGAGTATAATTTTTTGGTAATATATGTCTACTAATGAAAAAAAATGGAATTCTTTTAATTTCAGTTAATGAAGTTCAAGTTCACAGGTAAAAACACTTCCTAGGTTGTGGGCCATAGTATATTCTCCCCTGTTTTTGAGTGTGGCACTGTATAGCACTATCCAAATGTCCTCCCATATAGCCCCAGGAAAATCTGTGCCAGATTTCTTAAGAGAGGAGATGTAAGATGTAATATTCTTAGGGAAATAAGCCCTTATTAATATAAGGCTGAAACACAAAAACAGCAGTTGCGGTACCACTGAAAGAGGTCACAGTCTAGCAAATTGAAAATGGAGCTGATGGAACAGCAAGAAGACCTTGAACATGTCAAGAATATATGCATGATCAAGGGGTTCTGGGAGAATGAGGCCTTGGTCCAGCCTCCTTTTGTGTAGATATTCTTAAGGCAAAACCTCTAAAATTGTTCTCATGTTATACAATTGTGTCCTTTGATTGCCTTCCTCCAAGACAGCATGCCCTGGATGATAAAGGTCACATTATTTGCATTTTTATACCAGTTATGTCTGTTCTCAAACTTTGAGTCTTTGATGTTGAGATTCTCCTGCTTGTCTCAAATCTTGCTCATTCTGTTCTAATTCTTTAGAGGTGATCAGTTTTCTAAGAAAGAAAGAATTGGTTCACAAGGTCAGATATTTTTTAAAGTTTTTTGGAAATGAGGGTCAGAGAACAATGTGGGATTTGGGGGAAGAGGGAACCCAGACAGGGAATGTTCACTTACCAGACACATATTTGCTGAATGGATGTTCCAGAACTCGTGTGTCATGCCATTAATGGACATGACACTGATGGGATGCAATAAATCTCCAGAGTCCAGTGGGGAGCTAAGGTTGCAGTCCCAGAAAAGTTGCTAAATAAAAGTGTGGGAAGATTCTACAGATAAATTTTATTTCTAGCAGGAGTTGTTTTTTTTACTGGAGTTGGTCAACACAATGCAACTGCCACTATCCTCATGAACAGTATTGGCTTTGAGGATACCTTTGGGATCCCTGAGTGATCACAGAACCTGTGTTCACTCAAGGCATTGGTTGCCAGATATAGAATGTGAACAGAACCCATAACTGACTCTGCATCACTTTCTCTGGCTCCCTCGTCATAAATCTAACACGTTCTTCTACCGTATGAGACGGGGAAAGCTTTGTCAAGAATGAAGGGTATAAGAATTCACCTGACTTGCAACAAACAGGTTGTTAGCCTGTTGCAATTTCATGGAGATGGTCAAAAGACACCAGACTCATAGATCAAAGAGAAAAATCTTTATTACTCAAGGCACAGAAAGGAGGATGGGCTTCACACTTTCCCATGCGTATGCTGCACACACAGTAATTTTGCATCATAGATGAGCAACCCTTTGCTTATGAAACCCCATTTTTTTTATAATGAGCTGCAGGCAAACTGTTCGACCATTGCTCCAGAGGGAAACGTTGCCCATATTAAAGTGAACAGTAAGCAAATCTGCCTTCTGCACCAGAGAGAGAAGCTCTCTCTACCTTGCAAGGCTATTTGCTCTACAGACATCTTTGAAAAGATCACCTGGGATGACAAAAAGATCATCAGCGTCTCTGTTTGCAAGACATGCAGAAATATAAGAGACCCATGGAGAATTGTCTCCCAGCAGACCCAGACTTGCTTAAATTAATCAATGTTCCATTTATTCCTTCACTGAACTTCCAGATAATAAATAAATTGTATCTAACTAGCTTGCTTTCCCCCTACTTCTCATCACACCGACATTAGTTGATCAGTCAGAAAGTGAGCAATCATTTACCGAACATCACTTTAAGATGTGTCTTTATTCCTACACAGCTCAAAGTCTTTAGGAGAAATGTTGAGTGAGTCATGACTTCTAACCACTCCAAAACAAGGGTGCCTGAGCCAAGCCACTCTGACTTCTTGGATTCGATTTTTGCTTACATCTTATATGTCACTGAGTGCTTGTCACTGACCAGCACTCAGTGACATAGCCTCACATAACAGAGAAGGTTGAGAAATGAGTCCATTGTCTGGAATAATACTAGGGTTATGATACTAAGGAAAAAAATGAATATGAATATGGTGTGCAATTAACACACAAGAAGGAAATTTTTAAAAGCTGGAAGGATGATACATTTTTGGAAATTATTCTGCTGGTACAATACTAGTTTTCCCCCAAATAGGAATTGGGTATTCCTGTTGTGTTAGGTAATTATTTAACCAAACCACCAGAAGTTAGAAAATTAGGTTAGATCATGCTTACTCATTCCATTAAACAGAAAAAAAAAATTAATCTTAGTTTAGCATTTTCACGTGCCATTATGTGGTAGCTGTCATGTAGTAGTAGTCTAAGAGCATAAGCAATTGCTTTAAAATTAAAGCAAGACCAATATTTTTATAGATTATACTCCATTTAGTGTTATTATAACTCAGTGACTATATTTCCCTTTGCTGTATAATATATCCTTGTTGCTTATCTATCTTATACATGGTAGTTTGTATCTCTTAATCCCATACCCCTATCGTGCCCTTCCCCCTTCCCTTTTCTCGCTGGTAACCACTCATTTGTTCTCTATATATGTGAGTCTGTTTCTGTTTTTTTATATACATTCATTTGTTTTATTTTTTAGATTCCACATTTAAGTGATTACATGGAGTATTTGTCTTTCTCTGTCTGACATATTTCACTAAGCATAATACTCTCTGGGTCCTTCCACATTGTTTCAAGTGGCAGAATTTCATTCTTTTATGGCTGAGTAGTATTGCATTGTATATATGTATATATACCACATTTTCTTTATCCATTCATCTGTTGATAGACACTTAGATTGTTGGTTATGGTAAATAATACTGCTATGAACATTGAGACATATGTATCTTTTTGAATGAGTGTTTTCACTTTCTTTGGTTATATTCCCAGAAGTGGAATTACTGGACGATATGGTAGTTCTATTTTTATTTTTTTGAGGACCCTCCATGTTGTTTTCCACAGTGGCTGCACCAATTTACACTCCCACCAACAATGTACAAAGATTCTCTTTTCTCCACATCTTTGCCAACATTCTGTCTTTTCACCAATGAACTGGAGAAGGTAAGTACCTTCCTCTCTCCTTATTATCTATATCATTCAGATGAGAAACAAAAACAGAGACTTAGGGAAAACAATCAAGCTATAAGTTTGAGATGGTTCCAGGACCTAACCTGAGCCTTTGGTTCCATATTGATTGTTCTTTCCTTTCCATCACCCATTGCATTCTGTCCTTCAGCCTCTCAACAAAAATCTAAAATTGTTTTCTCCCTCTGGTGAAAAATAGGTCTTCCTCATAGAACTGTGTCTTGATTGGTTTTGAAATTGCACATTGCTTTGTTAGTGGCCTGAGAATAGAAATTAACTTTGTCTTTGGAGGTTCAAAGACTGGGGATACCACCAGGACCTTCCTGACTGAAATGACCACTATCAGGACAATCTATTACTCAATTTAAATAATTAGTGGGGTGGTAGACAATCTAATAAAAGTTGAATTTTTCCTTTCAGGAATTCAGCATGTATAACTCTGGCAGAGGAGGTGGCAAATTTGTGCCTTGATTATTGTTGTCAGAGAATCCAGTGACAGAAATGCTCATTGATGGGCTGGAGAGTTTGAGACCACAATGAAATGAGACAAAATGATGATTTATTAACAGAAAAATTTCAGAAAGAAAGGGATAAGTTCAAGTATCTGTTATGTGGAATAAAATAATGGTATTTGAGAAATAGTCATCAAAGTTGCAATGCTTAACTTTATCAGACAAAGGCCAAAGGGACTGACTATGTAAATTTCATTCTTGATGGGGGCCAGTTGGACTGAAGTCTTTTGGGAAAATGGAGGACTGGAAAAAATAATACATTTTTGCCAAATTTAGAATTGAGACTGACAAATATGATTGTAATTTGGGGGGGGGCACTTAGATATTCAGATGTGCAAGTAAAAAAATAATGTGGGGTCACAGTTGATTCAAGTTTTTAGAAATAAAGTGTAGAATTACACTTACACAACACATGAATGCTTGTAAAGATCTGTGGATAAATGCACTTTGATGTGAGTCAATTACATTTATTCTAACAATTATTCCAGTGCAATTAAGAATTTTTAACAATTAAGAATCAGATGTAAGACATAATAAAATGAACATTTAGGTAATGCTGGATGTGTGTGTTCAGAAACTTGAACTGTATATACTTCTTAAGACCTTTATAAATAGAGTTGTTGTACTAAATTAGATCTTCTCTCAGATGCATTGGACAGAAGCACATACATCTCCTGAATTTTCCTGAACTGGTAGAAGCACTTGTAGCTGCTGAAGAAAAGACAGTGTGGGGTAGTGGATACGTCTCTGTACTAAGATCCCAAAGACTTGACTTTGAATTCAGGCTCTCCTATCTGTTAGATAGGTGCCTTTGCACCAGTTAATAAAACTCCCTGAGTTTAAATTTCTTTATCCTTTTACCTAGATAGCATGTATCACTAAAGGGTATTGATGTGATAATTAAAGGAGATCATTTCCCTAAGTAAAAAGTGTTGGCAGGTAATAAGCTCTATATCAGCCAGAGTTCCAGGAAACAAATGGTAAACTCCAACAGGGTCACTGGGAAAAGTTAAATGAAGTGACTACTTACAAACAGTGGGTAGGGTGAAAAGAAATCAAAAAAGAACACTGAAACACCCCAAGCAAGAAAAATGAGGAGCTAGAACTGAAGTGGGAAGTAAGGATGCAGTTTTCAGAACCCAGAAAGCTGTAGCTTCCGTCATAGGTATAGAAGTGACTGCTTGCCTAGAAACTGGTGGCCTGCAGTAAAAGTGAGAAAAAAGTATTATCCTGCAGCCCAGCAGGAAGATGGCTGAGGGAATCGGCATCCCATGCTCTCTTCTACCATCTTTAGATCTCTCATTGGAAACTCCCATTGGCTGAGCTCAACCAGAAATCAGAAAGCAAGGGTGCTCAGGGCTTACTCATCATAAAAGTCACAGGAGAAGAAGAAAGAGAAGTAAATTATAGTTGCTGACCCAATTCTAAAGAAATTTTGTTGCCCCCAGCTCATAGATACTATTAGGATCGGAGTCCACCACTAAATGGAGGAAAGTAAATAGGCTATAACAATATGGCCGTCATTGTGTCTCCAACACAGCCAGCCACCTTGCTTGTGTCACATGCACACTTCAAACTCAGGAGTTTGGAAACAGAGGCAAAGCTGTATACAAACAGAGAGAAGAGCAGGAGGTAGGGAAGTGTTTGGTAGAGCCCACCTTCTCTTGGGTGCAATCCCATATTTTAAGGAGGCAAGACCTGTGCAATTATGAACTTTGGTGATTGATTAGCAACTTGTCAATGGAGCAAACTCCATGAGTTTTTGTGTATTGTTTGTTTTGTATCATAGGTTTGTTTTTCCAATTATAGCTTCAATTTCTTGAGTACTTACTATGTGCCAGGCAATAAGCAATCTATGTATTTTTTTCCTTAATCCTCATAAAGACCATATTAAGTAAAATTAAGAAAATTTCAAAATAAAATGCACTTGACCGACATTAAAGCCATATGCTTCACTTGAAGGTTGTTGGACTGAATCAAGTCACAAGTAAATTATCAGCCTCCCCACCCACACCCACAAAGGATTGATTTTAACAGAAGAGACAGTGAGTTTCATTACAAAATGTACCTCAAATCTACTCTTTTCCACAAAGCCAATGTCATCACACCAGACTGTAGTTGCAGGAATCTCTCTTTTTTCATTCTTTGATTCATTTTACTTATGAAGCATTAACTGAACACTGATCCTGTGCCAGGAGGTGTTGGGCCCTGGGGTCCCTGGGGCATAAAGATAAACGTGTCTCAAGCCCCGTTTATAGAGGGGCGCAAATCTGAATGATAGTGCATGTGCAAATGTGTGGTATTTAAGTCCGTGTTGGGGCAAGTCCAGAAGTTATTCCTCACATCCCCACCCCCTCGCTCCCACACACAAATGTGGTGGTGTGAACTGAGCTCTATGTTGTCTTAAATTTAGCATCACACGTTATATTAGGAGTCTTTTTGTTGCAAGTAATGAAAGTCCTATGCAAATTATCACAAGCTTAAAAGAGGAATTCACAGCTCCTGTAGCTGGGAATACCACTGGTATAACTCATGAGATGGAAGGGGGACATGCAGAAACTGAGACCCCTTTCAGCATCCACCTCCTTACTCTGGTTTTTATTGGTTTCTTTCTGTAGGTAGCTCCTCCCCGTCTAGCTGGAAACATGCTTGCCAGCAACCCAGTTTCATATCCTCCCAAATGAAAAAGATAGTTTCTCTTTACATGTTGATATGTTAACTGGAAAAAAAGAAATCACTCTAGTTGGCCTTACAAGGGACATATGGCAAGCCCTAGACTATTTGGTCAAGGTCTGTATGACCTGTGGACAAGAGACCCACAGGAGGTTGAGAGGCAAGGCAGAATGGGCTTGTCAGGGCGTATGACCAGAAGGAAGACGCAGATACTCTGAGAACACAGCCCACTAGGATCACTCAACGTCTGAAAGCCATTATACTATATAAATGTTTTTGCAAAATGAAATGTTATACATTAGGCCATCATGACTCACATTTTGTCCACTATACAAAAGTCTAGAAAATGGTAGAAACTAGAAAGATTGGAAACCTATTTTAGGGATAAAATATACTAAGTAGGAGGACATAATCTATTTCCATTCTTGTTAAAATCACTTCTATAAGAAGGAATATATATGTTTTTACTCTTGTCTTGTTCCACTACAGTCCGGCATGTAAACTATGTCACACCTTATATTTTGTGAACCAGAGGCCCTGCTCTTTTTTATTACCTTAGACTTTGAGGAATCAGCAATCACAAGTGCCTCTATTATTTTCTCTGTTCAAAAGCTCTGTACACTATGCCTAAGGAATCCAGTATGGGATATATCCCTACAAGCCACAGGTTTCTTTCCTGCCAGAGGATCAGGAAGAGGAGGGTGGAGGTGAGAGGTGATCAAGGGACAGGATTGGTGGTGACAGAGCTTAGAGCAATCACAACTTTCTCTTCACCATTTAGTTTCTGTTTTCTTTACCTGTGTAGATCTATCTTCACTACTACTTATGTTAAAGAAACACAAATGTACTCATGATTTCCTTGGATAGTTTTTAATGTGAATTAGCTCATTAATAAATCACATGTCTTTCCTTTCTCTCTCTGTCATTACATAACTTACGCAGCACATGAAACAAAATAGAAACATTCGTGTAGACATGACAATCATTTATGCTTTATTTCTCACATAAGTGTAGTTATCCCATTTTTGTCATCAAAAATGTGTAATATTGAGAGCAAAAAGAAAGAGGAAAAGAAAGAATGTAAAGGAGGGGACGTGTGTCCTTTCTCATTTGCATTTCTGGATCTCTTATCATCCTCATCACCCTACCAGACCTTGGCTTATGTAACCATTTTCTAGTGCCAGCATTTCCTACTCTCTAATGATAAATATTCATCTCCTATCTTCTGACCTCTTATAATCTGCCCCCTTGCGACTAGGGAGACCTAGGGCAGAGACTGAATGACTTGTTATGTAATTTAATAAGGAATCCAAGAACACTTTGGAGGAACCCAGAATTCACTGAAACTAACAATGTTTGCAGATTTGAGTTCTATTTCAGTATAATTCATAATCTTCGGAATCTCTTAAACCTAGCTTAATTTTTTGCACTGTAAAGGCCTTGTTCACCAGAGAAAGTACTGTATAATAAATAGCAAGGAAGGAGTACAGGGCACATGTGCGGTCATAATTCAGAAAAGAGAAATCACACTATTGTAACAGCACAAACGAGGTCATTGTGGTGCCAGGGCCATAAGAGTCAGCATGCTCAAGGTGATAGCCACCAGCCCTTGATCAGCAATTTCCAGTTAGTCAGACACATGGCCAAGGACAGAGGGCAAAGCATGAAACACATATCAGCAATAAGTCAGGAGCAGAATAATGGAAAACTTAAAAAAAAAAAAAAACTCTACTTGGAAACCAGAGATAAAACCAGGAACACAGGTCACAGCTGAGAGAAATGAAGCTAAAAGTGGAGAAACCATGGGGGAGCTGAGTCACAGGCCCAAGAACAAAAGCCAGGGCATAGAGCATGGAACACCATGAGTCAGCCATCTTCTGGATAACGAGCAAGGAAAGAGCTGCCCTTGGAAGGTGCTGGATAGCTCTGCTTCTGAGTCTTAACAGTGACCTGGGGCTGCTTTGGGACCTGCCATCTGATACTTGAGAGTCTAGTGGACACAAGGACCCCCAGGAGAAGTAGCTTTAAAAGAATTCAGATCCCACCAAAAGAAGGAGGGTTATTATTCCAAAATGTGTTCATGTAATAAAGAAATAAGATCTGAGAGCAGACATTGTATGCTTTCTAATCTTTTAAATTTAAGGTATGTCTTATGGCCCAGAATGTGGTCTATCTTGGTGAATGTTCCATGCGAGCTTGAGAAAAAAATATGTGTATTCTGCTGATTTTGGATGAAATAGTCTATAGATATCTATTATACCCAGTTGATTGGTGGTGTTGAGTTCAACTATGTTGAAGGAAGGAAGGGAGGGAGGAGGAAGGAAGGAGGGAGGGAGGAAGGAAGGAAGAAATTGAGGAGGCAGATGGGACCAGATGGTAGTGAACTAGACTGCCAGGCTGAGGACTTCAGTCAGCAAATTCACACCCTGAAGTTTCTTTGGAGGAGTAGAATAACCTCATATAAGCAGAATTGTGTACATTAAAAAAGAGATTTTCTGTTGCACTCTGAACCTCATTTATATTTAAAATGTCTGATTTAATTGTTGCACAGTAATATTTAAAAATCTTATAACATAGTAGAATTCATAAATCCTATAAAATGCTATGATAATGAAAAGCTAAAACAATTGGTAAAGAAAATAATCCTTTTCCAAAATTTCCCAAACTTGCTTCCTCAAGTTATTAATATGTATTAATGAATATATAATTAATAATTAAAATATATTCTTATATATATGTATGTGGATGTGTATTCCAGTAAGTTTGAGAAACACTAGGAAAATACTTAACAGATTTCTTTACTTCAGAACTAATGTTATTTACATCTCCCAAAATGGGATCTATTTACATCCTTCTCCCAAATTGTTTGACCCTGTACAATTTGTTCTTGAAATACCTGGAGACATCTTTCCTGGAGCTAGTATTCATTGAAACATCAGTTTGAAAGATTCCATTTTAGTTTACTGGTTTGTTCCTAAGAAACCAAGCAGTTTGACTGATTCTGTTCACTGAATGGGACCATTTGGACTAAAGGAAGCATTCAGGGGCAGAATCCACCATCTCAAAATTGCCAAAATCTTGGTATTTTTCCTAAGAAAATGGTTCATGCATAGTACACAAAATGTCTTGTGGAGGGAATGATTTCTTGCTTTCAGGATTCTGAAGGCACATCAGGATCTTTTGTTCTCTTGTGGTAATTACTTTCAAATTCCATTTTCAAAGCTACTTCTTAACAGGTGGCCACATAAGTTTATGTACCTTATGCAATGAGTATATTTTCAGACATTGAAAAATCAAGAACTGTGATATAAGCCTTGGAATGCATCTAGGTTTTCTTTTAACCTTGGTCATGAATCAATGAATTGTGCTGATCCTTGAAATCCAGATCTACAAAATGAGTCTAATAATCCCTATTCTTCCACTAAAGTGAGTCAAGGAGGTGAAAGTTTCTGTAAACTGTTTAGCTCTCTGCAGACGTAAATGGTACCAACCAGTAACTTTTGTTATAAACAATACATTTAGCACCTTATTAAACTGAGTAGCTTAATCATTGACATAGTTTATTCACCTAAAATTGCATACTCTTTGGGTATATATGTACATCAAAACCAAGGTCACATAAAAAAGAAAGATATAAGTCAAAATCCCCATAGATTGTCAATTGAACTTAAGTCACATTGTGTAGACCTGTTTAGGTATCAGGACAACTCATCCATTCACCTATAATCTTTTGAATAAAGATACCAAAAAACAGGAATATTTCCCCTTAAAGTTGCATTATTCACATCATCTCATAAACGTTTTATGTAACTGATTCACTCATGCTGTTAGCTCTAATTTCTTGTTGACCTCGTCCCTCTATAAAACCGTGACTGGGAATAAAGGGAGAGGATTGGTTATAATGTCTGTGACACAAAATATGGACTCATATTTGACCTAGGCACAGATTCTGAGTATTTTTATATTACTCTGCAAATTAAAAGCATGCTGTTGACGCACATAGTCAATAAATCAACATGAAATATTGGATTCCTTCCCTAGTTGTCCTCTTTACCAGGGTTTCTAATAGAAATTCCCATATTCCAAACGCAGCTTATTGAGACCTCAAATCTGAACTTAATCATTGAACTATAGCCGTTGTTAAAAATGTCACAGCTGAATGTTAAAAACTGGTGCTAGAAGAGAGATCTGTTCCCCAGGCACTTTTATCTGATTTCTAAAAATGTACTTGATAGGGTTTTGGGTTTTGTTTTGCCTTTTCAGCTGACTCTTGAGAAAGAAAAACTGTCAACATTTACAGCAAGAATTTAAAAACTAACTGAGCAAGACACCAACACAGGATTTGAACCTACTAATTGTCTAATAAAGTAAACCATTTCCCCCCTCCCCCCAAAAAATGAGTAATTAGAAAATAAGCTTCAATCAAAGCTTAATCTATATGTTTTCTAAAGCTAGGAAAATAAAACAAAACCAGAAGATCCAAATATTTTGCAAACACAGCCTAGACAGTTCATTTGCTTCAAGTCCCTGATTTATAGACATTATAAACAATTGGCCAAAGCAATAGACTGCTGGAGCTTCTTCAAAAGAATGATGCAAATAGCAGGAAGAAAATTAATAAGCAACAGATGGACACATGAGCATTCTGTGTAACTGGCTGTGAGTACAGCACGTGCTGTTTTGTTTGTGCATGTGTCTCTTTGACATATGCAGTATTTGTATCTGTAGATATCATACAAAAAAATCACCATCACCAAAGAGGCTTGGATTTTATCAGTAACTATAATTTTAACAGAAGTGAGAAAGACAAGTACTCAGAGTGAGAAAATATATTTTTCCTCTCAACAGAATACCCCATTTCCTCCAAAAACAAACAACTTATGGGTAAGAAAAAGCAATGGTTTGCCAAAGAATCAACTGATGCCTGCAGTCATGAGGTAGTTTTTAAATGTGCAAATCAGTTCCATCCACGGGTTCACCTTTGTTTCAAAGCATTTGTTTCTGATGTATTGAGGGGAATTTTCCAAACAAAAGTCTTCTTAATGACTGGGAATAAGTTATACCTCCACTCTCTGTCCAAACTTTCACCTTTTCCATGTCCAGGCGCTTATAAAAGTGATACAGAACTAAGAGAGATGCAGCTTGGGTTGAAAAAATAATCAGATTGAATATGCTTGTCTCCATTTAAAAAAAGGTTGAAGACTGTTGTCTTTTGATTCTTCATTCATAAATTCTGAAAAACATGCAGTAAGTGCCAACTGGGCACAAGGTACCTGGAGCTGAGGGCATAAGTATCAGTTCCTATTTTCACAGAATTTGCAATCCAGCTAATAAAACCTGAAGATAAAAATATATTGAATACACGTAAAAATACGAATTAACATTTATTTAAAATACATATATACACATATAATGTATACATATTCAATAAATTAGTCTGACATCCATCTACCAAATAGTCTTACTAATTCATTTAATGTACTCTTTCAAATATTTATAGATTATTTACTCAACAAACATGTATTCATATCCCATGCCCAGATGCCACCACCTTCAACCCTGAGGTAGATATAAAGAGGCAAAAATATCATTGCTTTGAAAAGTTCAAAGTCAACTAAGTGAGACAGACAGGCAAACATGTACTAACACAATGTGGTAAGTACCAAGCACTTAGTAGCTATTGAAAAGGAAACACGTTCTTGCTGTAACAAGCGAGACCAAAGAGCTATGTGGCTACAGAGGAATTGACTAATTCTGCCTGATAGGGCTGGGAAAGTTTCCCCAAGGGAAGTGGTATCTAACTTGAGTTTTAAGGGATGAATACACATTTCCCAGATGGCCAAGAGTAAAAAGGCCGTTCTGGGAAGAGGCAAGATTACAAGCAAAGGCAAGAAGACCCCACAAAAAGTGTGTCAATTAATCACTCATGCCCAATCTCAAATTATCTTTGTGTGAAATTCTACTTTAGATGGATTTACTCTGTGCACTGTGTGCTCAGGGAATTTTGGTCACTGTGCACATGAATTTAAGGTTCTTCCTACTGTAGATAATTAGAGAAACAGGAAACTAGAAGTTGGGGAGAGGAATCAGCAATAAATCATGAGGCAGAGGAAAAAAAAAGAGAGGCAATGCAATAAAACTGTAGGAGACAGAAAGGAAGCAGAGGGAGAGCTAATCCCAAACCTTGCAACTGCACTTTTTGGTTTATGGGTGGAAACATCCCTGAGGCTATGGATGGGGAGGGACTTTGTTATGCAGTAATCACGTTCAAAATTAGCACCACTCATCCCTGCATTGGGAAATGGAGGTTGAGAAATAAGGACCACCCCAAGCTTGTTTTCCAATTCAGGCATGCATGTGAATGTCTGTGGAAATATGGTGAAACCAATGGTGAAGAAAGGTAATTTCAAGTCATAAAATCAGAAAGGCCTTGGAGATGTAGATGGCAGACAGACACAGGAAAACTTCTTCACTCTGTGTTAACAGCATCAAACTAAACAAGTTCATAATGATTATATTTAAAATATGGAGAGAAGAAATACTGAAAAGTTACCAGTGATCAATATGTACCCATCCAATGCTATTAATTACGAAATGAAGGTACATACAATGGTACCTTAGTGGTTGTTTTTACAGTTCTACTTTAATAAATATAAACTATACTCATCAGAATTTTGATTCTCATGATCTCATTTCACATAAGGTTTATAGAAATCTAACCCTAGGTATTGAGAAAGAGACTACTGCATTATGTTCAACTAAACCCACCACATCCCATTTGGCTATATACAGAAGACCTCAGGGGAACAGCAAGAAGTAAGTTTGGTAAAGTGAAACCAAAAAGTTTGAAATTTATCCCATAAGCAGTAAAAAATCAAGAAAAAATTTTAGGTAACTCTGCCTTGAAAATAATTGTTTATTACTGCCTACTCATCTTCACTATTGAAGGTTTTCATACAATGCTTTTAACTTAGGTTGAGTCTTCCTCAGAGTGCAATAGAAATTTTATCTTTTATTGAGAACATATGCATTAAGGAAAGTGATATTACATGTGTATGAATACAAAATAACCAATTTTCTAAGTATAAGCATATAAATTCTTCAGCCTAAAATATAATCTACTTTGGGGTTTCTTAGTTGAAAAAAAAAAAGTATTTTTTAACTGCATGCATTACTTCTTGGACAAATAGAAATTAGGCAGTCCTATTTGCCGAAGATTCAAGATCTCACTCCTGACTCACAAGGCCAAGTGCACTTAATAGATAGAAGGGAGTTGCATTCTGGCACTAGACACCAGTCATATGTAAACCATATACAGTAGTGATCTTCCTAGTGCCAGAAAAGCTCAAAACCACGTGAAATCAATTAACACTATGATGATGTTCTCTTCTCAAATTTCCCATTTGTTCTGTAGCCATTAGACACTGTGATCTTTAAAGTAGTTTTCCCCCTCTGTGCTGTTAAATGAATCAAATTCTGCACTAAAGTAACCTATTTGTTTAATTATCTTTCTGATTGTTGAAAGAAAACAAAATGTACTGGTTTATTCCTTCAGTAGTAATAGTAATTAACATTAATATTACTAATTAATTTCTGGACTGTCCATTTAAAAATATGCTTACATGTTTATTGTGTGTCTTCTTCAGTAACTAAACTACCCAGACTCTAAGCAAGAAACAGTGGCACTCTCAAACTGAGTAATTCCAGATGAGTTTAATAAAAGAACTATTTCCAAAGATGTGGACAGAACCAAAACTGGTAGTGGAGTGACCCATGAGTAATGAGAGTGGGGACCTCTCACCACTCTCAGAGCTAAAGAAAGAAGAGTAGAGTGAGGTTCCCAGAGCCCAGAAAGGTGACTGTATATAACAGGAGCAGTCAATCCACAGTGATCCAGCAAGTCATAAGCTAGCAGAGTAAATAGCCCACCTTCATGCCTCTGTCTCCCTCACTGGCCCAAAGCAACTTGAAGCAGGAAGACATGGAAACTTTTTGATACAGTCCATACTGGTCAGCCTCACTGGTGAAGCAGGAAGGTGAAGGGTGAAGAATGGATCTGGAGGGGTAAAGAGAAGCTATCTAGTGCAAAGCTCCATGAGAGTGGAGATAAAGTGTCTTGCTGGCTGTTGATCCCAGAACCTAGTCATTACCTGGCTATATCAATTTCCTAGGGATTCTGTAACAAATTACCACAAACTGGTGACTTAAAACAACAAAAATGTATCTTCTCATGGCTTTTGAGGCTAGAAGATTGAAATCAAGATGTTGGTGGAGCTATGCTCTCCCTGAAGCCTCTAATAGAGAATCTTCCCTTGTTTCTTCCTAGCTTCTAGTGTTGGCTCTTGATCCTTGTGTTCCTTGCCTTGAGGCAGTATAACTCCAATCTCTGCCTCCATCATCACACAGAGTTCTTCTCTCTGTGTGAGTCTGAATCCAAATTTCCTTCTTCTTATAAGGACATCAGACATTTTGGATTAGTTGTCTACTCTACTCCAGTATGACCATCTAAACTTAACTAATTATACCTGCAACAACCCTATTTCCAAATCAGTTCACATTTCTGAGATACTTGGAGTTAGGATTTCAACATATCTTTTAGAAGGATACAATTCAATCCATTCCACTAGTAGACATCAAGAAATTTATGGAATAAATGGCACATTATACCATACAATATACAATAAGCAAGTTTTTTAAACAAAGTTTATTGCACATTTGCTATGCCACAGTTGCTTTGCTATGCTAAGGTACAAAGGTAGGGATGTATACAGCATATTGCCTCCTCCATGGAACTCAGATTCTAGTAGAGGAAATAGATACAAAAAAAAAAAATCTGCAAACAATAAATGCTAGAGAGTGTGTGGAGAAAAGGGAACCCTCTTGCACTGCTGGTGGGAATGTAAATCGATACAGCCACTATGGAGAACAGTATGGAGGTTCCTTAAGAAACTAAAAACAGAACTACTATATGACTCAGCAATCCCACTACTGGACATATACCCTGAGAAAACCATAATTCAAAAAGACACATGCACCCCACTGTTCACTGCAACACTATTTACAATAGCCAGGACATGGAAGGAACCTAAGTGTCCATCGACAGATGAATGGATAAAGATGATGTGGTACATATGTGCAATGGAATATTACTCAGCCATAAAATGGAATGAAATTGGGTCATTTGTAGAGATGTGGATGGACCTAGAGACTGTCATACAGAGTGAAGTAAGTCAGAAAGAGAAAAACAAATATCATATATTAATGCATATATGTGGAATCTAGAAGAATATTACAGATGAACCTATTTGCCAGGCAGGAGTAGAGACATAGATGTAGAGAACAGACGTGTGGACACGGGGAAGGGGGGATGAGATGAACTGTGAGATTGGGATTGACATATATGCACTATCATGTGTAAAATAGATAGCTAGTGGGAACCTGCTATATAGCACAGGTTGCTCAGCTTGGTGTTCTCTGGCGACCTAGATGGGTGGGATGTGGGGGTGGGAGTGAGGTCCAAGAGGGAGGGGATATATGTATACATATAGCTGAATCACTTCGTTGTACAGCAGAAACTAACACAACATTGTAAAGCAACTAAACCCCAATAAAAAAAATTAGGCAGGCAGAGAGTAACGTGAGCCTGGAGCAGACAGAGATCCAGAAAGGCATCAACGCTGAGCAAGTCTTACATCAGAATCAAGTCTTAATCGTAGTTATCAGGGCTCATATGGTCAGATTTCTAGGTTCTGAGAAGATCAGCAAGGCCACAGATCTATCCTGATCTCACAAAATTTCCTAGAGAGCCAATTAACTTTGGGGGATAGAAAAATGAGAGCAACTCAATTATTAGAAGTGTAATAATAATAATGATAATGATAGTAATAATGTAATTTGACTACTGCTGGCCAGTTTATAGGGCATCTCATTATGACAACTCAACAGTGTTGGGGAGAAGATAATAGTTGTTACCTTATTTTATAGGTAAAGAAATTTAAGAGAGGAATGTTGTGAATTTCTCCACATCATACAACCAAGGAGGGGGAATAGTCAAGACTCAAATCCAGGTCTTCTAAATCAAATCCAAGATTTTTCTTCTATACATCATATTACCTCTCCAAGTATAATGTGGAAGTTTGGACAAAAGACACAAAACAAAAAGAGCCTAACTTAGGAACACTGGAAACAAGATCAGAGTAGGACCAACTGTTAAGCAAAACCAGGTAGCCTATGACATAGAGGTCTTTGAACTTCAAAGAAAGAGTATGTTCCCAAGGGGAAAGAACTAACAAAGTCTACAGTGAAAGCTATGTGGAACTAGTTATAACAGGAAATGAGGACAGTCATCATTACAAGCATATATAATGTCAAGGGAGTGAACATAATCTGAATATTGTAAAAAGGCATTTTCTAAAATAAAAGCAAAGTCTTCTTTTCTTGAAACCTTTGGTAGACAGTTGTCAATTCTCACTTGGCACCCAGGATACAATGACACAGATCTGATGGCCTAAGTTCTGGGGAGAAGCTTTCTATGTGTTTATATTAGGTGAGTGAGTTTGTTTTTCTACATCATAATCTGTGAGAGGCTGTTTTTAGACAAGATCATGATACATTGTCATGCCCTTAACACTGAAATGGAAAAACTGAACCAAACCCACTTTGAGGGAAACTGGGACTGAGAAAAGTTTCACAATAATGTCACTCCTACAATGCATCATCTAAGCGACAAAAAACATGGGATTCCATGACATTCCAGCATGCTAAATTGCCTCCCACTTCCTCTACTTTGCTTCCCACAACACACACAGACACACAAACACTCACACCAACTGCCCTTCAACTGCAACTACGTACTAATAGAAAGGAAGTGAGTGTTTAAATATTCTTTTTTTATTGAAGTATAGTTGACTTAACAATATTATACTAGTTTTAGGTGTACACATTGTGAGTGATTCAGTGTTTTTGTAGATTACACACTATACAAAGTTATTACAATATTATTGACTATATTCCCTGTGTTGTGAATTACATCCCTGTGTCTTACTTAGTTTATAACTGGTAGTTTCTGCCTCTTAATCCCCTTTACCTGTTTTGTCCAGCCCTGCATTTCCCTCTCCTCTGGCAACCACTAGTTTGTTCTCTGTATCTGTGAGTCTGTTTCTGTTTTATGTTTGTTTGTTTTGGTCTTCAGATTCCACATATCATTCCACATACAGTATTTGTCTTTCTGTGTCTGACTTATTATACTTAGCAGAATATCCTTCAGGTCCATCCATATTGTCACAAATAGCAAGATTTCATTCTTTTTTATGCCTGAGTAATATTCCATTGGGTGTGTGTGTGTATATATGTATATATATATATATATATATATATATGCCTCATCTTCTTTATCCATTCATCTATCAATGGTCAGTTAGGTTGCTTTCATATCTTGGCTATTGTAAGTAATGCTGCAATGAACATTGGAGTGCATACATCTTTTCAAATTAGTGTTTTCATTTTCTTCAGATAAATACCCAGAAGTGAAATTGCTGGATTATAAATATTCTTTTTACATTTATATGTATGTATATAAGCATCTGTGAGCATAAGCCCTTAGCTTCCATGCTTTCCTAAGTAGTAGGATCTTTTGACTGATAGAATGATCCCAATAATGACATAGGAAAAGGAGTTACAAATAAGGTACAGGCTTATTTCTTGGGAAAACCAAGTAATGAAAAAGAACAGAAATAAAAGATTGGGTGCTTATCTCAGAGACTTATCATTAAAAGTGAAAAGCTACCAAGAGAAGTAGATCTGTAAAATTTTGCAAGTATTTGTGAAATCTTTCCTTCACCTTTTTGCAGCTAATACATATTGCTTTCAAGATAATAGAAGTAAATAAAATTTAAAGGAAAAAAATTAATGAAAGAAGGCTTTTTTAAGGATTACTAACTGAATCAATTTCTTTGCTTTTTTTATTTCTCTCCCTTTCCCCTTGCTCAGGTGCTTCTAAGTAGTCATCAAAGACATAGATTCAAGGGACGTTAATGCGACAAAGGACTTATACATTACCTAGCAGTCCATTGATTTAAAAATACTGTTTCCAAAAAATACTTTGCTCAAAATCAATAAAAGCCCAACATAAAACATGACTTTGTGCTGGTTGACATCCACTTGGGTCCTTTTCTCTCCCAGACTCTATCTGTAATGCTCCCTAAAGGGATTCTGGGTAACTCTCCCCCAGAGCACTGGCTTATAAGAGTCTTTCCCATATTAGGAAAGAAAAAACATGAGGCGCAGAAAGGTGAAGGACTCCAACATCACAAAGGTGGTACAGAGCAAATAAACATTTCTACCTTGCTTTTTCATCTCCTAAATTTATCTTCTCATCCTTAACTCATTTTATAGATCTACAGAATGACTTCCCAGGGGAGGAAAACAGAAAATGGCACCAAATAACTGAAAACTGATTTACTTCCCATTTCTTTCATTTCAAGAAAGCAAAACACCTGGCTGTGCAAGGCAATCCCTTTGAAACTGACATATAATCACAGAATATTTAATTATGGCCCACTTCCTGATAGTATCAGTTTTATGTGAACAGTTTTGCAGCAATTAAATTTCTCAGATTACCATTTTTCAGAGAGTTCTCCATGTGCGTCAATGGCAAAGGATCCATTTCCAAACCTGTCTTGTTTCCTCAGTGAGTCAGTCTCTCAAAGCTTATATTGCAGTCATTGTTTGTATTAGTAAAGTAATTAATCCCCAAAGTAAGAAGAACAACTACATACAGTCTCTGTGAAATTCCTAGCCAAAAAAGTCATTTCAAACAGCTTGCTTTCCTAAGTATTGCTTAATACTACCTAATCATGACTAGCACTGTACAGAAATATAGAATACACGGCAGAAGACTATGGCAACCGTGGAACTTGGGAAAATATGTGTATTGGAAGAAAATAATATAATGCTGGTGAGCAATGAAAAGAATAATCTTGAAAAAAAAAAAAGGAACATATAAGAGTTTGGTGTATTGTGCTTTTCCAAATGTATGGCTTTATTTAACAAACTTGAGACAGTCTATTTTCTCCATTATTATTACTTATGTGTCAGCAGGCATCACTTGGCCTTCTCCCTCTTAGGCCTGACGCTGAGTCAATGTTTAGCATCCAAACCACACATAAACTATTTTTCCCTTAGAAAGTGCTCATCTGATGACTTAATAAAAGTACTTTAATGGTTGGAAAGAAAAAAAAGTGTTTGTCTTGTTCTTTGAGATTGAAAGCTGTTTAAGATTTCTAGAAAATACTGAAGTCAGCAACATTCAAAAAGGAGAGTTTGGGGATGAGATCTCTCTACCTCTGTTATTCTTACCATTCCCATACCTGGAAGCTGGAGTGATACAGCCAGATGCAGAACAGAAATTACTACAGGAAGTGTGGCACAGGTGGCCAATTCTTACAGGATGCTGACTGCTGACTTCTAGGTGACTTTCAGCACATTGGATTTGCATTTACCAAATTGTCCTGAGGTCAGGACAGTTGACCACTGACTCTAGTCAAACCAGGCAATTTCAGTAAAAACAAAGCAAGAAAGAGTGAAAAACTATAGCATTGAAGCCATGAGTAATAACAATAGCACCACCAGTAATAATAACAGCAGATATTTTTAACATTTACTATATTCCAGCCACTAAGCTAAGCACTGCGTGCATTGTTTTCCTCACTCTCACAACAACCCCTTCATTGCTGTTTTGCAGATGTGGAAAATGAAGCTTAGGAAAGTTAGGTAATTCATCCAAGTTCACAAAGCTAGTAAATCAGAGTCAATACGAGGAGTCTCTTTTCCCCCCATCTCCCATATCCAGCACTCTGTTTGTAATCAGTACAAAATACCACTTCCATCTCTGAAGAGAAGAAGCTGGACCAGATAGCCAGTCTGTAAATTCCAGGTGAACTCCTTCAAGCTTTTGATTTCACACCAAAAATTGTCTTCAAAATCTCTAGTAGAGGGGCTTCCCTGGTGGCGCAGTGGTTGAGAATCTGCCTGCCAATGCAGGGGACACGGGTTCGAGCCCTGGTCTGGGAAGATCCCACATGCCACGGAGCAGCTGGGCCCGTGAGCCACAACTACTGAGCCTGCGCGTCTGGAGCCTGTGCCCCGCAACGGGAGGGTCCGCGATAGTGAAAGGCCCGCGCACCGCGATGAGGAGCGGTCCCTGCACCGCGATGAAGAGTGGCCCCCACTTGCCGTAACTAGAGAAAGCCCTCGCACGAACCGAAGACCCAACACAGCGAAAAATAAATAAATAAATAAATAAATAAAGTAGCTATAAAAAAAAAAAACTGTATTAAAAAAAAAAAAAAAAATCTCTAGTAGAAGAGAAATAGCACATCATTTCCCAGAATGTATGGGAACACAGTCAGCAACAGCAATTTTCCCAATCCCATTTCGCAAAGCATCCTGTTCATCTGTATCCCATGCTCCAACTGAACAATTTCTGAGGCCTTTTCACCTTTCTGATTTTGTATTCACTGACCTATTTTTCCTATTCTCACTACCCTCTCCCTTCTTGCACCTATACCTATCAACATCCAAACTAGACTATAATTTTCAAACTAAATACCACTTTCTCTACAAAGCTTTCTCATTAGATGACATCTGCTGGATGCACAATTTCCAATTGCCAACCACATACGTCCTGTGAGATGTTCTACATTTCTTCCTTATACACCACACAAGCAGGGGCCACACATACGAAAGGCACAAAACTATCTGACACCTCTGTGTGCCTATTATGGAGGTGGCTTACTTCCCTCTCACTCCTCACCCATAACCTCACATCAATTTTATCAAGTACAGCCAATGAGGTCACAATGTACTGCTCATTTGCAACAGTTTCTAAAGCATAAAAGAAAAAAAATGTAACATCATTCATGGATGCTCCGTAACTGTGAATCCTCATACGAATAAAAAAATGAACAATTCCAGGAAAAGGTTGCTGGGAAATAATTCTGTCAAAAAATTCTGAAACAGTAGCACTTTATACTCTTTGAGATTGTGTTTCAGTAACAGTTTCTTCAGCAGGAACTTTACAATCAGTGATCAAAGCTAACCATTGATCTAGGCTCAAAAAAAGAAACAAAGCCAATGATCATGACAATGAAGAGATTTTGTATTATATAAACTTTAATCAAATAATACACCTAGCCTACCATATGCATAAAACATAAAAGTGTATCTGGAAACTTCAGATGGAAGGCGAGGGAATGAAATGAAGACTAGGCTGATGAGGGAGGTCATGACAAATGTACAAGCAGAGGAGGAAACTAGTCGGGGAGAAGGATCTGTGAGTTGATGTGCATTGGTAAGAAAGCACAGATTGCATGTCCTAGAGGCAGACTTCTCTGTTCTCAGCACCCTTGACAGTTAGGCCTTCAGTGGGCTCAGCCAGGCTGGAAGAGTCCAAAATATTACCTAGGTTTTCCCTTCCTTAGAAAACAATAAAAAGTGTAGTGCTGCGTTTTCTTTACAGTGAGGTCAATGTGACAGTTTGTCCTCTCAAGTTTCATGAAGAGTCAATTTTTTTTTTAATCTGGTTGTATTTATATAAATTATTTTTATTTGTAGGGGATCAGCTAATAAGGATGTCTTAGAGTTATCTAAATGATAAAAATGCAAATCCTGGCCCTTATTCTAGAGACCGTATATTTGTGGGAGTGGTACAGGAGGGAAGAGCTAAAATTTGATCTGTCATAGCTCTTTATCTTCCCTGATATCTGATTTAGTATATCTTCAGGCATATCATATTATAGCAAAAGTGTGAACAGAAGCCTTGAATTCACAGCACAATTCTTCCACCTTTTTACAAAGTCTAAAAGGTCTGAAGGCAAAAGAAGGATGATACATCCAATGTGGATATCAAATGGACATCAATGTGGATATCAAAGTTTTAGTAGTTGAGAGACACACTTAGTTTAGGGTTTCTCCTTAAAAGATAGACACATTAAATTGACTTTCTTTCAAAGATTAGTTTATAGGCCGTTGTTTTGAGGCATAGCTTCACCCTTTGTTAAGTTTAGTTTTACATAGTTTGTTTCTAAAATTGCAAACAGGTATATGACTCCCTTAATAGACAAAACTACTGAATGTAAAACAGAAAGAATTTGGTACGTAAGTCCAGAGACAATTGACCTCTTTAGTTTGACAGTACACACTGAGCATGGATGAGACTCATTGGTGATGTCACAAATCCTTGGTAGACCTAAGATGTAGATAGGGAGGAAAGAAAAACAATGTAGAAAAAGACAAAAATAACAGTGAGAATAGAAATTTAGAAAATAAAGAAGAGCATGTTCTAAGAATGAGTTAAAGATGTCTCAGGGGTCATGTAAATTCCATGTACAATAAGACATAGTCAAGGGACCCATTCTTCATGGAAGACAATATTGTCCTTGGATCTAGACTTCAAAATGCAAAACATCACATTATGGCTTTCAAACACTTTAACCTAGAGAGGAAAACACAAAGGCATTCCAATATAAGGAATACACTTTTCAAATGAATGCAATAGGATAAACAGTGACCTCTAATCTAAGTGTTACCTGGCCTGGAGCCAGGACTAATTAGCTCATGGCCTGGTGAACTGTATGTGTTTTTGCAGTTGGCTCAAGAATGCTCCACTGATGAGCCAGGCCACTGGTAACTGATTCCAAAGATGTGATGCAGTAAATTGAAAAGATTTTTTTACCTTTCACACAGCTAAACTTTGTTTTTTTACTCATGATTAACCCTATGATCTTCCATTATAAACCCCGCTTAATAGAGCTGGTTTAATAACATCCTGCCTTCTTATGGAAAATAATCAAGAAGTTGCCCTGTGTCACTCAAATTAAGGCATATTTAATTCCTTGTCAAATTCTTGTAAACTTACCATGAAAAAGTCCAAAATAAACAGATTTGCTCAGATACAAAAGACAAAACCAACTGCAGGACCATTAGGACTCAGGCCAGTGGTTCTCAACATTTGAACAATTTAGAATCACCCGGGGAGCAAAAAAAAAAAAAGAACTAACTTCTGGGCCTCCACCCTCAGACCAACTATAGCAGATATTCTGAGGTTGGACTTGGACATCAGTGTCCTTTGAAAGCTGCTCATGTGATTGTTATAGGCAGCAGGTTAAGTAGAGAACCACTAGCCTATTTGCTTATGAGAAAGGCAGTGGGGTGATGGAAGGGAATACACTCACAGACGGGAACTCAATCTGTAATTACACAAGGTACCACTTTTGTGGTTTTGGGTGAGTGACTCAGTCTCTTTATGCTTCATTTTCCTCATCCTTAATACGGAGGATAAATATTTCCCCTCAGGCCCCCTCTGGGATTGTTTGAGGATCAAAAACTCACAGAGTGGCTTGCAAGTGGCAAGTGAGTAAGCCAGGGCTCCCTCCCATTTAGATGCTCTCTTTCTCCCTCTGCTATTGATCTGACAGAAGTCCTCATGGACTAAATTATTTCTTCACTCCATGTTACCAAATACAGCTCTCTCATGAAAAGGAAGTAGTGGTTATTCATTTTTAGGGATACAGTAAAACAAATATTTGCAAATTTCTTCATTCTACAACCAAGTTTTAATACATCTACTATTAGCAATCATCTAAAAATATGTCTTGGATTATCTAATGTATATCAATAAGACATTTACCCTTAAAATAGTAATCCTCACATAAAAATAGACCTCTTGCAACCAAGTTTATTCTTTCGTATAAAGGGCCATTTTGGAAATCAGAAAAATGGTAATTCCTAATCTTTTCATTTCTTTTTTCTTCACTCATGTCAATTTATCACAGGATCAACTGGAATGTCAAATATTTTGAAGAATATCTAAAATTTCCAGAAAGACAACATGGTAAAAAAAAAAAAAAATGTACCAACTAGTTAAGAGTGAACACTGTACACATGTGAGCATGAGCTAGGACTTGGCTGGGTGTAGATAACTGATAACTCCATCTTAGAAAACTACAAAACCAGAGTCCCTGGATCACTTGCATACTTCTTACCAGAACTCTGCCATTGACACATCCACCCTTTTGCACTATTTCTCTCATTCAGAGTTTGTTTCAGGAGATGCCCTTCAAACAATCAAACCATGCAATGGCACACATGTGTCATGTGGACCATAATTCACTACCAATTCCCATTCTTGAAAGATGCTGCATGCCCGTAGAACTGTTCTAGTCAAACTTCTTAATCATTGGATGGAAATATCCAACAGCATACTGTGTTCTGATACAGCCTCATAAAGTCTTTCAGGGTCATGACATCATCTATTTGCTAGGGGAGGTGGCTTGGAGGAGGAATAAGCAAGGGGTTGCTGCCATGTTATCTCCCTCCTCTCCTTCAGAAGACATATGAATTTTTAAAATTTTACCAGTGTCTGGAATCCAAAAGAGATTAGGTGTAACATTTATTCTGCTCAACTACCAAACTTAATCTTATACTAACCAGAAGAACCAAAACCAAAAGGGTTTGGGGCTTTCAAAAATTACATGTCTGCTCTTCATTCATTCATGCTCTTCATGCAGTTACTTATTAAAAAAGCAATTGTTAAGTCTCTACTGTGTACTAAACAATATGTGAGGTAATAGAGATGAGATAAATAAGACATAGTTCCTGCCTTAAGGACGTTACAGTCTAGAATAAGGTTTCTCAGCCCCAACACTACTGATATTTAGACAATTCTTTGTTGTGGGGAACATTCCTGCACATTGCAGGATGTTAACGTCACCCTTGGCCTCTAGTCACTAGATGCCAATAACACCCCCCTACCCCTGATCCAGAGTTATGACAATGAAAAGTGTCTCCAGTCATTACCAGCTGTCATTTGGAGGCAAGATAACCTCCAACTGAGGACTACTGGTTGAGAAAGAGGAGATAGATATTGAAAATGCAATGAATGACATGGGTACAATAATAGAAAAATACATAGGATAAAATGGAGGCAAAGTGTCAGGAAAGGCTTTGAGGAGAAAAAGGATTAGGAGTGTGATCACTGATCTTCTTTCTGACTAAGTGCACTTGTTATTTCTACGGTAAAACTACCCAGGCTGGGGTGAGAGGCATCGCATGAGGTGATCTCTTCTTAGAACCCCAAATAGGACCTTCCTACTTGGCTTCTTATCCTTTCCACCCTCCCCTGGATTGAAAGGGATAGTTTTCAAATATCCCTTTGAGTTCATTTTTCCCCTGAATGAAACTGTTCTAATGCCACATCCTCTTCTTTCCTGGAGCCCAGTAAATTTATTCACCTTTGCAGAGTATTGCAAGAATGGCTAAGCAGAAGGAAGGTTTGAACCTCCCTCTGCTTCTGCATGGCAGGAGGGTGGCTCAGAAGTCCTCGTGTGCCATGTGGAGGTTTCCAAAGGCAGAAAAATTAAGAACTGGTGAGACTGCAGTGGACCACTAATGTAGCATGTGGCTAAAGTTCAGAGAGGTCTGCCAAGCCTGTAAGAGACAAGGAGGTGTCAAGTCCCAAGAAAGGACCATTGTGGGTGTCCTTGCAAGGAGGAACAGAGATCAGAGAAGAAATATGGAAGACTGGACATAAACCCGAAAGAAATCAAATGACACCCAATAAGTTACATAGAAAAAAATGGAAATAACCTAAAGGCATGTTAGAATTCCTCACTAGAATAAGGGTCATTGAGAAAGATGCTATCAGTTATAGAAAATAAATATGCTCCATATTCTTTGCCCATCAACCGTTTGGTTTGAAGACTTTCTATTCCAGAACACAAGAACTTTGAGATTGGAAATACAAAGTTCTGCTGGAGTGCACATCAGAGTGGTTTAAACAGGTCTGGCTACTCAAGGAAGACCTGGATATAAACATATAATGTTGAACAGACATTGAAGAACGAATAGGAAATACCCTGTTGAAGATGGGACAAAGGAGTGTTCCAGCTAAAGGAATGGATGTGAGAAGCCCCATATGTTAAGGAGAATCAGGTGTATTTGAGAAGAGGAATATATACATCATGTTTCTAAGATAAAGAGAGACATACTAGTCAATATTTATTCAGAATATATTATATCCCAGGAACTAAGCTAAATTCTTTATGAATAGCATCTTGATTAATTTTCATCACAAACCAACAAGGTGGGAGGTTTTAGTTTCCCTACCGTTTAGCTACTGTTATGAACTTCTTCATCATAATCAGATTTGCATTTTAGAAAGTGTACAGGTAAAGGAATGAGCAAATGGATTAAGAAGAACCGATTAAGAAGCTTGCTGCAGATCACAAACTAGGAGAAATTGAAGTTCCAGAGTATGTCGTTAGTGTTTGGAATGGCAAAGAAGGGATGATTCATGAGTCACTTCAATTGTAAAGAAAATGAAATGAAAAAGACTGATGCAAGCAACTGATTTTTAAAGTTCAAAAGAGAGAGGAATTGAATGAAGCCAAAGCTTTGACCACAGAGAACAAATAGCAAACTACTACCACAAAGAGATGGATCAACAGGAGGTAGGAGGTCTGGCTGGGAGATGCAAGGATGTGAACAGGGGGAGCAGTGAAACAAGGAGCTAAGATTTGCACTGCTGAGTCTGAGGCACCTCGTAGCTTGAAATGGGGTACTAGAGCTTTGCAGTAAAAGATGTCCGAAGACATCGGTTTAGATGACTTTCACCTTGAGGTCAAAGTTGAAGTCCCAAACGTGAATACGACAGTAAGGAGAGAAGAAACAAAACGATCACTGACAGTTGTGACTTAAAAAAGACCCTTAGCACACATCTGTAAGACCACCCTGTCTTGCTTTCTGCTTAAACATTAACAACTGCAAGAGCAAAATCAATACTGGTTTTGCTGATGTTTGCAGCTGAGGGACCAGGAAGAGTGACCATGATCTTAGAACTGTTTCTTTTCTATGATTTTCCCTGATAAAACCATTTCTATGTTTCATTCTCTCTCCTTACTCCTCTGAGAGCCATATGTTCATGTTATCCTACAATCATGTCCGTGAACCTGTCTCTCTTACTTATTTCTCAACTGTGTCAAATCAGGTGGGAGCTTTGTGGGGGAGGCATGTATGTTTTAGTGCTGTTGGGACAAATAAAATAGTGACTCCCACTAAAGAACACTGAGTTTTACAGCTTGATATCATTAAATGAATTCAACTTGATTTGTTGAAATGTCCCATCCCTGCTCTGTCCCAAAAAGAAGAGCCTAAATATGTAAATACTGACAGGAATACAGCAGATGTTTAAAACACATTGCCTTTTCCTCATATCTGTCTTTGGCTCATTCAATTCTGTTCACTTACCTTCTCCCCAGTCTGCAACTGCCAAAATCCCATCTTTCAGTATCTAGCCCCAGGAATCCCTTAGGGAAGCTGTCCCTACTCTGTCCCAATGGGTGTCAATCACCCTGCCCCTGAGCACTTTACATCTCTCTTAAAGCATTCATTGTGTTCATGTATTTTGTGGTGTGTGTGTATGAGTGAGATTGTGATTGGAGTTAATGAAACAAACACATTGTCATATAAGTAGTAACAATTAGAAGGGTTTCATGGAAACACAAGCCTTGAATCCTTTTGCCCAACCTCACCACTTCCTACTGAAAATAACACTGTCAGTAGGAAAATTCCCCCATATTTGTAAATAGCAACAATGTAATCAGCCTTCAATTGTATTTCCTTATTGGTGATGCAGCTCTTCTTTCCACACGATGCAAGACATTGTCATAATTGAACCTTTGTATAATGGATTGGCAGAGCATGTAATCTAAACATCTGGATTCTGCTACACATGGCTCATTAGCTATTGCTGCAAAAGTCAATATGAACTCTATGCTGATGCAATTAAATATGACTGGAAAAATACATGCTTCCATATTTTTGGTTATACATATGTATATATTTGACATACAATTCAATGTCATCACAGGAATTTTTAAAAGAAGAGGTTCCTACAGCCATGTCTGCTAACCATCATTGTACTACTTCCTGGAAGCAAGGGAAAAGTGAGTAGTGCTGGGCTGTCGGCCACTTCACCACATTGCCATAGTGAGAGAATATCTAATAATAAATAAATTCAGTCAAGTATCAGGATTTCTAGTCTTCTCTTCATGGTAAAAATACGCTTCAATTTGAAATTGTCCAGAATTGAGTAAAAAGAGGGTTTTTATCCAGCATTGTTTAACTTGCAAGAACACAAAAGAGGTGATTACAAATAATATTTTCACCCTCTTTGCTGTCCTACTAAAGTGACCTGAAAAGTGTGTGGCCTCACACTGAGTCAGAATGAGAAGACAGCTCATGAACTTCACAGTACTGGGCGAGCCAGTCCGGAGTGAAATCCAATAACAAGGGAATTGAGAGAGAAGCAAACTATTACTCTTTCACTTTCACTCTTGCAGTCCCAATTTTGCCCTTTACAAGGCCAAAGACAAAGTAGTCCATACCAGAATTGGAGTGGCCTTTTCCTTTCAAGTTTCTGTAGGCATCAGAGCCTCAGAAAAGAGATGGCACCCTACCGTATCTCTTCTTTTATAATTGTTACAAAGGGAGAAGGTACTGTTTTCTTTCCCTGTATTTGGTCATCTACCATGGAAAAATATTGTGTTACATATTTTCTCTCTTACCTGAAATCTCTCACCCTCATTCCAAACTAAGTAAATACTAAACCAAAGGTGGTATGCTGTTATTAATTTAAATCACCCAAACTGTCCTACACGGAAATAGATGTACAGGTTGTCTTCAATCAGATTTCTTGAATACAGACACTGAGATTTGCATACAGGGGGTTTATTGACAAGTCTTCACAAGAATAATACATGTAAGGGAGTGATGGAAGTAGGATTTTGCGGAGGGAAAAGTTGAACTGTGGTGCGGTTACACCAAAACTTCAGCATGGAGAGTTCTGAGTTGAGGATGGCCCTTGAGAATTATCCCAAGCTAAGTCAAGGGGGTCAGGCTTTTGGACCCCCAACTGACTAGTTATTGGATGCTGAGTTCTCCCAGCAAGGAAGCATAACCTTGAGGGAAGGAGTGTCTGTCTACCAAGGGCAATTCTCAGAGAGGGGCAGAGCTCAGAGCCATCAGCAGCCAACATATTCAGGCTTGGAGAATGAGCACCTTGGCTCTGAAGAGGGTGATCTGGATGGCACATAATAGTGTTCACTACAGTCCACCCTAATTTAAGATGCTTGAATCTACTTGCTGCTGGTAATAAGTTCTCCCCATCTAGGAACATCTTCTTCAGGATTCTAATTGGTCTCATTTTCCAGTGAAACTCACAAAAGGAAGGTTAGTAGAATGAACTACTGCAGCCCTTTCCACCACAGCTGTTCTCAAGGCTCTAAGTGATACTCATCGGTGCCTGCCTTTACTACTCATTCTAGATTCTCCACATCCTCAGTTTGTGCCTCTGTTGGTCTAGGTAGCTGACCTGTTGGGGTGACCTAAACTCTCATCCCTAAGGGATCTGAGTCCCTGGTCACCATGTAATTCTTGGGTCATGGCTGCTGTACTTGTACATTACACCCCATCACAATGGAGTATGTGAGTACCAAGAAACACACTAGTGGATCAGTGGTGCCAAACTGCCCCAGTGTGAAACAGCAAACTTTCTTCCACTTGATAATTGGGGTCACCTACCTTGACATATCTTCTTTCCTTGCCTTCTTGTCTGTTGATATGAGGGAACTGAAATGACCAGGCAGCCATAATAACTTAAAGTTCAATAGGATTTTTATTTTGTCTCCTAGTGAAACCATTCTCCTTTTGGGATCAAAGACCTCCAAACACACAGAGCCTAAAATTAAAGGAAAAGAAAGGTAAAATTTCCCTCAAGTGGGTTCGTAGGCGTGGTGGCAAGCTGGGCCACTCCATTCCTATTTCTAGACCCTCTTATTCCACCTGCTGGGAAAACAACACCATCTTATGATCACTGATTTAGGTTATTTAATACACCCTGGAGGATGGCACCTCATCCTTCCAGGTGCCAACACAAAGTTGACATAGTTGTACCAAAAAAGGTATCCCATTCCACTTTCAGGCTAAGAGCTTCTGGCTGGTACAGTATAACCACTCCAATTATACATTTGGGGAACCAGGGATATGACTGCCATATGGATATGAGGAATGAGCCCACCCACAATGAACCTGACCCAAGCTAGCTCTCCATTTATATGCCCTCTCCAACAATGGAATACGATTGTCCCTGGGTATAAATGGCAGCTCAGACCCTATGTCCAATTATCCTTGAAATGTCTACATAGTCTTTCTCTAGAGCATATTACCCAGATAATATTCATATGCCCCTTCAGTGAAAGTTTTGTGAAATCATTACAATATAAGCATGTCGTGTTGCACTATCTTTCTTTCTGATGATCATGACAATTTTAATAACTCTCCAAAAAAAATCTAATACAAGGAAATACTACTTGAAATACAAGTGGCAATAATAAAATAAGTCACGTGTATCATTTATACTAAGATCAAAAGAGTTCAATTATATATCTATATATCTATGCTTAGCTCTGACTATATATCTAATACATCTATTTACTTATAAATATACATGTATATGTATTTATATAACAATTCTAAACAATAGATTGTTAATAAACAACTGGTGATTGTGTAAATGAGATAAGAAAATATTCTCCTTACCTTGTGCAGGGTAGCATCAGTATGACTACTTCCATTTCCTGGCATCCAAAACTCTTCCCTCCAGGGCAGCAGGCATGGGTCTCATGCAAGTGCAATACTCCATATACTCTTCACACAAAGTTTCTGAAGAGCTACTGGGAGGTAATATTCCATGGGTCAAATTTCTTCATGTCCTGCCCTTTATCCAGATTATATTTTCAAGGATGTTTGTGTACTTAGCAGCCTTGGAAAATAGAGATAGATATCTCCCTCTGGAGCCAAAGGAAGGTTTGATTACAGCCTTAGAAAATTAATATAATGTTTCCCTCCGCAGTAAAGGGCATGTTTGATTACTGTACAGATTAATAAAGATAATGTCTGAGACTTCCCCGGTGGTGCAGTGGTTAAGAATCCGCCTGCCAATGCAGGGGACACAGGTTTGATCCCTGGTCTGGGACTATCCCACATGCCTCGGAGCAACTAAGCCCATGCACCACAACTACTGAGCATGCGTGCTGCAGCTACTGAATCTTGCATGCCCAGAGCCCATGCTCCGCAACAAGAGAAGCCACCGCAATGAGAACCCCGCACACCGCAACGAAGAGTAGCCCCCAGTTGCCACAAATAGAGAAAGCCTGCGCACAGCAACGAAGACCCAAAACACAGTCGTAAATAAATAAATAAATAAATAAATAAATAAATAAATAAATAAATAAATAAAGACTAGTAAAATGTTTATGAACATGAAATGTGTGGAAATTAAGTTAAAAAAAAAAAAAAAGACGAGTGCCCAGAGCAAGGGCAGGTATCTTGCTTCCCATTATTCAAGATTTGAGTTCCCTAAATTCAGAGTTCATTTCCTGTAATGCAACCCACTACATGTATAGGTATCACCTGGACCTGTTTGCATCATCTGATGAGAACTGGGTCTGAAGTACCAGTACAAAAATGCTGATACTCTGGTTACTGCTATTACTGTGAGTAATAAACTGTCCTTTATCTCTGACCCAGGGGTCTTGTATCTCGTACCAGCATCCAAAAATCTGTGGCAGACTAATTTGTTAGTTTGCAAGTAGGATAAAAATCTCACCATCTTCACAATTCTAGACACTTCTTTATGTGATTATGCCAAGGGTTTATTCCGAACAGCAGCAAGAGTGTTATAAACACCATTGTACAAAACACTGAAGACAGATAGTAACAATCATCCACATGCCTGTGTTCCAGCCAGAAAAGGGAGGTACTAAACCATGAAACTATTACCTTTCCCAAATCTTGTAACTATTTTGTGATGGAACCCAGAGCTAAATGTTGCTTGTCTGACTTTACTATGATGAGTTCTGCCTGATGAGTGTTTCTGATCTCTGTACTTCAGAGGAAAATCTTATGGAGTTTTGCATCTGGAGCTTAGTTTGGAGACTTTTATACACCTCTCACCTTCCAACGTTTAAACCTAAAAAGGGAATCACCATTGCTTTATTCCTGTAAGAATAGCAATGTCATATTCTACCATTTACACCATAATTAATTATCAAACTACTCTGACATTGGGACCAATGTTCTAACTCATCATCTTAGCCTTAGTTCCTCCAAAGCAGAGTCTGAGCGAGACAGAGGTCTGCATGCCAGGAATTTATATGCAAATGTGATCCCAATGAGCAGAAATGAAGTCCAGGAAAAGTGAACCAGGGAACAAGGGAAAGCCAGTACAAGGCTGCATCATCCAGATGGTCAACTGCTACAACTGATCCAGCTCAAACCAACAGGACTTCTGATGAGCCTTATGAAATGCAGCTTAGAATTAGGAGAAAATATTGATCTCTAGACTTTTGTCCCCCAGCTCCCCCTGGTTCAAGGTGATGCCATGGGCATTTTCTCCCTGAATTTCCAGGTTGCACATGTGTACAGACCAACAGGGCTCCCACAGCAACATCTAAGAATCCCCACAGTAGGAAACAAGAGATGCAAGGAGAGATGCTGTCAAGTCTATCTCATCTGCACACAGCTGGTGAAAACAGTGCTCCGAAACGATGCCTGAAATAACAGGTGGGGCTGCAAGGACTGAGAGTGGTGTCCATGAGCTGTCTAAAATGTGCCTCTTCGGTATACGTTTTCTGTTGTAAAAATGGTAGCCTCTCTATTTCTGATCAGAAACCAGCCACTTTGAGCCCTAACCATACTTCTCACCCACTAGAGAAATGCTATCACTCTGCTTCTTTGCACCAGCTATTTCTTAAATCAAAAACTCTGTAAAAATAAATTTAAAAAAAAAGACCTGTAAGGAAATAAACTGTGTTGGTTAAGTCAGTTTTAAAAAATGAATAGATAAGACTTAAACAAAAAGTCTGTAAAACATAAGAGTGAAGAGGATAAATTCTGAAGTTAGACTTGTCCTGCAATAGGTAGCTCTCATGTACTTTGAGCAAGTGACTTAACCTCCCGTTGCTTCTGTTTTCTCACCTGTGATAGGAAAATAGTAATCATATCTACATAAAGGGTTATTTATAAGGATTAAATATATTAATATTTGCAAAGCATTCTGAAAGGTGTTCAGCACGTGGTCAGGGTCCATGAAAGTTATTTATCACCTATTAAATAAAACTTCAGTATTTTTGATATTTTTTAGCTTAAGTTTGAGGTTAAGTACAGAATAACAATTTCAATAAAACATATGGCTTGATTTGCTTATATTTGGGTCTAAAATGATGGATGGGGAAATTCCCTGGTGTTCCAGTGGTTAGGACTCTGCCCTTTCATTGATGAGGGTGCAGGTTCCATCCCTGGCCAGGGAATTAAGATCCCACAAGCCACACAGCGTGGCCAAAAAAAAAAAAAAAAAAAAAAATTGAAATAAAATGATGGATGGAATGTATTGAATTTGGGCAATATATAGTCCCAATTTGTCCATAAATTTGTAAGAAAGGAACAGGAAGACAATACCCAAATATGAACTTATACATCTATACAATTCCCTAAAGCCAGTGAGGCTCCATTTTCTCCACAATTGCCTCTGCAGTCTCATCCCTATGCCCAGGTTTCAGGATGGTCCATGCATGTGCTGAGTTTTTGGTTCCGTGATCACACCATTCTTGCTCCCTCTTCATGACTCTCACGAGTTATTCCCTTTGTCTACAACACTATTTCTTCAACTCTCTGACAAATAATACTCATCCTTCAGGGCTCAGATTCTCCTGCCACTAGGAAGCCTTCCTGGATCCCCAACTCTGAGCAAGCTTCCCTTCCTCTGTGCCCTTATGGCACCCCATATTTCCCTGTTATAGCACTTACCATCCAGCATTGTAATGACCTGTCCTCATCTGTTTCCCTCACTAGACCAAATTCCACAGTTAATGTTTCATTTCCCTCATTTAGTTCAGTGCCTGGCACATGTAGACCCTTAAAAAATGTTAGTAGAATTAACAAATGAGAATGAATAAACGTATAAATAAGTTCATAGAACAAGAAAAGGCATAGAAGACACCAGCTAGTTGAATTACACACCTAAAAATGACAGATCTGAGCATTCACTTGGTTTTCTCATGTCTGTTCTCCAGTCCTCAGCCTCAAGGTGGGTTGAGCTCACACATGGTGGTGCCCTCCTCCTGGACTATAATAGCAAGGTGTACATTTGCACCTACTCCTTCAGACTGATGCCTGACCATGCAGGTCTCCTACTGAGTTTCTAGCTTTGGCTGAGGCCAAGGAGCAGTCCAGCTCCAACCTCTTTCCTAATAAGCAGGATTACACTGCTCCCTGTTGCCCTTTTTTAATGTGACCCCAACTACGGTCTTCATACTGACATCCTCATCCTCTGTGAGGTGCATGGAGGATAAAATAGAGAGAGTCCAATCCAGGGATACAAACTCGATTGGTACAGTGATTGGGACATCACTTCAGTGTCACCAAAGACAAAAGTCATCCACTGCTCATTAACATAAAGTCATTTCCCTTAATTATCAATATTTCAGCAGTCTCTTTTCACTAGAACGTGATTATAATCCCAAATGATTCCTCTTTATCAATCATGAACACAAAGAAGAGGTACTATTTTTAAACTGAACCGAAGATTTTTAGGCCCTCTATCTTCTTTTTTTGGTACTCTGCTCCTCAGTCGTCATAGCCTTCTCTTAAAGGTTTCTCCCCTGAGAAGAACCTCTACCAGCTCCTGTTGTTCTACAACTGGCTTACAAACCTACCAAGAAGAGGGATTATAAAGCTCAAGGCAGTGATTCCCAAAGTATGATCTTTGGACCACCTGGATCATAATCACCAGGGTGTGTATCCACAACTCAATGCAATAAACCAGATTATCTTGGGGTGGATCTCTTGAATGTCATCTTAACTCCCTCAGATGATTATTATACACACTCAACATTGAGATCCACAAGCTTGACTACTTCCAGTATTTCTAAGTATTTTAAAGAAAATGACCTTCAGACTTCAAAGTAATGAATGTCTCTCTATATAGAGCTGAACTGAAGGTCACTTGCTTAACTATAGGAGTCATTCTGGCTCAGGTAACCATCTGTGGAGCAGATTCACACTTTAAGATCAAGTGAATTAATGACACGATATGGAATTGAGAACACACCAACTGTGGGGGTTATTGACTCTGACATCTGATATCAGTTTAAACCTGAAGCCAGAATTTATGAGCTGCTTAGAGATATGTTTTTAACTTCTAGGCACTGAATGTTCTTGTGCTAACAAACACAGTTGGAAGTCTATAGAACCTTCAGAGATTTGCTTGCCTGTGCGGTGGACATGCATGATTACCTGAAATACTGGAGATCTTAAGAGAAATATTAATGATGCTGAAGAATTCCTTCAAAGTTGAAGAATCTGGCTGTAGGTTGCATTTGAGTAACATCCAGAGTTAATAAATTGGTGAGCAATGCCCTAGGCACAATGGTACCTTATAAATATACTAGTAAAGAGACAGTATCTATTTCATGAGTAAAAAAATTTCTAAGTAATCTCACATTTTTCTTCACAAACAAGCCATTATTTTCCTATAAAGACAATCTCTTTGCTAGCAAAAATTATATTTATTTCTTGATCTGGGTAATTTGCATCTATGGTGAAATTCCTCTGAGTGAACACTATATACAAGAATTGAGCAGCATATTAGTTTCTATTGTATCAAACAAGGTGGTGATAATTTCCAAATGCAATCCTTTGACTGGAGGTTGGTTCTCACTTTGGGGAAAATGTTGTAAATTCTTTTTTCATGCTGAGAAAAGGCAGTCAATTCCCTCTTTCCCTATATACAGTTGTGCACTAAGATTCCAAAGAGAAAGAGAATCCGATCAAAGGGACACTTGACGTCCATCCACCTCTGATGCATCAAAAAGCTCCATCTTGAGTGAGCTGATGTCACAGTCTGCTAAGACTGAATCAATATATGTCATCACTCACTTCAGAAATGCCAGAAACCTCTACAGGAATGAGAGATTAAACTACTCCTTGTAGGCACAACACTATGGACATTCTTTCAAAGGCATATATTATAGTCGTTAATTAAAATCTTTAGAAATAATACAGTATCAAGTATCAGATATTTCATAGACTCATACATTAATAAAAATAGACTTTTGCTCTTCCCAGATGTTTAATTAAACAATAACAAGAAGAGGAAAAACTGGAATATAAGGTACATTATGTTGAAAGAAATGCTGGTGCTTGGTATTTTAGCTTAGATTCATTCTTTTTTATTCAGTAAAGATGTATCCATTGTTCCCTCATGCCTAATACCATATTAAATATCAGTAATTCAAAGACCAATAATACAGTACTGACTTTGCCCCCACATAAATTCAACATCAATAGGGAGAAATAAACACATTAACAAATAATTATAACACAGTGTTTGTTCATTGTCACAATATAGGAATGATTTTTTACATAAAGCCTTGGAGTTCTCATAAAGATACAATTTGAGCTCAGTCTTGAAAAATTAGGGAAAGTGGGGGATGAGCCTTCACACAAGGAAAGCTTCAAGTGCAAAGTCAGAACTGACTGAGCAAACACAGTTTATTCAGGTGCTGGCTGGAAGGTCCACAGCTGCAGCACAGAACAGATGAAGAACGGTGTCAGGAAACAAGGCTGGAAAGGTATTTTATAGTCCTCTTGTGAAAGACAAAGAGTCACTGAAAAAGTCACCCATGACCCTTCACAAAATAAAACTATTTTTCAACAGACTATTTTTTAAAGTAATTACTTAAACATTTCTCAATAAAAGTGGGCAATATGAAACTTTCCACCAAATAGGATATATTTGTTGAAAAATAATACAATCTTATGACCACATACCCATGTGAAGCTTAAAATTCCATTTACAGAATCATAAACATTGCTTTTTGAAGTCACACGCAGTTCTGATAGTTCATAATTATAAGGAAACTAAACAGAAAGAAGACAAACTAGGTCAGCAATGTAGGACACTAATCATCTGATTCTATTCAGTCTGTTTTAGAATTCTGAAGACTAATTCTTCCAACATGTGAAATTAGAAGATTGGCTTCTTTCTAATCTTAGTGGGAAAGAAAAATGAAAATACATTCAAATCTTTGGAGCTAAAAATGGTGTGTAGGAAAACATAGGCAGAACACTCTATGACATAAATCACAGCAAGATCCTTTTTGACCCACCTCCTAGAGAAATGGAAATAAAAATAAAAATAAACAAATGGGACCTAATTAAACTTAAAAACTTTTGCACAGCAAGGAAACCATAAAGAAGACGAAAAGACCACCCTCAGAATGGGAGAAAATATTTGCAAATGAAGCAACTGACAAAGGATTAATCTACAAAATTTACAAGCAGCTCATGCAGCTCAATATCAAAAGAACAAACAACCCGATCCAAAAATTGGCAGAAGACCTAAATAGACATTTCTCCAAAGAATATATACAGATTGCCAACAAACACATGAAAGGATGCTCAACATCACTAATCATTAGAGAAATGCAAATCAAAACTACAATGAAGTATCACCTCACATCGGTCAGAATGGCCATCATCAAAAAATCTACAAACAATTAATGCTGGAGAGGGTGTGCAGAAAAGGGAACCATCCTACACTGTTGGTGGGAATGTAAATTGATACAGCTACTATGGAGAACAGTATGGAGGTTCCTTAAAAATCTAGGAATAGAACTACCATATGACCCAGCAATCCCACTCCTGGGCCTATACCCTGAGAAAACCGTAACTCAAAAAGAGTCATGTACCACAATGTTCATTGCAGCACTAAATACAATAGCCAGGACATGGAACCAGCCTACGTGTCCATCAACAGATGAATGGATAAAGAAGATGTGGCACATATATACAATGGAATATTACTCAACCATAAAAGGAAACGAAATTGAGTTATTTGTAGTGAGGCGGATGGACCTAGAATCTGTCATACAGAGTGAATTAATTCAGAAAGAGAAAAACAAATACCATATGCTAACACATATATATGGAATCTAAAAAAATAAATGGTTCTGAAGAACCTAGGGGCAGGACAGGAATAAAGACGCAGACGTAGAGAATGGACTGTAGGACATGGGGAGGGGGAAGGGTAAGCTGGGACGAAGTGAGAGAAGTGACATGGACATATATAAACTATCAAATGTAAAATAGATAGCTAGTGGGAAGTAACCGCATAGCACAGGGAGATCAGCTGGGTGCTTTGTGACCACCTAGAGGGGTGGAATAGGGAGGGTGGGAGGGAGACACAAGAGGGAGGGGATATGGGGATATAAGTATACGTATAGCTGATTCACTTTGTTATACAGCAGAAACTAACACAACAATGTACAGCAATTATACTCCAATAAAGATGTTTAAAAAAATAAGATATAATCCTCATCGTTCATAATATAATGAGGGAAAGAGTTGAGAATTTACATCAAAATGCTAAACATATGAATAAAGGTATGTACAAGATATACTGGGAGCATCAAAGTAAAGCTTCCAGCCTCTTTGAAGGAAAGAAAATATTTCACATGAATAGGGAAGAGCCTGGTAAAGTAATGGGGGAAGGAAATTTTAGGGCGTCAGGACACTGTTTCAGAAAATATTAATAAGGCATTTTACTATTTGATACTAAAGATATGGTACATCTCTTGTTTGTCCAAATATGATAAAACCCTGTTTTTGTGTAGTTGATATTTTTATTATTATTTATCGCAAGGTACAAGTGTTGTTTTTTTTTAATTTTGTTATTTCCTTTTACTTTTGACAGGGGGATGTTAGAGCCATGCTTACCAATTACGGTGACAAGATATGGTGTCAATTTGCTGTATAACTCCTTGAAAGTTAAGTTCCCTCTAAAGCATGATTTGACCACCAAATTGTATTTAGCAATTTTCTGTTTCATTGCCATTCATTTTATGCTTTGTGTTTCTGGCTCTTTTTTTTCCCCTGGATGCCAAGAGATACAATGATTAATACATAAAAACTCTATGTCTTGGTTAACAAAAGTAAAAGAACATGACACTTGACAATACTAGGGCTTGACGGTTAACATCTGCCTGGGGATAGTCTAAAGCTATGTTGATTGAATCACAACTCAATCACATTTATATGCCAGAAATCATTTTTACAGCCTTCATAAACTTGTATTAACTACTTCAAGGCTAGAGACAGAATGACATGATTCATTTATACTGAGTTTGCCTACAGAAAATAACTATCTATGGATATCCTTTTATTTACTTATTTTTTAAAAACATCTTTATTGGAATATAATTGCTTTACAATGGTGTGTTACTTTCTGCTTTATAACAAAGTGAATCAGCTATACATATACATATACCCCCATACCTCCTCCCTCTTGCATCTCCCTCTGACCCTCCCTATCCCACCCCTCTAGGTGGTCACAAAGCACAGAGCTGATCTCCCTGTGCTATGCGGCTGCTTCCCACTAGCTATCTATTTTACATTTGGTAGTGTACATATGTCCATGCCACTCTCTCACTTCTTCCCAGCTTACCTTTCCTCCTCCCGGTGTCCACAAGACCATTCTCTACATCTGCATCTTTAGTCCTGTCCTGTCCCTAGGTTCTTCATGGCTTGATTTTTGACACAAGATATGATCTATCTTGGAGAATGTTCCATGAGCACTTGAGAAGAAAGTGTATTCTGTTGTTTTTGGATGGAATGTCCTATAAACATCAATTAAGTCCATCTTGTTTAATGTATCATTTAAAGCTTGTGTTTCCTTATTTATTTTCATTTTGGATGATTTGTCCATTGGTGAAAGTGGGGTGTTAAAGTCCTCTACTATTATTATGTTACTGTCAGTTTCCCCTTTTATGGCTGTTAACATTTGCCTTATGGATTGAGGTGTTCCTATGTTGGGTGCATAAATATTTACAATTGTTATATCTTCTTCTTGGATTGATCCTTTTATCATTATGTAGAGTCCTTCTTTGTCACTTGTAATAGTCTTTATTTTAAAGTCTATTTTGTCTGATATGAGAATTGCATTCCAGCTTTCTTCTGATTTCCATTTGCAGGAAATATCTTTTTCTATCCCCTCACTTTCAGTCTGTATGTGTCTCTAGGTCTGAAGTGGGTCTCTTGTAGACAGCATATATACGGGTCTTGTTTTTGCATCCATTCAGCCAGTCTGTGTCTTTTGGTTGGAGCATTTAATCCATTTACATTTAAGGTAATTATCTATATGCATGTTCGTATTACCATTTTCTTAATTGTTTTGGGATTGTTATTGTAGTTCTTTTCCTTCTCTTGAAAATGCTAAAGACATTTCTTTAGCATTTGTTGTAAAGCTGGTTTGGTGGTGCTGAATTCTCTTAGCTTTTGCTTGTCTCTAAAGTTTTTAATTTCTCCCTCGAATCTGAATGAGATCCTTGCTGGGTAGAGTAATCTTGGTTGTAGTTTTCCCGTTTCATCACTTTAAATATGTCCTGCCACTCCCTTCTGGCTTGCAGTTTCTGCTGAAAGATCAGCTGTTAACCTTATGGGGATTCCCTTATGTGTTATTTGTTGTTTTTCCCTTGCTGCTTTTAATATTTTTTCTTTGTATTTAATTTTTGATAGCTTGATTTATATGTGTCTTAGCCTGTTTCTCCTTGGATTTATCCTGTATGGGACTCTCTGTGCTTCCTGGACTTGATTGACTATTTCCTTTCCCATATTAGGGAAGTTTTCAACTATAATCTCTTCAAATATTTTCTCAGCCCCTTTCTTTTTCTCTTCTTCTTCTGGGACCCCTATAATTCGAATGTTGGTGCTTTTAATGTTGTCCCAGAGGTCTCTGAGACTGTCCTCAGTTCTTTTCATTCTTTTTTCTTTATTCTGCCCTGCTATAATTATTTCCACTATTTTATCTTCCATGCCACTTATCCGTTCTTCTGCCTCAGTTTTTCTGCTATTGATTCCTTCTAGAGAATTTTTAATTTCATCTATTGTGCTGTTCATCTCTGTTTGTTTGCTCATTAGTTCTTCTAGGTCCTTGTTAAACATTTCTTGTATTTTCTCCATTCCATTTCCAAGATTTTGAATCATCTTTACTATCATTCCTCTGAATTCTTTTTCAGGTAGACTGCCTATTTCCTCTTCATTTGTTTCATCTGGTGGGTTTTTCCCTTGCTCCTTCATCTGCTGTGTATTTCTCTGTCTTCTCATTTTGCTTAACTTACTGTGTTTGGGGTCTCCTTTTTGTGGGCTGCAGGTTCATAGTTCCTGTCGTTTTTGGTGTCTGCCCCCAGTGCCTAAGGTTGGTTCAGTGGGTTGTGTAGGTTCCTGGTGTAGTGTACTGGTACCTCTGTTCTGGTGGATGAGGCTGGATCTTGTCTTTCTGGTGGGCAGGACCACGTCTGGTGGTGTGTTTTGGGGTGTCTGTGACCTTATTATGATTTTAGGCCGCCTCTCTGCTAATGGCTGGGGTTGTGTTCCTGTCTTGCTAGTTGTTTGGCATAGGGTGTCCAGCACTGTAGCTTGCTGGTCGTTGAGTGGAGCTGTGTCTTAGTGTTCAGATGGAGATCTCTGGTAGAGCTTTCGCTGTTTGATATTACATGGAGCTGGGAGGTCTCTGGTGTACCAATGTCCTTAACTTGACTTTCCCACCTCAGAGGCACAAGCCTGACACCCAGCCAGAGCACCAAGACCCTGTCAGCCATACGGATGGAAATACATTTCTTCTTGATTCTTGCATGTTCCTGGCCTGTGAACCTGCTCATGTTGGAGGGTCTCCTGCAGAGGCGGGGGTGTCTGTGGCTCACCGGGGGGACAAGGACACTGGCAGCACAAGTTTTGGGAAGTACTCCTTCGCATGAGCCCTCCCGGAGTCTGCCATTAGCCCCACCAAAGAGCCTGTTGTCTCCTGTGCTGGGTCACCTCAAGCCAAACAACCCTATTTACTTATTTTTTAAATCAACATATTTTTGAGTGTACTTGACCTGTGAGAAGGAAATATTCATTATGACCTGTAAGTATAGGTTTCCATTAGCTATAGAACATATACTATGCTAGTTTTCTGAAAGGACATTTAGGCAGAAAATACACAAATTAAGTACAGCTCTTGTCTGAAAAATAAATAAATAAATAAATAAATTTTTAATAAAAATGGTGTGTAATTATTGGATCATTTCAGTAGATGTGAACTGTCTTCTATGTTCTGTCCCCCTTGGTATCATAGAGCATTTCAGTCCAGTATTCACAGACATTGTAGAAAAAAACTAATTTTATAATAAAGCAGGTATACAGGATGTGCTCTCCCACTCCTCTGCCTATCCTACCTTCACCCATTCCACTTTAAGGCACTCTCTTACTGCAAAAGAAGATTCTATAAAAGCCTCTACCAGTTGACTGAAGAGCAATATTTATTTTTTAGAAAAGGAATCTTTATTGAAGTAAAGAACAGATGTTATTCGAGGAAAGTGAGATTTTTGAATCTCCATCTTCCAAAATATGTTTTCATTTTGACCTTTTTAAAAAGCTTTTGTGACTATGTGTTCCCAGAATGCCTACCATTTTTAATTATCTCGATCACCACAACCATATGCTGTGTTAGTCTTATGTACTAGGATGTTCAAACTTTTAGAATACTGTATTCATATATGAAAAAATTAACTGCAGCACTGCATGAAAAATGAAATGAAACTATATGTTCTTGGATCATTTTTAGAAAATTTACATTAACTCTATATATTTTTTCTCCCCTCTAAATGGACAGTCATGGCCTGTATGTTAAGTGTTAAAGTTCAGCAACAGAAAATATATGATTTTGGTGAGCAAATAACCTACAGATAACTTTTAAACATTTTGCATGAAATTTCCTAAATAATTATTTTAGCCATCTGCTTTGCTCTCATACTGGAAAGCCTAAGACATATGAAATCATCAAGGATACTTATATTTCTAACCCCATTTTAAGAGTTCATCGTTGTGAATAAGCCATTCCTAGGACTGAAATTATTTTTCCAATAGTATCACTATATTGAAAGTTTTAGTTTATGATTTAGTATCCTTAAATATTCACCATTTAAAACAGAAATGTAACACTTGGCAATATCACTAGCTCATATTATACTAACCATTCCACTGAAAACAACTAGAAAAGATGAATAAAGTATTATAACTATACAGATGGATATAACTATACATTATATATGCATAAATATACGTAAATATACATATACATAATTAAATATTTGAAGAACTACTGAGACAGACAAGCCTTGAGGTATCAGGATCTAAGAAAAGGGAAGGACAAGAAGTTGAGTCCAAACATCTGGTTGCTCTATCCTCCAACAGACATGTGCCAGATTTTAAGTAAAACCAAAAGATTAAGAAGCTGATTTTCTTTTTTTTTTTTTTGGCGGGACAATTGTCAAGATTCTGCCCTCGGGCTGCCCAGACCTTTCCGGTTCCTTCTTGTCTCATCCTAGTCCTGCCTTGATGTGGACTTGGGCTCAGCCCCCAAGTCAATTATGCCAAAATATTCAAGCTTCCTGTGAGAAGCCGATTATTTTAATATTCCATATATAAGTGAGCTCATACAGAATTTTTCTTACTGTTTGACTTATTTCACTTAACATAATGCCCTCAAATTTTATCCATGTTGTTGCAAACGGTGGAATTTCTTGTTTATGGCTGAATAATATATATGTATACATATATACACATACATATGCATATATATCTCATTTTCTTTATCCATTCATCTGTCAATGGATACTTAGTTTGTTTTCATGTCCTAGCTATTGTGAATAATTCTTCAGTTAACATGAGGGTGCATTATCTCTTCAAGATAGTGATTTCATTTCTTTCAAATATAAACCAAGAAGCGGGATTGCTGGATCATATAGTAGTTATATTTTTAATTTCTTGAGGAACTTCTATACTGTTTTCCATAGTGGTTGTACCAATTTATATTCCCTCCAACAATACACAAGGATTTCCTTTTCTCCCCATCTTCGCCAACACTTATCTCTTGTCTTTTTTATGACAACAATTCTAACAGATGTGAGGTCATATCTCATTGTGGTTTTCATTTGTGGTTCCCTGATGATTAGTGACATTGAGCATCTTTTCATGTACCTGTTGGTCATTTGTATGTCTTCTTTGGAAAAATGTCTATTCAGGTCCTCTGCACATTTTTTATCAGATTGTTTTTTATTTTTATTTTTTGCTATTGAGTTATATGAGTTCCTTATATATATTAGATATTAACCTTATATATGGCTTTTAAATACTTTCTCCCATTGAATAGGTTGCCTCTTCATTTTGTTGATTATTTCTTTTCTATATAAAAGCTTTTTAGTTTGACGTTGTCCCACTAATTTATTTTTGCTTTTGTTTCTTGTGTTTTGGTGTCATATGCAAAAAGTTATTGCCAAGACCAATGTCAAGGAGATTTTTCCCTATGTTTTCTTCTAGGAGTTTTACAATTTCAGGTCTTACATTTAAGTCTTTAATTCATTTCAAGTTAATTTTTGTGGGTGATGTAAGATACGGGTCCATTGTTTTGTATGTGAATATCCAGGTTTCCCAACGCCATTTATTGGAAAGATTATATTTTCTCCATTGAGTATTCTTGGCTTCCTTGCCAAATATTAGTTGATCATATATGTGTGGGTTTATTTCTGGGCTCTTAATTCTGTTACATTGGTCTTTTTTCATGCCAGTACCATATTGTTTTGATTGCTATAGCAATGCAGCACAGTTTGAAATCAGGAAGTGTGATGCCTATAGCTTTGTTCTTCTTTCCCAAGGTTGCTTTGGCTATTTGGGGTCTTTTTTAGTTCCATTTTTTCTGTGAAAAAATACCATTGGAATTTTGATAGGGATTGCATTGAATCTATATATGGCTTTGAGTAGTATGGACATTTTAACAATATTAATTCTTCTGATTCATGAACACAGGATATCTTCCCACTCATTTGTGTCTTCTTCAGTTTCTTTCATCAATGTCTGTAGTTTTCAATGTATAGGTTTTTCACTTCCTTGGTTAAATTTATTCCTAAGTATTTTATTGTTTCTGACGCTATTGTAAATGGGATTGTTTTATTTCTCTTTCAGAATTAATGTATAGAAATGCAACTGATTGCAACCTTTTTTTGTATTTTGATTTTGTACTCTACAACTTCACTTATTTATTAAGTCTAACAATGTTTTGGTGGAGCTTTAAGATTTTCTATATCAATAACTGTCATCTGCAAACAGAGACAATTATTTTACTTCTTCCACTCTTATTTGGATGCCTTTTCTTTCTTTTTCTTGTCTAACTGCCCTGGCTAGGACTTTCAGCACTATGATGAAGAGGGGTGGTAAGAGTGGGCACCTTCGTCTTGTTCCTGATTTGAGAGAAAAAACTTTTAGCTTTTCGTGGTTGACTACAATGTTAGCAGTGGGTTTGTCATATATGGCCTTTATGATGTTAAGGTATGTTCCTCCTATACCCAATTTGTTGAGAGCTTTATCATGAAAGGGTACACTGTATTGATGTTTGTCAATGCTTTCTGTGCATCTATCAAAAGTGTCATATAATTTAATCTTCACTCTATTAAAGTGGTATATCACATTTTTGGATTTCCATATGTTAAACCGTCTTTTCATCACAAGGGTAAAACCAACTTGATCATGGTGCATGATAATTTTAATATGTGTTTAAATCTGGTTTGCTAGAATTGTATTGAGAATTTTTGCATCTGTATTCCTCAGAGATACTGACCTGTAGTTTTCTTTTTTTGTACTATCCTTACCTGGCTTTGGTATTAGGGTAATACTAGCCTTGTAAAATCAGTTTTGGACTGTTCTCTTCTCTTTTATTTATTGGAAAAGTTTGAGAAGCATTGGAATGAATTCTTCTTTAATGTTAAGGCTGGTTTAAAAAAAAGTAAAGATTTCCTAGTTAAAAAAAAATCAAAGAACAATCTTTTTGATCTTTATGTGAAAGTCTTCTTTTAATATATGTAAAGAGGAAACTGTTCTCTACCTAACACTTTACAAGAAACTTGAGTGACTGAAGATAAGAAGACAAGGAAGTCTACAAAGGTTCTTGAGAACTTGGAAGAGTTGCAATCAATAAACTTTCTATCATCAGCACTTCAAAGTAAAACTGTGCATTATTGCTGCTTTAAGATGTATGTTTCACTTAGAAAGGTATAACCTTCCAAGACTGAACCAGGAAGAAATAGAAAATATGAACAGAAAAATCACAAGTAATGAAATTGAAACTGTAATTAAAAATCTTCCACCAAACAAAAGTCCATTACCAGATGGCTTCACAGGTGAATTCTATCAAACATTTAGAGAAGAGCTAACACCAATCCATCTCAAACTCTTCCAAAAAATTGCAGAGGAAGGGACACTCCAAAATTCATTCTATGAAGCCACCATCACCCTGATACCAAAACCAGACAAAGACACTACAAAAAAAGAAAATTATAGACCAATATCACTGATAAATATAGATGCAAAAATCCTCAACAAAATACGAGCAAACAGAATCCAACAACACATTGAAAGGATCATACAACATAATCAAGTGGGATTTATCCCAGGGATGCAAGGATTCTTCAATATACACAAATCAATCAATGTGATACACCATATTAACAGATTGAAGAATAAAAACCATATGATCATCTCAATAGATGCAGAAAAAGTTTTTGACAAAATTCAACACCGATTTATGATAAAGACTCTCCAGAAAGTGGGCATAGAGGGAAACTGCCTCAACATAATAAAGGCCATATATGACAAACCCACAGCAAACATCATTCTCAATGGTGAAAAACTGAAAGCATTTCCTCTAAGATCAGGAACAAGACAAGGAAGTCCACTCTCACCACTATTATTCAACATAGTTTTGGAAGTCCTAGCCACAGCAATCAGGGAAGAAAAAGAAATAAAAAGAATACAAATTGGAAAAGAAGAAGTAAAACTGTCACTGTTTGCAGATGACATGATACTATACATAGAAAATCCTAAAGATGCCACCAGAAAACTACTAGAGCTAATCAATGAATTTGGTAAATTTGCAGGATACAAATTATATTTGTATAACAACAAAAGTAATGCACAGAAATCTCTTGCATTTCTATACACTAACAACGAAAGGTCAGAAAGAGAAATTAAGGAAACACTCCCATTCACCACTGCAGCAAAAAGAATAAAATACCTAGGAATAAACCTACTTAAGGAGGTAAAAGACCTGTACTCAGAAAACTATAAGACACTGATGAAAGAAATCAAAGATGATACAAACAGATGGAGAGATATACCATGTTCTTGGATTGGAAGAATCAACATTGTGAAAATAACTATATTACCCAAAGCAGTCTACAGATTCAATGCTATCCCTATCATATTACCAATGGCATTTTTTATAGAACTAGAACAAAAAATCTTAAAATTTATATGGAGACACAAAAGACCCCAAATAGCCAAAGCAATCTTGAGGGAAAAAAAAAAAAAAAAAACGGAGCTGGAGGAATCAGAATCCCTGACTTCAGACTATACTACAAAGCTACAGTAATCAAGACAATATGGTACTGGCACAAAAACAGAAATATAGATCAATGGAACAGGATAGAAAGCCCAGAGATAAACTCACACACCTATGGTCAACTAATTTATGACAAAGGATGCAAGGATATACAATGGAGAAAAGATAGCCTCTTCAATAAGTGATGCTGGGAAAACTGGACAGCTACATGTAAAAGAATGAAATTAGGACACCCCCTAACACCATACATAAAAATAAACTCAAAATGGATTAAAGACCTAATTGTAAGGCCAGACACCATTAAACCTTTAGAGGAAAACATAGGAAGAACACTCTTTGACATAAATCACAGCAAGATCTCTTTTGATCCACCTTCTAGAGTAATGGAAATAAAAACAAAAATAAACAAATGGGACCTAATGAAAATTCAAAGCTTTTGAACAGCAAAGGAAACCATAAACAAGACAAAAAGACAACCCTCAGAAAGGGGGAAAATATTTGCAAACGAATCAACGGACAAAGGATTAATCTCCAAAATATATAAACAGCTCATGCAGCTCAGTATTAAAGAAACAAACAACCCAATCCAAAAATGGACAGAAGACCTAAATAGACATTTCTCCAAAGAAGACATACAGATGGCCAAGAAGCACATGAAAAGCTGCTCAACATCACTAATTATTAGAGAATTGCAAATCAGAACTACAGTGAGTTGTCACCTCACACCAGTTAGAATGGACATCATCAGAAAATCTACAAACAACAAATGCTGGAGAGGGTGTAGAGAAAAGGGAACCCTCTTGCACTGCTGGTGGGAATGTAAATTGATACAGTTGCTATGGAGAACAGTATGGAGGTTCCTTAAAAAACTAAAAATAGAATTACCATATGATCCAGCAATCCCACTACTGGGCATATACCCTGAGAAAAACATAATTCAAAAGGACACATGCACCCCAATATTCATTGCAGCACTATTTACAATAGCCAGGTCATGGAATCAACCCAAGTGCCCATCGACAGACGAATGGATAAATAAGATGTGGTACATATATACAATGGAATATTACTCAGCCCTAAAACGTAACAAAATTGGGTCATTTGTAGAGACATGGATGGACCTAAAGACTGTCATACAGAGTGAAGTAAATCAGAAAGAGAAAAACAAATATTATATATTAACGCATATATGTGGAATCTAGAAAAATGGTACAGATGAACCGGTTTGCAAGGCAGAACTAGAGACACGGATGTAGGGAACAAACGTATGGGCACCAAGGGGGGAAAGTGGGGCAGGGAGGTGGTGGGATGAATTGGGAGATTGAGATTGACATATATACACCAATATGTATAAAAAGATAACTAATAAGAACCTGTTGTATAAAAAAAATAAAATTCAAAAAAATAAAAAAATAAATTTAAAAACATGTATGGTTCAAAGTTATGAATACAGCAGTGACCACTAAACTCCCGTTTCATTTGAATCCCTTACCACCTCATATGGTTTTTTTGTTAAATTGTCTCTTTTGTGATCTGAAAAATATTATTTGGTGTATTTAAAATTTGGATATGTAATAATACACTATAATTTTTTTAATATATGTACCTCTTACCTCATTTCCATGCCAAGACTTAAGTCTACTGTAGGGTTCTAGTTGTTCACACTAATAAAAATTGATGTTGAGGTTGGAGAGGAGAGATATTTTTTAAATAGAGACATGCTAAACTGATAAATGAAAAGGAGAAGGTAGATGGAAGAGGAATAAAAGAGAGAAAAGAGAATGTGTGGTTTTAGAAATTCAAAGATTGTATATGTCAACTGTATTTAGGGCTTAAAGTAGGAGCTCTGGTGTATACAACCTCAGAGCACTGTGAACATGATGGATAATGAGAGACCATGAGGTGAAGGCTGCATGGCCTATAGGCCTCTATTGCTTCCAAGAAGTCAGAGGAGGACAGAATATAAGATAGGGTTGCAGAAAAAGACCTAATTTTTCTACCCAGAGAGGATGAGCAATAACGAGTTGCCCTATTTTTCCAAGTCATCAAGGTGAACTCAGATGTTAATTTCTTAACACAGTCTTCCTTGATATTCAGATTAAAGATATCTTTTGTCCTTCACTCTACCTCCAGTACTTTATTCTCTAACTAGTTTAATAAATATAGTAGCTATAAATCTCAGTTCACAGACCCATTTTTTAACTTTAATTTTTTAAACTTTAAATCCAATATTTTTTAAAACTTTAGATCTAATTTTAACGGTTCCAGAGTTCCTAATCCACAAAGATGTTAAGAAAGTCTATCTCAAACAGTCCTGGAGCCCCTACCATCTAAGGGCAGCTCCAGAATCCAGGATGCTAATGGGACTCCTAAAATGGAAAAGGAGGTTCTCACTCCCTACCAATCATGGGCATGACTGACATCTGTGGTTTCTACTCAGTGGTAGTTTGGTGGATCTCTTATCCCAGGCTATGGTTGAGATCCAGCCTCTAGTGTATCCTACCTAAGGGCAAAACCAGCCAGAAGGGCTTGGATCCATGTTCTGTCTGGAGACCACTACTTAATTATCATTTTCTTTTAATTCTTGACAATTCTCCATTTTCCCTATCCCAACCTGATTCTCAAAGGTCTCCCCACTTCTCTATCCCTCCCCATTCTCCCCTCAGGATACCTATCACAATATTTTAAGTGGACCCTGACTTTTCTAAAATATGCATGTCCCCTTGGCATAGAGAGACCTATCTATCTATTTGAAAGAGGAAAATGGAAAAATGAACCAATTAGGTACCTCAGTTTTTTAGTCTTATTTATTCTTTTACTAAACAAATATTTTCTTCCCACAGGGAAAATTTACTTTTGATCCAGAGCCTATCCAGAACAAGATGGAACCCGTTCTCTATCCTGAATTAAGAATAGTAACCCTAGCACTCATTCAAAAGCTGGCTGAGTCTATTTGCCCTAATTCTCCCAAGCACCAGGTAGGTAAGCTTGGGTGCCAGGCACGATTTTTGCCTTTCAAAACATCTATGTCCCCTTGGAGAAATTCTTTCTAACTCTCACTAGCTACATTCCAACCAGGGGAGTTATTAAGTTATTAATTCAATAAGTATTTATTGAGTACCTACTATGTACTAAGCACTGAGAAACGTCACTAATATTTTACTTCTATGTTACTGTGTCCGGTAACCATGTTTTCTTTTGTGGGTGCCATCTTCCAGAAAAGGTAAGTCCAAACCTCTTAATATTCTTCTGAAACCAGACAGGACTCTTTCTAGGTATATCATAGGGTCTGATCTTTGCTGAGACAACATTTCACCATGTGTACTCCAGACCATCAAGAGCAGTGTGATGGTTAATTATGTGTCAACTTGGCTTGGTCATAGTGCCCGTAACTGTGCTCAAACACTCTTCTGGATGTTTCTGTAAAAGGTGGCTTTGAAGGAGATTAACATTTAAATTGGGGGGCTTTGACTAAAGCAGATTGTTCTCTGTAATGTGGTTGGGCCTCATCCAACCAGTTGAAGGCATGAATAGAACAGAGACTGACCTCCCTTGATCAAGAAGGAATTCTGCCAGGAGACTGTCTTTGGATTTGGACTGCAACTCTTCCCTGGCTCTCTAGCCTGCTGGCCCACTTTGCAGATTTTGGATTTGCCAAGCCTCCACAATCATGTAACCAATTTTTAAAAATCCATGTGTGTGTGTGTGTGCATGCACACGCATGTGTGTGGTGTGTGTGTGTCTCTCTCTGTCTCTCTTTCTCTCTCTCCTATTATCTCCTGTTGGTTCTGATACTCTGGAGAACCCTGACTAATACAGGTAGATAATGCCTATTTGAGGTGCCAGATCCAGATAACTTTGTGATTGACCATGATAAAGTTCTCCCCCAAACCCTGCAAAGTAGCAAGTTTAGGCTTTTCATAGCTGTGATAATCTCCTTAGCCCCAACACAGAAGTCCTAGGAGGGTCTAGAAACCATGTGTTTCTAGCTCTCTAGTCTAAGGAGTGGAACAACAAATTCTACCTCCTTCCCCTCTTTTATCAGCTTCATTAGTATTCAATAAATTATTCTACCACATAAAAACATGTGTTTTTATCTTTACCACTAGAGTGTAAACTCCTCAAGAGCATGAATCATATGCTACACACACCAACACTGTAGCACCAATACACCTATGGCAAAAACTCACACATAGTAGGAGCTCCATAAATAGTTGTTAGAGGATAGAAAATTGAGGAAACTGTTTGCTGAGACACTGGATGAGAAAGGTTGACCTAATTTAACCCCAAGAACTAACCCAAGCATGAAGGTGTATCTGGTTTAATTTTGCATACCTTCTCTGAAAAATGACTTACCAACCAGAACTTCACACATTGCAGTTATAAGGATGAATTTTTCACTGGCTCCAGTTGGCATGGTTTAAATAGCATTTTGTTTTGCTATGAACTTTATTTTCATTTGAAACTCTACGAATGTGAGACGATTTGAATCAAACCAGATGCAAGCATTCAGAATGCCCTGCACGTTCCTTTAAGCTTGTTTCACTTGTGAAACAACTGAGTTTCACTTCATTTCAAGTAAACTCTCATCTGGAGTGCCACTTTCCTCTAAGGTCTTTCGAACTCCTCCACCATTACTAGATGTTTTGCCGGGCAGGGTGGAGGGGGGAAATCAAATAATCTTCAAAAAATGTTTTGCCCTTATTCCTTTAAAAAAATTCCTTAAAAATCCCCCCTTTGGCAATTGCAAAATAATACAGAAATATAGGAGTAAGCACATTACATGTATGTGTAATGTTTGCATATTCAACTCACCCATACACACCAAGTATCTTCTTAGTTCACTGTAGTTTATATGGACCTATAATAATAGGCCAGTTCAGGAATGATGTCTGCCTTAACATTAACAGAAACGTGAGGACAAAGTTTTCCATTGTCTCATACCCTACTGTTTGGATATGTAAGCTTCTAACACGGTTGGCACATGAGACATGAATGATACTTGCTCCAAATTCAACTTGGAACCTCAACCTAGCCTAAGCAAGATCTTTTTGCTTTTGCATTATAAGATTCACAGAGACCTAGAAAACAAACGAATTTGCAACTATAGCATATCCTCCTCAACTATTCTCATTTTTCATTCAAACTCTACTTCGGAAATCTTATATCTAACATAAATGACCAATGATGAGTGTTCACATGCCAGACTAGTGACAGATGATGCCATTTTCCATCCAAACACCAAAGTGAATGGCCTCTATTCAAGTGAGTTCTGCTACATTCCTTTTAGAAGCACCCACATTTCATATGCCCACCTTTATACACAAACAATAATCAAAGGATGGAAATATCTTTATACAGCATCCACTTAGGGAAAATTATTTATAAAAAATAGTGAATGCAACAGGGAAAATTATGATATACATTGAAATATAGAAACATGGGAGAAAACAGCATTTTAGATCCATGATGGAAAATCACACAGGAACACAATGAAATGTAGTCCTTTTCTCATTTTTGCACTTCTGAATCACTGTTGTGGTTTAGGGAGGAGAGAGAAAGACAGTGACTTACTGCAAGCTGATCTGGCAGCCCTGGGGGGGTCCACTGGATGACCTGGCTGGGTACCACTGACAGTTCTGCTGGGATATTCAGAATACAGACTTTACAAAACTAATGATCACATATACTCAATGTCTACTATTGATACGTGCCAGGTGCTTTGGAAGCCTTATTGATTTCCTCAACCATCCTTCATTTACCAAGTGTCATTATGCTCATTCTTCTTATGAGGAAACAAGTTTAGCAGAAGCAAGTAGGTTGCCCCCCAAATCCAGAACCAATAAGTAACAGGTCAAGATTCAAATTTTAGAACTGGCCTACTCAAAAGTCCATGCTTTCTCCCACTATTAAACCTAAAAGAACAGAGCACCAGGGCTCCTTTTTTTTTTCTTTTTAAATATCCTTACTCTACTGTTTCTTTCTTAGTGATTCCAGATCTACATATTTTTTGGCCCACTCTAAATTAAAGATACTTAGTTTCTCATGTTTTAGTTATTGATCGAAGTAGTGAATTCTATTTAAGAAAAAAATAACATAAAGTTGGCTAGGGGTGGGAGGGTAGGCCTCTCTTATGGGTTGAATGGTGGCTCCCCCCAAAATATGTTGAAATCCTAACCCTCATACCTCAGAATGTAACCTTATTTGCAAATAAAATCTTCATAAAGTTAATCAAGTTAAAATGAGGTCCTTAAGGTAGGCTCTAATCCAATATGATTGGTGTCCTTATAAAAAGGGAAATGTAGACACAGAGATAGAGAGAGGGAAGACAATGTGAAGACGCATGAAGAGAAGATGGCCATCTGACTGGAATGATGCATCTACAAGCCCAGGAACACCAGAAATTGCCAGAAAATCACCAGAAGCTAAGACGAAGCAGGAAAAGACTCCTCTACAGTTTTCAGAGGGAGCAGAGCCCTGTAGACACTTTGATTTTGGGCTTCTACCCTCCAGATCTGTGGAAGAATACATTTCTGTTGTTTTGAGTCACCGAGGTGGTGGCACTCTGTTATGGCAGCCCTGGAAACCTAGCAAGCCTCCAACAAATGAAAATCAAGAACTGTAAAGCCTTGCTACTCTTAGTGTGATCCCGGGACCAGCAGCACCTACACCACCAGGGAAGACTGTGGAGCCCAGGCCAGACCGACAGATTCAGAATCTGCTTCTCACCAACCTCACCAGGTGATGCACATGCACATTCATGGAGAAGCACTACTGTAGAGAAGAGGGATTGCAAATGGGATAAACAGTAAATTTTGATGATCTGTAGCCAGAAAAAAAAGAAGAGGGAAAAATATTGCCAGATGGCACTTTTGAAATGCTGTTTCAGGACTTGAGGCTCCAGGAGGCAGGTGGAAGAGGGATATGTGTGCAACTAGGCAGGAAGTGAATGTCTTCACCAGCAAAAGCCAAGAATATCCCTATGAAATATGCAGGGACCTGGAATGGCCAAGAAAGACACAACAAGAGCAGACCCAGGATGACCTTGGGAAGGAAAAGCTGAAAGTATGTTCAAAACCAGAGGAAATCTAAGAGGTGAGTGTGTGACAAAGGACAGAAGCAGAACTGCCATTGGCAGGCTCAGAGTAAAGCAGATGCATCTTCCTCTAATGTCTGAATAACCAGAGGTCTCCCGGGAGGCCTGGAACAAAGCAGAACTCTTGGTTTTACAAATCCTTTTCATTAATTCCTATTAAGTAAATTTTGTCCTATTAACTAACTTCCCAAAAGTATGGGGTGAGGAGTGCTTCCCAAGGAGAAGACCTAAACTGTCTAGCACTTTCACCCAGGACCTGTGGGTCAAGGCTGGTGCTAGACAGGCTCCCTTCAAAGCACACAGGCCTGACTCAAGTTGGGGTCATTTGCTTAGTTGTGGGAATTGTTCAACACACACAGGAAGATAAGGGACATAAAATAAGGGAGACATGATTGATCCCAGCTGAGATTTGGAGCAAGGGATGAAAATGCAAAGAGTCTGTTCCAGATGGCAAAAGTTCCAGAGAAGAAACTTCTCAATCTGAGTCTCAGCTTAGAGAGACCTCTGAAGTAGAGAAAATTGGAATTAAATGTCCAGAGGCTGAAAACAAGTTGATGAAGGGCTGAAACTGGTAAACTTTATCAGCTGCTTCCTTCTAAGCATATCCACATCCTGGTGATAAAATTCTCATCAGCCTAGTAGTAAATGGTCCATACAGTTTCAAATTGAGGGCTAAAGATTCTTTATTCTTTCCTTTTCCCATTTATGGACATCATATACCAAAAATCAATATATTACAGTAACAAAAATTTTTAGTCTTTGGCTGGAAATAATCCAAATCCCTAGTTTTTCTCCAAATTCTTAATTTTAAGTCTCTCAACAAATAGAACAACCCGATGAGTCATATACAGGCCTTTGCTTAACTCTGAGAAAATCAAATCATACATCCATTTTGAATTCTTCACTTTATAGCAATTAAAATATTCACTAGAGATGAAAAATTTTAAATACATGTCAGTAGAAAATGTGTGACAGAATAAAATATCTGTTTTATAGATTAAAGGGACTGCTGAAAACAGTTGTCTGCAATTATTCCATATGCGTTTACTTGGGATACTTATTTGGGGCAATAACTAGGTGGGGTGGCCAAAAAAAATCTATTGAACTATTAAGATGAACATTCTAAATAGTTCACTTCGAGAACAAATGAGATTGGCATATCAGCCCTTAATAACCATAACACGGATTGTAAAACACTGAAAGGCAGAAAAGAAAACACTCTGGAAATGCTGTTCTCCACCATCCTCCCCCACACATACACAGCCAAGATGCATCCCATTTTTTTAAACACAGGAAACATTTGTGGGACAAATGTAGACTAAGAAGAAATGGATCATACTCCCAAGTCAGCTGAATTTGAAATAAATCAGAAGCTAAGGACACTGATACCCTTGTCCTATTTCTTCCTCTCTGCTTGTCATTCTCAAGTCCCAATATTTAAAAACTGCAGCCTTCCATGGTCTCTCCCTCTGAATTTCAATTTTTGTTTCCATTTATTGATATGCATTTTAATGCATATAAATGGATGTTGTGGAGAAAAGAAGATGAATGTCTTCAGACATTGGGCCTGGGATCTTAACATTAAGATTATACTATTGGGCTTGCCTCATAGCTCAGTTGTTAAGAATGCACCTGCCAATGCAGGGGATATGGGTTTCCCTGGTCCGGGAAGATCCCACGTGCTGAGGAGCAACTAAGCACGTGCGTTACAACTACTCAGCCTGTGTTCTAGAGCCCACGAGCCACAACTACTGAACCCGTGTGCCACAACTTCTGAAGCCCACACACCTAGAGCCCGTGCTCTTCAACAAGAGAAGCCACCACAGTGAGAAGCCTGCACACCTCAATGAAGAGTAGCCCCCTCTCACAGCAACTAGAGAAAGCCCGCGTGCAGCAACAAAAACCCAACACAGCCAAAAATAAATAAATAAAATAAATAATTTTTTTGAATTAAGAAAAAGGTTATACTATTAATAGTTCACTTATGTTATTATTTGAAACAGTCTGATTCAAAGAGTACAAGAAGGTTGAAGATAAAATGATGCATTTTATGTAGAAAAATTTCAGCCGAAATGGTCGACAAGCATTAGTCGTGTCCCATCTTCATGCAGCAGCCCCATAAGGGATCTGTGTGTACGTGAGGGAATTCTATTCCTAACAACTCCTAGACTAAGAGCAGTCTCAGGATGGCCATTGGGTTTTTTCAGTTTTTTTTTAATCAAGAGTTTGACCACTGGGCTTCCCTGGTGGCGCAGTGGTTGGGAGTCTGCCTGCCAATGCAGGGGACACGGGTTCGAGCCCTGGTCTGGGAGGATCCCACATGCCGCGGAGCAGCTGGGCCCGTGAGCCACAACTGCTGAGCCTGCGCGTCTGGAGCCTGTGCCCCGCAACGAGAGGCCGCGATAGTGAGAGGCCCATGCACCGCGATGAAGAGTGGTCCCCGCTCGCCGCAACTGGAGAGAGCCCTCGCACGGAAACGAAGACCCAACACAGCCATAAATTAATTAATTAATTAATTTAAAAAAAAAAAAAGAGTTTGACCACTGCTCATGTGTATACACCACTGTTGAACTTTCATTTCCCAGGGAAACCCAGAATCATTCATTGTGTTGAAGGAACTTTTCTCAAAAAGGCCAAGATGAACCTAGTATTTGTCATAAAACAACTTTCCAAGCTGCCAACCTTGCCTTGGCTCAACACTCCTACATATCTGTGGGCTTATGACTTAACAGCATCTCATTCCATAGTCTCTAGACAATTGCAGTGAAGAAGGGAAAATGATGTCGGGCAAAGTCATGTGATGCATTTGTTTCATATGGACACAGTCATGTTAGAAGTAGACCTCTCACTCCAAATGGATTCTTCAGAGCAGACTGGGACATTGCTCTCCTTGTCATTATAATGTGCAGCACATCATCATTGCTAAGCCAGTCCCCTCTCTCCCTCCCTCCTTCACTCTGAAGCAAGATTGTACATGTAACACTTTCACGAATGTTAAAAACAGAAATACGTTTTTCTGTGATTTTTTTTTTTTTTTGGCATTGCTTCATACCACCGGTGATTCCTTCCTTCTCTTCAAACTTGATGAATCATAATGATTCATAATCTTTGGTTAGAATGGTTGTGTGATACACTTATGTAGGGTCAATAAGTCTATTATATTACCCAAAGAAATGGGTTTTAAAATAATAGAATGATGGCATCCTTAACTAAATCTAAAAATCAGAGACTCATACAAGACTTCAGTCGTAATTGACACAACTAAAATTAAGCCAGCATAAATGTCTCAAGCTTTGGAAATCACAGGCTTTCTTTTCCTGGAGAGGAACAAAAGGAATCAGGATGATGACTGTCACAGATATGTTGGATAAGAGGTGCGACTCTAACCTATGCATCTTCAAATTCTATGCAGCCAAGATGCTAACACTGAGGGCAAAATGACTGGAAACAAAAGGAATGAGAGATGATGAGCTTGAAGTCAAATAATTTAATTTTAGTGAGTCATGTCAAGAGAAAACAGCATTTCAGAGGATCAAAAGGAGAGGAAAGGAAGGCTGACAAGAGTCTATGGCTCAAATGAAGCAGAGAATTAATTACATCCTAAGAAGTAAAAGAAAATAAAGAAATTGTCTAATCCAGTCTCTTCATTGTGCAGATAAGAAAATCGAGTAAGAAAAACACAGTGATCTACCTGAAGCCATTTGATTAAGAGCAAGAATAGAGATGGCACACAAAGAATGATACTCTCAGTTCAGCTCTCTCTCTACCCTATGAAGGAAGATCCACACACATGAATAAAATTCTCCAAAAAAAAAAAAAAAACCAGGGACAGATGGCACCATTATAAAAATATAATGGTTACTGGGTTTCATCTATGAAAGCTACATCTTTCTCTATATTTAATTAGTAATATCCTAAAATAGATGAATTAACCTACTCACTGAGTTAATTTCATATTTTCAGGGTGTGTATTTCAACTCTATTATTTACAGAGTGTTCTTTAAAAGAAACAGAATGTCCATAACACATACATATCAGGTTTGAACATCATTTTCTGTCATCCACTACAAAGTGAGACAGAAAAACACATTTCCACTTTGTTAAGACAGTGCCACCAACATAAACGATCACAATTCTAGCTTCTATCTAACAACACTCAAATCCAAAACTGATTTTCCACCCGTTTCCCCCTTGATTATTCATCACCTGGCACCAAAGAAACATGCAACATTTCTTCTCTCTCAAGAACATCTTTGAACAGAGAACACAGTGTATCATACAAATATCACATTGACTACAATCTAACTGGAAACCATGTGGTCCTGACATTTGCTGCTGCCCCTTCTTCTCTCTGCTAGCGCCATATGCAAAATTTACAACCTGCCAGAGAGTACTCATCTTTGCTCCAGGGACCCTCTGGTGGTGAGAAACCTCCTTGGGGATATAATTCTAGAGTTTTCACAAAAGTAAATTTCTCATCTTGAAGAAGTTTGTCAGCACTCAGGCTGCAAGTATCCAGGCAACTGTGAGATGACAAACAAGGTTGGTCACAGGGTTGGAGAGAAAAGATGATAAGAATGTATGAATCAAATAAATGAGACCCATCACCCATTTGCCTAAGCTTAAGCACTGCTCTGACTGTAACACCGATTAGAAGAATTGTGAATAAAGAGAAAACTTATCACCTTCTGGAGACTTACACTTTTTATTTCTCCTGACAGCCTGACACCCAGTTTCAGATCTATTCCTTTGCATTCCTGACCACACTGAGAAATCCGTCTTTCTGCACCCACCACTCTGCTCAGTCTCCTCCAAACCACCTTCACCACAGGGCATCGTGTCTCGTTGTTAGGAGAAAAACATTCGTCAGAAAATGCAAATGACTTGTAACCAGACTTAACAGGTTCACCTTCCCAGAGGCATATTACATCTCAAAAGGAACATGTTGCCCCCAAGAAATGAGTTTCTGGTGCTGGGATTTGGGCTGAGATGTCTGGGAGCTCAAAGGTCTTCTCAGCACTTTGGAGTGCTATTATACTAGATGGTTTTTTTCCATAAACAGATACATTCAGCTCTAGGGTAGAGTTAGAATAATAGAAATCACATGAATTTAGGACATTTGGGACACTGGTTCTGGTTCCCCAAAGTGAGAGTCAAGTAAATCATTTTACCTCTCCTTTTCCACGTATTCATCCATGAAGCAGGTCTCAGAATACCTACCTCAAAACACTTTCATGGAGATCATGAGGTTAATATGTATGTAAAAACATTTTACAAATATTAGTCACCTTCATTAATGAAATTTATTTTCCTCATTAATGTTAATCATTAGGGAAAGACATCCCAGTGATTCTAACTTTTTAAAGGTTTCTTCTAAAGTAGGGGTTGGCAAACTTTGTCTGTAAAAAGTCAGATAGTAAACCATTTTGGCTTTGCAGACCATAGAGTTCCTTCCACTGTGAAACCCTGCTGTTGTAGGGGAAAAGCAGCAATAGGTGATACGTAAACAAATGGACATGGCTAGATTTGGCTCATAAGCTGTCTTTTGCCAATCCCTGTTCTGAAGACAAAGTGCCAAAATAGGGATATATGTTCATTACAAATATGAAAGAGCCAAGGCATCTGTTTTGAAACTAATCATTCATTCTTCCACCTCTTAGACCAAACAATATACTTGACGGTACCTGTTTCCTTGACTTTCATCTTAGCCTCCACATAAACTAGTTCTCTAACAAACAGCTCATAAGCAAAGAGTAAAGATGATGTGCATTCTTACACAAGTGCAATCTATTCTCCACTCCATGGTCCCATGCCTTGTGGGCAGGCCCCCCTGATGTCAAAATGCCATTGGTAGCCCTGTGGAGGAGTGGCTTGCTTGTCAACACTTCTCACTTTCTCTCTCTGGGTAAGTGATAGAGAATAAGGCTCTGATGAAGGAAACAGGAACTTATGGCGCAGGGTTTCTGATGCAAAGACTTCCAGACTGTGGTTTTCCTACTTTAGAGTAACTGAGTCCCCATCATCACATCCTGCATTTTGACCTTGCCAAATGCACGATTTCTAGGTGTACTGACTATCCTTTTGGCTACCTGTCCTCTCCGTTATGCCTTGCTCTGGAGCCACCACTGAAGAACTTCTGTCATTGTCTTTGCTCTAGCCAGCAGGGGTAGTACTCAAGGAAATATTAAACAGCAGCAGAATTATAATCCAAGTTATTTTTAGGTCACACTCCTCTGGAGTAGGTAGTGTCAAATCAGTGTGTCTACTTCAGAAACTCCTCAACAATTGCATATTAATTGTCAGGGTGTCTCCCACCTTTTGGCCTCTACCCTGTCCCCCTTGATCCTTCCAAACATTGGTTCCAGGCGTAACCTCTCACCATGCTCATATAGGAAAACACACAAACAAAAATAAAATTTAAAAATCTCTCCATCTCTACATGTGTTACCATCATTAAGAGTCTGCAATGCAGTATTATCTGGTATGTATCTCCCACAGGCTCAGATGTACAGCACTTTGCTTTCATTCACTTTAACCTTCTCTGTCTAAGAATCTGGATAAATGCTGGGGTGAAAGGCAGTCCATACAGACTCACACAAGTAAATAGAAAGCCTGGGTCCTTGTGCTGTGACTTCTCTCCCTGGGCAATGTGGATAGCCAGGCTTCTAACTGTTCTACCTCCTGACCTAATCTTTCTCGAAGTTTCACCCATCTTTCCTCTCCAAACCCCAGCTGCTACTCAGACTTATTATCTATCACCTGGAACATTATCCTTCTAACTAATCTCTCTTGCATCTGTTTGCCCCATTTCACGTGCCCTCCACCATTAAGAATGTTTTAACTAAAGTGCCAACCTGTGCCTTCTTTCACAGGTGTGTGGCCTGGGGACCACCATCATCAAAACAAGCAGGAGAACTAGTTTAAATGCATATTCCTGAGCTCCACCCTTGGAAATACTGAATCACAGTCTAGGGGTGGAGCTTCGCAATCTGCATGTCTTCATTTCTTAACCCTTCTCTTTCCCACCCTGTAATTCTCTTGTCTATTAAGTGTTAGAACCACTGGCTTAGAGGAAAAGAGCCCATCTCCAAAGATGACCTGGCCTTTTATTGCATGTCCACAAAGTGTCAAATTGGTCCACTCACCCTTTCTCCTACCCTCACAGGTCCGGTGGAAATGTGATAGAGCTGGTCATCATGGTAGCTAAATGTTTCTCAAGGATTTTTTCTGGAAGCATAAGCTTGGACTCTCAGAGGTGCTGTTTGTTTTCTTGACTTTTGGAGGTGGCATTTTCCCTCCCACAAGCCCAGGCACTAGACTACAGCCCCCACCCTGTGCTTTCACACAGCTTCCACCATGTGGGTGAAAGTTGTCTAATTGTGGGAGGACATGGAACTTGAGGCATGAGCTGTGTTCTTCCAGCTGCACCTCTGTTGGCATCCACTGGGAAAGCTGGTGGTGGGAGGAGTGACTTCATCAAAACATTGCATCCCCTATCTCGAAAGCTCCTCTGACGGCAGGGGCAGGGTCTGCATACCTGGGAACCAGGTTTGTGACTAGCTCAATACACATTTGCTGTATTAATGAATAATAGAAAGAAGCAGTCTATCAAGAAAGGAACAGATGAATAAAAAGCCCAGACTCATGGAGAGGGTGGGCTGAATACCTTAAAAGTCATTTTTGTTATGCACAACGCTGATTTTTTTTTAACATCTTTATTGGAGTATAATTGCTTTACAATGTTGTGTTAGTTTCTGCTGTATACAAGCATGATTTTTGACACAGTAATTCAACACATCTGTTTGTTGGTTTACTCTTTGGGAATGAGATTCTGGAAAAGATTGAGTATAAGAAATAGTATGAATTATACTCTCTTTCTGTGATTATTCCCTCTGTGATTTCACTATTAACCAAAGCCAATAAATAGTAAACTTCTCATTTATTCATTATTCCTACTGTTGAGATTATGATGAGGCTCCAACATAACAGCTTCCCTCAATCATCATTTTGGACAAACAGAACATTCTTTAGAAGCATATGGATGTGTGGGTGTGGGTCTGTGGTGCATGGTGTGGGGGAAGGATCATGAAGGCCTGGAAAAATTAATACTTTGAAACTCAAAAAGCAAATTGCACCTATTTCAGCAAATTGGAAATTGATGGTGTGTAACTCTGAAGAGCTTAGCAGTAGCTATTATTTCCATCCAGGCTATTATTAACTGGTAATATTTTCTCTAGTAAACATTCAATTACCATAGCAACAGGAGTCATGTCATGTGGACACAAGCGCTCCCCGGCTTTGCCAGAGAAACGGATGGTGTTTTAAATGAACTTTAGAAAATGTAAAGAGACTTGCCAAAAAATATTTTGGGAATACTAAATTCAATTTTTACTGGAGACAAAGGAAAGAAGAGAACTCTGATAAAGTGGAAACTTCACAAACTCCGCTTCTGTTATATTGCACCTGGAACCTTCTCAGCAAGCACAGAAGTGTCTTTCCTCCTGTCTGAGCCAAACCCTCTGCTGTGCCCTAGGTGTCATCCCATGTCCCCTTCTCATGCACTTACTTACAAAGTCAAATACAGCTTCTAAATCTTCTAGCTTCAGTCTCTTCCCCCTCTATGTCTCCCCATGGATATCCTTTAAATTTTCATTTGTATTGACATGCAACATGCCTGAAAAACATAGCAATTCATGAGTACAGCACAATAAATTATTTCAAAGTGAACGAAAAACACACCTATGTACCCACTGCACAGTCAAGAAATAGAATACAGCAATACCCAGAAAGTCTATATATACTCTAGTCTATATATTAGTCCCCTAACCTGAAAGGTAACCGCTAGGAGTTAATTTTCCTTGTGTTTGAAATTTATATAAATTGGCATTCATATTACACACTCTGTAGCATCCAGCTTCATCCACTCAAAAATATAGTCAGTAGAATCATCCATATTGTTGCATGGAAGAAAAGTATGTCCATTTCATTGCTCTATTAGTTTCCTACGGCTGCTGTAACCACAAACTAGGTTGCTTAACAGAAGTTTGTTGTCTCACAATTTTGGAAGCTAGATATCCAAGATCGAGGTGTCAGCAGGGCTAATTCCTTGTAAAGGAAAATCTGTTCCTGTTCCATGCTCGTCTCTCAGCTTCTGGTGGTTTGCCGGCAATCTTTGGCACTTCAGGTCTTGTAGGTGTATCATTTTGTTCTCTGCCTTCATGTTCGTATGGCATTCTCCCTGTTTGTATCTCTCTCTCTTCACAAGGCATTCTTTTTATAAGGTCACCAGTCATATTGGATTAGAGACCGAACCTACTTCAGTGTGACTTCATCTTAAATAATTGTATCTGCAATGACCTGATTTCCAAATAAGGTCACATTCTAAGGTTCTGAGGATTAGGACTCCAACATGTGAATTTGGAGGAGAACACAATTAAATCCATAACAAGTGCTATAAATTATTCCATTGTATAAATATACCACAGTTTATTTATTCATTCTACTGTTGTTGGATATTGGGTAATACCTAATTCAGGCTACTCTACAATGGGACCAGGGTCGATCCTTGACAAAATCAAAGAGCATGAAGTTTGCCTTTGACATTGCTTATTTCTTTATACTGGGCATCCCACTGTATATTTTCCTCCCTTCTCAATGTCTTTTTTCTCTACAGATTCTATCCTGTTCCAGCTGCTTAACAATTAATAACAATAAGGTTTGCTGATTTGGTCTTCGGAAGTTACACCTCTGCCCAAATTTCCCTTTACAAGGAGGTTCCAGAAGACCAGAAATCATTTAAACTGAATGGAATGCCTCTCTAGACTTGAACTTCAGAATGTGGGAAATATTCAGAGGATGGCTGGCATGATTTTTCCCAAATCAAACAGGAAAACGCATGGAGACTTTCATTACACAATAAGACCCACACATAGTGTGCTAGTAGATACCACGTGATAAAATGATAACAGGTACATCATTACTGCTTCAATAATGCTGCACAGAAAACATCCACTTCGACTATCCATAGCTTAGAACAACAATTATTTATTCTCACAGAACTGAGTGTCAGCTACAGTTTGACTGAGCCAGGCTGGACTCCTGATCCAAGTTGCAGGATAGGTTCAAGTCTGCTCAACATTTTTTTTTTCTGGGGTCCAAATTTCAGAGGCAAGAAAGGCAAGGTTAGTGTGCAAAAACATTTCAAGCCTCTGTTCAATTCAATGTCTCGACCTCACCTCAATTCAACATCTAATTGACTAAGGTAAGTACCATGACCAAGTAAACAGAAGTGGGGCAGGGAGGTATATTCCTCCATGGAGATGAGGAGAGTGAATATTTGCTAAATAGTAAGGTAATCCACCACAGAAAAGATGAGAAATTTCTATGTTTAGATGACATAAGGTAGAGATAGAAACAAGCTGAAATTATTTGCCTCTGACTTGATGATTTTCTCCGATTAGCTAAGGGTTTGTTAGGCTGAATATCTTTCCTGATATTCAAGATATAATGGTGAGCTGACAAGATATAATGGTGATTGCATTAGTTTGCTAAGGCTGCCATAAAAGATACCATAGACTGGGTGACTTAAACAATAGAAATTTATTGTCTCACAATTCTGGAGGCTGGAAGTCCAAGATCAAGGTGTTGACAGGGTTGGTTTCTTCTGAGGCCTCTCTCTTGGCTGGTAGATAACTGTCTTCTTCCTGTGTCTTCACATAGTCTTACTTCAGTGTGTGTCTGTGTCCAAATTTCTGCTACCTATAAGGACACCAATCATATTGGACTAGGCCCCACCCTAATGACCTCATTTAAACTTAATTACTTCTTTAAAGACCTTATTTCCAAATACCATTACATTCTGAGGTACCAGAAGTTAGGATTTCAACATATGAATTTGGGAAGGACACAATTCAGCCATAACAGTGGCCAAGAGCATAGGATCTGGAATCAAAGAGAAGTGGATTTGAATCATGCATCCACCACTTTCTAACTAGATGACCAACTATTCCAAACTCTCCAAACCCCAGTTGTCCCATCTCTAAAACTAGAGATCATAATATCTCCTCAGCAGATTGCCTTGCCATTGTTTTTAGGAGTAAATGAGATAATACACATAAATTACTGTCACAGTATCTGACACAGTATTATAAAACTCACAAATAATTACAGCTGCTGTTATTATAAAACATTTAACATGTAATGCATTATATAACATACGATGGATTTATAAAATCATGTAATATAAAAATCCCCTTTCATCCCAATGAAAACAAGATACCTTCATTTGTAGGCCAGAAACAACCCCTAAATAATTTTATACATTTTTATAACAACTTGTTCTTTTTAATTTTTTAAAAAAACACTTTCTTAGTCTTTCCCTACAAAGGTCTTCTGAGCCAGGTATGCTAGTTATTTTGCAGCTGAAGAATGTGGGGCACATGGAAGTTTAGTGATTTGACTGGCAACATGGAGTTAGTGGAAGGTAAGCTACTACAAGAATCCAGTCTTTCTCTACAAGCTTGGCTCACAGATCTCAACTGAACTGACTTTACTCCTTTCTTTGCTTTAATGATCATATACAGTTTGATTGGAGAGTTACACTATAATTTCACAGTGATTACATGCCCCTGAAGATCATTTCGTAAGTAAATGTTTTGAAACCAAAGATAATCATTGTTATATGACCATAACCCTTTTTCTTATGCCATATTCTCCACCAAGAATTTAACCAAGCTAAAGTTACACTTCAGAGTCTCAGTAGCCTGCTCTGGGCTCTGTTCTGCAGTTCTGGAACTACAATGCCATCAGGCTATCTGGAGATGCATTACTGTTTTCTGGCCTCTGGGATAACCTCTATCCTTTCCACTTAAGCACAAGTACAAAGAAAGCTGCCACAGTGCTCTCAACACGAGGACTCTCAAACACAGCACGCTAAGATGAATCAGAACACAGGCCTTGCATAAGTCATTCAAAAGTGGAACATCCTGTCCAGAAGCTCTGAAATGTGCTCCCAATATCTGGACATACCAAAGGTCCTCCTCTCTTTTTAGAAACTTCCTAATTGCTTGGCCACATTGTCTCCAGGAACGTTGCCAGGTTTGAGAATTCTCTACTCTAGGTTGGTAGCTCAGAGCTACCTCTACCTAATAACTCCAGAGAGTACCTCAGAACTGTGGCTTCCTGAGTTCTCTATTGACAAATAAAGCAATAAACTACAGTACTGGATAATAGGGACCCCTGTTCTAGGTAGTCTACCTTTCCTGCATTTTCAAACCTGACTGAAATTTTATAACGAGTGACAAAAATTTAGATTGTACCCATTTATAGACCTTCAGAGTGAATAAGCAATTCTTTACCCATAAGATTATCCTTCTTGCTCATAAGTCCCAGAGTAAAGAGCAAAAGAGAAGTATCTTGACAATTACATCTGCCTTTGGCATTGGACAATAAATTATATTTATCAGCTACCATTTTTCCAGAGTCACAAGAGAAAATGTGACACTTTTTAAAGATAATAACATAAAAGGCTTACAGTTTACATTCCTTCAGTCTCTGTCACTTAGTTCTCAGAACGCTGTCTCACTCTTCTGTTGTCATGTGGTAAAACTCATCTGGAACACATAATGTTTATATTGATTTGCCTTTTTATTCCATTTTCACTGTTTGGTGTAAAAGCAAAGGCTTTCTGGGCTTAATAATGTTTTTCACTCATTTCGTGGCAATGATTTTTAGAGACAGAAATGATAGCAGTTTCCATATTCACAGTTCCCAATAAACTTGTCATCAAAAGTTCTCAAAGAGCTCTCATTAATCACTCTTAGTCATTTCTTCCATGCAAATGAAGAGGGCTAGAAATGATTTGAGCTGTGCTTGCAGTGGATTCAATGGCAAAATCTAAAATAATATTGCTTTTTTTTTTTTCAAAGAATTGAAGATGTCCCTCTATAATTCCTAGATACTGATAACACTAGGGAATCTGACTTTCCTGAAGACAGGAAAATAAGGAGAATGCACCTCCTGTTTGAAGCAGGAAAAACAAGAAAAAGGAAAAAAAAAAGCACCTTCTTTAGAACAGTCTTAGGAAAAGATACAATTTAAGTTTAACAGTTTATATTGTGCTCATTTGAATCCGGTGGATATTGTTTTGAACACTGAACTATTGAAATCAAGAGATAAACAATGTAGAGGATCAAAATTAAAAGTTAAATCCTTGCATGTGTGTGGATGTGTGTCTCTGTGTGTATTTTCTTCAAATGGGCAAACCAGCTTGTACTTTCTTTCATCTGAAACCTGCTTTGGCAAGGATTGCCCTTCCAGAACTTCAGATAAACTATTTAGGTGGGATTTCTGGATTGGTTGCTGGAAATGCGATCCCAATCGGCTCCCTGATTTCCTGTGTAACCTGGAGAGCTTAATCTCTGTACCCTGTTTCCTCATCAGTAACTTTATTCAAATGTGGTTGGGGGTGAGGGTGGAGCGGTGGGAAAGTCACACGGAGGTCAAGAGGGCAAAGGGAGAAACACAAGGGATAACTTTTTTTAAGAGTAGTAACGTAGATTGCCTGAATATCTCATCAAGCCTTCATGGGCCACACATTTTTGCTGGGAGAATTCATTATAAAAAGCAAGAAAGAGAAAAGATTTTGTAGGCACATCTATCTATATATCCCAAAACTATTATAGCTCTTTAAACTTAGGCTATGGATAAGACATAGAATGAAGGTGGAGTGGTATATGTTTCTACATATCCATGACCCTCTCTCCCCAACTAAAGCTACTAAACCATCAGATTTGCAAGCAGAGAAGAGTGAGAATGTTATTTAAGTCAGTTTAGCTTTCTTAATGTGACTGTGAGACAGTGTTTTTCAACCCTGAGTGAGCAACAGAATCTCATCTAAATCTTTCAAAAAATATAAATGTTTGGCTCCACACTCATACTACTGAATCAGAATTTCTGAAATACTCATAAACCCCCACTGGTAATTTTGAGAAGCAGCCAAAATTGGGAAATATGTAGACCTGAACGATTCTGATTTTTTTGGAACTCATAAAGAACATTCTAATCACTGATTGCTATTTTTCCTTACTCATTTTAAAAACATTAAGTAGGCATAGTCTGAATTAAGCACTTGAGTTTGTGTTGAATAGTTACAGTAGGTACTTTCCTGCCTAACACTGTCCAAAAAAGTTATTTGTATTTCAAATTCCTACCACCCCACTATGTAGATCAGCAGAATCTTAGCCCTTGAAAATATCTTTCCCTGGGTCAAGGTTTCTCAGCCTTGGCACTATTGACATTTTAAGTTGGATGACTCTGTTGTGAGGGACTGCCCTGTGCATGATACGATGTTTAGCAGTATCCCTGGCCTCTGTCTACTAGGTGCAGTACCGCACATTCTCTCCCAGTTTTGACAACCAAAAATGTCTCCTTCATTGCCAAGTGTCCCCTAGAGGGAAGAATCAGCCCCAGCTGAGAACCACTGCCTTGTCTGAATGGAGGAAACACACAGCAATAGCATTACATTAAATATTTCTCACCCATCAAGCTTTCCTTGACTTGGGTCTTTCAGAACACTCAGGGGATCTTCCTGATGCTCTGGCATTAATGGAACAAGTTCTCCCTACTGCTACCACCACTTGTTGCATCCTTTAATTATCACCTCTTCTCTACTATCCCTGCTGTCTCTACCAGGGAGAGGTAATTACTAACCACTAATCACTGCTCCATTCCACCATCTCTAAGGGCAATCATGGCGCTGCTAAAGGCTATTCTCCTTCCACAGACCTCTCCTGTGAAGCTATCCCCTCCAAGTTAAGTCCATCTCAAAGAATTAACTGCTAGAGGCTCTAGACATCAGGCATCACTGTGACCTTAGCACAGTAATTTTTTTTTAAACATCTTTCTTGGAGTATAATTGCTTTACGATGGTGTGTTAGTTTCTGCTTTATAACAAAGTGAATCAGCTATACATATACATATATCCCCATATCTCTTCCCTCCTGCATCTCCCTCCCTCCCACCCTCCCTATCCCACACCTCTAGGTGGTCACAAAGCACCGAGCTGATCTCCCTGTGCTATGCGGCTGCTTCCCACTAGCTATCTACTTTACATTTGGTAGTGTATATATGTACATGTCACTCTCTCACTTCGTCCCAGCTTACCCTTCCCCCTCCCCGTGTCCTCAAGTCCATTCTCTAGTAGGTCTGTGTCTTTATTGGCACAGTAATTTGATGGACCCTGAAAAAGAGTGAATTGTCTTCCCTCTGAGGCATAATAACTATGTTTAATTATTTGTCATTGTACTTTTTCATTTCTTTTACCATATTCTTCCCTGAATAACTGAAGTAACAGGGAGGGCTTTCTTTATACAATCCTGGACAGATATAGTCTGAAACAAAGTTACTTGAAGCACTGAATAGGTTTTGTAAGTCAATAGTAGAAGCAGATGTCCTGAAAGCCAAGATGGTACATATGCCCATTCTGGGACTCAAATTACATCCAAAGGATAAGAAGGTAAATGGGAAAGAGAAAATCTTGAACTGACAAAATTTAAATACTAAATTGATAAATGTAAAGGCACAGTAATTATTTCAACTTAAATTGGAAAATCGAGTTTTCCTTGACAGTGGCAAGGAAGCTGTTATAGTTAGGCTTGGGTATAGAAAAGTTGTTTTAAAAAATATATTTCTGCAGGTGTGAATCTGTAAATGTTTAATGACAACCCCTACACCATTTTCACCCTGGACAAAAGCCTCTGAACTCCCCAAATGATCTTCCCACTTCTGCTTGAGCCAACAGTTTTTCCATTTCCCCCTCACTGGAAAAGCAAACTCAATTCTATGACAATAGGTTTTTTTAGCTTTTTTGTCCAAAAGATTGGTAATATCATGTAAAACTTTTGAGTTCACAAAGTGCTTTCTTGTCCATTATCTCAATAATTATCTTCATTTTTCAAATAAGAATCAGGCAAAGAAAGATGAAGTAACTTGCTCAAAGTTAATAAATGACAATTCTCAGACTACCATGTTGATCTGCTGATTTAAACACTGTGTACTGTACAATGTAGCCTGGTAGCTAAATATTCCAAAGTGCTTTCGGTTGACAGGAAATAATTTTATAAGTATCTTAGGTTATAAAATAATTGAAGCAGAGGACCACCTTCCATGTTTGTTGATTTGCATCACTTGGTACATAACAAAACAATATTGCAAGGGGCACAGGTGGAAATGAGATCCTTGCAATGTTATGACAGCATCTTGGCTGGCTTCTTAGCAATCTATTTTCTTTTATGTAGGCACCATTTTCTCTTGTCAGATCCCTGGCTTGACTTCCTTTTCATTCTGTACTGTTTTTGCTGCTATGGATCTCTGGGATAAGCCTCATCACGTACTGAAAGCCTGTGTCCTGGAATGGTTTGTCTTACAGCCCAAATACTGACTATTCAAACCTCCCTGACCCCTTCCTCTAAAGGTCAGTACATAATGGAATCATTGTCGCTCATGCTCAGATGCAAATACTGTGTTCAGTTTTATATTCCATTCTAATGAATACGGCGAATACATATCATTCCTCTTCCTGTCCACACCCTTCCCAAGGATCTATAAAGAGGGAGGGGACAGGTGGGGTTTTCCCTTTTCTTAATCAGGTTTCCTGGAGTTTTCTATTGTTTCAAATGGGAATAGTCTACTAATAAGCAATTAATATTCTGAATTTATCATCTTATCACAGAAATTTCCAAATCCTTTCTGATAAATAGAAATCATTTTCCAAATGTTCTCAAGGGAAGCAGGAACATCCCTAACTACTAGTCTCCTGGTACAAGAACATTTGGTCATCCTAGCTCACAATCCTGATATAAAAATTTTCACCCAGTATGAAAGGCAACTGCTTAATATTAGTCATGACTAGGAAAATTCTGGGACAAAAAACCATTAGTGATGCATTTTATTAACTGGATATTATTCTCATTCCTTCACTGCTGCCTGTTTATGGAGGTGAATTATGCTAGTTACAACCATTAGAAAAACAAATTCTCTAAATAAAATTCTCAGTAAATTGGGTAGGAGGAGAGAAGAGAGAGAGGAGAAGGGGAATGTGAAAGATAAGAAGCCCATAATTATCATCAGTACAGAGTGAAATTATTACAGCTATAGATTTGGCTCCTCTTAAACTCTGGAGGCTTGGCAAAAAGATGTAAATCTGCAGGGTTTTTCCAATGAATGTGTAAATACAGTATGAATTGTCATTTCTATAAAAGCCCTTTGAGATTGTATGTGACTGTATTTTTTGCTGTTTAAGGCAATTTCATCTTATTCCGTGACTACCACCAGCTGAGGCTTCTTCCTTTGCCTTCCCCATAACCAAAGGTCTACCTGACATCTCTGCTCAAATGGTTCACTGGTACCAGAACCTCATATATCCCAACTGAAGCAATTCCTTTAAGTAAAATGGAACAAGCATCTGAAATTCCTAAACTTGACATATTTTATGTCTATTAAAAAATATGTTTGACAGGTGAATACAAAAGTAGAATATGCTAGGGACTTCCCTGGTAGTCCAGTCGTTAAGACTTTGGGCTTCCAATGCAGGGGGCATGGGTCCGATCCCTGGTTGGGGACTGAGATCCCACATGCTGCAGACAAAAAAAAAAGTAGAATATGCTACTATAAAAAACTAAATTAACTATACGGGAATGAGGACATTAATACCTTAGTTAATATTATTCCAGTGTTTACTTGCTTTTTTGATTCTCCTAAAGGCATGGGTAATTATTAGGTTTAAAAAATTGATGTTATTAAGTACCTTTATTCTAATCATAATGTGTTCCTATGACACCATTTTCCCCTAAAACTCCTGTGTGTCTTCCCTCCTTCTTCCCATCCTTATTTACTTACCTATTATCCTTCATTTTATTTACTTTATTATTTAGGATCTTTAAGGCTCAATTAATTAAAAATATATGATCAGCTATCTAAACAAACTTCTTTATTTTCAAAAACAAATATGGATCACCAGCTATTTAAAAATCAAAATATTCAATATATCAGAAAATAGACATTACTACAAGTGGACTTATTTTTGCTTATATGTAACACTTGGTTACTGTTCTAATCTAACAGTTCATGGTGATAATTTTTACTTTAAACAATCCCATAATGCTATTAATGGTTTTAGTTTTTACACTCGACCCATCCATAAAAGTACCTACATGACATTATAATTTAGCATTATTAGTGGTTAAATTCCAAACTAAAGCACTCAATCAGAATGAGACCTCTGATTCTTGAATCAACAATTTTCATATGTTCTATTTTTAGAATGTATAAGTTATGTAGTCTGTGGTGTGTCCAATAGGGTGAACATGATGAAATGTATAAAACCTTACAAGTAAGAATGAGGTCCATTAGTCAAATTGTGCTTTTAATCTGTAAAAGCATTACATCATGAGTCATTTAGAGGAAAGGGTAGAGTTTCCTCTTGAATTCATTACAGCATGAAAAGTAACATTTAGAAGGTAGAGTGTACAAAATGAAATTGTACCTCTAAGGTATAAGTATTTTTCCCATGAGAAAGTACACCTTCTATTTAAAAAGAGAGTAACAGTATTCTTTCTCTAATTCTTAATGTAAAAATAACTGGAAACCTATGAGCTCATTAGTAAAATCTCTAGGACTCCTAATGCCAAAAAGAGGGAGTGAAAATCAAGGCTATATAAAAATATAGCAAAGACAGATTGTTTCATTTAGGGAAATGGTATATGTCGATTTTTTAACTTGAGTCTAGAAAGTTTTCTAGCAACAAAAAAATCCAGTCAAAACATATTTCTTGAAGAGCGTTGGGTAAATAAAATGGATGGCTTCTCTCACATTCTTATCTTATGATTTACCAACTTAATATTCAGGAATTTCCAAAATTTGTATCCTTGATTAAACATTAAAACACCTGAAAATTAAAATTTTAATGTAATTTTCTGTGACCTAAATTTATGTCTAAACTGTTTCTTTCTTGCAATAGTTATTTTTTTAAAAAGATGGCAACAAGGAGGCCATAATATAAAAAGCTAGTGGGTATCAGTTCTCTTCTCTTCCAACCAATATCCTAGCCTCTCAGTTTTCTCATTGTAAATGTGGAGTTTTACAAATCCTTACCTATTTTACAATGTTACTCTGAGAATAAATTCAAGTGACGTATGTGAAAGAATTAGAAACCTGAGCTATATCAGGATCATGTAATGAATAGTTGAGAGAATTTGAGCGTATTTAGCCTAGAGGAGAGATGATTTGGGTTGCATGGAATAGATGTCATCAAATATTTCAAGGATTAATCCATGGAAGCAAGATTAGAACTACTCAATAGTACCTTCAACATACACACACACACACACGCACGTGTGCATGAACACACAAACTAATAGATATATATTAACAGAGAAATGGGTTGGAGTCAATGGAAAGGAAGGCATTTCTAAAGAACTTTGAGAAGTATGCATTTTCCTACACCGGAGATGTTCAAATATAAGTTAAGAGACATCAGACATTATTATAGGAGCTGAAGGGAAAGTTAATTTACCAAAGGGCAACTGGGCTATATGATCTTTATGTCTCTTCCAGAGTTAAGAACCTAGTATCTTGAAATGTATAGAGCATAAACATATAGAGTTACTACTGATCTTGTTATTTTCAACGTTCTTTGCATAAGTGCCCAAACTACCTGAAGTGTGGGCTTCATAAAGCTATAAGGTTCTTTCACAGGGACAGTATTTTTATACCTTCATCATCTCCATATGAAGGAGAAACTAAGCAAGCAGAAGTGCTAGAAATGTTAGTCGGAGCAAACCAAGTACATAAATACATATGTAACAGGCTGGAGAACTGGGCAGGGAGGAAAGTCACAAGAGAAGTATGAGGGCTTACCTAATGGCATTGCTTTGCCCTGGGATTAGCTCTGTGCCTGCAAAAAAAGGAAGAAATAAATAGGTCACTTATATGGCTTGGGTTTAACCAAATTGATAGGATCTGTGATGTTGAAGTCTTTGTATCTAGCTGTGAATAGATAAAACTTGTGTAAAAAAATCATTTTAAGTGATTATACAAATAATTTATTATAATTATTAAGAATAAAATTGATAATCACTAAATTAAATAAATTACATATAGACTAATTAATTCAGGCCCTAACCTTTCTTTTCCTCAATATCATTGTTCCTTGTTGTTGTTTTTCCATGAATTACCCAGATAATTTCCTCAAAGCTCTATATCTTTGCCTTTCTGCAAACACCCTGGGTGAGCTGTGAACACAATGCTAACACTCCGACAGTGTTCTGAAGAACTTTGGCAACATCTAGCCTTTTGCTGGGAGGCCTGGAAGTGCCTCTTAGCCCAATTTTAGTATCAAATTCAAAATATACTCAATATTAAATCAAAGGGACATAAAAGTTTATTTAATAAACATGTTGGGGTGTCGTGCTAGAAGTTGGAGCCATGAAGATAAACATCACCAACAATGAGATCTTGTGGTTCAACAGACCCATTTCAGTCTCTCCGGATCCCACCTTAAAATATATATGTACACATATTCAGGAGTCTCAGATGAATCCTTCATAAGGTACTTGTGTACCTTATTATAAAGAAATTTCACAAATATGGTAAATATTTGTCCTAAAAGCCCTTTAAATAGAGTACCATGTTGACCGATAAATTTTAGTCTAGATCAAATGGTAATTTTATAAAGTTTTTTATAGTAAAGGCATATATATATAACCCACTAAATGAAACTTATTTCAAGTATTATTTCTTAAATTAGCTTTTAACTATAAATAGCTGAAAGAGCAATTTTAGATAACTATGGCAATAGAGTTAAGCTGTGGCTTGCCTGAAAACTCAGATATTAGTGTTCAGATATCTCACCAGAAATGGAAACTCAGTGAAATCTAAAGTTCTCAAAATGTTCAAGAAAAGTCATCCTATTATATAAACAGCAATACTTCATTCCTTAATCTTTTTTTTCTTTTTAGCCACTAGAGTCCACTAAAATAGTTATCCATGTTACAAATCATTTCAACAGAAAGAAAAGCTCAGAAAATTAAACATATTTAACTATCTAGAAACCATCAACTAAACAGGAAGTTCAAACTAAAATTTTGAACTTATAAGATGATAACAGTTATATGTGCTTTATTCAAATCAGAAAATATCAATTTGTAGCAACTAAATAGAGTCCAGATGAAGGCAGAGATGTAAAAATTCACCTCTTTCCTGGTAGCTCAAAATAAAAATGGAAATACAAAAATGTTTGAACTTGGATGAGACACAACAACAGGCAAGAACAACTTGTACAGAATTTTTCGTTGCCCTTGTTTCATCTTCTTCCTCTCTCCTTCATTAATCTTGATTCTCTTAAGATGGGGAAGGAGAAGGACAGTAAGATGGGAGTGGGGGTGAGTAGACAGAATTGCTGGGAAGGAAAATAACATGGGCACCTTCTTCTAAGAACTGGGTCTTTTCAATTTATAATTCCCCAGGGTCTAATATAGTCCTTGTAACAAAACAGACATACAATAAATATACATAATGGAATTAATGTTTTCTTCCAATCTTTGAGTTTCATTTCTCCTCCTTTCTTCTCCTCATTCTTCTTTCCTTTCACCTCTTTCTCACACCATTACCCGATTTAAGCATATGTCTTTCAAAAGCATAGCCCACTTCCCAGATACCTTTTCTAGATGAATTCAAGCTCCTAGATAAAAGTGAAAGACCATAAAAATATCAATATCTGGAGATAAAAATAACTAAAGGGGTAGATACTCTTTTAGTTCAGAGCCAGGCAGGAAAATTCTTGCCCTATCCATCATGGTCTGCCCAATCCCATTAATTTCTTGGTCTGGTTTTGTTAGGGGATAAAATCCAGAACCCCTATGCTGACTTAAAACACTGAATTTCCTGGTACACCGACCACCTGAGTCAGAATCACCTGGCATCCTTATTAAATATACAAATCCCAGGGTCTCACCCCAGACCTGTTCCATAAGAACTCTCTGGGGAGCAGAGACAGGGTATTTGCCTTTTTCTTGAGCTCCCAAAGTGATTCCCAATGCAAAATATAGTTTGAAAATCACCATTCTAGAACATCTGACCCAATTTCTAACTTCCTTGAACTTAGGTTTTCTCCACATTTTCCTCAAGAAGACTTTTATTCATTCATTCACTATTCATTAAAGGCCTGGTTCAGACTTCCAGATTCACAAAGAAAACTAGCCTGAGCTTAAATATGTTAAGTGTCTTTAACCTCCTACAGAAAACTACCTGCTTAATCAAGAAATTAATATATTCTGCAGATCATGGATTTTTAATTTTATTAATTAAAATTTAATTAATTTTATTAATATTTCCTTTGGAATAAATTTCTAATGGCAAAAACAATTTCTTAAATGTTTCATTTGAATCCATCATTATGAATATCAACGGCTCCATAAGAAAGGTTATAAACTTGGTACATTAATAAAGAGTGCGGGACTTCCCTGGTGGCCTAGCGGTTAAGACTCTGCTCTTCCAATGAAGAGGTCACGGGTTCGATCCTTGGTGGGGGAACTAAGATCTCGCGTGCCATGCGGTGCAGCACCCCCCTAAAAGAAAAAAATAAATAAAGAATGGCTTATTTGAATCAATAATGTTACAGATAGGAGATCTGTGGGATAGGGAAGGTGGGAGGGAAACACAAGGGGGAGGAGATATGGGGATATATGTATATGTATAGCTGATTCACTTTGTTATAAAGCAGAAACTAACACACTATTGTAAAGCAATTATACTCCAATAAAGATGCTAAAAAATATAATGATACAGATCCAATTTGGAAGCATAATTTCCATCACACCTTCCAGCATGATGGCCTTCATGAGTGTTACACCTGTGTAGTTACACAGGGTCTCACTCTCAGAAGAGGCCCAGCACTTGGTTTAATGAACTGCTATTGCCTTCTTGAAATTATTAATAATCCAAACTTTGAATCTGAGTTGTGTAAGCTGAGCCCACTGGGACCATGAAGCACGTACATGATCAGAGGAGCTATAACCCACTGGGAGGCAGCCAGCACATGTGCGGGCTTAGGAGGTGAGCTCAGCCCGTCACTGCTGGAGGTAGGCAGCGTGGAGCGTCTGGCCTGGCTAATCATTGTGCACACCTGGGGTAGCTCTGGGCTCCTCAGGGCCTCCAGGAGCAGCCGTGGTAAGATCGGGACCCACATGGGCATTGACAGTGGCAGCAATAGCAGCAGTGACAGCAGCGGCTGCAGCCCTGGAGGAAAGGAGGGCCTCCCATGGGGGAAGGACCCTCAGTGGGAAAGCAGCTGGTCTGACCCTGCCTGGAGCTCATCCTCACAGCATCTGCACAGCTATTAACTCTCTGGACTAGCACAGGGACAGAAACTTCCAGTACACAAGCAATAAACTTTGTCAGTAAATTATTACAAAGTCAAAGTGGACATTGCAATAAGACATATCAGGGAGCTATTAGATTTGTCAGAGTTTAGAGCCTCTGGTTTTGAAAACGGCTGCAACATTGCAAAGCAGTTATCTGCAGGCTTGGGAAGGGAACTTTAAAGATCATCACATTTGATGGAAAAGATGTAGTATTATTATTTTATTCTGGCACAGAAATACTGTATTTTGTATTTGCAAGTTTATGCTGTTATACATTTATCACTATTACTCCTATTTCATTTTATAAGTAACAGAATATGTTTTAAGGAAAAAGCTGTATATTTTACTCTTTCAACTGAACTTCATAAATTTTCTTTTTGAATGAGGGACCCTGAATTATCACTTTCAATTGTGTCCTGAAAATGACATAGCCATCCCTGCCTGAGAGGAAAAGGCCTTTGAGGCCATTTTACCATTGAGAGGACTAAAATCCGTGAGGGTTAAATGGCTTGGCCATCATCCCAAAGCCAGCTAAGGAGAGTCGGTTCCTAGACTTAGAATTTGAGAAGATAGAGCCTTGAGCCCATCAAGAACCCACCTAGAACCCATCTAATTATGAGAAGGAAAGACTCAGGAGTGTTTGCCTGGTTAATAATAACCACAGGGAAACAGAGGAGCAGCCAACGGTACACAGTCACCAGGGAGAGCAGAGGAAACTAAAAAATAGGCATGCTCTCAGTGCCTGGCATCCAGCAGGGAAAGGAGTCCTCCGATTCAGCAGAAACTATTTATCTTTTCCTTCTCAGTGAAAACCGGCACTCTTCGGTGATTGCCTTGTGGGCACCAACCAAAATCCCTGTGCATTGTAAGTAACTGAGGCCTATTTTGTATACCATCACTTCCAAAATCGTAAGGTGCTCACTGATGACATGGGGATCGTGTCAAAATGCAGGTTTGGATTTGTCAGATCTCAAGTGGAACCCAGGAATTTGCCTCTTTAAGCAGCTCCCAGGGGCTGCTCCTGCTGCTTGTCCAGACATCATGTTTTAAGAGACAAAGTTAGAGAGACCACTTCACCCTAGAGCAGTGCAGATGTGATAGTGTGTACTTACTATGGTGCCATGCCAGTTGTGAAAATACTGACATAATTCCATAGAGACTAATAAACAGCCATTGGACCAGGGCCCACTCTCCCTGGTAATCCAGCTTCTCTCTAGGCCTCCCCAGGACCCAACAACAATTGACAGATGCCACTGGGGGCCTCCAGAGTGGATTCAGAGCTGCCAGAATTCATCATGATGGGTCAGTGACAGGCTGACCAGTTGTTCAATGTTCCGGCTGTCACTCTGGGAAAGGGCTCCCAGTAAATAAGTGTTAGATGACCCTGTGGAAAGGGTTCAAGACTTGCTGCAGTAGAGACCCCTGCTTATCTTTCCCCAAACTTATTCAACTACTGGTCCTTTTTGGGCAAACGTTGATCTAGCCCACCCCACTCATCTTGCTCATGAGAAAACTGAGAATCAGAAAGTTAAGGTTATTCACCCAAAGTCTGACAGCTAGGGAGAAGCCAATGCGGGGTCAGAAATCAGTTCTCACTCCCAAATGTCATGCCTTGTTGAATTTTCCTAAGATTAAAGATGATTTAGTCTGACTCCCATAGACTGGTGACAATCTATAAAGTTGATATTGTGAATCAGTTAAGCTATTTGAATTAATGTTACTTAATATATAGTGCCATTTCTTTAACTTCAAACACTCAGCCTTGAAATATATTTTTATTGGGGCTTTAAAAATATTATAGGAAAATTCTCTTGTATCTAAAATTTTTAGGTCATACTGTTCAAAATGCCTCATTGCAGATGCAGAATTGAACTAAAGTGACTTGCTTAACATCACATAGCTATTTAGTGACAAATCCAAGACCAGGACCCAGATCTCTTTACTCTCCCTGTGGCACTCACTCCTCACAACCACAACTGCATTCACGTTTATTTTTTAAAGGAAGTATCTGCGTGAATGACCAGTTTAGCACAATGCAAGCTGACGTGTAGCCAGTGTAATCATGTAACCTGACTACAAGTTTACTTTTCTCTAGGACAAGGTGTGAACAACCACACCTGAGAAGTGAGGGGAGCTTAGCAATGATGTACTACTGTAGGCTTGAGGAAACTGCCCTCTACTGGGATGCAGAGGCGCATCCCTTAACTGTACCTAAAGGAACAGTTTTTGAAAAACAGGGACTGAACCATTGAGTTCCCTGAGTTTCAATGAGAAACAAAGGGAGTAGGCAGAGATATCAATAGATGGAAGCAAAATGTCTTGCCATGTGCCTTGATAGAAAATTATTTTCCAGCTGCAATCATATTCACTTTTACAAGGGCATGTGCAATTGTAATACCCACCGTCCAGCATCCGGCTTCTCCAGCATGGCCTTAGGGCATATCTGTTACTGGGCTGGATGCTCTCTTGTGAGAAATCTGGGAGCTACATTCCCTGCTTTACATCCATCCCAAACCACGAGGACACAGTGGTTACCTTTGTGTTACCAGATAAGATTACAGAAGGAATTAGAGAGGTGCCTGTGATTCCGTTTAAGGCCAACGTAATTGCTACGACCTCGTCATTGAAGGGTTTTGCAGAGGAAATAAGCATCATCAGGTTGCGAGGGTGATTTTCCTGTCCAGTCCTAAAAAGGAACTGCCCTCAATAAATCATCTTCCTAATGGAAATGACAGAATTATTCTCCCAGGAGGGGTCAACCCGGAGGACTGCACAAACCACACGTCCCTCTCAAGGGTAATAGGAAGGAAACGCACAGCCATTGCTGCCTGGGAGGATCTAAGGCTTCCTAGGGACTGTTCATCTCTCTCCCTCTGAGGTCACTTTTAATGCCTTTTACAAGTCATTGTTTACATATAAAGATAGAACTCCTCTTAGTAAGTAGGCTATATGTTTTTTGTTTTTTTTTTTTAAACTGTCTCTGTGGTTAATCACAGAGGAAAGGGAAAAAAGTCCATCATGTATTTTAAGTAAAAAGGAAAGGTGTAAAATTAATGTAAAATAACTTTGTATTAACGATGCCAGCAAAAATTAAATAATATTGGGGGGAAAAATCAACTGGTACAGTGGTAGCTTTTGTGTAAGATTGTATGTGATTATCTTTCCTTCTGTGTGCTTTTATAATTTTAAAATTTTCTATGCTTTAAAATTGGATTTTAAGATACTTGTTATTTAAATTCATTTATTCTATAATCCATAATTAAAATCAGGGTTGGGCTGCATACTAATATCAGAATCTACTTTTTGAAGTGGAACAGAAAAATATGGATACTGTAATGGAATTTTAAAACCAGAACTAATAATTCACTTTCTTCATCAACTGCATTAGTTTAAGAATTTGTAATGAGCTTTGTAAATGGCATTAGGCAAAGAAACTTCAGCTCATTCTTTCTGAAATGAATTTGTTAGAACTCAAATTTTCTTTTCCAATCAAAATGTTAGGAAATGCCACTCCCAATCTGACTGAGCAGTCAGGCTTTTGATTTCTGAGAAATTCATGCCCAGGTCACCAGAGAATGAAAGGTCAGCTTTGAGGAAGTTTCTGGAACATGAAGAATCTCAATGAAATTGGCTGGAATTTTTTGAATGGTGAAAAAAATATCCCTTCAATAAAGCATGGTATATGGGAGTTAAGATCACAGTTTTATCAAATTCAACCTAGGCATTTAGTCAGATCCTTTGAAACTTTTTCCCATGATTAAAATTCTTATTTGTTGCATTTTTGGCATGATGACTAAGTGATTTGGGGCACTGGCCCAAAAATCATGGATTTTATTTTTGTTCTTGTTACAACAAATTAGAGGAAATCTTTTTTTTTTTTTTAAACATTCACCGTGAATAGCCAGTTCGGGGAGAAAAAAATCACAATTTGTTATATGTTCTTTTTGCATTTTTAACTCTTTTTCCAAAGATTGCCATGATAAATTCTATGGAGAACTTGAATGGAGAAGTTCTCCAAGTATGGCCCAAGGAATCCTAGGGGTCCCCAAGACCCTTTTAGAGAGTCTACAGTTTCCTCCCTCTTCCATCTAAAGATCTGCATAGAGTCATATCATAATAGATTCACTGCAGATGTAGATAAGAGAGTTTAACTTCTATTAATCCAGACAATAAAAAGATTTGTGAAAAATTTAAAATAATGCCACTTTCTCAATGTTCTATTTTGAATAATATAGTTATTTTTCACAAATATATGTCATTTATGTTAAAATTTTTATTATTGCTTTTTATTACTTTTGTTTATTACTGTTATTTGTAATGTAGTAATAAAGATTTTTAATTTTTCCATTTTAATTTATAATACAGTAAATATTGATAGCTATAACCAATCTAAATCAAAGGTCTTTGGGATCTTCAATAATTTTAAGAATATGAAGGGTTCCTGAGATCAAAAAGTTTGACAATGGCTGAAATAGAGAAATTCCTTTTAGAACAAGCTCAGAAAGGAAGCTAAAGGATGAGAGAACACATGGAATAGAGCTATGTTCTTCTGGCTGAGGCCATCCTCAATCAGCTGGCCCACCATTTGTATAAGCCCAGCCAAGGGCAGATGTATTTGGCCTAGATTAAAAGATACCCAGCCAAACTGTAAATTTCTGAGAACTAATAATTTTTGTTTTGAGCTACTAAGTTTTGGGGTGGTTTCCTGTTCAACATTATTTTTGCAATAAATAACGATTTGTTCCTCCTCTCATTTCCGCAGAGAATTCACCATATATTTACAATGAATCCCACACATTTATGCTTCATTATATATTGTCCTATATTGTGAAGTGATGTTTCTAAACTGCTTGAAGGAGGAGAAAGATCAAGATAGCAGAGTGGAAAGATGGTGAGCTCACCTCCCCCAAAAACACATCAAAAATACATCTACATGTGGAGCAACTCTCACTAGAAACAAGACTGGCAGGAAAGCTCTTCTACAACGAAGGTTGTAAAGAAAGATCCACATGGAGTCAAGTAAGAAGGGTAGAGAAGCAATCAGATTGAGACCCACATCCGTGGAAGTGGGGAGTGGCTATCACAGGCTCAGAGATCCTCCCTGGGGAGTGAAGAGTTCAAGCCACATATTGGGCACCACAGCCATGGGGTTCAACACTGGGAAAAGGAGTCCATTTAGCTGGTTTGAAAACAACTATAAGAAAGTGAGACTCTTTTCATACATGCAAGAGTGTATGTACATGCTTGCTCACTCCCAGGAACAGCATGGTGGAAGCAGATTGAAAACTGCCTGAAGCTCTGACTGGCTCACTGGGACCACACCAGCCTGCAACCCAGCTCACACCAGATGCCTGTTCCAGCCTCTCTTGCTCCAGCATTGCTTTCCACTAGGCTAGACGCTGCCATTCCCAAAGAGGGTACACATATACATAGAGGAAATGAAACCAGCTTGGACCCAACCCTCAGGACTTTTTCTCCAACCCTTTGGGCCCCAACCACCTCATAAGGTGGTGACTGTCACTGAGCACAGGATAAGCCTCAGTTCACACCTGGATCTGACTCTAGCCCTACCTCACATCAAGATGGCAGCTGTCAGCACACCCAAGGATAAGACATGACCCATGCTCACTTAAGATCCTGCTCTCCCACTAAAGTCACTGGCCACATACAGACCACATAGGGACGCTCCCATAAAGTACACCCCTTCAAGACCAGGACAGGTAACTCTTTCACCTAATTTCATAGAGGCAAAGAAATTTAAACAACTGAGAAGACAGAAGAATGTTTCAAACAAGAGAATGAGAAAAAAAAACCTGAAAAAACCCCTAACGAAACAGAGATAAATAATTACTAAATAAAGAGTTCAAAGCAGTAGTAATAAAAATGCTAACTGAACTTGGGAAAAGAATAAATGAACACAGTGAGAACTTTAACAAGGAACTAGAAAATACAAAAAAGAAACAGAACTAAAAAACACAATAACTGAAATGAATAGTACTCTAGAAGAAATTAACAGCAGACTAGGTGATATAGAAAAATGCATAAGCAGTCTGGAAGATAGAATAGTGGAAATCAACCAATCAGACCAGCAAAAAGAAAAAACAGTTTGTTTTGTTTTTAATGAGGATAGTTGAAGGGACCTCTGAGGCAATATCAAACATACTAATATTCACATGATAGGGATCTCAGAAGGAGAAGAGAGAGAGAAAGGGGCCAAAAATATATTTGATTAAATTATGGCTGAAAACTCCCCAAGCCTGAAGAAGAAAAGAGGTATATCCAGATACAGAAAATACAGAGAGTCAAAAACAAGATAAACCCAAACAGACCCACACCAAGATATATAATAATAAAAATGGCAAAAATTAAAAATAGAGAATTCTAAAGGCAGCAAGAGAAAAACAAAGAGTAACATGGGAACCCCCATAAGGCTATCAGCTGATTTTTCTGCAAACACTTTGCAGGCCAGAAGGGAGTGACATGATATACTTAAAGGGATGAAAGGGAAAAACCTACAACCTGGGATACTCTACCCAGCAAGGTTATCATTCACAATTGAGGGACAATAAAGAACTCCTCAGACAAGCAAAAACTAAAAGAGTTCATCAATACTAAACTGACCCCATAAGAAATGTTAAAGGTTCTTCCCTAATAGAAGAGAAAAAGCTACAAGAAATAAGAATTTATAAGAAAGAAAAAAAAAATCCCACTAGTAAAAGCAAAAATTGCAAAAAATCAACTATACTAGAATAAACAGTTAAGGGATAAACATGAAGGTGTGAAATATGACATCAAAAACACAAAATGCGGGGGGGGGGACTAAAAAATGTAGATCTTTTAGAACATGTTAGAACTTAAATGACTATCAGTCTAAAATAAGTATATATAATTATAAATCAACATATATGAACCCCATGGTAACCACAAATCAAAAACCTACAACAGATACACAAAAACAAAAGAGAAAGCAATACAATCGTATCACTAAAGAAAATCATCAAACAGGGGAAGAGACTAAAAGAAGAAAAAAGGAACTGAGAAGAACTACAAAAACAACCAGAAAACAAGTAAGAAAATAGCAATAAGTACATACCTATGAATCACTTTAAATGTCAATGGACTCCATATGAATGACCCAGCAATTCCACTCCTGGGTATACATCTGAAAAAAAACAAAAACACAAATTTGAAAAATACATGCATCCCAATGTTCATAGCAGCACTATTTAAGATTGCTCAGATATGGAATCAACCTAAGTGTCCATCAACAAATGAATGGATAAAGAAGATGTGGTATATATATATATACAATGGAATACTACTCAGCCGTAAAAAAAAAATGAAATTTTGCCATTTGCAGCAACATGGATGGACTTGGAAGGCATTATGCTAAGTGAAATAAGTCAGACAGAGAAAGAAAAATACTGTATGATAACACATATGTGGAATCTAAAAAATACAACAAACTAGTGAATATAACAAAAAGAAACAGACTCACAGATATTGAGAACAAGTTAGTAGTTACCAGTGGGGAGAAGGAAGGGGGAGGGGCAATATAAGGGTAGCAGATTAAGAGTTGCAAACTGTTAGGTATAAAATAAGTTACAAGGAAGTATTTTACAACATGGGGTATATAGCCAATATTTTATAATAACAATAAATGGAATATAACCTTTAAAAATTATGAATCATTATGTTGTACCCTGTAACTTATTACACATCAACTGTAATTCAATAAAAAAAGTCAGTGCACTAAATGCTCCAATCAAAAGGCATAGGGTGGCTGGATAAAAAAAAAAAAGACCCATCTATATGCTACTTACAAGAGACTCACTTGAGGGCTAAAGGCACACACAAACTGAAAGTCAGGTGATATAAAAAGGTATTCCATGAAAATGTAAATGAAAAGAAAACTGGGCTAACAATACTCACACCAGACAAATGAACTTTAAAATGAAATCTGTAACAAGAGAAGAAATATATAACAAAGAAGAGCATTATATAATGATAAAGGATAAATACAAGAAGAGGATATAATACTCATTAATATATATGCATCTCATGAAAGAGCACCTAAATATACAAAGCAAATATTAACAGATATAAAGGGAGAAATTGAGGGAAAAGTTGACTGTAATGCAATACTAGTAGGGGACTTTAACACCCCACTTACATCAGTGGACCAATTATCCAGAAGGAAAATCAATAAGGAAACAGTGGCCTTAAATGACATATTAGACCAGTTGGACTTAATAGATAACTGTGGGACATTCCATCCAAAAACAGCAGAATACACATTCCTTTCAAGTGCATACAGAAAGTTTTCTCCAGGGTAGATCACATTCCAGGCCACAAAACAAGTCACAACAAATTTAAGAGGATAGAAATTATATTAAGCATCTTTTCTGACCATAAAGGCATGAAACTAGAAATCAATTTCAGGAAGAAAAATGGGGAAAACACAAACACGTGGATATTAAACAATATGCTACTGAAGAAAACCAATGGATCAATGATGAAATCTAAAAGGAAATCAGAAAATACCTCAAGACAAATGAAAGTAAAAACACAACTTCCAAAATCTGTGGTTCAGAGTAAAAGCAGTTCTCAGAGGGAAGTTTATAACAATAGAGGCCTACATCAAGAAACAAGAAAAATCTCAAACAAACAATCTAACATACCATCTAAAGGAGTTAGAAAAAGAAGAACAATATCCTAAGTCAGCAGAAGGAAGAAAATAATAAAGATCAGAGAGGAAATAAGTAAAATAGAGACCAAAAAATAACAGAAAATAATCAATGAAACCAAGAGCTGGTTTTTTGAAAAGATAAACAGAATTGATGTGTTTAGCCAGGTTCACCAGGAAAAAATAGAGAGGACACAAATAAACAAAATAAGAAAATAAACCAAAGAAATTGCAATAATCAATATCACAGAGATACAAAAAATCATAAGAGAATACTACAAACAGTTATATATGAACATATTGGGCAAGCTAGAAGAAATTAATAAATTGGGATGAATACATTCCCAAAATCATCCTACAAGGCCATGATTATGCTGATATCAAAACAAGACAAAGATTCATAAAAAGAAGAATATTAGAGGCCAATATCTCTAATGAATATAAATGCAAAAATCCTCAACAAAATATTAGCAAACTGAATTCAACAATATATTAAAAAGATCATACACCAAGATCAAGTGGGATTTATTCCAGGGATGCAAGCATAGTTCAATATCTGCAAATCAATCAATATGATACACCACATCAACAAAATGAAGGATAAAAGTCACATGATCACCTCAATAAACACAGAAAAAGGATTTGACAATATTCAATACCCATTGATGATAAAAACTCTTATCAAAGTTGGTGTACAGGAAATATATCTCAACATAATAAAGGTCGTATATGTCAAACCCACAGATAACATCATACGCAATGGTGAAAAGCTGAAAGCTTTTTCTCTAAAATCAGGAACAAGACAAAAATGCTCTCTCTTGTCACTTCTATTTAACACAGTTTTGGAAGTCCTAGACACAGCAATCAAACAAGAAAAAGAAATAAAAGGAATCCAAATTGGAAGGGAAGAATTAAAACTGTCACTATTTACAGATGACATGATACTATATATAGTATACCTAAAGTCTCTGCCAAAAAACTACTAGAACTAATAAATGAACTCAGTAAAATTTCAGGTCACAAGATTAGTATACAGAAATGTGTTGCTTTTCCACAGACTAAACATGAACCATCAGAAAGAGAAAGCAAGGGCTTCTCTGGTGGCGCAGTGGTTGAGAATCTGCCTGCCAATGCAGGTGACACGGGTTCGAGCCCTGGTCTGGGAAGATCCCACATGCCGCGGAGCAGCTAGGCCCGTGAGCCACAACTACTGAGCCTGCGCGTCTGGAGCCTGTGCTCCGCAACAAGAAAGGTCGCGATAGTGAGAGGCCCGTGCACCGCGATGAAGAGTGGCCCCCACTTGCCGCAACAGAGAAAGCCTTCGCACAGAAGCGAAGACCCAACACAGCCATAAATAAATAAATAAATAAATAAATAAATTTAAAAAAAAAAAAGAAAGAAAGAGAAAGCAAGAAAACAATCCCATTTAAAATCACATCAAAAAAAATAAAATATCTAGGAATGAACTTAACCAAGGAGTGAAAGACCTATGATCGGAAAACTACAGAACATTGATCAAGGAAACTGAATATAATATAAAGAAATAGAAAGATATCCCGTGTACATGAATTGGAAGAATTAATATTATTAAAATATCCATACTACCCAAAATAATCTAGATTTAATGCAATCTCAATTGAAATACCCATGACATTTTTCACAGAACTAGAGGAAATAATTCTAACATTTATATGGAACTACAAAAGACCCCAAATAGCCAAAGCTACAATGATATATTACACAGTACAGGGAATAAAGCCAATATTTTATAAAAACTTTAAATGGAGTATAATCTATAAAAATATTAAATCACTACGTTGTACACATGAAACTAATTAATAAAATAAAAAATTTATACTTGAGGGAATATATCTTAGCTTTTCTTTTATGGTTCAGTAAATGTTTAATTAGTTCATGGACTATTTGGGAACCTAAAATTTCTAGACAGAGAAGGATTCTTTAAAATTCCTTATTTCTTACCTCACCCTCTTTTGCCCCCCTAATGTCAAAAGAGAGAGAACTTCCCTTTTGAGGAATTAGTTTATCTTTCCTGTGTGTTTTTTTTTTTTTTCTCCAAGGCTGAACCTCAGTGAGCCCCAGAACTCAACGAGCATAAAACAACAGCTTGATCATACAACATACAACAATGGCCTGATCTGCCAGAAGAAAGCATTTTCAGTTTAATAGTTTTCACATGCTTATCATCGAAATTCTAGAACTCTGTAATCTGCTTTCTCCATCACTTTTGCTATTGCTATTATTTGGGGAACTGTTAAAAAGGAAAGTGAGGAGGAGAGGAACCAAGATGGCGGAGTAGAAGGACGTGCTCTCACTCCCTCTTGCGAGAACACCAGAATCACAACTAGCTGCTGGACAATCATCGACAGGAAGACACTGGAACTCACCAAAAAAAGATACCCCACATCCAAAGACAAAGGAGAAGCTATAATGTCACGGTAGGAGGGGCACAATCACGGTAAAATCAAATCCCATAACTGGTGGGTGGGTGACTCACAGACTGGAGAACACTTATACCACAGAAGTTCACCCACTGGAGTGAAGGTTCTGAGCTCCACGTCAGGCTTCCCAAACTGGGTGTCTGGCAACGGGAGGAGGAATTCCTAGAGAATCAGACATTGAAGCCTAGTGGGAATGGATTGCAGGACTTCGACAGGACCGGAGGATACAGAGACTCCATTCTTGGAGGACACACACAAAGTAGTGTGTGCATCGGGACTCAGGGGAAGGAGCAGTGACCCCAGGGAAGACTGAACTAGACCGACCTGCTAGTGTTGGAGGATCTCCTACAGAGGCAGGGAGGTGGGGGGCTGTGTCTCACCGTGGGGACAAGGGCACTGGCAGCAGAAGTTCTGGGAAGTACTCCTTGGAGTGAGCCCTCCCAGAGTCGGTCATTAGCCCCACCAAAGACCCCAGGTAGGCTCCAGTGTTGGGTGGCCTCAGGCCAAACAACCAACAGGGAGGGAACCCAGCCCCACCCATCAATAGTCAAGTGGACTAAAGTTTTACTGAGCTCTGCCCAACAGAGCAACACCCAGCTCTACCCACCACCAGTCCCTCCCATCAAGCCTCTTAGATAGCCTCATCCACCGGAGGGTGGACAGCAGAAGCAAGAAGAACTACAATCCTGCAGCCTGTGGTAAAAAAACCACATTCACAGAAAGATAGACAAGCTGAAAAGGCAGAGGGCTATGTACCAGATGAAGGAACAATATAAAACCCCAGAAAAACAACTAAATGAAGTGGAGATAGGCAACCTTCCAGAAAAAGAATTCAGAATAATGATAGTGAAGATGATCCAAGACCTTGGAAAAAGAATGGAGGCAAAGATAGAGAAGATGCAAGAAATGTATAACAAAGACCTAGAAGAATTAAAGAACAAACAAACAGAGATGAACAATACAATAACTGAAATGAAAACTACACTAGAAGGAATCAATAGCAGAATAACTGAGGCAGAAGAACGGATAAGTGACCTGGAAGACAGAATGGTGGAATTCACTGCTGTGGAACATAATAAAGAAAAAAGAATGAAAAGAAATGAAGACAGCCTAAGAGACCTCTGGGACAACATTAAATGCAACAATATTCGCATTATAGGGGTCCCAGAAGGAGAAGAGAGAGAGAAAGGACCAGAGAAAATATTTGAAGAGATTATAGTTGAAAACTTCCCTAACATGGGAAAGGAAATAGCCATCCAAGTCCAGGAAGCACAGCGAGTCCAAGAGAATAAACCCAAGGAGAAACACGCCGAGACACATAGTAATCAAATTGGCAAAGATCAAAGACAAAGAAAAATTATTTAAAGCAGCAAGGGAAAAACGAAAAATAACATACAAGGGAATTCCCATAAGGTTAACGCTGATTTCTCAGCAGAAACACTACAAGCCAGAAGGGAGTGGCATGATATACTTAAAGTGATGAAAGGGAAGAACCTACAACCAAGATTACTCTACCCAGCAAGGATTCATTCAGATTCGATGGAGAAATCAAAAGCTTTACAGACAAGCCAAAGCTAAGAGAATTCAGCACCACCAAAGCAGCTCTACAACAAATGCTAAAGGAACTTCTTGAAGTGTGAAACACAAAAGAAGAAAAAGACCTACAAAAACAAACCAAAACAATTAAGAAAATGGTCACAGGAACACACATATCAATAATTACCTTAAGTGTGAATGGATTAAATGCTCCAACCAAAAGACACAGGCTTGCTGAATGGATACAAAAACAAGACCCATATATATGCTGTCTACAAGAGACCCACTTCAGACATAGAGACACATACAGACTGAAAGTGAGGGGATGGAAAAAGATATTCCATGCAAATTAAAATCAAAAGAAAGCTGGAGTAGCTATACTCATATCAGATAAAATAGACTTTAAAATAAAGAATGTTACAAGAGACAAGAAAGGACACAACATAATGATCAAGGGATCAATCCAAGAAGAAGATATAACAATTATAACTATATATGCACCCAACATAGGAGCACCTCAATACATAAGGCAACTGCTAACAGCTATAAAAGAGGAAATCGACAGTAACACAATAATAGTGGGGGACTTTAACACCTCACTTACACCAATGGACAGATCATCCAAAATGAAAATAAATAAGGAAACAGAAGCTTTAAATGACACAATAGACCAGATAGATTTAATTAATATTTATAGGACACTCCATCCAAAAACAGCAGATTACACTTTCTTCTCAAGTGCTCATGGAACATTCTCCAGGATAGATCACATCTTGAGTCACAAATCAAGCCTCAGTAAATTTAAGAAAATTGAAAACATATCAAGCATCTTTTCTGACCACAACGCTATGAGATTAGAAATGAATTACAGGGGAAAAAATGTAAAAAACCAAACACATGGAGGCTAAACAATACATTACTAAATAACCAAGAGATCACTGAAGAAATCAAAAAGGAAATTAAAAAATACCTAGAGACAAATGACAATGAAAACACGACGATCCAAAACCTATGGGATGCAGCAAAAGCAGTTCTCAGAGGGAAGTTTATAGCTATACAAGCCTACCTCAAGAAATAAGAAAAATCTCAAATAAACAATCTAACCATTAGCCAGACTCATCAAGAAAAAGAGGGAGAGGACTCAAATCAATAAAATTAGAAATGAAAATGGAGAAGTTACAACAGAAACCGCAGAAATACAAAGCATCCTAAGAGACTACTACAAGCAACTCTATGCCAATAAAATGGACAACCTGGAAGAAATGGACAACTTCTTAGAAAGGTATAACCTTCCAAGACTGAACCAGGAAGAAACAGAAAATATCAACAGACCAATCACAACTAATGAAATTGAAACCGTGATTAAAAACCTTCCAACAAACAAAAGTCCAGGACCAGATGGCTTCACAGGTGAATTCTATCAAACATTTAGAGAAGAGCTAATACCCATTCTTCTCAAACTCTTCCAAAAAATTGCAGAGGAAGGAACATTCTCAAATTCATTCTATGAGGCCACCATCACCCTGATACCAAAACCAGACAAAGATACTACAAAAAAAGAAAATTACAGACCAATATCACTGATGAATATAGATGCAAAAATCCTCAACAAAATACTAGCAAACAGAATCCAACAACACATTAAAAGGATCATACACCATGATCAAGAGGGATTTATCCCAGGAATTCAAGTATTCTTCAATATATGCAAATCAACCAATGTGATACACCATATTAACAAATTGAAGAATAAAAACCATATGATCATCTCAATAGATGCAGAAAATCTTTTGAAAAATTTCAACACCCATTTATGATAAAAACTCTCCAGAGAGTGGGCATAGAGGAAACCTACATCAACATAATAAAGGCCATATAAGACAAACCCACAGCAAACATCGTTCTCAATGGTGAAAAACTGAAAGCATTTCCTCTAAGATCAGGAACGACACAAGGATATCCACTTTCACCACTATTATTCAACATAGTTTTGGAAGTCCTGGCCACGGCAATCAGAGAAGAAAAAGAAATAAAAGGAATACAAATTGGAAAAGAAGAAGTAAAACTGTCACTGTTTGCAGATGACATGATACTATACATAGAGAATCCTAAAAATGCCACCAGAAAACTACTAGAGCTAATCAATGAATTTGGTAAAGTTGCAGGATACAAAATTAATGCACAGAAATCTCTTGCATTCCTATACACTAATGATGAAAAATCTGAAAAAGAAATTATGGAAACACTCCCATTTACCATTGCAACAAAAAGAATAAAATACCTAGGAATAAACCTACCTAGGGAGACAAAAGACCTGTCTGCAGAAAACCATAAGACACTGATGAAAGAAATTAAAGATGATACCAACAGATGGAGAGATATACCCTGTTCTTGGATTGGAAGAATCAATATTGTGAAAATGACTATACTACCCAAAGCAATCTACAGATTCAATGCAATCCCTATCAAATTACCAATGGCATTTTTTATGGAACTAGAACAAATCATCTTAAAATTTGTATGGAGACACAAAAGACCTCGAATAGCCTAAGCAGTCTTGAAGGAAAAAAACGGAGCTGGAGGAATCAGACTCCCTGACTTCAGACTATACTACAAAGCTACAGCAATCAAGACAATATGGTACTGGCACAAAAACAGAAACATAGATCAATGGAACAAGATAGAAAGCCCAGAGATAAACCCATGCACATATGGTCACCTTGTTTTTGATAAGGGAGGCAAGAATATACAATAGAGAAAAGAATAAGTGGAGCTCTTCAATAAGTGGAGCTGGGAAAACTGGACAGCTACATGTAAAAGAATGAACTTAGAACACTCCCTAACACCATACACAAAAATAAACTCAAAATGGATTCAAGACCTAAATGTAAGACCGGACACTATAAAACCCTTAGAGGAAAGCATAGGAAGAACACTCTTTGACATATATCACAGCAAGATCTTTTTTGATCCACCTCCTAGAGTAATGGAAATAAAAACAAAAATAAACAAATGGGACCTAATGAAACTTCAAAGCTTTTGCACAGCAAAGGCAACCATAAACAAGACGAAAAGACAACCCTCGGAATGGGAGAAAATATTTGCAAACAAATCAACGGACAAAGGATTAATCTCCAAAACATATAAACAGCTCATGCAGCTCAATATCAAAGAAACAAACAACCCAATCCAAAAATTGGCAGAAGACCTAAATAGACATTTCTCCAAAGAAGACACACAGATGGCCAGGAAACACATGAAAAGCTGCTCAACATCACTAATTATTAGAAAAATGCAAATCAAATTTACAATGAGGTATCACCTCACACCAATTAGAATGGGCATCCTCAGAAAATCTACAAACAACAAATGCTGGAGAGGGTGTGGAGAAAAGGGAACCCTCTTGCACTGTTGGTGGGAATGTAAATTGATACAGCCACTATGGAGAACAGTATGGAGGTTCCTTAAAAACTAAAAATAGAATTACCATATGATCCAGCAATCCCACTACTGGGTATATACCCAGAGAAAACCATAATTCAAAAAGACACATGCACCCCAATGTTCATTGCAGCACTATTTACAATAGCCAGGTCATGGAAGCAACCTAAATGCCCATCAACAGGCAAATGGATAAAGAAGTAGTGGTGCATATATACAATGGAATATTACTCAGCCATAAAAAGGAACAAAACTGAGTCATTTGTTGAGATGTGGACGGATCTAAAGACTGTCATACAGAGTGAAGTAAGTCAGAAAGAGAAAAACAAATATCTTATATTAATGCATGTATGTGGAACCTAGAAAAATGGTACTGATGAACTGGTTTGCAGGGCAGAAGTTGAGACACAGATGTAGAGAACAAACGTGTGGACACCAAGGGTGGAAAACCGCAGTGGGGTGAGGATAGTGGTGTGCTGAATTGGGTGATTGGTATTGACATGTATACACTGATGTGCATAAAATTGATGACTAATAAGAACCTGCAGTATAAACAAACAAACAAACAAACAAAATCAACCTATACTAAACTTTCTTTGGGTTATTTGTATGGAAATATGTTAATATAAATGTTTCAGACATTACATGAAATTTCTAAAAAAAAAATTTAAAAATAAAGAAAAAAGTGAGTCACTGCCTGAAGAGAGATTGTATCCTGCTCTGTGGTAACCCCTAAAACAATCCCTAAATGCCTGATCATCTCTGCCATATGTCCCCTGAAACCTTGTGCTCTGAGAAGCCCAAGACAAAGATGCGAAGCTTGTCTTCCAGATCCTCACATTTCCTTTCCTGTCTCTCTCTTTTCTCACCTCAACCTCCTAGGAACTCAAGGCCTCCATTCTTTTTCTGACTAACAAAAGCCCTACAATAAACCACCTATTTTCCCTTCAAAATGTTCCACTCTCCAAAAGTTACTTGATGTGCTCGCTTCGGCAGCACATATACAAAAGTTACTTGCTTTCTTCCCCGACTGAGTCCTTACCAATGTCACCACTCTCACTAAAGTGTCCTTTACCTCACCATAATGTCTGGTAGAGAATTCTACTAAAGTAATTAACATGAATGAGCATTAGCTTAATACATTAACTTGAACAAGTGTTCGCATAAAGGAGACACTTGTTAATAAAATTATACCAGTGATAATGATACTATGTGTGGCAGAGTTTGCTATCTGCTTACCATAATATTCTGTTCTATTTTCCTTCCTGGGAACACAGCCTATTTCATATCCAAGTTTACTTTGGAAGCTGCCTGTTGAAGAACTTGCATTTACCAGGTTCCCTGAATGACTGTGTGGAGGAGGGCTTCTTGCTAACCTGTTAACTGTTAATATACACTACACAGAAACTTTGATTTTGTTTACATTCAAAAATATTGGGGTTAATTTGTATAACAGCTATAGTTACCCTAAGTAATACACCATTCTTTTTTTTTTTTTTTTGCTCACAACTCACACACACACACTGTATTTTATTTTTATAAGAGATAAATAAACTGACATCAAGTATTGTAAATGGATGACCACAACAAAAGCAACAATGATTGCAAAGTAATACACCATTCTTTTTTTCATAATGTGACCTATCCTTTTCATGGCACTTTATGTCCATTCATTCACAAACAGAAGTACCAAACTTTTTCCCTATAAGGCCAAATAGTAAATATTTTAGGCACTGTAAGCCATAGGATCTCTGTTGTGACTGTTCAACTCTGTCATTGTAGCATGAAACAAGCCACAGACAATTCGTCAAACAACCGGGCATGGCTGTGTTCCAAAAAAACTTTATTTACAAAAAGAAGAGACATGCTGGATTTAGCCCATGGTATACTTTGTCAACCCCTCTGATAAATGATAGGTAATCAAAAATCGAATAACAGTCCCTTCACAAAAGAAACTAGAAACTTAGCTTTCAGGGTGCTTGATTAGGGCTGGAACTTCTAAGATGGTTTCACACTGCGATCTGGTGTCTCACCCATTGTGACTGAAACATCTGGGGGCTGACTGAGCCCAAGCTTCTTTACACAGATCTCTAGAGGTCAACAACAGAAGCTGCAATCCTTAAGACCTTAAAACGTGTAAACTGCAAAATGGTGGGCTGAGTGCATTGCTAGAGGTTTGTGCAAGTTAGAGTAGGAAGAGCAAAGAGAGCGAAGAGTGGTAAGGAAAGTACTACGGAGGCTTCATACAGGAAATGACGCTTCAGCTGAGCCCTGAGTATAGCTGAAGTGTAAAGTACAATGTAATCAAATGTTCAATTCAAAAAAATTATTGTTATGAATGCAGAGAGATTAAAAATTAATAAAAGGGAAAAGCAACTTCAAAAACTGACTTTTGAAACAGTCTAGGCAAGAGAGCTTAGCTAAGGCCATGGAATTGGAAATGACCAGCAGAGGTAGAAATCGTAATATATTTAAGACACAGAAACTGATAAGATTCAGGAGGTAAGGGGAAGTCCAGAAGAGTAGGATCAAGCCCATGTTTCTGACCTGGCAAAAGGATTATGCTAACAAACAAAACACAGGAGCCAAGGTTTGGCAAGTGTCAGGGGTGGCAGCAAGAAATTACTGAGTTTGAATTACCTCTCACATATACAGGCAGAGAGCTTCAAAAGACAGTAGGATAATTCAATAACAGGGACTAGACCAAAAACATACTTTAATAATCTTCAGGCAAGAGGGAAGAGGTATGGGAACATATGTATATGTATAACTGATTCACTTTGTTATAAAGCAGAAACTAACACACCATTGTAAAGCAATTATACTCCCATAAAGATGTTAAAAAAAAAAAATCTTCAGCATGTAACATAATAAATGAGTTAAATCAGGGAAAGTCTAATGAGAAAAGAGGCTTGAAGAAAGAACACTGGTCCACAACCCTACATTAAAAAAAAAGTGATTGATGAGCAGTTAAAACATGACTGGAAACAAACAGTGAGAAAGATGAGTGGAAAAACCACAAAAGCACTGGGAAAAATAGGTTTCCTGATGAGGTGAGTATTCGCACTAGATTTGGAACTTCAAAGATCGTGGGTGAGTTGTTCCAGCAAAAGTTCAACTGAGACAGAAATTTACTTAGAGTAGGTAATAAAAAGTGAGGAAAGTGTGTGTAAATAATCCCCATAGCACTCAGCCATGAAGCAAAGAAAAAGAAAAGAATTTAGAAAGAGTTCAAGGTGAGAGGAGAATCATAATAATAGTGGAGAGACTTGAAATGTTGAGGAGGAGCTATTGCAAAGGTTATGATAGAAAATAGAGAAGGAAGAAGTGCTATTTTATGAAGCAAATCCATAAGGAAATAAAGTGGGAGATAGCAAAGAGAAGAGATGGAAAATGTAAATAGAGGAACACCCCATCCTCCCATGAAGAATGTATCCGTGTGGAGGCAGAGTTCACGCTCTATCTCATCTCTGAAGAAGGACTTGAGGTCATCTGCATGGATGGATGTGAACTGTGAGCTCCCATGTGACACAGAGGACCTGCCTAAATACTGTGCTAAGAGACTTGACCAAACATCAGCTTGGCTTCCACCTGCACTAGACCATAATCCTAAAAGTAACCCTAACCCTCAGGCTGTCTTTGCTCAAGAAAACACAAAGCTGCCAAACTGCAAAAAAATACACTGTCCCAACCCACCTTGCTAAACCATTCTCAGTAATTTTCCGCCTATCTCCTTCTGTAATTTTTCTACTTCCACTTCGCCCCCTAGTCCCTTCCCATTTTACTTCCTTATGGTCCCTTTTTGTTCCCTATCCATTCTCCCTTTAAAAACCTCAGTCAATGATGTCTTAATTGGAGTGAAATTCACTTTATACTGGAGTCCCTCTTCCCTATTGCAGTAGTCTGAATACAATCAGTTTTGCCTCATTTAACAGTCTCTGTTTTTCTTGAACAAGGGTATGGGAGTAAGTGGGGGGAAAACTGAAGAAGGGCTCCATCATCCCCAACAACTACTTCACTAAACCACACTCTACTTCCACTCCGAGAATGGAAGTGTATGTGCAAGCAAAATCATCTTTTGACTTGGTGATTGTATCAGTTATCTATTGCTGCCTAACAAACTATCCCAAGTCTTTGTGGCTCAAAACAACAAAAAGCTTTATAGTTTTCTTAATTCCATGGATTGGCTGAGCTCAGCTAGATGGGTGGTTTGCTTCTCATGATATTACAGTACACTTAACAGGGTGTTGGACTGGAGCTGAACTTCTAAGATGGTTTTACTCTCAGTATTTGGTGACATCCAGAGTGACTAAAAATTCTAGGAGCTGATGAAGCTCAAGCTCCCTTGCATGATGCTGGATCTCAAGAAGCCGATAATGCTCTTTAAAACTTAAGTCTGACAACCCTCAGAATGGGAGAAAATATTTGCAAATGAAGCAACTGACAAAGGATTAATCTCCAAAATTTACAAGCAGCTCACGCAGCTCAATATCAAAAAAACAAACAACCCAATCCAAAAATGAGCAGAAGACCTAAATAGACATTTCTCCAAAGAAAATATACAGATTACCAACAAACACATGAAAGAATGCTCAACATCATTAATCATTAGAGAAATGCAACTCAAAACTACAATGAGATATCATCTCACACCAGTCAGAATGGCCAACATCAAAAAATCTACAAACAGTAAATGCTGGAGAGGTTGTGGAAAAGGGAACCCTCTTGCACTCTTGGTGGGAATGTAAATTGCTACAGCCACTATGGAGAACAGTATGGAGGTTCCTTAAAAAACTAAAAATAGAACTACCATACGTCCCAGCAATCCCACTACTGGGCATATACCCTGGGAAAACCATAATTCAAAAAGAGACATGTACCATAATATTCATTGCAGCACTCTTTACTATAGTCAGGAATATGGAAGCAACCTAAATGTCCATCGACAGATGAATGGATAAAGAAGATGTGGCACATATATACAATGGAATATTACCCAGCCATAAAAAGGAATGAAACTGAGTTATTTGTAGTGAGGTGGATGGACCTAAAGACTGTCATACAGAGTGAAGTAAGTCAGAAAGAGAAAAACAAATACCGTATGCTAACACATATATATGGAATCTAAAAAAAAAAAAAAAAATGGTCATGAAGAACCTAGGGGCAAGATGGGAATAAAGATCCAGACCTACTAGAGCATGGACGTGAGGATACAGGGAGGGGGAAGGGTAAGCTGGGACAAAGTGAGAGAGTGGCATGGACATATATACACTACCAAACGTAAAATAGATAGCTAGTGGGAAGCAGCCGCATAGCACAGGGAGATCAGCTCGGTGCTTTGTGACCACCTAGAGGGGTGGGATAGGGAGGGTGGGAGGGAGGGAGATGCAAGAGGGAAGAGATATGGGAACATATGTATATATATAACTGATTCACTTTGTTATAAAGCAGAAACTAACACACCATTGTAAAGCAATTATACTCCAATAAAGATGTTAAAAAAAAAAAAAAAACCTAAGTCCGAGATCACACAGTTGCATCTTCTCTGTGTTCTATTGGTCAAAGCAAGTCACAGGGTCAGCCCGGATTCAGTAGGAAGGGAAATAGGCTCCCCTTCTTGAGAATGGAGTGGCACATAACCAACAGACATGGGAAGAATTGGCAACTGTATTTGCAGACATCCTACCACGACAATTCACATCTTTCCCACGTGTAAAACCCTCTCACCCCCCTTCCCAGCACCTTGAAGACCTCCCAGTATCTTGATCACCTAGTGTTATTAAGTGCTTATGGGAATATCCCACACTTAGATGGAGGAGAAAAAAAGGATTGATCAAAGTTTGGAGTTTGTGAAAGGCTCCAATGGGAGAGAGCAAAAAGCAAGGTTGCTGGGGGATGGAGTGCAAACCTTGAAATAGCTCACTTGAAAGAACATGGGGTGGGTCCAGGATGAGTAATGAAGACTGTAAGGTGAAGAAAGAGATGATAGACTTTTACATTTATCCCATTTGATGAGATAAATCATCTCTTAAGTGGGGAAACATTTATCCTTATCCTTATCCCCTTCAATTACATCATTGGTCTTGGTCTTAATCCAAGGGAGTGACAGTTTCCAGTACAGTCACTTTCTGCAAGCTTCAGCTTGAAAAATAAAAATTAAGAAGATGAAGTTCAGCACTTGCCTTTCAAACAGGCAACCGTACAAACTGCAATAATACTTTCAGATGCTTGTTATGCCTCTAGCATCTGCATTTCACAACTATTCTGAACACGTAATTATAGCTTCTAGCAATTTTTTTTCCCATTGGGTCAGGATATTCACTATTTTATGAAAGAAAAAGTCAACCACATTTGATATATGTCATGCAAGGACAAGGTAATAAGCAAGATTTTCATAATGCAGTGTAATATGCATCTCTAAGACAACTTATGAAGGAATAAAAGTACAGAGAGATTGGCATGAGATATCTCATCAGTTGATTTCTAAGGCAGACTGGGTCTCCAAAACCTTCTAAGACTAAGGGATTTGGGGGAGAAAGGAAGAAGATGAAGGGTTTATTTGCTGACACCAAAAAAGAAACACCTTTTATTTTATTTTCTCAATGTGGTACTATAGTGTGAAGGGGAAATGTGTGGGAAAAAGGAAGAAAAAAATCTTGGGAACTTCCATGGAAAACCACTCACTGGGAACATTTTGATATTCTAAATATTTCTAAATAGCTTTGTGTTGCATTTTACATCCTTCTCTTTCCCCTCCCACTGCAGAGCTCTCCTAACCAAACCAATAGAAGACCCTTTTTCCTAAGGTCACAAGGCTTGACTAGGTTTTTCCCAAACCAAGGAAGGGAAATTGAAAGTTGACAGGAAAGGAATAAATAGAGAGAAATGATAGATGATAGATAGATAGATAGATAGATAGATAGATACATAGATACATAGATAGATAGATAGATAGATGATAGATAGATAGATAGATAGATGATAGATAGATAGATAGATAGATAGATAGATAGATAGATAGATAGATAGATAATAGATAGATAGATAGATATAATTCATTTCCCATTTCATTTGCTTTTTTTCTTTTATTCTCTTTGTTAAAAAGACCTTTTAAAAGAAATTTCACTTATTTGAATCTAGTATTTCATTCTTAAGTCAAACTATGTATAAAGCCAGCTGAGGTATGAGGCCACACCCAACAGGCACCAAATAATACTACCAAAGCTACCATAGATGGGTGACAGAAAAAAGTTTGAGAAAATTTATTGTGCAGGGGAATTTTTTGTCCTCAGGCTATATCCCATGAGGGATGTAGAAAACCAACTGGGTTGTAGAAACAACTGAGATGTTTAAAACCCAAATGCAGAAGATCTTCTCTGTAGAATTATACATTAACTGGACACATTTTTATGGCCATTTATTCCATATTATTTTTAATTTTTAGAATTTTAATTGACTAGGAACCAATTTTAACTGAATTTTGTTTTATAATTATATAAACTATTTACAGGATGCAAAAATTATATCTGCAAAATGACATGTACTCAAAGAAACCTAATTTCTCCTCCAATCTCCAATGTAACTTCTTTAATTTTATGGTTTATCCTTTAATTTTTTTAATAAAAGCAGATGTATATATGCATAATACTTTTTCCCTCACAATTAATAAACTGTAGCATATTACAAAATTGGTTTCATCTCATATTTTCACTTATCCAGACAATTGCTCCATAGTAGTGTATGAAGACTACATAGAAGTTTCTCTGATTTTCCAAAGGGTAACCTGTATACAATATCTTTATATAATTCCACTAGGCTCCATTTTTGGTCATTATCGATTGATTTTCTACTATATACCATACAAATATAATGCATATAAATTATGTATATTTTGGTTATGAATTTCCTACTACAAACAGTATTAAAATTAACTAGTATATTCTTTTTCCCTTTCTTCTCCTACCATCTCACATTTGGTTTGAAGTGTTATCTCTTGCTTTCAATTATTAACAATAAGGTGAATAATTTGTATTCTGTATTTTATATGGCTTCTCCATTCTGACTCCATTTTTTATATTTGTACTATGTTGATATTGCCAGAGAATATAGCTGTTACATATGTATGCTTCTCTGCTATAGTCATCATTTTATGTGACTTATACAGGTCAGTATATATTTAAGCTCACAGTAACTCTGTTTTCAGCACTTTTCCAGTCATTTGGTTGTCTGAAAAATCTTCCTCTAGTAGATTCCTTAGGAAGCACTCATGAAAACAATAAATTCTAAGTTCTCATATGCTCATAGTAGTTTGTCTACTAGCCTTTATAGTTAAAAGGTAGTTTGGCTGAATATAAAGCCCTTGGCTCACATTTTTTTCTCAAATATCATAATAATGTTACTCCATTGCCTTCTGGCATAAAGCATTGACATAAGCAAGTCGTATGAAAATCTGATTTTATTTGCATGATTAATTTGTTTTACTAAAATTTATCTTGATATTGGTAAATCTGGTTGATTTTCTCTGTATCAATTTTCTGTTGCTGTGCAACAAATTACCACAAATATAGTAACTTATATTTATTAAATATAGCAACAAAATTTATTATCTCTCTGTGTTCATGGATCAGGAGTCCAGGAACTTAGCAGGATTCTCTGCTCAGGGTCTCACTGCAATGAAATCAAGAAGTTGTCAGGGGCTGTAATCTCTTCTGAGGCCCGTGGTCTTCTTTAAATCCTGCTGGTTGTTGGCAGAATTCAGACCCATACAGCTAAATGACTAAGATCTCTACTTTCTTGATGGCCGTCAGTTGGGGGGCACTCTCAACGCCAAGAAGCCATCCATCATTTCCTGCCATGTGGCTCTCTCCACAATATGGAAGTTTGCTCCTTCAAGGCCAACAAAATAGCCTTGTTTTAAAAGACACTATAAACATATTTTTTCTGAATATTTTTTAGAAGTCACCCTTTCTGTGTATTACTTGTTGAGTTATATATTTATTCCATGTTTAATGTTTACAAGGAGTTATAAGATCCTAAAAAATATGTAGTATAAAAAACAGAGTAAGGAAATTAAGGCAAAGAGAAATTAGTGTAGAAGGAATAATGATTTATTAACAGGATTCTCCAGAGAAACAGAACCAATCGGATGTGTATATAAGCAGAAAGAGATTTATTTTAAGAATTTGGTTCACAAGATTATAGAAACTGGCAAGTCCAAAATCTGCAGGGTGGACCAGCAGACTGGAGATCTAAGATGAATCAATGTTGCAGTTCAAGCCCAAAAATCATCTGCTGGCAGAGTCTTTCATTCTAATCAGGCCTTCAACTGATTGAATGAGGCCCACCCACATTATGGAGCACAATCTGCTTTATTCAAAGTTCACCAATGTAAATATTAATCTCATCCAAAAAACACCTTCACAGAAACATCCAGAATAATGTTTGATCACATATCTGGGCTCTGTGGCCCAGCCAAGATAACCCATAAAATTAACCATCACAAATGGCCAAGTTTAAAGTTATACCCCCAAATGCGTAATATGAAATCGTATTTATATAGCTGGTCTACAATTATATTCTAAGTTTTCTATCTAACGAAGCAGGGAATGAAATAGACTTTCCCTCTGAAAAACTTTTTTCTAATAGAGAAACTTAAGAGAAATTTTTCCTGTGGATCCTCATGAAAAGGGCACTTTGCGGTACAGTAAGCAACCTACCAGTTGGCTTCCCTAAATAACGCCAATGGCGTAGTTCCAACATTTAATTTCCATAAAAATAATTTTATGAGCAAACAAAAAATGTGGCTTAATTCAGCATCATCTAAGGTGGAATTTAGAATATTTCTGGAAACACATGGGTTACAAATTCTTTAGCCAATTCTCCATGAATATTATTACCCCCAACTCTTTTTTGATAAAAATTGCATAGCAGGGAATTCTCTGGCTAGAACCTGAAGGTCATATGGCATGTAGGCATGTAAACAATAGCTAGCAGAATTTAATATGTTAATGGGCCCATAGGGAGACTGACATCCCCTTATTAAAATGAGAAACCCAACCAAAACTCAGGCTTGAATGGACTCTCATCCAACTACTGCATGGATTTGATCCAAGATAGTGACTCTGGGAAGACCTAACCTTTTACTTAGTTCTCAGCTGCAACTGAGGCCCCAAAGTCATCCATTATAGACCATGGCTACAAGTATTTTGACATGGAAAATATTGTGAACAGGTGTTACAAATCACCACAGCACCCATTTATAATGTCAGTAAAGCATTTGTAGAACAATGACTATTAAACCTAGAATTTAAGCTATGTTTGCCTTCTAGTGACCTTTTATAGTGAACAAAAAAGACTTGTAAGGTACAGATTTTTCTCCAGTTCTACTAAGAAGCCAGGGTTGAAGATTGTTGAGATGTAGTGACAGATTTACCATAAATTTCATGAATGGCAGGAAAGAAAAATGAAACCAAAAGAAGGATGTTAGATCTGGAGAACACAGCAGGTCCAAGAAACTGACAATTATGGTAAGAGTTGAAGAACAAGCAAGAAGGGAGTGAGAAAATTGGAATGATAAAATAAAAGACCCAAATGCTAAAATGGGGAAATTCCAGCTTTCAATTTCAGGAAAGACCCAGTTCCACTTAGAATTTCCAAAGTGTGATAACATAAATTAATTACTGATGTGAAATGAAGAAAAGTTTTTAGAGAAGAAAAGGCTAGGGGCTGTAAACCTGGAGTTGCCAGAGTCTCAATGTCCATTAAGCCAACATATGCTCACTTCTCAGAATTACAAGCTGAATTTCAATGATTTACTAATTTTTATTTCCTGTTATTTATGTAAGGTGCTTGATTGAACTGATTGGTTGGAAAACAACAGCTAGAAAATTAAGCACAAATTGGTTCATAATTCATCCATTTTGTCAAGTCAATTGAACTCTGCATGTTCGAAACTTTGTCATCAACAATAGTGATTAATGATTGAAAAGGGAAATATAGAAAAGTTAAATGAAGGAAAATGAGAACTTGGATTTGTACTGTGGTCCAGTTGACTAGTTGTGAAATAACATTGACACACTGATAGTAAATGAAAAAGACTAATGGTAGAGAAAGTGGTTAAAATTTCACAGAAAATTACTTCTAACAGAAATATCATTTTTGATTGCTCATCTTCTAAATGAATATTTTGTTAACAATCATCATTTTCAAGATGATTTTTCATCTTTCCATTGTGATTACTAATGCATCTGAGTGCCTTGTACATTCTTCTCCAGTGTTGTATATAAAAGGTCAATGGAAAAATAAATCACTTTTTTACAACCTATACTGTTGTAGGTTGAATTGTGTCCCCCAAGAACCCACATGTTGGAATACTGGCCCCCAGTACCTCAGAATGTAACCTTGTTTGGGGATGTAATTGATTCAGCTAAGGTCATCCTGGAGTAAGGTGGTCCTCTAATCCAATACAGTTGGAGTCCTTATAAAAAGGGGAATGCATACATGCATACAGAGATTGAGTGATGTGTCTACAAGCAAAGGAACACCAAAGATTGCCAATAAACTCCAAGAATCTAGGAGTGAGGATAGAACATATTCTTCCTCAGAGCCTTCAGAGAGAAGCAACCTTGCTGACACCTTGATCTTGGACTTCTTTGCTCCAGGCCTGTGAAGCAATAAATTTCTGTTCTTAAAGCTACCTGGTACACAGTGTACTTTGTTATGGCAGCCTTAGCAAACTAATACACACAATATTCGGTAAATATTTTAGACATGGGTGGGGTGGATTAAAAATTTGTTCATGAGGCTTAGTAGCTATAAATTAAATCGAATCCCTGAACTAAACAAGATACGACAGAGCCAAGAAGGACATTTCTCTGTGCTTTAAGAACATGTGGCAAATGAAAATAAAAGAATTGCTAGCACAAGGAATGACAATCTTTGGTGCTTTCTCAGCTCAGACTTCAAGTATCTTCATTTGCTAACTCCCCTGCATTTATTCGAAGACCAGCTAAGAGAAGAGAATTGCTGCCCTTCGTTGGGGAGTTTGTATTCTATCCAACGAAGTGGATAGAACGGGATACTGAGCCTCCCATTAACAGTTTGCTTGGGTAACAAATTTGCTAAAATTCTTGAACCCTGTGGTCCACCTCTTCACTGAGAGATTGCTGAAAGGAATGAGAAGCTGTCCCATAACAGGTAGTGAAAGGCAAGGGACTAACAGACATCACTATTCTCATTTTATAAATGAGGAAACCAGTGCTTAATGATAAAGTATTCTGCTCCTGCTCTTACAGCTAGTAAATAAAAGGTCAGTATTTAAGCCCAGAAATGACTCCAGTCCTGTATTCATAACCACTGCCATATGCTGTCTCCCAAAACTTACTCATCAGTATCAGATGATGATAATGTTTGGAGAAAGTTTTTCCACTCTGGATTTTTTTAACTTAAAAAATAATGCATGGATAAGCCAAATAATATTGAGTCACATAAAGAAAATAATTAATGTTACTTACTTTCATTTTCCAGATTATAACCTCACTCCCTTGAAGTAACCAGTGTCAACAGTGTGGAGCTTATCTTTCCACATGTTTATCTACATTCATGCAACTATATCCCAGAAAAGCACAGAGGAGTTTTTATTCCTGTATTTTATAAAAATAGGATGCTACTCTTTATATTGGCCATTCTTTCAGGTTTTGTTATAGCTATATAATGATACATAGATAGACATACAGATATACATACACATATGGATATAGATATAGATAGTACATGCGATTATACCCTATTGTTGAGCGTTCAGGCTGCTTCCAAGATTTTGCCACTATAAATGTTACAATAAATATTCTTCTATATATCCATATATGCTACTGATTTTTTATCTGCAGAGTAGATTCCAAAAACTGGCAATGCTGGGTCAAGGAACATATGTACTTTTTAATTTTTATAGCAACTGTTAAATTACTTCCCAAACTGTTGTACCAATTCACACTCACATCAGTGTTGCTGAACACTGATGAAAATGGCAATTTCCCCACATCCTTGCCAGTCCAGAATTTTATCAATATGTCGATATGGATGCCCAAACACAGGCAATGCCAAGGCTGGTTAATTGAGCAGCTCCATAATTTTAGTTCTCTGAGTTAAATGATATAGGATTCCTTTGGCTATCAGCTCGTACTTATAAGTTGGCTGCTGCATGTCTAGAGGTGTCTTCTTCCTGTGGAGATGTAAGCAACTGAGTCACTCTGGGTGACTTAGGCATAAAAAGCACTTATTAAAAAGATAATAAGTAGCTCACAGAATCATTGGGGAGGTTGAAGAACTAGGCTTAGGGATAAACAGCCTGAATGACAGACAAACCATGACACAGAATTGGTCTGAAAAGAAATTTTAGATCATTTCAAAGACTGTGAAACAAAAAAGTTGATAATACTGCTAATTCTGCACCAGGAAACTTGAACTTGCTGCAACTGCCACCTCCCTCCAAAGAATGCCCTACCATCCCTGCTTCTTGCACCACATCAAGGAATCTAAGTCATAGTGCATGGGAAGCTGGGAAAATTTAGTATCTGAAGTTCAACTTTTCTAGTAAGAGGCAGTCTCTGTCTCCCACAAAAACTCATAAGATGAGTTACTCAGAAGGAAGTTTTTCAAACCATAGAAAGAGGGTTTCAGGGCAGGGCAACAAGAAAGAATAATCAATGTCTACAGCACCGATTCTTTTTGAATGTAGCCCTTCTAACAGATGAAAACTGATTTCCCATTCTTTCTTTCATTATATTTTCCTATTAATATGTTTAAAATTATAAGTTGCATTTTCTTTATCTAATTTATATTTTATCTTTTTAAATTATTATTTTGTGTACTCAAGTTTTTTAAAGCAGTTTAAATTTTTGTCATATCTAAATTGTCAATTATTTTAATATTCATTCACCTGAAACTGTTGCTATGATTTGGATCTTTGGGTTAAGTAAGGACACTGTAATTCACCCAGCGCTGACAGTAAATATTAGTGTTTGGGATGCTATTAGAAAAAAAGCCCTGGTTCCTGAAAGTGTGGCCCTTCGTGTGGTCATAGAGTACATGCACATCCTGGTTTGGTGTAATCCAAGATGCACTGAATGGCCTGCCTGCCAAAAAATATATCTCCCACCAGGTTTCTATAAAAACTAATATTACCAACTTGAAGGTCATTTTCTGATTTAGGGCATTAAAACCTAAAACCATGTTAAAAGATTGAAATTAACATTAATTGACTTGTCCATTCATTAAGCACTTAATGAGTATCTCCTATTAGCCAGATTCTGTTCAAGGCACTAATGACACAGAGGTGAAGGAAATTAAGTTTGAACCTCTCTTCTTGGGCATATAATCGTGGATAAATTAACTTTTGAGACAATTTCCACATTTAAAATAAGGTTGATAATAGTACCTGTTTCATGAGTTTTCTCTAAGACTTGAACGATACAGTAAAGTTCTGAGCACTGTGTTTGGTGTATAGTTTACATTCAGTAACCTTCAGATACCTTAATAACTATTATTATCATTAATAAATCCATAGTCAATTGCCACATGTTGTGATAAATCTATGCTCTACATAGACTAGGATGTTGTGGTTGATAAGAGTATGGAGGGACAGCACTGTCCAAATTGGAGCTGTGGGGGAGGTTTAAAGGATGGTCCTAAAGGAGATAAAACTTGAGCAAAATCTTTAAGAATGAATATGAGATATCCTGGAGAAGGAACTATTGGCATTGATCAGGAAGTGGGGAGAAGAGAGATGAAATAGCATAACTAAGCTATGGGAATGTGAAATAATGTGGAATGTTGTTTGCCTCACAAATGTGTTTGGGCCACGGCATCATCTTAATGTGGGAGAGTAGTGAAAGAGGAGTTTGTTCAAATTATGCATGATTTTGTATGCCATGCTGAGTTGAGACTTTATCCTCAATAGTACGAGGAGACATGAAATGACTTTCAACTTAGTGGGAGGTCATTGAGTTTTAGAAATCCTATTCATATAACAGTCAGGAAGATGATTGAAGGAGTTTAAGATTAGCAACTGAGAGGCCCTCTCCCATCAAGTCATTGCAATAATCTCATAGTGAATGCTGATTGCTGGACTAAGGTAATGGCAGTGCAAAAAGGGAAAAGATTTAGATACATATTTATGGGGTAGAATGGGCACTTGAGCCAGATTGGCTGGAAAAGAGGAGGAAATCTACAAAGTTTAGCAGGTTTCTGGCTTGGACGTCTGCGTTGATGTGGTGTCATCACCAAGAGTGGAACATAGAAAATGAGGGTCAGTTTGGTAAGGATGTGTAGACTGAGATGTCTGTGAAACATTCTTCCAGGGAGCCCTGGAACACACTTTGTGAAGTTGTATTTTTATGATATGGTGGATGTGTATTTTGTCAAGTGGACTGGATCTCCATATCCCAGATTTTCTTCTCTTCTTATGCGAGTAGGTGACCAGAGGCACCTTGCATAAGATTTAAAAGACAGAAGTGAAGTAGCAACCAGATTTTTTTGTTTTGTAGTTGTTGTAACTGGCATGAGATGCTGTAGCTACATACCCTTGTTCTACCTGGTAACTAATCATGGTGGCAGCATTCAGCATTTGAGCCTGCATAATCTTCTGTCCCTACTGTAGACCCCTCTTCAGCATTGCATCTTTGACTCCTGGGCCAGGTGAATCACAAATTGCCAGATTCTTCTACAGGACACCCCCCTTTATCAAAGTAGGGTCCCATTCCATCTTCATGTGTCCACTCATCTCATTGGCTCCAGTGTGCCCTCAAAGTTTCTACCTCATCATCAGAGGTTACAGCTTGTCCATGTTTCCCTTCTTGAATGCCTGTTTTGATGACTTCAGGTTGCAGTACCAGATACAGAAGAAAGAATCTCTCATGTACTGTGAACCAGCTCCCAAAATTGCATAAGGTCAAATCTCTATAGGAAATCCCTATTAGGTCTACTTCTCTGATTAAACCCTGAGGGACATAACAAGGGTAGTGTTTATAGACCGCTTTGTCATTGTACACAGCTTTGAATACATAGTCCAACGCTCCAGACACTTTGGCCCCTGGGACAAAAGGTCAGAAGTTTTAGGGTTCCACCATCCTAGGGCACCATTGTTCAGTTTTAGCATTAAGCTAGTGGTCCATCTCCTCAAGCTGAGAAACGATGTGTACAAAAATGGACAATTTAAAGCAGAGTGTGGCAAATGCTCTCTATAAAGGGCCAGATAGTAAATAATTTAGATTTGTAGCGCATAAGGTCTTTGTCACAACTATTCAGTTCCCATTGTTGAGCAAAAGTAGCCATTGACAACACATAAATGAAAGAATATGGCTGTGTCGAAATAAAACTTTACTTATAAACACAGATGATGTGTTAGATTTAGCCACGGACCATGGTTTGCCAGTACCTGATTTAGACAAAATAGTACAAGTTCTTTATCATAAAAAGTGCACTTTAAAAATTCATTAATACATTTAATACATTTAGCATGGAGAAAAAAATTAAAGTTGGGGTCAGATAGCCTAGGATGTAATCTCAAGTCTGGCACTTTCTGATGCTCCATTTCCTCATTTTAAATGATGACAAAAAGATAAGTACAGTGTTGTAAAATATGGCCACAAACTTTTTGACATGTCTCTTTTCAAAAAAATAGCATCTAATTCCTTTCCCCTTGAAATATGAACTGGACAAGGTGACTCATTCCAAGTGAATAGACCATTGCTGAAGTGGCATTTACATAATTTCCAAGGATAAGTTAGAAAAAGGTGATTCAGCCTCAACTTGACTCTCTCTTCAGGTACTCACAACCTAACTGCCAAGCTATGAGGAAGCCAAGTGGCCAAATGGAAAGGTCGTATATAGGTTTTCTGACCATAACCACAGCAGTAGTCCCAGCTGACAGCCAGCATCATCTGTCAGACATGCAAATGATCAAGATATCCCATGATTCTAGTCCCCAGCCTTTGGGCTGGTCCAGTTAATGACAAGTGGAACAGAAACATTTGTCTCCACAAGCCCCACCTAAATTGCAGAAACATAAGTAAAATAAATGCTGTCATTGTTTTAAGTTGCTAAGTTTTGGGGTATTAGTAACACAGCAATAGATTGCTAGAATATAAAGACTCCTCAGTTATTACAGTAAAAGAATTTTGTAGGAATCTCCCAAACCTACTAACCTACTGACTTGTATCTTAGTACCATACACAAGCATGTGTGTCAACTATTTTTTTTTTAAATGGAAGTATAGTTGATTTACAGTGTCGTGTTAGTTTCAGGTGTACAGCATAGTGATTCAGTTATATATATATTCTTTTTCAGATTCTTTTCCCTTATAGGTTACTATAAAATACTGAGTATAGTTACCTGTGCTATACAGTAGGTCCTTGTTGATTATTTTATATATAGTAGTATGCATATGTTAATCCCAACCTCCTATTTTATCCATCCCCCCACCTTTCCCCTTTGGGTAACAAGTTTGTTTTCTATGTCTGTGAGTCTCTTTCTGTTTTGGAAATAAGTTCATTTGTATCTTTTTTTTTTAGATTCCATGTATAAGCGATATCATATGATATTTGTCTTGGTCTGGCTTACTTCACTTAGTATGATAATCTCTAGGTCCATCCATGTTGCTGCAAATGGCATTATTTCATTCTTTTTTATGGCTTAGTAATATTCCATTGTGTATGTATGTATATGTGTGTGTGTATGTGTGTGTATATATATATATGTATATATATATGTATATGTATATATATATCACATATTCTTTATTCATTCATCTTTATCCACTCATCTGTCGATGGACATTTAGATTTCCTTCATGTCTTGTCTATTGTAAATAGTGCTGCAATGAACATTGGGTGCATGTATCTTTTCGAATTATAGTTTCCTCTGGATATATGCCCAGGAGGGGGATTGCTGGATCATATGGTAGCTCTATTTTTAGTTTTTTTAAAGAACCTCCATACTGTTCTCTATAGTGGCTGCCCCAAGTTATATTCCCACAAACAGTGTAGGATGGTTCCTTTTTCTCTGCACCCTCTCCAGCATTTATTATTTATAGACTTTTTAAAGATTTTTTTTAACGTAGACAATTTTTAAAATCTTTATTGAATTTGTTACAATATTGCTTCTGTTTTATGTTTTGGTTTTTTTGGCTGTTAGGCATATGGGATCTTAGCTCCCCAACCAGGGATTGAATCTGTACCCTTTGCATTGGAAGGTGAAATCTTAACCACTGGACCACCAGGGAAGTACCTATTCATAGACTTTTTGATGATGGCCATTCTGAGCAGAGTGAGGAGATACCTCATTTGTAGCTTCCCAACAATCCAAAGAGAGGATTTAAGAGGCCACAGAGAAGATTTAAGAGGCAGAACCCAATGACCTAACCTGGAATTTGGCCAAAACACTATGCTTAACATTTCTAATTATTTCAAAAACGATGTCATGGGACTTCTGATGACCAGCCTAGAATAGGACTAGAGCTGGCCAAAACCACCTTTATTTGAAATGAAACACCACTGCAAACTTAAAGCCTTGTGAATTTTGAACTAGAAAGTTTGGCCTTTAATTTATTTTGGCCAGAGTGCTTTCCAAAAGAAGTGTAAATCATATTTTTTAAAAAGTTACCTCGGAAAACACATGAATAGCTACAGGTCAGTTACAATTGGTTCATTTAAAGTTCTTTCTTAAGTTCAAGATAATAAGATGGAGTCCGGGGCTTGGGGGAACAGAATGTCTACACTTTTGGTCTAAATATTAGATCTATGTTTGGATATTTTTATTTTCATGAGGATGGAGATAATACTGAAAGCGAAAGAAAACAGAGACAGAATAAACCTAGAAACATGGGTTTGTAGTTTGATGTGATGACATGTATATGCCGATCAGAGAAGTAAGGGTGATAGTTGTATACGTGAGTAGATGTGAGTGAATATAAACATTGAAATTACAGGATAAGCCTTAAAGAGAACGGAATACGAGACAATACTTCAACTTTATTTCCTTATAGCACATTTCCCTTTCCCAGAGCTACACACTGGTGACACTTGCTTACGTTTTCTCCAACTTACCATTCTGTCCCCAAATGCCATAACTTTGCCACTCGAGGATCTTTTCCTGGAATGTCTTCGGTGTAGTGTTTTGAAATGAAAAAAATATCAAGTCATACAGTCCTGGATTTGGAGGACAGCTGCCTCTAGCTAACTGTGTAAACTTGAGCATTTGCTATTTATGAGCATCAATTTCAAGACCTGTAAAATAGAGATATAGAATATCCTTCTATATGGTGGTTATACAGTTCAAGTAAGAAAATATTCATGAAACACTTACCACTACATCATAGGATAAGATGTAGGGCAAGTTCAGTAAAGGATTATTTCCCCAGAACCCCTAATTTCTTACTCAGTGACTCCTACTTATGCTTTGCCATCCTTTTTTTTTTTTTTTAAACATCTTTATTGAAGTATAATTGCCTTACAATGGTGTGTTAGCCTCTGCTTTATAACAAAGTGAATCAGTTATACACATACAATATGTTCCCATATCTCTTCCCTCTTGCATCTCCCTCCCTCCCACCCTCCCCATATGCTTTGCAATCCTTATGCAGTGTCACTGCCTTTTTACGGTCCTTGCCAAGGCCCCCAAGCAAAGTTTAACTCTTTCTCCAGGCTGTAATAGAATGTTGGCCACGTTGTATTGCCTTAATATGATTATGTGTCTGGCTGTCTCATGTAGATTTGGGACCTTATTAATTCCTTGTGTGTTTTGTCCCTTCATGATGATAGTCTAGAAATTTTTATTTTGTAATAAAGGCATTTATAAACATGTCATTTATAAAAATTAGTATGTGCCATTTGAGAGAACTGAAGGGTGGATTACTCAGTATTTGGAAATGTTTTAGTCTGCCTTATAGAGTCCATCACTCCCCCTCATCTGGCTCCCACTTACCCAACTGTCACTATTATTTGATTTATGGCTGGCCCCTGCTCATCTTTATGACCTTGTCTTCATGTTTTCTCAAGTCAGAGGGGATTTTTTTGGTAAACCTATATCCTTATTAATGAAATACGACCAATCAATGCTATAAAGTACTCTTGAAATGTGTAAATATTATACATTGTCCAAAGGGGCAGTACTAATTGCAAAAGGAATGGATGGAAAAACCACTGCTGCACAAATTTAATTTTAGAAATACATTTTTCTCCTAAGTAAGGTGTTCACAAAAAGATTAAACTCTGATCCTTTTAAATCTACATATTCTCTAGCTGCTAAATTTCTAGAAATAATAATTATTATGTAGCTAATATTCTGTAGAGGATTTAATATGGCACAAGCACAAACCTGAAAACTTTTTCATCTCATTTTTATCACTATGGCAAACCTTAAGAGAGATATTATCATTGTGTCAGTTTCACAGATGAGGAAGTCCAATTAACAGGAGACTAATTCAAATTTTATTAGCCTGGTTTGAACATTCTGTACAATTTATATACGGACTCATGTATTGGCAGAATTCACCACCACCTAGGGTTTATGAAATTTTTATTATTACCTTTTCTCATATTTGGGTAAGTGTATCAGTGACCTATGTGAATACTTTATTGGTCATCAATAAAGTGAATTTGCTTATCTGATTACCTTCTCTCATCTTAGAACTCGCATGAATGGGAAAACAGATAAATACATTTCATTAGATCAAAGGAAGCAGAGAAAGAAAAAGTCACTAAAAGTTCAGGATTGGATGCTTCTTATTACAAGTAGTAAAGGGAAGGAATCTGGGCAGTCAGACGACTTCATGAACACATGTAACTTTGTGAGCAGATGAAGCATTCAAAGAAAAAATGTGGTCATCCTGGTAATCATTTTTATTTTCTTTTACCAGTGCTACAGAGGTCTAAGACCTAAAGTAAATCATTCTTTCATTTACTCCACTAACTTTGATGTAATAAACAGAAAGCTGATCTGAGGTAGCCTTTCAAATTACTTATATATACTGTAGGATTACTCCAACATCTCAGACGATTCTCCAAAATAAAATCATGTAATCCTGCAGACCAAATATTCTTATTGATACACATTTCACCTTAACACACATATTCCTTGAGGGTAGAGGTTAAAGCACCTAGGCGTTCCTAACATGGCCCACTAGTCTCTAAGGGATAAAGACTTGGGGTCATTTTTGCAATCCATCAAATGTGGTTGAATATTTTCTCCTGGCATCTTCCTAGACCATCACTGTGGACTGGATCCAATAAGAAATCTCTAATTAGAGCAAACTCCAAAAACTTGATCTTCTAGAGGGAGGAAAGCAGAGGGAAAGAATACTGTGCTTCAGTGAGAGTAACTGGATGGAGAAATAAAAGGTAATGCTCCCATTCTGTGATTGGTTCCTCCAGGAATTTTGCTGTTTATATCCTTGATAAGATTGCCTGTCTGCAAATTATAAAACACCAATATGTTGTTTCTAGATATGATTATTATGTATGCTGGTTTGACTACTTCATCAAAAGTGGCTATAGGTTTTATCTTGTTGCTATGCAAACTAGGCATCCCTAATGTATTGATGCTAATAAGTTTAGTGGTGTTGATTAGTGCTGAGGCAAGAATTGAACTTAGAATCATAATTCATATATTCAAACTCTCTACAACTTTGCCATGAGGCACTATAATGTAGTAAAAGACATCATCTTTGAGATCATATAGTTCTAAATTCAAATATAAGATACACACACACAAAAAAAAAATTAACCTCTTTGTGTCTTATTTTACACAAATTTAAACTAAGAGCAGTAATATTTTCCCTGCAATATTATTTTGAGAATTACAGATAAATGTTATAAAATGCATGATGCACATGGTGGGCACGCAATAAAAAAATTATTAATATTACGAAAACAGGAAAAATACAACAGAGAAAATCAAAGTCCAAGTGTTGGGTTTGAAATGATTAACAAAGTGTATAAACATCTAAAAAGACTAATTTTTAAAAAGAAGGAAGGTAGAAAGGAAAGAAGTGAAGAAGGGAAGGAGGAAGGAAGGAAACATCGGTAACCAATTACCAACATTAGAAATGAATGTGGGGACATAACTACAGATCCTACATCAAACGGTTATTAAGGAAATATTTTGAAGACATTTATGTTCAAAATGATTCAGTAAATTTGACAACTGAGATAAATAGACAAATTCCTTGAAAAAAAAAACACAACTCACAAAAACTGATGCAAAGAAAGAGAAAAATCTGAATAGCACTAAAGAAATTGAAGTCATAATTTGAAACCTTCCCACAAAGCTACAAAGAAAGCTTCAGACCAAGATGGTTTCACTGATGAATTCCATCAAACATTTATACCAGTCTTGAATAAACCCTTTTAGAATATAAAGGATGATGGAATACTTTTCAACTGATGTTATGAGATCAACATAGCCTTAATACCAAAACCTAATGAGGACATTATAAGAAACAAAATCCCTAATGAATATAGATGTAAATATTCTTATCAAAATATTATTAAGTCAAATCCAGCAATATGTAAAGGATAATACATCATGACCAAGTATTCACGACTGACTTTACAACTGTAAATCAATCAATGTAATTGATTAACAGAATAGAGGAGAAAAATCATGTGAATATATCAATACATGCAAAAAAAGTTGAGAAATTCAACAAAAACTCATGAAAAAAATCTCAGTAAACTAAAAGTGCAGGAGGACTAACTCAATATTATAATAGACATCTATTGAAAACCTACTGCTAACATAGTACTTAACGGTGAAATATTGAACACTTTTTCAAGATTAAGGATGTTGACTTTCACCACTTTTATTTAGTATCGTTCCAGAGGTTTTAACCAATGAAATAAGGTTGTAAAAATTGAGTAAGGTCATAAAGATTGGAAAGAAGGAAATAAAAATGTATTCAGACATGATTATATATATAGCAAATCCTAAGGAACATTACTGATATTCAGAATATCCCTAATGTCAAATTAATTCTATGCTAAGGAATGAGAGAAATATCCATTTATTGTTTGTATGCTTTGTCCGTTAACATATTCATCAACAAATTGCAGGTTGTATTTGACTATTACTTCCATGTAGAAGAGGAATATTAATTCAGGAATAAAGCATATGTAGGTTGAGTACCTACCATCAAAACTGACCCCTGCTCTCAAGGAGTTTTCAGTCTTATAAATTCCAGGGCTTGCTTAATATGGGACTAGGATCACACTCACATTTTACAAGTAAATTCACAACCAGCTAGTATGTATGTTGGTTCTGCTGCCCAGGAACTACAACTTACTGGTCAGCCTCCCCACTGTTATCATATACATAAATCTATTGTTCCATGACCATTTACTAGTCAGATGGGATAATAAGTAAATCTGAGAAGTGATAATTCTTGGGTAGGACAGGGTCCTAGAGAACTTGTCACCCAACACAAGGCAAAGGAAAACTATTATTCAGATTACCTTTAGATAATCTTCCTAGAAAATAGATTTCATATAGCTCTTTTATTATTTCCATTTTATAGAGGAGGGCAGAATCCCATCAGAGTAACAATTTACAATTTCAGGAGTCAGAAATTAAAGACCTGGGACCATAATTTTAAAACCTGTGCAGCTTTTAATGTTATTCTTTTTACCCTCATGCCATAGGTCAGGTTGCCCAGGAAACAAACTAGACAGGGGTGTGTATGCAGGTGGTTAATTAAGGACAGTCCTCAGGACCACCTGTAAGGGAGGTGGGAGGAGGCAGCAGGACTGAGCAGAGGGAGAAGTTGAACTGTGATGTGGTTGCAACAGAGGCTATCAGTGATGCCTCAGGGAGCTCTAAAGCTGGTTGGCCCTTTAATGATGGGCAAAGGGGGCCATCTTCTTTGCACCTTTGCACCTTCTCATCAACCAGTCATTGAAGGTGGGCTGTTCCACCCTTAAGGTGCGTAACCATAACTGTGGGCAAGGTTGTTTCCTTTGGCAGAGGGCAATTCCTGAAGATGGACTCAGCTGTGAGCTGTCAGCAGGTAACATTCTTTGCAGCAGGAAGAATGAGTGTCTTCAGTGCTAAAGGGGGCACCCAGTAATGTATAACAACATCCTGTACACCCCACAGTAAATTGCAATAAAATTCTGGAGCAGAAGGAAACTGTGTGTTTTACTGAAGGTATCTAAGAAGTAGGGGTTTATGGAGCTGCATCTCACACTGAAGCCAGGGGATGGAGAGAAGAACTAGAGGCTCTCCCAAGCAGAAATGAGCAAGCATCAGGCTGTTTGGGCACCTGATTCTAGAAAGAAGCAGAAGCAAGGAGTAGGCACAGGTCTAAGAGGCAGCCCTGATGTCAAGCAGTTAAAAAGTGGTTGTGTGCAGAGCTCCCTCACATGTGACAGGGAAGCAGTGACTCAAATAGATAGATAGCAGAGCACTGCTCCTGAGCCCCATTTATGGCTCAGGCTGTACTTCTTGATAGACTGATAGGTCATAGGAAAGCCAGAGCTTCTGGTGATGAGGTGGCAGCCACTTCAAGACGCATTGTTAGAAACTACTAAAAACAAATGAGAAACAGTGGCTATTTCAGTAGGCAGAACTGGAGAGATAGAAGATATATTTTCATGTCTTTCTTTTTATAAATTCATGGGGCTAAGGGTAGTAGAATTAAAGTGATTTTTACTTCTTTTTTGTGTGTTTTTCTGAATTTTTATTTTTTTTATTTTTAATATGTTTTTTAAATTTTTTTTACTGAAGTATATTTGATTTACAATGTATTTTTAAAATAGAGTAATTGAATTAGTATCATCAGGGTCAGCAAAATATTACATAAGAAAGGTTATATGAGAGTGTCACCTCCACCTTACAGCCATTCTACCATGCAAAGTACTCTTCTGAGCTCAAGCACTACTTGGGCCATCAAACTTTCTTACCTTGCTTTCTTTCTATTTTTATTTTTATTACTTTATTTACTAGTATTTATATTATTATAATACATAATTAACACATATTATATATGGTATATTTTGCAATTATGTATTCTATGTATAAATGTAATATTTTATAATTATGATACATAACTATTATATTTAATATAAATCAATATTTATTATTCTATTTTATTAATGCACCCTATTTATCCTTTGCTTGATCTATAATAGTCCTCATAGGTTTCAATATTTTTATCCCAAAATGCATGCATTTGGGGTGAGTTAGCTAAAGAAGATAGCTTCTATAGGAAATGAAATTTTAATCTGGAAGAAATGAAAATTGCTTCATCTCATATGGAGAGAAACTCACTCCAAAAAAAAAAAAAAAGCAAACCCGCCCTAATGTTGCAAGACATGTCTTTGGCAGCGACCTTTTTTGTGCTGTGTAGCCATTGGGTTATCTAGAGCCCTGTTAGGTTAGCCAGAAAACTTGGAAATGTTCAGATAAGTCAGGGTCAATGTGACCTTTTATGTACTCAATTCTTGGGAAGGTTGCTAGCTTAAAACGTCTCTGAACGTAAACAAGAGAAATAGTTACTATTCCAAAACTGAAGCTAAACTAACAGGTTGGAGAAGATCATTTACTGCTCCAGAAATTTGCAAAAGGAGATGACGGCAGTATAAATTTATGACAGTTTTATCAAATAACTGAAATGCCTTGCATGTGACCTTTATTTTGAACATGCTGATAGTTTTCATATAATTTCTCTGTATTATCTATCAGGTTGTTAAAATGTTTTCCATATGCAAAAATTAGTTGTAAAAAGCATCCAGACTATTATTAGTGATTGATTATTCAAGAAAAAAAAGCATAGCTCTTTATGTCATATGAACAAACTTTGGTTCTGATGGCCATGTAAATATGCAAGCTGAAACATATAGGGTGATAAAAGCTGACGAGACTGAAATATTAGAGTCAGCTTGCTGCAGTAGTGTATGTCCACTTGATTTCTGAGGAAGCGATGAAATATGGTGAAGGAACAGGGGTGATATAGAAGAGACCCAGAGAGAACATTTTAAAACATTTTTATAGCTTAAAGTGAAATGGTCAGATGATGTTGTCTAGTGTTTTATAACATGGTTTTGAAGCCAGACAAGTGTGAATTTACAGCCTGGCTTCCCACTTACTCCACACATAACTTACGAATGCATTCCCTCTGAGACTCAGTTCACTTCTCTGTAAGCTGGGGATTAAAAGATTGCCTCGCTCATAGAATTGGTATGTGTAATAAGTGAGATAAAAATGAAAAGCAACTAGCAATTACTTATTATTGTTGTTAGAGTAAATGAGTTTTAATTGTTACATAAGCATAATAAATGGTAACTTTATTATGATAATTGAAAGCAAAAAGTCTAAACAGGATATTGTGTTTCACCTCCTTGGCTAATATTTTTCATTAAGCCTGCATCTAACAGCTAATATATAACATATTTTCCTTCCAAATGCAAATCTTAACATTTTATCGCATCGTTTAACCTTCCTTTTGTTTCTACCAATCCTAACAAAACAACGTATTTCTTCCTCTCCCTAATGATTAACCTCCAATAGGATATATGAGGGAAAATCCAGCACCAGCTGCTAGCCTGATGTATTTTGCAGTTTCTAAGAGAAAAAGGAACAGAAACACTTGTTCTGACCATGCTATAGCTCCCAGGGCTGGGATGGCGCCAGTAGGAGTCCGTGTTCCATGGTCCTCAGCACGGCTCTGCCAATCCTAAAAAAAAAAAAAAAAGGTGTGTTTATATTGCCTGATTCATTTATGTTTTTTTTAAAGGAGCAAATATTTATTGAACACTCATTATATGCCAGAGAGCTGTATAGATACAGATAATAAAATATATATTCCTATCTGAGTAAAACATAGTCCCTTATTTCAAAAGAACCCATGACTCAAGTTTCAGGCAGAAACAGATTCTCGACATGCTACATTAACCAGTTATTTTTATTTTATATCGCACACAAGGTGTTGTTCCACTCAACATAAATATGGAATATAATAGAACTATAGCTTTTTCATTAATAAAATTGAATTGCAGCATATACCATACAATTTAAGATCAAATTCCTATTTTTAATGTTTCCACTAGCCATCTTAAATACTTTGTGGAAAAAAGTTCAACTAATAAACAATTCAATATCTCTGTTGAATAAAATGGGTTAATGAATTCATTGACAATTAATACTGTAATCATAGAATTAATTGAAATGGTTTCAAAGCCTATCTTCCAAAGGCCTAGATGGTTTCAGAGGTGAATTTTTTCAAATGTTTAATATATAATATTTTGTTGTTCAACCTATCCCTTATCTTACAAAAAAAAATTCATATGTATAATCATATATGTAATAACAAAATTTTATGTATCACAAAAAATTACAGACAAATGTCACTAATGAGTATAGATTTTAAAGTACTAAATAAAATATTTGCAAATAAAATCATACAGTAAAACTTTATAGGTATAATTTATCACATTTATAAGTCAAAGGAGAAAAATCATATGGTTTCCCAATAGGCACCCAAAACTTAATTTGTAAAAGTTAACTTCTATTCCTGACTGCTTTTTTTAACTTAGAATAAGAATAGATGACTATTAATTTAATGTAGAAAATTATACACATTTCTGTATATATAAATAAAATAAGCAAAAATCAGGTCTAATGGTGAAATTTAAAAGCATTTCTATTAAAATCCATCACAGGCAAGATGCCCATTTTTCCATAATTATTTTCCTGTAAGTACCAGTCAATGAAATACAGTATAAAAATAAATGAAATGTGAAAATATTAAAGGGGAAGAAAATACCACTACAATTATCACATGTGATATAATTTTATATCTAGAAGCCCCAGTTGGAAAATAGTAAACTCAGAAAGGTGGCGAATTGTAAAATTAAAATACCTATAAATCAACAGTTAGTTGGAGTATTCCAGTCTCTTGAAGTCTAGTTAATATGAGGCATTCTATGCACTGTGGAAGTTCAAAGCCATCCTCAACATTTCTTTTTAATTTCCAGGAGGCTTGTGTTCTCATAAGCACATTTGGCTCTGCGCTCCTGTTTTGACATGGGCTACATCTCTTGTGTTAGAAAATTGTATTAAATAGTAAGAATATAGGCTTTAAAATAGAAGTGTATACAGAAGCATTATTCATTTACTTATTTTTCACCCACATTAAAATCAGGTATCATTTATAAACCTGTTAAAGAAAAAAGCAAAATATATTCTCTTTTCATTTTTTGATTGTTTATTGAAGGGGAAATGGTATAACATTTTAAATTGAAATAGTATGTCCCTTATTCCTCATTCAATAGAGTGTTTATTTCATAAGTCTTAAATTTACTGAGAGGAAGAAATTTGTTAACTCTATTAAAGAAATAACATGCTACTGCAATCTCCATAAGACAAGATTTCCCTTTTATACCTCTTGAAAATTCTCACTACAGATGTGAGAGATGTTTGAATTGAATGTTTAACCTGTAAATAATATGATCATAATTTCATGAGTTCATTAGTTTTAACTTGCATGCTACAAAGCTTGTACTTTTTTATTTCATTTCAGTTATCTTAATAAGCTGATTTGTCATCTCAGCATTACTTGAGAATCTGTGAATATTTTAAATTACTAATAGTGTCTTCAAAACGTGTTCCATAAGACACAGGACAGAGGTTCATTCTTGGGAAAAATATTTTCTAGAGAAAAATATGTTTGAAAGTAGTTCTTAAAAAGAAATAATTTTGAGTAGCTCTTTTTTAAAAAGTCTTCCCAGTGATTAAACAAGCAAAATATTTGAAAACAATGTCATATAATTTGCAAACATGATATGCTCTTTAAAAATACATAAATCTTCTCGCAAGACTTTCTCTCTTTTTAGATATTGTTGATTGATGCTGTGTGCATGAGACCAACCCTGTGTGAACTGATTTGAACAAACTTTTCAACTTATTCATCAGTCACCACTCAGGACAGTAACACAAATGAGAAAAAGAAAAAGACTGATATTTCACAATACGTACTTACCACTTGGGTTTCTACTAAGATCTTTTACATATGTAATTTTATGCATATTGTCTCAGAGAGGACGGTGAGTGTAAGAAATTTGGATGATATCAAGAGAATCTAGAGTGCAAACCTGAGCCTCTTACCCTTCTCTCCAATGACAACTTGTGTTGCCTTTGCATTTTCATCTTTCGTGGCAGAAAAAACCATCTGTGTAATTTATTCTACTCACAAAATAAGAAAGAGTTCTATCACTGTCTATTTTTCTATTATCTTTTTAATTGTGGCATAATTTACATGGAGGAAAATGCCCAGCTTTTAAGTGTAGAGTTCAATTAACTTTGGCCAATGTGTACACCCACATAACCACAACCCAATGAAGATACAGAGCACTTGCATCACTCCTGAAAGTTCCCTCTCTGCCCTTTTCCAGCCTATCCCACTCCATACCACCTCTGCGCAGCCATTGTTTAGATTTCTGGAACATCATATAAAGTCACATAAAAGGAGCCATATGGTATGTTCTCTTTTGCACCTGGCTTCTTTCACTCAACTTAAAGTTGTGAAATGCACCCATGCTGTTCTGTGTATCAGTAGCTTGTTTCTTTTTTCACTGAGTGTTACTGCATTGTATGATCACGGCACAACTTGTTTATTCACTGGTTGATGGTTATTTGGATTTTTTTCTGTTTGGGTTTATCATGAATAAAACATCCATGAATTTTCTTATATAAATTTTCTTGTGGGTGTATGTTTTATCTCTCTTGTATAAATACATAGGAGAGGAATTTCTGATAGATATTTGTTTACTTTTATAAGAAACTGCCAAACCATTGTCCAAAGAGGTTGTACCATTTTATTCTCCCACTAGCATGTCTGAGTTTCAATTTTTCCACATCCTTGCCAACAGTACAGTCAGCCTTTTTAATTTTAGCCATTCAAGTGGGTGTTAAGTGCTATCTCATTGTAGACTTCAGGAAAATACATTTCCCCAAACACTAACGAAGTTGATTATCTTTCCATGAGTTTATTGGCTGTTCATGTATCTTCTCTAGTGAAATATCTTTCTTTTTTTTGTTTATTTTATATTAGGTTTGTCTTTTATTATTGAGATTTAGGAGTTTTAAGAATATTTTTAATACAAGTCCTTTGTCAGATATATGTACTTTGAATATTTTGCCCAATCTATGGATTGTCCTTTCAATTTCTTAACAATGTCTTTGATAAACAGAATTTTAATATTTCTAAAATCTGACTTACAATTTTCCTCTCTTATGATTTTTTCCTTCCACATCTTATTTAAGAAATTTTTGTCTATCCTGTGATTGTGAGGTATCCACTATGTTTTCTTTGAGAAGTTCTATAGGTTTAGCTTTTACTTTTTGGTTTATGATTCATCCCAAATTAATCTCTGTGATTCATTACCTTTAGATGCTGAGATTTAATAACCAGAATCTCACTTATTTGCCTTTGAAAGTTAATAAACCCAACTACTTTGTTGAGTAGAACAACCTCCCTTAATATAAAGTAAAACTCACATATAACCACAATGAAAAGCAGAAACAAGCATAACTATAGTCACCTGACATCAAAACAATCCAAGGTCAGGGTCTTCTCACCTTAGACCCTACTCACCTGCCCCTAAACAGAGCTCCCTTTCACAATATACTGCTACTTTATCCTCTCATCTTTTACTTTATTCTATTTCTGACAGTTCTTCCTTTCCTCCCAAGGAAAAAAATTCAAAATATACCATGTTTTATGGAGAAGATCAAAATGTAAAATCACTTTCACAAACATGTGTTTTTGAAGTGGGTTTTCTTTGCGGAATGTTTGATTTGTAATAAGCATTCATATTCTGAGTAAATAGAAAATCCTTGTTTCACTCCTCTAACAACTTCATACTTCAAAAACCTGGGAGTCATCTAACTCCTCCTTCTTCCTCAACCACACATTTAGGGTTGTCAAGTAAATACAGGTCACCCAGCTACATTTGAATTGCAGTTAAACAATTAATAATTTGTATGTCATCCAACTATTGCTTGGAACATACTTACATTAAAAAAATTATTTGTTGTTTATCTGAAAATCAAATGGAAGTGAACACCCTGTATTTTTATTTGCTAAATCTGGCAACTCTACCCACATTCAATTCATCGCCAAACCCACTAAATCCTAATTTCTCAATATTTCCTAAATTAAGCCCATTTATTTCCATCTCTACTATTCGTACTCTTGGAAAAGGCACCATATTTATACCCAGATTGCTTTAATGACTTCCTTACTAGCTACCAATCTCTATTCTAAACATTCTTCACTCTTTGTTAAAGCCATAAAGATTCTTTTAAACGCAACCCTGATCACATAACACCCTCTTCAATCATTCCCACTGCTTTTAAGATAAAGTCCAAATTCCTAAACTTGGCTTTCACTGCTACATCTTACCCGTCCAGCTTATCTCTAAGCAATCATGATCTTGTACTCTCCATATATTCCAGTCATTTTGAAAAAACTTTCAGTCTCTTGAAGAAGCTAGACTCTGCCCTTTGGTTTTAATATTCACACATGAATTTTCTTCTACTTAGAGCATTCTTTCAGCCCATGAGTCTCACTCACCATTTCTGCTGGACCTTGGTCTCTTTGCCCTTAGATATATTATTTTCCCTTCCCCTGCTCTGTTCTTATTCAACTCTCTAAACTGATGTTGTAACCACCCCCTATTTACCTATTGATGAAGGAGAGATTCCTACTCTCCAACTATGGTGATGGCTGAACCCTGACACGCAACACAGGACAGATAAGACTGACAGTAGCATTAGTCATAGATACTCATAGCCTGGGAACCAAAGACATTGCAAAGAGACACACAGGGGTTGCACTTGGGCCCAGAGTGAACAACCAAGGTCTGTGGGAGGCAGGCTTTGTAGTATCAAGAGGGTGAGGTGCCCCTGGTTACCACAGGAGGATGTGATTGGCTTGTTTGAATTATTATGTGGACTGGCAGAGAACACCATCTCTACTCAGGATTAAGCAGGAAATGTGCCCTGTCCCCTTGATAAGAAGAGTTGTTTGACTAAAGGTCAATATCAATGGGAGAAGAGTGGGGAGGAGAATTTGCGATTGGACCATTCAAGGCCCTCTTGGTTTCCTCAGATGTCAAGTCAGCACATGATATTGGACCTTACTTTTAGGCCTTACACTATAACAAATGAACTTGTAAGGATGTACAACACATCATGCCTCCATCCAAAATGACACCTGAAAAGGATTAGATTTACCTCTCACCAAAGTCAAAAATGTAATTAAATGTAATGTCAGCCCAGCAATCCCACTCCTAGGCATACACCCGGAGAAAACCATAATTCAAAAAGATACATGTAAAAAAAAAAAAAAAAAAAAAAAAAATACATGTACCCCAATGTTCATGGAAGCACTATTTACAATAGTCAGGACATGGAAGCAACCTAAAAGTCCATCAAAAGAGGAATGGATAAAGATGTGGTACATATATACAATGGAATAGTACTTAGCAATAAAAAAGAACAAAATAATGCCATTTGCAGCAACATGGATAGATCTAGAGATTGTCATACTGAGTGAAGTAAGTCAGACAGAGAAAGACAAATATCATATGATAACACTTATATGTGGAATCTAAAAAAAAGATACAAATGAACTTATTTACAAAACAGAAGTAGAATCACAGATGTAAAGAACAAACTTATGGTTACCAGGGGATAAGGTGGGGGGGAGGGATAGATTGGGAAATTGGGATTGACATATACACACCACTATACATAAAATAGATAACTAATAAAACCTACTGTATAGCACAGGGCACTCTACTCAATACTCTGTAATGGCCTATGTGCGAAAAGAATCTTAAAAAAAAAGAATGGCTATATGTAGATGTATAACTGATTCACTTTGCTGTACACCTACAGTACACAACATTGTAAATCAACTATACTCCAATAAAATTTTTTTTTAATGTAATGTCAGGAAAATTGTCCAACAGTTAAAAATGGGCAAAAGAGATTACTGGTTGTCCTTTCAGTGGAGTTATGGAAGCCAGGGGTTATCTGATTCTTTTTAACTATGTACATTTGATTCTATTTCTAATGGTTAGGTGATTTTAAAGCCCTGCAGAGGTAGAAGTCACATTGCAGAAAACTGATGGTAACGCAAATGATTCTTATTTATATCACTGCAAATGAAGTTTGTTAGTAGAAATATTTATCCCCAGCCTGAAGATGACCCTAAACATATATCATTAGATTATATTTTATCATCCTGTAGGATATTAATCAGTTTTGTTCCACCTATTAGTAAATTCATGTCAGCATTCCTGATTATGTGTGTGTATATATGTTTATATTTATATATTCTTCAAATTCTCATTTGAACAAGTTTGAACATCTTCCTGGTTCTCTCATTAATTAGGGAGTTTAATATCATCTTTGATACATGTTTACATTTTCATGAGTCATGATTTTACCTTTTTGAAAATTATACCTTAGCAATGAAGATAACCATAATTTAAAAGAAAAAAAAAAACTATCTTAGTAAAGGAAATACAAACATACTTAAATGTAAATATTGTCTTGAATGAGGCAGTGAAACTAAGATTTTTTTTATTTTATTAGTTTTTTTAAAATAATAGACTTTTATTAGATTTGTACATTTTATTTAATTTGTGAATTTAAAATGATAAATATTTAAGAGAACTAAGTAAACATACCACAAAAAAAATAAAATGGGCCAGGAAAGACATATGTGCCCATTTAAAAAGTGTAGCAATTTTTATTCATTCTAAAGTATGCATATTCGCTAGTCCTTAGTCTAACACTAAGGGCATTAGCCCAGGTCCAATCCTTTCCTTGGAAATACTGAAGAATGTTTCACCCTCAGGGAGTGCAGAAGGCTCCAGTTTTGCTTTCTTCCAAATTCAAAATTTGGCTGTTCACTCTGGTGACTAAACTTTCTTTGAAAAAGCTTAATTCCAAAACTCTTCTTACCCTGAAAGTAGCTTAGGTCACACCTGACAATTGCAAGTGTCATTTTGACTGACAAAGCATAAAAGAAGCTTGGCAGCAAATTTTCGTATACAAACAGTTGCTAAATGACAATTCTGAATCTCTAAAACATCATTAAGAAACCTGACAGTATGCAAAAACTGAGATTTTGTTGCTAAAAGTGAACATCATTAATTTCCTAATATAGTTTACATGTGACTTGGCTTTTACCATTTGAGGCACTTCTTATGTAAATGAGCTTGGTGAGAAGCAGCGGCTGCAGGAAACAGGTGGGCAGAGAGGTTCTTCTCAAAAGAAGCAGGTGATTCTCCACCACCATCCTCTCCCAAATCTGAACAAAAGTAAAAAGGAAGACCCTAGAAAAGTTCTCACTACACATTCTCTTGGACCCATTCCCATCACGATGGGTCCAGTGAATTATACTTTTCCACCTCAGGGCAGGGAGCAGTTATGTACTGGGCCCTGCAAGGTCAGATGGTTCAGAAAAAGAATGTAACCTGAGGGAAGAGGGAGGATGGGATGGGCAGAGCTCCCCAACAAGTTGCTTGCTGAATCCTGTTTAGCCTCCCGCCCCACTCCCCACCCATTTAAGCAAAAAATGACAGCATTCCTGGCTTCTGGTGCATCATCCCAGCCATTTTTACCGAGTCCAACTGGCTTTGCTACAACATGAAACTCTAATGAACTAAAGAAAGCCTTCACATGCAAAAGCAAAGTGCTTACCCTGTTCCCTGTAAAACCAGTGAAAAGAAAATGTCACTGAAACTCACCACAAACTATGCCTCCTACACTAAACTCTCTCCAACTCATCAGCCAAAAATTACCCCTCCCCCTCAACATCTGTAAGCATTTATTGCCATTGCCCCTCATTCTGCTGTGTACATATACTGCTCCTGCTGTTATTCTCAAGTTTGTGCACAAGTTTTCCTTCCTCAACTAGAAAGTTAAACTAAGAAAGAAACCAAGAGAAACCATGGGCCATGCCTTTTGTATTTAGTAAGCAAGCTCAGAATTTATACTTAAGTATATGAGAGCTTAATAATAATGAGTTCCCCATACCTCGATACCCAATGTAGATTACAGCCTTTGCTCTGGAACCAATGAATCTTGTTATGTTAACTTAAGAAGGACAAGGGTAAATCTCTTGCCCCTCCATACCAAAAATATAAATCTTTTATATTTACGAATTAAGAAAGAAAACTGAGCTGAGGCCAGTGGTCTTAGGAAACCCTGAAATGCAAAAAAGCTTCATAGAAGCTTGGAATGGCTGATACATTAAGAAAGAAAAAAATTTTTAATGCCTTAAAAGTCATTGTTGATGATGTAGAGTAGATATAATTCTTACTACGTTCCTAAAGACTAGAGAATATATTTCCAAAATATGTAAAGAGTTTTTATGCTTTCCCTTAAAATATTATAATCAGCAGCATATCATACAAATTCACTAAAAAGGAGTCAGAACCACTGAGGTTACTCCACCAGTTGGGGATTAGTTTATTGCTGAGTGTTAAAGAAACTTGTATAGCAAAGGACTGAGTTATTGGGTTTTCTGTTTGGGGACCACTTAGCTCTTATAGTTTAAACTGAAGCTGACATTTTAAGTGAATTTATTAGTCTCACTTCATTCCAGGACCAGATGGTAGCCCAGCTCACACACATGGACACCTTGGGTTATATAACTTAATCCAAAAGGGACATATAAGTATAACATCTCTTTCTCAGATGGTGAGCTTTCTAAGGCCAGTTCCTTAATTTGATGTCATATTCTAGCTTGCAACTGAAACTTCCTCTTATACCACCCAGGAATCAAATATGTTTTACCAGTAAAATATCATTCTGCAAATTGTACATTATAGCCTTCAGGGTGAGATTAAGATACTGAGTTTCTGGTAACCTGTGATAAAAAGAAATGTTCACATATTGAGGTATGGGCAAGTCATTCTGGCTTATACATGAGTTAACCTGCATTTTATGCTAACTAAAATAGCCTGTTTGTGGCCTATCAAACATACATTGTACATCTGCTTTAATTATTAAAGAAAAGTGTGCATTGACCAGAAGTAAAGAATGTCCATGTTAAAAATAAAGATTAAATGCCTCCCTTCCTGGGATGCCAATGCTGGTACTCCTTCCATACTAAGACTCCCTTCCCAGGTGCCAAGGCCATACTGACTAGCTGTGCATGAGCTGATCTGTTTTTTTTAAACCTTGAAGGAATGTATCCCTGACTTGCTTGATGTTCTTTGTTCTCACAAGACATAAAACTGTACTGAAAACCAGGCTGTTCGAGAGCAGTTTCTCAAAGTAATCTGGGAAGCTGGCTTCCAAGCTATAGTCCTCAGTTTGGCTCAAATAAAACTCTTTTCTATTCCTATTGTAAAAAAAAAAAAAAAAAAGAAAGAGGACCAGCCCTCCAAGGCTCTGCAGAGGGTTTTCCAGCTTACTCAGTCCTAGAACTAAATATTTAAAGTAAGAATGAAGTTCTCCCAGAGGGCTAAGAAAATCAAGTTAACAAGATTATATAGTAGAGAATAAATTAGGAAAGATTAAGAGGAAATACTATAGTTGGTAGCTTTTTTAATACAAATTTTCATTTCATTCATTCTAAGATACACAATTAATGATATCTTATAATTGCTAGTAGCCAGGCTATTGTCATACTATAATTGCCATTACCTCATACAAACCAAATTGGTTATTTTTCCTGGTGGTATAACTATCAGCCAGCAAACTATTTAAGGATGATTTGATGAAGAAATGCGAATCCTGACTGTTAACTGAAAATCTTCCCTTGATATTGGCTCATAAGATCCAGAGAGTTTACATGTTGCATCAAGGTTTACAGAATAGGTGTCATTGGAAGAGAATTTCAGAAACAGCAGAGGAATATTCTTAAGAAATGCTGTGCTACCAACATTCTTAATGGCACAAATGATGATATTGTTGGAAAAGCACTAACGTCAATGCCTCCAAGTCAAAAAGTATTTCTGAAGAGATGTTATGTGAAAGCATCTTAAGAATAAACAATTTAGTTGGCATATGTTCTTTTTACCTATGCTAAATAATGACATGTGATAAAAAATACATCTCTAGATATAAAAGAACTATTTTAATGACTATAAAATAAAAATTCTAGGTTATAAGAGAGCATTACTACATAGTTCAATTGGTAGGGTTTCTCTGTTGTAGTACATAAAACAATGGATCTTCTTCCAATTGACTGCGTCTTAGATTAAATGATATACAATATCTTTAGATTATTGGGCACAAAAGCAAGATTCAAGCCAGAAGACCCCCTTAGGAATTCTTTCCCTTTCATCCAAAGCATGCAACCCTCTAAAAAGGTTTTTCTGCCCTCTGGTTGTCCTTGTGTAAGGGAGTCTGAGACTGTTGATGGGATTACAGAAGAAAAAATATCCTTACAATAGGGCTAAAGGCATCACAATGAACATCTCAAAAATGTAGTCTCCTGAACACATCACCTCAGATTTTATAAATCCAAGTGCCGAAAAGTGTCTTATCACTTTAATTACATTATATAATTTTAGAGATCACATCTATCATTATATCACAACTGGAAGTTTTGTTGAGAAAAATGCATTTAGCACCATAGCCATAGTTTGTTCAAACTGTGCAGCACTGCACGGTTCTGTGAATGATGTTCCTTTTATCATTAAGTTGTACCATTTTATAAAGTGTTCTCAAACAGCTACTATTTTCCACTTGAGAACTGAAAGCATCTACACTCATACGTCTTACGGTTTCCATCAACAGGACTTTACTATTCCAGGAATATAAATGTTTATTTGCCCAGAATATAGAAGTTGCAAATCACTTTATTTTTCATTCCAAGATCTTCCTGAAATACCCATCAAATCTTCAATAGAAAGAACCGAAAGAAAATTTATAGCCCAAGACTCTTTGAAACCCTTATTTCAAAATCTTTGCTATACACAACAGAACTAAACAATTATATTATGATTCTTACCCAATCACAACCAAGTTCCTGCACTGAAAGACCTGCCTTAAACCAGAGTTCAAAAATCTCACAAATATCTCAATTTTGTCCTCCTCAATCTGAGATACTAACAAGGTTCTCTCAAAGTAGTGTTCTCTTTTCCACAGTAAGAATAAACTCAGCTTTGGTTTATCAACCATTTGATGATATTTTGGTGGAGCTGCCATTCAACACAATATTTTCTATGAATTCTCAATAGATTTAGGATTCAGGAACTTGGGTCTAACTTGTAAAGATTTTGCTTTCTTCAGCAAACCCATACCAGTAGTAATGGAAGCAGTACTTACTAGTAAAATAAACATAGTTCTGCCTTGCATCTTCCTCATATGATTGAGGAAGAAAATTAAATGAATTTATTACAATATGTAAAGGCAACTGAAAAATTTGTTTCCAGTAATTTCTTGGACTAAAGATTCCAAAATCCTCCTGAAATATATCACCAAAAAAAATGCCAGGAAAATAAAACTTTTGAAATAAGAAGAACATACAAGGAAGTAAGAGAAATCACATCTCATTAAGGTGAAACCACTGCTCCAGGAATGAGAACTGTCCCATACCCTAAGGACATCATCAGAGCCTGGTGGTCTGGTGGTCAGAGGGCTTGGGTAGGTGGTAGAGAGGTCTGGAGTACTGCCAACTAAGCCTTGGATCTGGGTAGAGCAGAGAACCAGACTAATCACAACCCTACATAAAGCTGAGGCTGAAGGAGAGCCACACCCTAGAAAAAATAATGAAAAAGAAGAAAAACTGTACAACAGAGATAGAAAGAAAAGAAAGTCAACCATTTCTTCAAAACCCAAAAAACAAAGCCACCCACCATGGCATAAATGTATACTATGTGCTATGCAGAAACCCAGGGTGAGAATTTTAGTTAAAAATGGACACCAGTTGATGGTACCCCTGGGTATTCCATAGGAACAAGGGCAATTCCTTTCTAAATAAAATTACCTTTCACCCAAACCTCACAGGATTCCCAGAGGTAGTTACAATAAGCATATGCTCACATTAAAAAACAAAATCAGAAGTAGTCCAAAGTAATAAACTATGTTCAGTGAAAATCAGTTGTAACACCAAAGCATATCCATAAAGATCTGAGATATTAGATAAAGAGCATAAAGTAACTATGTATAAACAAATATGTGTAAGGAATAATAAATGTGTGTAAGGAAATCAAATATATGTAAGGAAATATGTGCAAGGAAATCAAAGGGATTGAAGCAAAACTATAAAAATGACAAAGAAGATTTGAAAAATAAAGAATTTCTAGAAGTGAAAAATATAGTAATTACAATTTAAAACAACACAAATGTAAAGCAGAAGAATAGACAAAGTTGAAAAGGGAATCAGTGAGTTGGATGATACATCTGAAAAAATTATATGGAAAATATGAGGTTAAAAAACATGGAGAAAAGTGTAAGAAAGTCTTAATATATCTATTCTGAGCTCTAGAGGTAAATTATAGGGAAAATGGGGAAGGACAATACTCAGAAAGATGATGGCTGAGTTTTCTCCCAAAGTTTTGAAAGACATGATTCCTCAGGTAAAGGAAGTCCAATGAATGTCAAATAGAATAAACACTAATATAACTATACTGAGAAGAGGGAAGAAAGCACAAGACACAGTATAAGAGAGTTCAATCCTGTGTCACCATAATATCCAGTAAGTAGATATTCCCTAAAATTCATGAATTATAACATGGCAGGATACACACATTATTTATAACAATAGAGATGCACAAATTCCAGGAGAAGCAATTAGAAAATAGAGTTAAATAATTGCCTCTGGGAAAGAGGATATGGGAGCAATAAAAAGGTATGAAACAGAAATAGTACATACCTAAACCTTTCCCTTTTCACTATAAAGCTTTCCCAGTCACCTGATAGCCTTTGAGTATCTACCAAACACAAGCAATGGTCGATGACTCCTTTGCTACAGCAAACACTGAATAAATGACCTCTCTTCATTCTCATTTGGGTGGTCTTCCTTTATTTCCACAATGTATATGGTTCATCTTACAATGGGATTCTATGTCACTGGTAAAAATAATGGAGTAGATTTGTGTTCACATACATGTAAAACTCTCCAAGATATATTATTTTTTTAATGTAAGTTTCAGAACATTGTATTATATACTCTCTTTTGGGTAATAAAAATGACATATACATTGCTAATAGTAGATAATATTGGAGAGCCACCTGGGAGTGGGCAAAGTGTCCTTTACTTTTTAATTTTTTACCTCTCTATACTGCATGAATTTTCTACTCATATAGATGTTCTCTTGCAACATCAGTTTTATTTCTAACATAGGTCAGTTTTATTTCTTTTAATAATATATTAGGACTATTCCTAGATGGCGGAAGTTTTTCTCTTTTAGCTTTATACATCCCTAGAAGTTTCCTAGGCTTCTTGGAATGTTTCATTTAGAATTCCAGGGAGCCAAACAACCTTTTCAAACATGAGAGTCTCTGCAATTAAGATATAGGCAAAGATATCCTAGAATTTAAAAACTTGAAGGTAGTTAAGGTCTTAAATGTTTCTATTTGTAGGAAGAGCTAAAGACATCTCAAACTGATAACCTGATCAATCTTTGTTTGATGGTGTAGGAAAATGTGTTACATGTAAAGCTACTCATCCTTTAGAGCACAACCTTCTGTTATCTGATTCTGATTCTAAGGAAGCTCTTGATCTTTCATTGCCTTTAGTAGATAACTGATGATGATGCAAATAATTCTTGTCTATAGACATGCAAACAAATTCTCTCATTTGAAGAGACAACTCTCCCCATATCCAAAAGAGATCCAGTTTTGCAAAGATTTGCAATTCATTTCAGTATTTCTGATTCATAAATATCTCTGCTATTTTACTTTTTCTTTGAACTAGTTGTATCTTCTGCCTGGGACCCTCATTAATAATGAGATAAATAAAAATCTTTAACATGTGTTCATTTTATATCTGTATGAGAGTCAAGATTTTAACTTTTTAGAATGTTTTCAATGACCTGTGCTACCAATTGATGGTGAAAAGAAACAAATGTTTTCTCTGGACACTGCCATTAAACATTGAGAGCCTGGGTTATGATTCCATATACAAGTGGAAATATAACTTATCTGAATCTCATTTTGTACCTTCTCTATCAACTGAGAATAACATTTCCCTCAGGAATTCTTGTAGTGATTAAACGAGATAAAATTCATTCAATGAGAGAATTGAATGAGGCTGATATTAGAGCAGCATTGCTTACAGATAAAGAGCATTTGCTGACAAGGTGACTCCTGGTGGGTCCCCAAATAGTTTTAGGATGGGGGTGGGCTATGTCATGCCATAAAGACCAAACATGCAATTGAAGGGTTGGGCCTTTCAGCCAGATAACTTCTGACCAACCTCCAGGGAGGAAAAAGAGCTAGAGGTTGAGTTCAATTGTGTGGCTAATTATTTCATCAATCACACCTAGATAATGAAATCCAGATAAAAACTCTAGACATCAGAGCTTGGCTGAGCTTCCTGATTGGTGATATACATGTGCCAGGATGGTGATATGTCATGATGACATGGAAGTTTTACGTTTGGGACCCTCCAGACCTTGCCCTGTGCATCTCTTCATTTCACTGGTCCACTTTATTTGTATCTTTATAATAAAGTTGCAGTCATAAGTATAGTGCTTTCCTGAGTTCTGTGAAACCCCAGATTTGTAGCCATTTGTCAAAAGCATGAGTAGCCAGAGAATCCCCAGAGCTTGCCGCTGGTAAATAAAGTAAAGGCAGTCTGTTTAAAGATTGTGCCCTTAACCTGTGAAGTCTGCACTAACTCTGGGTAGTTAGTGTAGAAATGTACACACTTACCCTTTCTATGGCTCTCAATTTTCCCACATATGAAGTGGAAGTAATGATGCTACTTACCACTCGTATTGTTGCTATGAGGTTCAAATGTGTTAACATTTGTAAAGCATGTTAAATTATGCCTGGCAACTACTAAGCATTATATAGATGGGTTTTTTAAAAATAATAATAATAACCTTTAATGTCCTTTCTAATATTAACATTCTATAACTCTATGTCTGTCAGTATAATTGTTAAAGTATGTGCTATAACACAGCTCTATAAACCCCAGACATAAATTAGGAAATGTTTTTTAAAGATATACTAGAAAGAGGGACCTTCAAGATGGCAGAGGAGTAAGAGGTGTAGATCACCTTCCTCCCCACAAGTACATCTACATGTGGAACAACTCCTAAAGAAAACCAACGGAATTCTGACAGAAGACCTCAGACTCCCCAAAAGGCAAACAACTCCCCACATACATAGGTAGAGCAAAAGAAAAAAGTAAAAACAGAGAAAAAAGAATAAGAACAGGACCTGCACCTCTGGGAGGGAGTTGCAAAGGAGGAAAAGTTTCCACACACTAGGAAACCCCTTCACTGGTGGAGATGGGGGGTGGGCAGGGGCGGGGAGCTTCAGAGCCACCGAGGAGAGTGCAGCAACAGGGGTGCAGAGGGCAAAGTGGAGAGATTCCCGCACAGAGAATTGGTGCCAACCAGCACTCACCAGCCTGAGAGACTTGTCTGCTCACCTGCCAAGGTGGGGGAGGGCTGGGAGCTGAGGCTTCGGCTTTGGAGTTCAGATCCCAGCGAGAGGACAGGGGTTGGCTGCATGAAAACAGCCTGAAGGGGGCTAGTGCACCACAGCTAGCCGGGACGCAGTCCAGGAAAAAGTCTGGAACTGCCTAAAAGGCAAGAGACCATTGTTTTGGGGTGTATGAGGGGAGGGGATTCAGAGCAATGCCTAAACGAGCTCCAGAGATGGGCGCGAGCTGCTGCTACCAGCGCAGACACCAGAGACGGGCATGAAATGCTAAGGCTGCTGCTGCAGCCACCAAGAAGCCTGTGTGCAAGCACAGGTCACTATCCATGCCTCCCCTCCAAGGAGACTGTGCAGCCCGCCACTGCCAGGGTCCTGTGATCCAGGGACAACTTCACTGGGATAACACAGGGCGTACCTCATGCTGTTGCAACATCACACTGGCCTCTGCTGCTGCAGGCTCGCCCCGCTCCGTACACCTCCCTCCCCCCAGCCTGAGTGAGCCACAGCCCCTAATCAGCTGCTCCTTTAACCCCGTCCTGTCTGGGCAGGAACAGATGCCCTCAGGCGACTTACACGCAGAGGTGGGGCCAATCCAAAGCTGAACCCCAGGAGCTGTGCGAACAAAGAAGAGAAAGGGAAATTTCTCCCAGCAACCTCAGGAGCAGCGGATTAAATCTCCACAATCACTTGATGTACCCTGCATCTGTGGAATACCTGAATAGACGACTCATTCCAAAATTGAGGCGGTGAACTCTGGGAGCAACTGTAGACTTGGGGTTGGCTTTCTGCATCTAATTTGTTCCTGGTTTTATGTTTTAGTTTAGTATTTAGAGCTTATTATCATTGATAGATTTGTTTATTGGTTTGGTTGCTTTCTTCCTTTTTTTTTAATATATATTTTTTTCCTTTTTCTCTTTTTGTGAGTGTGTATGAGTATTCTTTTTTGTGTGATTTTCTCTGTATAGCTTTGCTTTTGTCCAAGGGGTCTGTCCATCCATCTTTTTGTGTTTTTTTCATAAACTTTTTAGTGCTTGTTATAATGGGTGGATTTGTTTTAAGGTTTGCTTGCTCTCTTCTTTCTTTATTTTTAATTACTTTTTTATTTCCTTATCTTTAATACTTTTTAAATTTTTTATTTCAATAACTTTATTTGATTTGATTTTTATTTTATTTTAATTTATTCTTCCCTTTCTTTCTTTCTTTCTTTTATTCTCCCTTTTCTTCTGAGCCAAGTGGCTGACAGGGTCTCGGCCTTGGGTCAGGCTTGAGCCTCTGAGGTGAGAGAGCCGAGTTCAGCACATTGGTCCACCAGAGACCTCCAGGCCCCACATAATATCAATTGATGAAAGCTCTCCCAGAGATCTCCATCTCAACACTAACACTCAGCTCCACTCAATAACCAGCAAGCTACAGTGCTGGACACCCTATGCCAAACAACTAACAAGACAGGAATACAACCCCACCCATTAGCAGAGAGGCAGCCTAAAATCATAAGAAGGTCACAGACACCCAAAACATAACACCAGACGTAGTCCTGCCCACCAGAAAGACAAGATCCTGCCTCATCAACCAGGACACAAGCACCAGTCCCCTTAACCAAGAAGCCTACACAACCCACTGAAACAAACTTACCCACTGGGGGCAGACACCAAAAACAACGGGAACTATGAACTTTCAGCCTGAGAATAGGAGACCCCAAACACAGTAAGTTAAGGAAAATGAGAAGACAGAGAAATACACAGCAGATGAATGAGTAAGGTAAAAATCCAGCAGCCCTAAAAAATGAAGAGGAAATAGGCAGGCTACCTGAAAAAGAATTCAGGCTAATAATAGTAAAGATGATCCAAAATCTTGGAAATAGAATGGAGAATATACAAGAAACGTTTAAAAAGGACTTAGAGGGGCTTCCCTGGTGGTACAGTGGTTGAGAATCTGCCTGCCAATGCAGGGGACACGGGCTCGAGCCCTGGTCTGGGAAGATCCCACATGCCGTGGAGCAACTGGGCCCATGAGCCACAGCTACTGAGCCTGCGAGTCTGGAGCCTGTGGTCCGCAACAGGGGGGCCGCGATAGTGAGAGGCCCACACACCACGATGAAGAGTGGCCCCCGCTTGCCGCAACTAGAGAAAGCCCTCGTACAGAAATGAAGACCCAACACAGCCAAAAATTAATTAATTAATTTAAAAAAATAAAGGACTTAGAAGAACTAAAGTGCAAACGAACAATGATGAACAGCACAATAAATGAAATTTAAAATTCTCTAGAAGGATTCAATAGCAGATAACTGAGGCAGAAGAACGGATGAATGACCTGAAAGATAAAATAGTGGAAATAACTACCACAGAGCAGAATAAAGAAAAAAGAATGAAAAGAATTGAGGACAGTCTCAGAGACCTCTGGAAAACATTAAACACAATAACATTCGAATTATAGGGGTCCCAGAAGAAGAAGAGAAAAAGAAAGGGATGAGAAAATATTTGAAAAGATTATAGTTGAAAACTTCCCTAATATGGGAAAGGAAATAGTCAATCAAGTCCAGGAAGCACAGAGAGTCCTAAACACGGTAAATACAAGGGGAAATATGAGAAGACACATATTAATCAAACTATCAAAAATTAAATACAAAGAAAAAATATTAAAAGCAGCAAGGAAAATGCAACAAATATCATACAAGGGAATCCCCATAAGATTAACAGCTGATTTTTCACAGAATCTCTGCAAGCCAGAAGGGAGTGGCAGGACATATTTAAAGTGATAAAACGGAAAAAACTACAACCAAGATTACTCTACCAGCAAGGATCTCATTCACATTCGACAGAGAAATTAAAACCTTTACAGGCAAGCAAAATCTAGAGAATTCAGGGCAACCAAACCAGCTTTAAAACAAATGCTAAAGGAACTTCTCTAGGCAGGAAACATAAGAGAAGGAAAAGAACTACAATAACAAACCAGAAACAATTAAGAAAATGGTAAAAGGAACATACATATTGATAACTACCTCAAATGTAAATGGATTAAATGTTCGAACCAAAAGACATAGAGTGCTGAATGGATACAAAAACAAGACCCATATATATGCAGTCTACAAGAGACCCACTTCAGACCTAGGGACACATACAGACTGCAAGTGAGGGGATGGAAAACGATATTCCACACAAATGGAAATCAAAAGACAGCTGGAATAGCAATTCGCATATCAGAAAAAATAGAGTTTAAAACAACGACTATTACAAGAGGCAAAGAAGGACACTACATAATGATCAACGGATCAGTCCAAGAAGAAGATATAACAATTGTAAATTTTTATGAACCCAACATAGAAGTACCTCAATACATAAGGCACATGCTAACAGCAATAAAAGGGGAAATTGACACTAACACATTAATTAACACCTCACTTTCACCAGTGGACAGATCATTCAAAATGAAAATAAATGAGGAAACACAAGCTATAAATGACACATTAAACAAGATGGACTTAATTGATATTTATAGGAAATTCTATTCAAAAACAACAGAACACACTTTCTTCTCAAGTGTTCATGGAACATTCTCCAGGATGAATCATATCTTGGGTCACAAATTAAGCCTTGGTAAAATTAGGAAAACTGAAATCCTATCAAATATCTTTTCCGATCACAATCTTATGAGACTAGATATCAATTACAGGAAAAGATCTGTAAAAGATAAAACACATGGAGGCTAAACAGCACACTACTAAATAACCAAGAAATCACTGAAGTAATCAAAGAGGAAATCAAAAAGTACCTAGAAACAAATGACAATGGAAACACGACCACACAAAACCTCTGAGATGCAGCAAAAGCTGTTCTAAGAGGGAAATTTATAGCAATACAATCCTACCCCAAGAAACAAGAAAAATCTGAAATACAGCACATAAACTTACACCTAAAGCAACTAGAGAAAGAAGAACAAAAAAACCCCAAAGTTAGCAGAAGGAAAGAAATCATAAAGATCAGATCAGAAATAAATGAAAAAGAAATGAAGGAAACGATAGCATACATGAATAAAACTAAAAGCTCGTTCTTTGAGAAGATAAACAAAATTGATAAACCATTAGCCAGACTCATCAAGAAAAAAAGGGAGAAGACTCAAATCAAAGAAAATAGAAATGAAAAGGGAGAAGTAACAACTGACACTGCAGAAAGACAAAGGATCATGGGAGATGAGTACTAGCAACTATATGCCAATAAAATGGAAAACCTGGAAGAAATGGACAAATTCTTAGCAAACCACAACCTACCAAGACTGAACCAGGAAGAAATAGAAAATACGAACAGACCAATCAAAAGGACTGAAATTGAAACTGTGATTAAAAATCTTCCAGCAAACAAAAACCCAGGACCAGATGGCTTCACAGGTGAATTCAATCAGACATTTAGAGAAGAGCTAACACCTATCCCTCTCAAACTCTTCCAAAATATAGCAGAGTGAGGAACACTCCCTAACTCATTCTGCGAGGCCACCATCACCCTGATACCAAAACCAGACAAAGATGCCATAAAGAAATTAAACTACAGGCCAATATCACTGATGAACATAGATGCAAAAATCCTCAACAAAATACTAGCAAACAGAATCTAACAGCACATTAAAAGGATCATACACCATGATCAAGTGGGTTTATCCCAGGAATGCAAGCATTCTTCAACATATGCAATCAATCAATGTGATACACTATATTAACAAACTGATGGATAAAAACCATATGATCATCTCAATAGATGCAGAAAAAGCTTTTGAGAAAATTCAACACAGATTATGATAAAAAACCCTCGAGAAAGTAGACATAGAGGGAACTTACCTCAATGTAAGATAGGCCATATATGACAAACCGATAGCCAGCATCATTCTCAATGGTGAAAAACTGAAACTATTTCCTCTAACTTAAGAAACAAGACAAGGTTGTCCAGTCTCACTTCTATTATTCAACATAGTTTTGGAAGTTTTAGCCTCAGCAATCAGAGAAGAAAAAGAAATAAATGGAATCCAAATCAGAAAGGAAGAAGCAAAGCTGTCACTGTTTGCAGATGAAATGATAATATACATAGAGAACCCTAAAGATGTTACCAGAAAACTAATAGAGCTAATCAATGAATTTGGTAAAGTAGCAGGATACAAAATTAATGCACAGAAATATCTTGCATTCCTATACAGAAATGAAAAATCTGAAACAGAAATTAAGGAAACACTTCCATTTACCATTGCAACAAAAAGAATAAAATATCTAGGAATAAACTTACCTAAGGAGACAAAAGACCTGTATGCAGAAAACTATAAGACACTGATGAAAGAAATTAAAGATGATACAAACAGATGAAGAGATATACCATGTTCTTGGATTGGAAGGATCAACATTGTGAAAATGACTCTACTACCCAAAGCAATCTACAGAGTCAATGCAATCCCTATCAAACTACCAATGGCATTTTTCACAGAACTAGAACACAAAATTTCACAATTTGTATGGAAACACAAAAGACCCCGAGTAGCCAAAGCAATCTTGAGAAAGAAAAACGGAGCTGAAGGAATCAGGCTCCCTGACTTCAGACTATACTACAAAGTGACAGTAATCAAGGCAGTATGGTACTGGCACAAAAACAGAAATATAGATAAGTGGAACAAAATAGAAAGCCCAGAGATAAACTCATGCACGTATGGTCACCTTATCTTTGATAATGGCGGCAAGAATATACAATGGAGAAAAGACAGTCCCTTCAATAAGTGGTGCTGGGAAAACTGGAGAGCTATATGTAAAAGAATGAATTTAGAACACTCCCTAACACCATACACAAAAATAAACTCAAATGGATTAAAGACCTAATTGTAAGGCCAGACACTATAAAACTCTTAGAGGAAAACATAGGCAGAACACTCTATGACATAAATCACAGCAAGATCCATTTTGACCCACCTCCTAAAGAAATGGAAATAAAATAAACAAATGGGACCTAATGAAACTTAAAACATTTTGCACACCAAAGGAAACCATAAAGAAGATGAACAGACAAGCTTCAGAATGGGAGAAAATATTTTCAAACAAAGCAACTGACAAAGGATTAATCTCCAAAATATACAAGCAGCTCATGCAGCTCAGTATAAAAAAAAATAAACAACCCAATCCAAAAATAGGCAAAAGACCTAAATAGACATTTCTACAAAGAAAATATACAGATTGCCAACAAACATGAAAGGATGATCAACATCACTAATCATTAGAGAAATGCAAATCAAAGATGCAATGAGAACGTTACCAGGGAGAGGTTCAACATGGCGTAAGAGTAAGACGTGGAGATCACTTTCCTCCCCACAAATACATCAGAAATACATCTACATGTGGAACAACTCCTACAGAACACCTACTGAATGCTGGCAGAAGACCTCAGACCTCCCAAAAGGCAAGAAACTCCCCACGTACCTGGGTAGGGCAGAAGAAAAAAGAAAAAACAGAGACAAAAGAATAGGGAGGGGACCTGCACCAGTGGGAGGGAGCTGTGAAGGAGGAAGGGTTTCCACACAGTAGGAAGCCCCTTCACAGGCGGAGACTGCTGGTGGAGGATGGGGGGAGCTTTGGAGCCATGGAGGAGAACACAGCAACAGGGGTGCAGAGGGGAAAGCGGAGAGATTCCCGCACAGAGGATCGGTGCTGACCAGCACTCACCAGCCCGAGAGGCTTGTCTGCTCACCCGCCGGGGTGGGTGGGGGCTGGGAGCTGAGGCTCGGGCTTCGAAGGTCGGATCCCAGGAAGAGGACTGGGGTTGGTTGCGTGAACACAGCCTGAAGGGGGCTAGTGATCCACAGCTAGCCGAGAGGGAGTCCAGGAAAAATCTGGACCTGCCTAAGAGGCAAGAGACAATTGTTTCGGGGTATGCAAGGAGAGGGGATTAAGAGCACCGCCTAAAGGAGCTCCAGAGACAGGCACGAGCTGCGGCTATCAGCACAGACCGCAGAGACGGGCATGAGATGCTAAGGCTGCTGCTGCCGCCACCGAGAAGGCTGTGTGCGAGCACAGGTCACCATCCACACCTCCCCTGGATGGAGCCTGTGCAACCCGCCACTGCCAGGGTCCCGTGATCCAGGGACAACTTCCCCGGGAGAACACACGGCGCCACAGGCTGGTGCAACGTCACGCCGGCCTCTGCCGCCCCAGGCTCGTCCCGCATCTGTACCCCTCCCTCCCCCCGGCCTGAGTGAGCCAGAGCCCCCTAATCAGCTGTTCCTTTAACCCGGTCCTGTCTGGGCAGGAACAGACGCCCTCAGGCGACCTACACGCAGAGGCAGGTCCAAATCCAAAGCTGAACCCCAGGAGATGTGCGAACAAAGAAGAGAAAGGGAAATCTCTCCCAGCAGCCTCAGGAGCAGTGGATTAACTCTCCACAATCAACTTGATGTACCCTGCAACTGTGGAATACCTGAATAGACATTGAATCATCCCAAATTGAGGAGGTAGACTTTGGGAGTAACGATATATATTTTTTTCCCTTTTTGTCCGTTTATGACTGTGTATGTGTATGCTTCTCTGTGTGATTTTGTCTTCTAGCTTTGCTTTTACCATTTGTCCTAGGGTTCTGTCTGTCCTTTTTTTTTTTTTTTTTAATTACTTTAAAAACTTTTTTTCTTAATAATTATTTTTTTTATTTTAAAAACTTTTTACTTTATTTTATTTTATTTTATTTTATTTTATCCTCTTTCTTCTTTCTTTTTTTCCTCCCTTTTATTCTGAGCCGTGTGGAAGACAGGCTGTTGGTGCTGCAGCCAGGCATCAGGGCTGTGCCACTAAGGTGGGATAGCCAAGTTCAGGACACTGGTCCACAAGAGACCTCCCAGCTCCATGTAATATCAAATGGCAAAAATCTCCCAGATATCTCCATCTCAATGCAAAGACCCAACTCCACTCAAAACCCAGCAAGCTACAGTGCTGGACACCTTATGCCAAACAACTAGCAAGACAGGAACAAAACCCCATCCATTAGCACAGAGGCTGCCTAAAATCATGATAAGGCCACAGACAGCCTAAAACACACCATCAGATGTGGACCTGCCCACCAGAAAAAAAGGATCCAGCCTCATCCACCATAACACAGGCATTAGTCCCCTCCACCAGGAAGCCTACATGACCCACTGAAACAACCTAAGCCTCTGGGGACAGACACCAAAAACAACGGGAACTATGAACCTGCAGCCTGTGGAAAGGAGACCCCAAACACAGTAAGTTAAGAAAAATGAGAAGACAGAGAAACACACAGCAGATGAAAGAGCAAGGTGAAAACTCACCAGACCTAACAAATGAAGAGGAAATAGGCAGTCTACCTGAAAAAGAATTCAGAGTAATGATAGTAAAGATGATCCAAAATCTTGGAAATAGAATGGAGAAAATACAAGAAACGTTTAACAAGGACTTAGAAGAACTAAAGAGCAAACAAACAGTGATGAACAACACAATAAATGAAATTATAAATTCTCCAGGAGGGATCAATAGCAGAATAACTGAGGCAGAAGAACAGATAAGTGACCTGGAAGATAAAATAGTGAAAATAACTATGGCAGAGCAGAATAAAGAAAAAAGAATAAAAAGAATTGAGGACAGACTCAGAGACCTCTGGGACAAAACTAAATGCACCAAAATTCGAAGTATAGGGGTCCCAGAAGAAGAAGAGAAAAAGAAAGGGACTGAGAAAATATTTGAAGAGATTATAGTTGAAAACTTCCCTAATATGGGAAAGGAAATAGTTAATCAAGTCCAGGAAGCACAGAGAGTCCCATACATGATAAATCCAAGGAGAAACACGCCAATACACATATTAATCAAACTATCAAAAATTAAATACAAAGAACAAATATTGAAAGCAGCAAGGGAAAAACAACAAATAACACATAAGGGAATCCCCATAAAGTTAACAGCTGATTTTTCATCAGAAATTCTGCAGGCCAGAAGGGAGTGGCAGTACATATTTAAAGTGATGAAGGAGAAAACCCTACAACCAAGATTACTCTACACAGCAAGGATCTCATTCAGATTTGATGGAGAAATTAAAAGCTTTACAGACAAGCAAAAGCTAAGAGAATTCAGCACCACCAAGCCAACTTTACAACAAATGCTAAAGGAACTTCTCTAGGCAGGAAACACAAGAGAAGGAAAAGACCTACAAAAATAAACTGAAAACAATTCAGAAAATGGTAATAGGAACATACATATTGATAATTACCTTAAATGTAAATGGATTAAATGCTCCAACCAAAATACATAAATTGGCTGAATGGATACAAAAACAAGACCCATATATATGCAGTCTACAAGAGACCCACTTCAGACCTAGGGACACATACAGATTGAAAGTGAGGGGATGGAAAAAGATATCCCATGCAAATGGAAATCGAAAGAAAGCTGGAGTAGCAATTCTCATATCAGACAAAATAAACATTAAAACAAAGACTATTACAAGAGACAAAGAAGGACACTACATAATGATCAAGGGATCAATCCAAGAAAAAGATATAACAATTGTAAATATTTATGCACCCAACATAAGAGTACATCAATACATAAGGCAAATACTAACACCCATAAAAGGGGAAATCAACAGTAACACAATCATAGTAGGGGACTTTAACACTCCACTTTCACCAATGGACAGATCATCCAAAATGAAAATAAATAAGGAAACACAAGCTTTAAATGATACATTAAACAAGATGGACTTAATTGATATTTATAGGACATTCCATCCAAAAACAACAGAATACACATTCTGCTCAAGTGCTCATGGAACATTCTCCAGGATAGATCATATCTTGGGTCACAAATCAAACCTTGGTAAATTTAAGAAAATTGAAGTCGTATCAAAGATCTTTTCCGACCACAATGCTATGAGACTAGATATCAATTACAGGGAAAAAAACCATAAGAAATATAAACACATGGAGGCTAAACAACACACTACTTAATAACCAAGCGATCACTGAAGAAATCAAAGAGGAAATCAAAAAATACCTAGAAACAAATGACAATGAAAACATGATGACCCAAAATCTATGGGATGCAGAAGAAGCAGTTCTAAGAGGGAAGTTTAGAGCAATACAATCCTACCTTAAGAAACAAGAAACATCTCAAATAAACAACCTAACCTTACACTTAAAGCAATTAGAGAAAGAAGAACAAAAAAACCCCAAAGTTAGCAGAAGGAAAGAAATCATAAAGATCAGATCACAAATAAATGAAAAAGAAATGAAGGAAATGGTCCAAAGATCAATAAAACTAAAAGCTGGTTCTTTGAGAAGATAAACAAAATTGATAAACCATTAGCCAGACTCATCAAGAAAAAAAGGGAGAAGACTCAAATCAATAGAATTAGAAATGAAAAAGGAGAAGTAACAACTGACACTGCAGAAATACAAAGGATCATGAGAGATTACTACAAGCAACTATATGCCAATAAAATGGACAATCTGGAAGAAATGGACAAATTCTTAGAAATGCACAAGCTTCCAAGACTGAACCAGGAAGAAATAGAAAATATGAACAGACCAATCACAAGCACTGAAATTGAAACTGTGATTAAAAATCTTCCAACAAACAAAAGCCTAGGACCAGATGGCTTCACAGGAGAATTCTATGAAATATTTAGAGAAAAGCTAACACCTGTCCTTCTCAAACTCATCCAAAATATAGCAGAGGGAGGAACACTCCCAAACTCATTCTACGAGGCCACCATTACTCTGATACCAAAACCAGACAAAGATGTCACAAAGAAAGAGAACTACAGGCCAATATCACTGATGAACATAGACGTAAAAATTCTCAACAAATTACTAGCAAACAGAATCCAACAGCACATTAAAAGCATCATACAGTATGATCAAGTGGGTTTTATCGCAGGAATGCAAGGATTCTTCAATATATGCAAATCAATCAACGTGATACACCATATTAACAAATTGAAGGAGAAAAACCATATGATCCTCTCAATAGATGCAGAGAAAGCTTTCGACAAAATTCAACACCCATTTATGATACAAACCCTCCAGAATGTAGGCATAGAGGGAACTTTCCTCAACATAATAAAGGCCATATATGACAAACCCACAGCCAACATTCGTCCTCAATAGTGAAAACCTGAAACCATTTCCACTACGATCAGGAACAAGGCAAGGTTGCCCACTCTCACCACTATTATTCAACATATGTTTGGAAGTTTTAGCCACAGAAATCAGAGAAGAAAAAGAAATAAAATCAATCCAAATTGGAAAAGAAGAAGTAAAGCTGTCACTGTTTGCAGATGACATGATACTATGCATAGAGAATCCTAAAGATGTTACCGGAAAACTACTAGAGCTAATCAATGAATTTGGTAAAGTAGCAGAATACAAAATTAATGCACAGAAATCTCTGGCATTCTTATACACTAATAATGAAAAATCTGAAAGTGAAATTAAGAAAACACTCCCATTTACCATTGCAACAAAAAGAATAAAATATCTAGTATTCCTACCTAAGGAGACAAAAGACCTGCAGAAAATTATAAGACACTGATGAAAGAAATTAAAGATGATATAAATAGATGGAGAGATATACCATGTTCTTGGATTGGAAGAATCAACATTGTGAAAATGACTCTACTACCCAATGCATTCTACAGATTCAATGCAATCCCTATCAAACTACCAATGGCATTTTTCACAGAACTAGAACAAAAAATTTCACAGTTTGTATGGAAACACAAATGAACCCGAATAGCCAAAGAAATCTTTAGAAAGAAAAATGGAACTGGAGGAATCAGGCTCCCTGACTTCAGACTACACTACAGAGCTACAGTAACCAAGACAGTATGGTACTGGCACAAAAACAGACATATAGATCAATGGAACAACATAGAAAGCCCAGAGATAAACCCATGCACATATGGTGACCTTATCTTTGATAAAGGAGGCAAGAATATACAGTGGAGAAAAGACAGCCTCTTCAATAAGTGGTGCTGGGAAAACTGGACAGTTACATGTAAAAAAATGAAATTAGAGCACTCCCTAACACCATACACAAAAATAAACTCAAAATGGATTAAAGACGTAAATATAAGGTCAGACACCATCAAACTCTTAGAGGAAAACATGGGCAGAACACTCTATGACATAAATCACAGCAAGATCCTTTTTGACCCACCTCCTAGAGAAATGGAAATAAAAACAAAAATAAACAAATGGGACCTAATGAAACTTAAAAGCTTTTGCACAGCAAAGGAAACCATAAACAAGATGAAAAGACAACCCTCAGAATGGGAGAAAATATTTGCAAATGAAGCAACTGACAAAGGATTAATCTCCAAGATTTACAAGCAGCTCATGCAGCTCAACATTAAAAAAATGAACAACCCGATCCAAAAATGGGCAGAAGACCTAAATAGACATTTCTCCAAAGAAGACATAAAGATTGCCAACAGACACATGAAAGGATGCTCAACATCATTAATCATTAGAGAAATGCAAATCAAAACTACAATAAGGTATCACCTCATACCAGTCAGAATGGCCATCATCAAAATATCTACAAACAATAAATGCTGGAGAGGGTTTGGGGAAAAAGGAACCCTCTTGCACTGCTGGTGGGAATGTAAATTGATACAGCCACTATGGAGAACAGTATGGAGGTTCCTTAAAAAACTAAAAATAGAACTACCATATGACCCAGCAATCCCACTACTGGGCATATACCCTGAGAAAACCATAATTCAAAAAGAGTCATGTACCACAATGTTCATTGCAGCTCTATTTACAATAGCCAAGACATGGAAGCAACCTAAGTGTCCATCAACAGATGAATCGATAAAGAAGATGTGGCACATATATACAGTGAAATATTACTCAGCCATAAAAAGGAATGAAACTGAGTTATTTGTAGTGAGGTGGATGGACCTAGATACTGTCATACAGAGTGAAGTAAGTCAGAAAGAGAAAAACAAATACCATATGCTAGCATATATATATGGAATCTAAAAAAAAAAAAAAAATGGTCATGAAGAACCTAAGGGCAAGATTGGAATAAAGATCCAGACGTACTAGAGAATGGACTTGAGCATATGGGGAGGGGGAAGGGTAAGCTGGGACAAAGTGAGAGAGTGGCATGGACATATCTCTATAGCTTGAGAAAATGTTTAGGGAAAAAATCTTTAATGCTATCATATATAAAAAAAAAAATCTTAATGTGGCCATTTTTTAAACTTAGACCACTCTAATCTGACAAATTTAGGTTTCTCGGTGTGCTTCTGCTTACCACCTCTGTGACCTTGCATTAGTTATTTAACCTCTCTGAGCCTCATTGTTTTCATTTGCAAAATGAGAGTCTTTAGGGGACTGTGAAAACATAGATTTACCAAAATCTGTAGGCCTTGTAGGACCTCCTTCTCTCTAAGTTACAGTCAAAATTTCCGTTAACTTTCCTCTGGTCACCCAAGTTGGAATTAATTGCTCCCTGACCATAAACTTAAGGAAGTTAATGGTTAGTTTGCACTTATTTTACTCTGTCTCATAGCACTTGTTATATTCCTTTTTCTCCCAGTAAGGTAGGTGTTTGTGCGTGTATCACTCTTTTTGCCAATAAGATAGAGCTGGTATTTACTGACCACATACTAAAAGCCAGGGTCTGAGCGCCTTGCTTGCATATAAAGACTTCACATCAACCCTGTGAAGTAGATTATCCTCAGTATTACTCTAGTTTTACAGAGGAGCAAACCAGAATTCAGAGAGTTTAAATCATTTGCCCAAGGTCAACACTGGCTAAAGCATGAGCTGAGATTCAAACCCAGGCTCTCTGACTCCACAGCTCTTGCTCTGAACTATTCAAGCCATCTATTACCAAGCTTGATGCTTTTCATGTTAGAGACATTCAAGAAACTTGGGTTGTGTGCTAAGTTGATTTATTATTATCTTACTCTAATCCTTATAATAGCTATGATTTATTGATATGGTGTATTAATAGATATGAAATTAATTGACTGAGTTCTTTAAATCTATTCCTTAGTGGTACAGAAATAATGTGAAATTACTATTACAAATTGCTAGGACACTCACTGGTAGCATGTGACCTACAAAACTGATTTACTACATGCATAACACTTCTTTCCTTCTGGCATGGATTATTCACCCTTCCTCTCCACAAGCTCCCAATTACGGTTACTAATGGGTGTATGCAGACCCATCCATTTCTTTATAATTTACTGTTATCCCCAGTAAATGACATTTCCAACTATCCATGAATGCCAGTGGATTTGGATTTTTCTCATTAAAAAAAAAAAACCTTTATTTGCAGCCTAGCATCTCTTCACCTACTATATAATAGGTATTCCAGAAATCCAAAATGCAACTTGCTTGGAAACTCTTCTGAGCCCAAATAGATAAACAAATTGTCCAAGTTTTGTTGACTATCACAAGTTTCCTAGAGGTGATTCATCTGCCTGTGGCAATTAGATACGATCTACTTTGGTGTTCTCTGCATGCAGGATATGCAGAGGGAGCATTTCAGTCAAAGGATAAGGAAACTGTGATGTTGCGAGACAATTTCCATGCCAGCCCCAGATGTAGCTGGCAAGAAGATCAGGACTATTAAGTGCAGCGTGTACTCACTCTCTCCCATCCCAATGGACATCTGAGAGTAATATAAGCTTTTCAATAGCTGAAAGTTCACAGATCTCAAAACATCTCTTAGATCGTTGAAAGGTGGACTCACGAATTACGTGGCAAATAAAATTCTCGCATTGTAAACAGAGACTCTACTTTCTCGAAGTCATACTTAGACAAGGTGAACCAAATGTAGGAAGAACTCTGACTTTGTGTACCGTAAAAGCCTATCAAGCTTCTTGTCCACCCATTGCTTAACTCTGTGGGAAACTGCTACCCTCACACCACAGGCTCTGCCTAGGAAGCAACGCTAGGGGGTTCCTTACACATAGATGGCTTTGTTATGTAACATCCATTAACACATAGGTTTTCTGTAAGCCAACACACCCGGTTAAGCCAAAGCAGCAGGGCTGAGAATCTCAAGGCTTGCCATCACATCCAGTAGGTGACCTGAGATAAACAAAATTACATCCAACCAGAGATGATGATAATCAACTTAGCTGATTGGTTTTTTTTCTTTTGGGGACAATTCAAACCAGAAATACAAAAGGAAAGTCAATCAATTGGTAGAAGATGAAGAAGCTGAAAAATATACAAAGAATGAGCAGCATAGACGCCATGATACAAAAAAAGCCATGGGTGAGAAAGAAGAAAAAGAGCTAAATGGGGGATGGAGGGAGTCACAGAATTTGGGAGAGAGATGTAATGTGGTAGCAACAAGAGTGGTAGAGAGAGTCCAGCATCTTGGAAGAGCACCAAGTTCCTGTTGCTGAAGACGCCAGAGCCTCCGTCTATTAAAGTCACCACACTAGACACTTCGGCTTCCTGAACTAGGGCTGTCACCACAAGGGCTGGTGCTACAGCTCTTCCTCAGATCCCTTAAACCGGGCTGTGAAGCTGATTCCTGCTTTCTCTATCTCCATGTGACTCTTTATTTTAAAAACTTAAATTAAAAACATTAAAAATGCCTTGAGATAATCTGAAAGAGTTATCCTTGCCACTAAAAGAAATTGACACTGTCTGCTTTACTGGTAAATAGAGCTAATTTCTTCTATCATTATGCAAATGAGCATAATTATCTATGTCTATCTTAAGTAATTCATGAAGGAAAATTTTTCAATAATTACAATTTTAAATCTTGAAAAAATAAAATGATTATTTTGGGTTTTTTTCTCACTCAAATTTTTATTTTGAGAAACATGAAAACTTTGGAAAAGATAAAAGGCTTATACAATGACCAGCATATACTCCTTACCTAGATTCACCAAGTGTTAAAATTCTTCCACATTGGAAAGTAAGTTTGAGACAGTGTGACATTTCACTGTAAATACTTAAGCAAATATTCATACTCATATATGAGATCATATAGATAAGAGCATCCACAGTACCATTCCTGCACCTAAGAACACAAGTAATATTTTACATATATATGTAATATTATACATATAACACATACAATATGCTAAAAAATATAATGACTTTCTTTTTCTTTTGTTCATTTTTTTTAATCCAGGTTACAATTGAGTCATGTACTGAATACAGTTGACGTGTATCTTTTTATGTGGGACAGTCACCCAAAGAGTCTTGGCCAGTCAAACAATATCCCACATACTGGATGTGTCCTCTTGTTTCAGTTTGGAGTTATTTGCTCCTCTATTTTTTGTGACCAGGAAGTTAGGTCTAGAGACTTGACTAAATGCAGGTGAACATTTTTTGAAACAATATTTCACGGGTAGGATTGTACAGTCCATGTTGCATCACTTCAGAAGACACATAATATCAAGTTATCCCACTAATAATGATATTGAATTTTATTACTTGATTAAATATCAACTTCATCTACTGTTACAGAGACACATATTTTTCTTTGCAATTGTGGGGTGATAGTTTAACACTGTGCCTCATGAATTTTTTTATATAACCCAATGATTATAATATCCACGTTGATACTTACCAAATTAACTATTTCACTGTCTAATGTCTCCCTACTTTTGTTCTTTAGAATATTTCCTTGATTTAAAAGTAAGTGTTTTTATTGCCCCTTCCTCCTTTTCTCTTTTATTGTGCCTAATTAGTGATGGATCTTTTAAAACTTTAGTGTATTATAATCAATACACTGTCAGTATTCTTTTTGGTGCTTTTTATTTTCCCAAAATTGGCCAATGGTATCCTCTCTAAGATGCCCGCGTTTGAAGTGATCCCACTAGTCTTCAAGATTTTTCTTGTTTTCTGGCACATGGAGATGACCCAGGATCACCTTGAACTTGGCCCCAGACCAAAATCAATAACTTCTCCATAGTTATTTTTGTTTAACATTAAAAACAATATGACTAATTCTATAATATCACTTTGGACTTTTTACTAATCAGCTTGAAGCTGCAATTATAATAACTACCATTTCTGGAGCAATCCATAAATGCTGAGAGGTTTTCTTATAGTATCTCATGTAATCCTTGCAGATGAGTAACTAATATTTTATTCATTTTACAACTAAAAAAAAAAAATAGGGCAATAGGGAAATTAAGGAATTTGCTTAAGTCACAGAATTATGGCCAAATCTTACATCCATACTCTCTTTGACTTTGCCAAGGTGTTCCTCTGAGATTTACAAAGAGGAACTACCCTAGGGGTTGACCTGGTCTGTAAAGCCTATATGTGTGAACGTTCAATGTCCAGTTACTGAGTAGGTGAGATGCTGAAACAATTAAACTTAACTTTTAATATCAAATTTCTAAAGTTCCTAAGTCATTCGCTCAAAGGGCTAAAGTCTCAACATATTATCCCCTTGTAACATACACTCCTACTTGAAAATTGTAGTGCTTCATGAGTACAAAAATAAGTTCCTTTCAAAGGTATCTAACTAGCATTTGATATATATTATAGTAAAAGTATACTGGTGAGAAAAATGTCTCATGCCTCATCTGAATTGAATAAGTGATACTTTTGACCATAATTAAATAGAAGAGTTTAAAAATTAGAGAATAAATTACACTAGGTAGTTTTCTAAAAATGATTTCAAAAGACATAATCAATGACCACATTATTTTGATTGAGGTGTCATTTCTCAGGCATGAAAAACCACCTAATTCATATTCCTATAATTAGAAATATTGGCTTTAACCATCAAAGCCTAATCTTTTGAAAGTCATGACCACAGCAACCACCTCTGGTCAATTTCTTCATGTAGAGACCAATATGACCATTCCAGAAATGCAGAAACCAAAAACTCTCCCATGACCCTCATCACATGACTTGTCACTATATAGTTACTGATATTCTCCCACAAGCCTGTGTCTTTTATGCTATATTTCTACATAAAGCAAGTGCATTGCACTTAATAAGTGCTTTAAGAACATGTATCAAATTATTAAAAAGCAGCAGTTCAAATACTCATCATTGTAAATAGAACATTCGTATTGTATTATTTGATAAAGCCATTAATTAAACAAATATTTATCAAAGCACTAGGGAGATACAAAGCAATAAAAACCAGTCCATAGCTTTGAAAACCTTATGGTCTGCAAATTAAAACAATAACAAGATATCACTACACACCTATCAGAATGACCATAAACCAGACACTGACAACACCAAATTCTGGCAACAATTCATGGCTGGTGAGAATGCAAAATGGTACAACCACTTTGGAAGACAGCTTAGCCATTTCTTATAAAACTAAACATACTCTTACTATACTATCCAGCAATTACAATCTTTGATCTTTATCTGAATGAGGTGAACAAATGAGATGAACATTTGTGTCCAACAAAAATCTGCATACAGATGTTTATAGCAGCTTTATTCATAATTTCCAAAACTTAGAAGCAACCAAGCTGTCCTTTAGTAGGTGAATGGATAAATAAACTGTGGTACATCCAGACAATAGGATATTATTCAGCACTAAAAGGAAATAAGCTCCCAAGCCATAAGAAGACATGGAGGAAGCTTAAATGCACATTACTAAGTGATAGACACCAAAATGAAAAGACTACATAACATATGATTTCAACTATAAAACATTCTGGAAAATGCAAAAAATATGGAATAAAAAGATCAGGGGTTGCCAGGGGAGCTGGGAGGCAGGTACAGATAAATCAGATAAATAGAGCACAGAGGATTTTTAGGGCAATGAAAATACTCTGTATGATATTATAATGATGGGTACATATCATTTATACATTTGTCCAAACCCCTAGAATATAAGGCCATGTATTTATAGTGGCAGAAAGCACATTAAAAATAACAAATTAGTGCTATACCTAATGACTTGTAGTGATTTCCAACAAGGAATTTTTGAGTGAAAAGAGCAATTGTAAGATCCCCTGTTGTAAAATAACCAGCAATATTCATATATAGACATATTTCCATGTATATTTCTATATTGGGTTACACAGTCAGGGATTATTGAATAGACTAATGTGAGAAGTAAAGAGAAAGAGGATAGGCAGCTAAAGAAAATTTACAAAGGATGAATGCTAGCCACAATTGAGGGTATTCAAAAATTGCAGGATATTGGCTGTGAATAAAACTGCCAATGAGGAATTTAAATAAGTGAAGCCTGTCAAATCAACCACCTTGAAGGATATATACTTTCTAATATGTATGTATATACATTATGTATATACGTATATAATTTTTGGTCATGTTTATTTATAGTCTCACATTTTTGGAAGTAGATATTATATAAACCATAAATACGCAATAGATTTTTAAAACTTTCTATTTCAAACAAGGAAGAGGCCTCTTCTAGCCAGAGCATTAAGGAAGGGCTCTTTGGGTAAAATGACATATTATTTGGGTTTAGTGGAATCTGGCTTGAATTTTGAAAGAAAAGATGTCAAAAGGTGGCATGAATAGAGATACAGCAATTGGAAAGTAAAAGTCAGTTTTATATATGAAGACTTCATAAGCCTACTGGAGGACAATGAGGAATACTGTATGTAGCAAAATTTCAGGGAACTATTCTAAAAATATAAAGAGCACACTTCTGTATGTATTAAATAATGGGGTGAATTTGGAGAGGTTTAAAATAAACAGTTAATATCAGTTAACTTCTGACCATTGTGTACTTTCATTCAGGGAAATTATTTCTTAGTCTGATGGGAGACAATGTTTATTGAGCACTTAATACACACCAAGTTCTATTCATATGGCATTAATCACCACCTTCCAACACCATCTAGAAGATCAATACTGTCATTATCTCTATTTAAAGATGAAGCTTAGACAAGCTGTGTAATTTGGCCAAGGGCACACAGCTAGTAACTATCCAGGGATGCAAAGCCAGACAATCTTGGAGAGTGGCCAAGATGGCCAAGTAGGAAGACCCTGAACTCACCTCCTCCCATGGGCACACCAAAATTACAACTATTTACAGAGCAACTATCAAAGAGAATGACCTGAAGACTAGCAGAAAATATCTTCTACAACTAAAGATATAAAGAATGAACCACAGTGAGTCATGTAGGAGGGGTGGAGATGTGGTAGAATCAAGACCCATACCCCTGGGTGGATGTCCCACAACTGGAAGGATAATCACAATTGCAGAGGTCCTCCCCAGAGAGCAAAGGTTCCAAGCCCCTGGGCTCCCCAGCACAAGAGTCTTGCACTGGGAGAAGAGCCCCCAGAACACTTGACTTTGCAGGCCACCAGGGCTTGCTTTCAGGAGGGCAGAAGGCTGTAGGAAACAGAGACTCCACCCTTAAACGGTGCATGCTAAATCACACACTCCAAGACCCAGGTCAGAAGCGGTCATTTAAAAAGAGCCTGGGTCAGAACCACTCACTGATCTTGGAAAGCCTCCCAGTGATGCAGGAGGCAACTGGAACTCACCCTGGGGACAGAGACACTGGAAGCAGCCACTTGGGGAGCTCTTTTTACCACAAGGAGACTGGTGCTGGCAAAGGCCATTTTGGAGTCCTCTCTCTAGTTTATTAGTGCTGGGACCGGTCCTACCTACCAGCCGGTTGGCACCAGGCCTGTACTCCCCATGCCAAGCAGCTAGACGGGTGGGGACACAGCCCTACCCAACAGCAGGCCAGCTGCTATAGACCTCTCTGAGTCCCCAGCTGCCCCAGGACCCAGCCCTACCCACCAATGGGCTGACGTCAGCTTCCGGGACCCCTGGTCCCCAAAGCCAGAGGCTCCAGGGCCCACTTCCTCCCACCAGTGAGCCAACACTAACCCCAGGACCTGGCCTCACTCACCAGCAGGCTGGCACCAGTTCCAAGAGCCCCAGGCCCCACCCCAGAGACATGATTAATATAATTACCACTGTTGTATGTTATATATGAAAGTTGTTAAGAGTAGATCCTGAGCTGTCATTACAAGGAAAAACAAATTCTCGATTTCTTTTATTTTGTATCTGTATGAGATGATGGATGGTCACTAACCTTATTGTGGTCATCATTTCATGATGTATGTAAGTCAAATCATTATGCTGTACACCTTGAACTTATACAGTGCTGTATGTAAACCATATCTCAATAAAACTGAAAGGAAAAAATAAGCAAATAAATAAACAAACCAGTCTTAAAACAACGAGATACCACTACAGACCTATTAGAATGGCTAAAATCCAAAAACTAACAATACCAATTGCTGACAAAGATAAGGAGCAACAGGAACGTGCGTTCGTTCCTGGGCAGAATAAAAAATGGTACAACCACTCTGGAAGACAGTTTGGAAGTTTCTTACAAAGCTAAACATAGTATTACCATATGACCCAGCCATCATGCTTCTAGATATTTACCTAACAGATGTGAAAAGTACTTCCATACAAAAACCTGCACGTAAATATTTATAACAATTTTACTTATAATTGCCAACCATTAGAAGCAACCAAGGTGTCTTTAAATAAGTGAACGGATAAGCAAACTGCAGTATATCCATACAATGGAATAAGTTATCAAGTCATGCAAAAATATCTTAAATAAATATTGTTAAGTGAAAGACACCAGTTTTAAAAGGCTATATACTATATGATTTGATTTATGTGAACTTCTGGAAAAGGCAAAACTTTAGAGTTGGTAGAGAGATTTTTACCAGTAGTTTCACTGTCATTTTTTAAGGCAGTGAAACTATTCTGTATGAGTCTGTAGTGGTGGATATATGACACTCTATATCTGTGAAAACTCAGAATTGTACTAGCAAAAGATTTTAATGTATGTAAATTTTTGTAAAACAATCTAAGAGGTCAAGGGATCGCATGATGTGACAAAACAATCTAACTGTATTACAAGTATATAAAACAACATCACTGAAAGGGATAAGGAAGTAAGGTACTGATCTAAATAATTTTGGAAATGAATAAAGACTATAAGACTTTTAGGCAAAGTACTATGCATGTGCTTTAGTTAGTAAAGTTGTTTCTCATGGGTATATGGGCTAACAATTCTGAAACCACTATTCATGTATACTGAAATTGAACAATTAAGTATTTGATGGTGGATAGTGGGGGCCAGATTTCTCAATGTTGTCATAAAAGTTACAGACAAGCAAGGGGGAAATGCTGGACTGATCCCCGTGTATACTGGTAGAATTGGAAACATCCATATGAACTCATGCTTAGCTTAATATAAAGATGGATACATATAGAAATATTTATAGATATGCATAGATATATGGATTGGTATACAAGTATATTTCCTTCTCTGACAGTTGAGAGAATCTAGATGAAACAACACCCTAAAAGCAGTAGACATAGTGCCGACCTTAGTTTCTAATACCATTCTCCAATAAAAGGAACCAGGTCTTTTCCGATAGTAGTCCCTGTGATTATTGATAAGTTCAGAAAGAGCCCCAGTGGCAATAAAGATTGAAGGTAGTGGGAGATTGAATGTCAGCGTTTAGCACTTCAGAAATGATGGGTAAAGTTGCAGAGGATAACCAATCTGGTTTGTGTTCCTGGGGGTGGTACAAGTGAAGGTGAAAGCAGATATAGATGACAGGATTAAGACACCATGAGGGTCACATGGCCCAGGGAATGCAAGTACAGGCAATACAGAGGCCGACTTCGAAACAAAGAAGTATCAATGGCCTTGATGATGGAGTAGTGTCCTCTGTGTCATTTCTTCTGCTGAGCTTGACAAATAGGTTATTATTGCCAGAGAACAAGAACAAATCACAATTTGAAGTATCATTTGGGGAAGGGATACCATATTCGTTTTCATGATCCTTATATTCTAGGCTTAGAAAGTGATTTGGTCTTATAACAACGCAATTCCTTCTCCTTAAAAAAAATGCAAATGGTTAATGTCAAAAAAAGAAATTCAAAATTTCTTGTGTGGTAGAATATGTGGTCTAGGCATCACAACACATAAGATATGATATTCTACCAGCAATATGTGGGAAAGGCTTACAGAGTTACTCAGAAATTTGATATGCTACCCCTACATTTGGGGTTCAGGAGGGTGGATGTAGTCTGACCTCAGTGAGAAATTGTAGAGAGCTAAACTCTCCGCATGTACATCCCCTCTCATGAAATCAAGGACATTGCTCTAACAATTCTCCCTTTTGTCCTGCACCAATAATATATTTCCTTCTCCTGACACATTTCTATTTGCATACAAATATGCTATTATTTCTCCCACATTTAAAAAATAAGTTTCGTTCTATCTTAATCCTACTCTCTTTTCCAGCTACTGTGCGGTTTTCCTGTTCCCCTTTATAGAAAAACTCTCCAAGCTTACTCTCCACCAGCTTCTCTTCTCCCATTTGTTCTTGAACCCATTCCAATCAGTTTTTCCTCTTACCACTTCAGCATACTCTTGTCAAGGTAATAGACCTCCATGTTGCTAAAACCAAAAGTCAATGTTCTCATCTTAACTTCTTTGCAGTACTTGACATGGTTGAACACACCCTCCTTAAAATAGTTTTTAATTGGCTTCCAGAAGACTACACTTGATTCTGCCAGTTTCCTTTCCTACCTCATAGGATGTACTCAACCGCCTTTGTAACTTTCTCTTCTTCTTCCCCTTCTAAGTGTTGAAGTGTTCCAGAACTTTGCCCTCTACTCTCTGTACTCTCTCTCTCTTGATTCAGTCTCGTGGTTTTTAAAGTATCATCTATATGCTTATAACTCCCCAAAGTAGGTTTTTAATATGGCACTTTCACCTGAACACTAGGCTCCAACTGCCTACTTGATTCCTCTACCTGGACACCTAACATGTCTAAAACCAAACTCCTGATCACCCCAGACCTCCACTTCCCATAATAATCCAGGTCTGTTAATGGCTACTCCATTCCTCTGGATGCTTCAGCCAAAAGTCTTGGAGTTATTCTTGACAGGTTTTTCTCAAACCAAATACCTAATCTTCCAGAATATTCTGTCTGCTCTACTTCAAAATATATTCATATGCACTGTTTCCCACCACTTTCGTGCTACCAAAGTGATCCAAGACACCAGTGCCACTTGCCTTGTCCCCTTCCTCCACCCCTATGCTGCACCATGGCCTATTCTACCAGAGTCTATACTCAGCCCCGCAGCCAGAATGGTCCTGTTAAAACACGAGTCAGGTTGTGTCATCCAAGCACTCAGAGTAAACACCCAAATCTGCCAATGGCTTTCAAAGCCCTACACTTCCTGACCCAGTCCTCAAACATGCTCAAGTTTTCTCTACCTGTTATTCCCTCTTCCTGGACTTGTTCTTTCCCTGGATAGCACATTTCTCAACCTCAGGTTTTTGAGGGTTTTGTTCAAATATCATCTTGCAGTTGAGACCTTCTCTATCAACACATTCACTGTTTAAAATTGCACCACCCACCTCAGCCCCTGGCAATTTCCACCCCCTCCCCACTTTTTGTTTTCCCCCTTAGCACTTGTCACCTTCTGATATCTCTCTCTTCTTTGTTGAAATTTGTTGATGAATACTCTTCTTTTTTTAGTGTGTAAGCCCAGAGGAGCAGAGAGATTTCCTTTCCACTGCTACTTACCTAGTCCCAAGAACTGAAGCTGGCTCCGACTAAGTACTCAACAGATACTGAATTCATTGAATTAGTGATTGTTTGAAAATCAAAGAAGAGGGCAGCATGGCTGCTCATTTCATAATTGGCAGGCACACCATTAAACCCAGTCTTCAGACACTTCCTTCCATTACCTTGTCAGGAAGCAAGAAGTGTGAGGATCAAGGAACAGATACTCAACAGAACACTATGCTTCTAGTGAAGCATGCAATGTTCCAATTTTGCATTGCCATCAAATAATGGCTTGTGCAAGTCCAATATTTTCTCTTTGTGGAGAGAATGTTGGCTTCCCAAAAAAGAAAACATTTTTTTTCTTGATGCTCTTTTAAGTACAAAGGAAAAAGAGTATATTTGGACTTTTTTCTTCCTAGAAAACTGGACTTTATTGGTAACTTAAATTTGTGGGCTGTATCTTGTTAAAATTACTTTATTGTTCCATTGTACATATATTTATTGAAATCTTACAATGTATTTATTTATTTAATCATCAAATAGGTATTAGGTGCCTAATAGGTGACAAGGAATGTGCAAAACAACTCAATAAAATTGACAGATTTATTTTACTGGACTTAAAAATTTTCATTATAATAAAAATTATATAAAATAACAGAAACTTTTTACCCTTTGACCAGCATCTCCCTATTTCCCCCTCCCCTGAGTCCCTCAAAACCAGCATTTTATTCTTTGCTCCTATGAGTTTGACTATTTTAGATTACATGTTGCTATGGACTGAATGTTTCCATCCTCCTAAAATTCATATATTGAAACTCTACCCCACAATGTGATGGTGTTAGGAAGAGGGACTCTTGGGTTGTAGTTAGGATTAGATGAGGTCATGGGGCAGCACCCTCATGAATGGGATTATTGCTCTTCTAAGAGTTCAAAAAAAGCCTGCTTCTCTCTGCTCCCTGACATTTGAAGATGCAATGAGAAGTAGGCCACGTACAACTGGAAGAGTTTCCTCACCAGAACCCAACCATGCTGGTTCTCCAATCTTGGACTTTCAGCCTCCAAAACTGTGAGAAACAAATTTCTGTTGTTTATGAGCCACTCAGTCTGTGTTATTTATTATGGCAGCCTGAAGGGACTAAGACACACATTTAAGTGAGATTATGCAGCAAAGTTTCAGTTATGTGAGATAAGTTCTGGAGGTCTAATTAATGTATAGCAATGTGACTATGGTTAACAATACTGTATTGTATACACGAAATTTGCTAAGAGGATACGATCTTAAGTGTTCCTACCACAAAAAAAGAAAAAGAAAGGAAGAGAAGAAGGGAGCGAAGAGAAGAGAAGAAAAAAGAAAATGGTGGCTATGTGTGGTGACAGATATGTTTGGCTGTGGTGATTATTTCACAATGTACATGTATATCAAAACATCAAGTTGTACACCTTAAATATAAATAAAGTTACATGTCAATTAAACCACAACAAAGCTGAAAAATTATATAAAATAAAATAATTAACATTTTAGAATTTAAAATCATTGTATTCCACATTTTGTTCATAGGTATTAATCCTGAAAGTGAATAATGGAGCATTGCATGCCATTCTAAGACTGTGTCTCTGGGTATCCGCTAGGCATCTCTTCATGTCCCCATGCTAAATTTTTACTGTGACTGGACAATTTACAACAACTACAGCCTGAAAAGGGAATAGTAATCAGGAGCTAGATAGCTCAGGAAGGCAAATCTGGGTCACATCAGAAGGCAAGCCCCCTAAGTCTGAAGAGAATGAGAGGAATCTTGGATGGGTAGTGAAGGAGATAATAGATATCAGTTATAGCCTTGGAACTAATCAGAGGAGAGGAATGACTAGAGCTCATCCCATTAACCCTCCAGCCACCATATTGAAATCTTGGCTGGATGCAGTGGACTTCATGCAGTACATCTGAGCCACAGAGGCGTGCCCCTCAGGGACACTTAGGGCTCCTCCCAGATCTCCTTGAGTTCCTTTCTGTTTCTGTTAGCCCACCCCAACTTTGGTGCCTCTTTTCTCCCAGTGGCCAGCATTTGACACTGTTCTTTGAAGAACTGCCTTCAGGGGTTCCAGGTTTGCCTGTAGGCTTCCCAAGTACTGGGAAGCTTTCATCCCTTAGGTGCAGCATTAGCCAAAGACTGCCAGGCAAGAGACTAAGAAAGCCCAGCTCCCTGGCCTCCAGCAGAGACAAACTGAGGCTAAGCCACACACCAGACTTCCCCTGCAGAATCAAGGGAATCCTCTGCTCTCCTCCACGATCTACTAGTTTCATCTCTACCTCTGTCTTTCTTCTCCTGCCTTCTTACAGATTTCTCCTAGGAACACTTCCTTAATAAATCATTTACCACTAATACTTGTCTCAAAGTTCACTTTGGGGGAACTCAAACTAAGTCACCATTCTTGGTCTCACTTTCAAGCATACCCCAATAGACCGCCTTTTCTTATTCTATAGTAACATAGGCAACCCCTTAGTGACACTTAGCAAATGACAATATCGCTTTCCAGAATATAACCCCCAGAGCTTCCTCTCTTCCAAAATACTTTTATACTGAGGAAATATACACATGTGTTTGTGCAGGTTTTAAATTGCAGGAGGGAAATGAGATAAAACATTTTAATGCTCTGGAATATTAATTGCTTTTACTGAGATGTGATCTCATTTTCATATTTCCTTCTCCATACTTGCATGACTCTGCAGCCTCAGGGCAGCTTTATTTGTCTCACTCTTTTGTTCTCTGAATGAGCTCATAATGCCATATCACTCTTACTGTGGTGTTTAGTTTCAGCAGCTCAGTTGGAGCCTGCACTTGCAAAAAAAAAAAAATGTACTTTGCCTCTTGGTTCAAAGATGGGATGACAGCAATGCTGTCTTCATGGCAGGGCTCAGATTCCACCTGGTTCACTCCAATATGCGTGTCTGCTCAGAGGATGGAGGTGAGCCCTGCAGGTGGCCTGTCTAAGCTCGTCAATACAGCAAGTTTCATTCACTCATCTGGTCCAGGCAGGCCGACTGCCACAGGGAGCAGTGCCCTTAGAAGTAAAGGATTCTGTGGCTGGAAGTTCATGTAAGCCATCCAGTCCAAGCCTTCACTTTCCGATGAGGAAACTGAGGCTGCTCAAGGTCACATGAGGTGTTGGTGCTGGCTCTTAGTTTAGAACCAGTGTGTCCATACTCCTTGGCCACCCCACTGCTGGAAAGGACTAAGTTTTTGTCTTTTTCCCTTGAAAAAGGCCCCTTCAAGTTTCTGCCTGTGACAGTAGTAATTTTTACCACTCCCTCTATGAGAAAGACAGATGGAGCTCTTCCAGATGAATCACAGCTTTGGCTTTTCATTCAACAAATGTCTACAATGAGTGAAGTTAGACACGTCTATTTTATACCATGCTGACCAGCGAGTGACCTGGTGTACGATAATGCTCAGCAAGGAGGAGGAGATTGGTAGGCATTGCTACCCAAAGTTATAAAATGGAAAGTCTTGGACTGAGCCTTGGAACTAATCAGAGGAGAAGAATGACTAGAGTTCATCCCGTTAACCCTCCAGCCCCCACACTGAAGTCGTGGCTTCATTACAGTTACATGGCCAATTATACTCCTGTGCCCTGTACTAATGGCAATGTTATATTTTTTCTTTTACTATTGAAAGTGTCATTAAAAAAACTTTCATTAAAAAAACACATTTATAAACAGTAGACCACACTGATGATTTTCCTTATTCCAAGTTCTAGTGTTCTCTTGACTTTAAGTAGCCATTTTTATTAGTAATAAATAGTTATTATTAATATTTATAAAATAAATAATAAGTATTGATTATTCAAATGGATCAAGTTCAAAGCAAAATATGAGATTTCAATTTCAGCAGGATGTTAAACAGAAGTAGGGCTAAGAAAAGGGAATAAATTGCATTTCTGGTCATTATAATTAATAGAATTTATCATTTATAAAGCACTCTGATGACTAATTTTATGTGTCAACTTGACTGGGCCAGAGGGTGCTCAGATGTTTGGTCAGATACTATTCTAGGTGTTTCTCTGAGGGTGTTTCTGGATGAGATTAACAATTGAATTGGTAGACTAAGTAAATTTTCCTCTCCAATGTGATGGGTCTTACCCAATCATTTGAAAGCCTGAACAGAACAAAAAGGCTGACCTTTCCCCCAAAAAAGGGAACTCCTCCTGCCTGACTGCCTTGAGCTGAGACATCATTTTTTCCTGTCTTCAGACTCAGGCTGAAACTTTGGCACTTTCAGGGTCTTCAGCTTGCAGATGACAGATCTTGGGACTTGTCAACTTCCATAATCACATAAGCCAATTCCATATATATAATATATAAATATCTATGTATATAGGATTGTCTCATGTGACATACAGATATAGATAGATATAGATAAATATCCTATTGTTCTCTTTCTCTGGAGAGTCCTAATACAGGCACCTACTATGTGCCAGGAATTATTGTTAATTTCACAAGAAAACAATAAGGTACATATTATTCTCCCTGTTTTGCACATGGGAAAACAGAAGCTATATAACTTTTAATGACTTATCTCAAGACTTCAAAGTAAAGAATATTTCCAGGTTTCAAACCCAGGTCTGTCTGCTGTCAAAGCCTGGACTCTATATACCAGTCCACCTCCCCAAAGCCTCACATGGTTTCCTTTCCAGTTCTGCACAGATCTTCCTGAAATGTCTTTGTCCTCTTTCCTGCTTTTGTGGTACAGTGGAGTGATCAGAGTTGAAGGTTTCTTTGATGTGTTGGGACCACGACATGCCTCAGGACTGCTGTTCCTGAGCATGAATTTGTCTTGTACAGGTCTGTGCATGTAACTGCTTAAAGAGGAGAGGACTGTCCTAAATCTGTCCATACTGACCATAGGATATGTCCTTGAATACATCCTTCCCCTTGATTTTTAGGCATAGATCATGCAGGATTGATCCACATGTTAATGCACTTATGTTAATGAAACACCCATAATTTTAAACATACAGACCTTGGTCTGCTCTTACTCATAGTCTCATCATCTCCACAGAGTGAAGGCAGGATTTCCATTTGGGAACCATGAGCTTTGCAAAGGAACTTTATTGTCATGTGGTAAAGTGCTGGATGTTTTGTCAGACACAAGACTTCACTGAGCTCAGTTGTACAGACATTAATGCTGAGTTTCAAAAACAATGGAAGTGGAAGATGGACAGATTGTTTCACTGTGTAGTGGTTTCATGGGAAGGGAGACTCTCTTTGAAGTCAAGGAGATGGATGCCTGCAACAGATATAGAGTGCAAAGTGCAGTCAAGAATGGTGCTCACGTGTCACTCTTACATACTTTCAACTTGGCTATTTTTAAGTCAAGTGTCTTCAAATATGTCAAAGACACTTGTTCTAATTAAGAATAAAGGCCATGGTGAGATGGGATTTTTTTTTTTTTAACTAAGCTAATTTTTAAACACAGTTGAGTGCATCTGGAAGCTTTTTTTCAATTATAAAAACCACATTTTTCCCTCCTCATGAATGGCTAATCTAAATTTCCCCATGTTTAAATGTCTTAATGCATATATACATATATAAATATGTAATCTGTATATGTGTATATATGTAACAGTGTGAGTAAATGTATACACAATGTGTATGTTTATGTATGTATATATGCATATCAAAAACAAGTATGGGAAATGTTAATCCCAAGGTCAGTTTTACATGAAAAGTTCCAAATACTTCATTAGTAAGTACCATAACTAGAATATTTCTATTTCAATGCCAAAATAGAAAAGCAATAAAATTATGATAATTATGTTCTATTAAAGGTATTTACAATACTTTGGACAAAGAAAATTGTCATCTTGACTTATCAGTGACTTGTCAAGTGTGATGAATTCTCTTTGGCCAACTTGTTAAAGCAAAATCTCCATGAAAACACACACATATGTACACTCACGTAACTTGTTTCAAGATTTAAAAAAAAAAAAAGAAATTGCTTATCACCTTAGAAAGCAGTGTTGGATGTGCCAACTGGAATATCCAAAAATGTACAAATCTAGAAGGTAAACTTGGAGTTGTAAGAGATACACAAGAGATAGTATTTCAAAGTGGTTAGCCATTCAAATCCAAAACATGAGGAATTCATTCTGACCAGGGCTTTTAACTGGGTAAAACTGTGTGTGGATCAAGGACAAAGGTGGTGATGTCTGAAAAGGAGACATAGAGATCAAGGAAAGTATGATATATTCATGGAACCGTGAGAAAACCTTCTTGACTAGAAGCAAGTGTCCTGAGAAACATATGTCAATGAGTAGGAACCGGCCAGATTATGGAGGCTTTTAAACATATTCAGACTGGACTAGGGATCAAGGTTTAGTCAGTTTTTTCGTGTGAATGATATGGTGTAAATGGTGTTTGAGGAAAACTGATGTCATCATTGCAGACCAGAAAGAGATCAGCTAGAAGATTTTCTGACAGTCGAGACTGGGTTCACCAGTGTATGCAAACATAGGACTCTGCTCCTCTTCATTATATTTACCAGGCTTCAACCCACTTCTCTGTCTACATTTACCATTAGACTGTAAACTTCATGGAGGCAGGAACTATTTCTCTCTTATCACTGTAACCACTGAACCACCTGCCATATTACCTGGCAGAATAGTTGGGCAATACATAGCTCTGAATAAGAGAATAAATACATGAACAGAGCTGTTACTGAATACAGGCCCATGCGATAATGAAGATTTGAATGGTAACAATAGTTCAAGCAGAAGATTTGATAGAGAAAGATACTGAAACATTGAAAGTTAGACTAGCATGATTTTATACAGAAAATGCAAACTGGGGATGAGACAAAAATATTAATAGTCTGCATTTGGACAGAATTTAAGAATTCACATAAGTGCTTTCACAAACAAATATTTTGAGCTACTCTGCCCCATATTTCCAATCCCAAATAGCCAAAATATGTCGATATCATTGACAAAACCTAAAACTTGAGTTGCACCATGGGTTTCAAAGATTTGATAAATCAGTTGTGGTCAAGTTGAGTTTGAAAAAAGGCAGAATACTGAAATGTAAATGTCTAGTATTCAATCAGACACATGGAACACTCAAGTGAAAGGGTGGGTCTAGAAGTATAAACGTACAGTCTTTAAGAATCATGAGAAGCTTTCAAGTGAAAACTAGGCCAGTTTAATAACATGTGTTCATTCTCTGATTATTAAAAATTCACTTTAAGGTAGGTATCAGTTGCATTTGTCAATTTGTATATCCAATAAACTAGAAACTATTAGTTTCAAGGCTAATACTATTTTTGACTAAAAGAAATGGAGTTAGTAATGTAGGCAATGTCCTCAAATCCATGTTGTAGTGCTCCGATGCTAGCTAAGCTTTCTTACTAGTATTTGCACTTCCATTGTAAAGCATCATTATAAAATTGCACTTTCTTCAGAAAGGAAGATATCCCTGACTTTCCTCCTGTGGACAAGTATTGACAATACAATGCAGTGTTTTCTTCACAGTGAAACATTTTCATGAAAAGCCAGCAAATTAATGCTTATTTTACACACACATTATGAGGCCCTTTTGACACAATGTGTATGGATGAAAGTAAAATTTGCAATCTCTCTCTCTCTCTCTCTCTCTCTCTCTCTCTCTATATATATATATATATATATATATATATATATATATCTTTCTCTCTCCAGGAATTGAATCCAAAATCATGATGCTATGTCCACAATTTTTTAAACAAGTCACATAACTGACTCAGAAAAGATGAATCATGAACAGTTTATAAAATCAAAACTACTTAAGATGTCAATTCTTATCTGTGAACTATGAACATATATATCCTTTAAACTATATTCAGATTCTCACAATCTTATTTTTTACAATTTCTATTATAGTGCTTTTACTTTTATTTCAACTATTAGTGAAGGAGCTTATTTTTGGTCAAGATTGTTGCTTATAATTCACTTTTCTGGTTTTCACACACAGGAAACATATTGAAACCTGCCCATCAAACATTTTGCAATTTAACAAAACCTTGAAATGAAAAGTTTTCCAGAAGTTTTTAGAGTGAAAAATATGATCATGGCTTAAGACAAAGCCATGATTTCAACTTGAGTTTTCACTATTTTCTTGGATTCTGAGGCTATTAAGAAAAACATGATAGGCAATTTGTTAAACTAAATGACATATTTTTTGGAAGAAAATGCCCTCAGATAAATTAGATTAGAGTAACATTTCACTGAAACATGAGACACTGGAATATGGAATTTAATAGGTGACATCTGACTTAAATCTCATCCAAGAAGTTGTTATCGGAAGTAGCATAAGTGTCTCCGCAGGGCACATGGCACAGCCTTACCTAGCGAGTTAGCTAATACAGAAGCCTCTAAAGACAGCATAAAAGTGATTCTCTTTTTCAGTTTTGAAAACACTTTTGGACAGTGAGTGATATTTTTCAATCTTGTAAGCATTGCTTTTTCAGTGAGGTATTTCCATCCTATACAGAATTCCATTTTAGAGCACAAAGTAACCAGCCTTTGCTAACTCCTTCCTAACCTTTGAGTGTTTCTCTGGAATACACAGTTTTGGAAGGCCTCTTTGTCCACAGGGACAGATCTTAAATGTGGAGTAGGTATGCCCTAGTATGGGGAGATGTAAGGGTGATAAAAGAGTCTTCTCCCTTTTCTCATTCAAAACTGGTTCTCCTATTGGCCACCTTAAATTCCCACCCAGAGTGATTGCATTCAGGTGACTTTTAGAAAAACCTGTAGGTCATGACCCAGAATGGAGCAGGAAGATGCTGGGAAGGAGGAAGGGCTAAAAAATATACTCTGCAGGATTTTACTAGAGTCATGGCTCCCTCTCCCCTCTTTTCCTCTCTCCCTCCTCTTCCTCCTTCATCTTTTCCTCTCCTCCTTCCTCTTCTTCCTCTTTATCTCCTTCCCTCTCCTCTTCTTCTCCCTCTCTCTTCCTCTCTCTCACTCCCTCTTCCTCTCTCTCCCTCAAACATTGAGATTAGAATGCAGTACAATTAAAAGGAAATGTGGAGTCATAGTGCTGGAGACCATGGGCACTCCAGCATCAGCACTAAAGAGTCAGCAGGCGAACAGGAGTGGACTGAGCTCTAAAACTCTGCTCATTACAGTAAATATTTACCTCAAAAATGATGTAGAACTCAAAACATCCTTCAGGATGGTATCTACCCAGTGTGGCAGGGAGTAAATTATTGTCTTACTTTCTCACTTATTTCACAAATATTAAATAAGAAACTACTATGTGCCAAGCACTTTTCAAAGCATTGGAGGTACAGTGATAACAAGATAGATAAACTCCTGCTCTCATAGAGGTTAGACTCCAGTCAGATGGCCACAGACAATTGGCTATTAAAAAAAATAAATAGACAAGAAAAATATGACATGGACATAAGAGCCAGGGAGAGAAGTACAGCAAGGAGATAACATGGAGAGTGACTTAGTGGCTAATTTTAGTTGAGTCCAGAATAGCCTGGCTGAGGAAGGTTACATTTATGTTCAGATCTGGAAAAAGAACCTGTCAGGCAGAGGCACAACTTGTGCAAAGGCCATGAGGTAGGGAGTAGTTTAGCACTGAGGCATTGAAGAAAGGCAAGCAGGGCTAAATTAGAGGAAGAAGGGAGAACAACACAAAATGAGGCTGGAGAAACAAACAGGAACCAAATAATGAAGGCCCTTGTATGCCATGCTAAGAATATGTAATTTATGTTGATTTTATACTCAAGATCCTTAAGGGTGTCAAATAATTAACAAATCTCTCACTGCCTCCATTTCACATTCTATAACTATTAACTGCTGGGCTCTCAATCAGCCAATCATTGACCTAAGTTCTAGGAAGTGCCACCTCTAGTTACAATATTTCTCTCTGCACTACAAAGCATTTGATCATTGCCATATGGAGGCAGACAAAAGCCATTCCTCGTGATCCAGAGAATCTGTTGATTCATGTCACCCTAGCTGCCTATCAATGCCTGGACAAAATAGTATTTCTAAAGGTCTTAAATTAAAATTGTAGGCTGTTCCTGGAAATGGCAAAATAGAAAAGCCTAAGCAATGTCTAATATTCTATTATTTGAAATTCTTGAGTATCTTAAATACAAAAAGAATAAGAGGAAGAATAAAACCAAGTGGCATCAAAATCAGTACAGGAATTTAAATTTTATAGTATCAGTGGTACAATAAGCATATTAAAATTAGTTTTGCTTGAAACGTCACTCAAGACTTTTAATCTCTCATAAGTCTTTCTCTTTGCCACCTCTCTTTTAAAAATAAAATGTTCAGGTTATCCTGACTTGCAACCCTATATCCACAAAAACAAAAATGTTTTTTGTTTGAACTTCTTACGAGAGGAATCTGCTGGCCTATTTTCTTATAGTGACTGTGCACTCGTCCCTTGGTTAATGGCTTATATGTTGATCCATAATTCATAGTTCGTTTTATACTTCTAAATCTTTCTCCACTATAAATAAAAGATTTGTGCCAAAATGCAAGCTGTAATCTTATTTTGAATTGACTATTAGAAAAGCTAGGTTCTCTAGTTAAACGCTGGTGACTCACAAGTGAACCTCCTCTAACTGTATGTTTTGAATTGATCTACTTTTTCCCTAAAATTACTGTGTAAACTGATATGGTTGGAAAGACTAGTTTTAAATCTGTCAGTGATCCTATAAACACTGTCCCATAACTCATCCTTGCACTTGCGTGAGAACACTCCCCTTCAAGTGAGTACTTTTACTTTTTAACCATATATTGGCACACATCTCACTCAAGACTAGTGACCATTTTTAACACATGAGTATAACAGGGGAAAATTAGACTTCAGTGCTTAAAATTTCTGGGCTTAAGTTTATATATAATAATCATAAACTATCTTTCTGGTGGGGTATTTCATGTATACTGGTTATTATAAGCTGTGTCTCCCCAAAAATATTTATGTAAAGTCCTAGCCCCCAGCACCTCAGAATGTGACTGTATTTAAACATAGTGACTTTACAGAGGGAATTACATTAAAATGAAACCATTATGGTGGGCCCTAATCTAGTATGACTGATATCTTGATAAGAAGAGGAAATTTGGACATAGATACATACAGAGGGAAGACCATGTGAAGACAGCCATCTATCAGCCAAGAAAGAGAGGCCTGGAACAGATCTTTTTCTCACAGCTCTCACAAGGAACCAACCTTGATTTCAGACTCCTAGCCTCCAGTCCTTTGAGAAAATGTATTTCTGTTATTTAAGCTACCCAGTCTGTTGTACCTTATTATGGCAGTCCTGGTAACCAATACACTGGTTTCAGATAAGTGTTTGTGAAGAAGACTAGAGATAGCTCATAGAATTTTATGTCTTATGAGAAGTCATTTTCTAGCTACATATATTTTAAAGCACATAAAGTAAATACCATAGGCAGCATAGAGAAATTGAGATAAATCAAAGCCAAAGTAAATCTACTACCATTCTGTAAATTGACTTCACTTTCACCAAATCACATGATACTGTAAGAGATGACTTTTGTGAAACATTCATCTTACTACCCATTAGCATTCCTCCCAGCGATACTAACATAAACTTATAAAGGAGCTCTTACTCTTTCCTACCCATTGGCTACCCTTAAAATCTTCATTTTATCCCTACTCTTTTTTATTATACTTTGTCTCGGGGTCCTTTAAAACACTGCGTGGACAGAGCATCTTATTACAAAAGGGCTGAAGAGACGAAGTATTGATTCAGTGCACTCCTTTCTTCTGCATCGCCAACAATAATTAATGTTCCTGAAGATGACAGAGGAGTAAGACGTGGAGATCACCTTCCTCCCCATAAATGCATCAGAAATACATCTACATGTGGAACAACTCCTACAGAACACCTACTGAACGCTGGCAGAAGACCTCAGACATCCCAAAAGGCAAGAAACTTCCCACGTACCTGGGTAGGGCAAAAGAAAAAAGACAAAACAGAGACAAAAGAATAGGGACGGGACCTGCACCTCTGGGAGGGAGCTGTGAAGGAGGAAAAGTTTCCACACACTAGGAAGACCCTTTACTGGCGGAGACCGGGGGTTGGGGGAGAAGCTTCGGAGCCACAGAGGAGAGCACAGCAACAGGGGTGCAGAGAGCAAAGAGGAGAGATTCCCACACAGAGAATTGGTACTGACCAGCACTCACCAGCCTGAGATGCTTGTCTGCTCACCCGCCATGGTGGGTGGGGGCTGGGAGCTGAGGCTCAGGCTTCGGAGGTCAGATCCCAGGGAGACAACTGGGGTTGGTTGCATGAACACAGCCTGAAGGGGTCTAGTGCACCACAGCTAGCCGGGAGGGAGTCCGGGAAAAAGTCTGGAACTGCCTAAGAGGGAAGAGACCATTGTTTCGGGGTGCGTGAGGAGAGGGGATTCAGAGCACCACCTAAACAAGCTCCAGAGATGGACGCGAGACACGGCTATCAGCTCCGACACCAGAGATGGACATGAAATGTTAAGGCTGCTGCTGCAGCCACCAAGAAGCCTGTGTGAAAGCACAGGGCATTATCCACACCTCCCCTCCCAGGAGCCTGTGCAGCCTGCCACTGCCAGGGTCCCGTGATCCAGGGACAACTTCCCTGGGAGAACACAGGGCACGCCTCAGGCTGTTGCAACATCACGCCGGCCTCTGCGGGGCCGCAGGCTCACATCGCATTCCGTACCCCTCCCTCCGCCAGGCCTGAGTGAGCCAGAGCCACTTAATCAGCTGCTTCTTTAACCCCATCCTGTCTGGGTGGGAACAGATGCCCTCAGGCGACCTACACGCAGAGGAGGTGCCAATCCAAAGCTGAACCCCAGGAGCTGTGCGAACAAAGAAGAGAAAGGGAAATCTCTCCCAGCAGCCTCAGGAGCATCAGGTTAAATCTCCACCATCAACTTGATGTACCCTGCATCTCTGGAATACCAGAATAGACAACAGATCTTCCCAAAATTGAGGCGGAGGACTTAGGGAGCAACTGTAGACTTGGGGTTTGATTTCTGCATCTAATTTGTTTCTGGTTTTATGTTTAACTTAGTTTAGTATTTAGAGTTTATTATCATTGGTAGATTTGTTTCTTGATTGGGTTGCTCTCTTCATTTTTTTTTTAATATGTAGATATATAGTTTTTTTCCTTTTTCTCTTTTTGTGAGTGTGTATGTGTATGCTTCTTCATGTGATTTTTGTCTGTAGAGCTTTGCTTTTACCATTTGTCCTAGGGTTCTGTCTGTCCGTTTTTTTGTTTTTTTTAGTATAGCTTTTAGCACTTGTTATCATTGGTGGATTTCTTTTTTGGTTTGTCTACTCTCTTCTACATTTCTTTATTTTTCTTTTTTTTTTCTCAATTATTTTATTTTTAATATTTTTTTATTTTTGTAACGTTATTTTATTTTATTTATTTTTCCTTTCTTTCTTTTTATTCTCCCTTTTTTTCTGAGCCGTGTGGCTGACAGGGTCTTGGTGCTTGGGCTGGGTGTCAGGCTTGTGCCTCTAAGGTGGGAGTGCCCACTTCAGGACATTGGTCCACCAGAGACTTCCAGGTTCCACTTAAAAACAAATGGCGAAAGTTATCCCAGAGAGCTTCTGATCAAGGCTAAGACCCAGCTCCACTCAAAGACCAGCAAGCTACAGTGCTAGAAACCCTATACCAAACAAGTAGCAAGACAGGAACACAACCCCACCCATTAGCAGAGACGCTGCCTAAAGTCATAATAAGGTCACAGACACCCCAAAACACACCACCAGATGTGGCCCTGCCCATGAGAAAGACAAGATCCAGCCTCATCCACCAGAACACAGGCACCAGTCCCCTCCACCAGGAAACCTACACAATGCACTGAAGCAATCTTAGCCACTGGGGACAGACACGAAAAACAATGGGAACTACAAACCTGCAGCCTGTGAAAAGGAGACTCCAAACACAGTAATTTAAGCAAAATGAGAAAACAGAGAAATACACACCAGATGAAGGAGCAAGGTAAAAACCAACCAGACCAAACAAATGAAGAGGAAATAGGCAGGCTACCTGAAAAACAATACAGAATAACAGTAAAGATATCCAAAATCCTGGAAATAGAATGCAGAAAATACAAAAAATATTTAACAAGGACCTAGAAGAACTAAAGGGCAAACAAACAATGATGAACAAGACAATAAATGAAATTAAAAATTCTCTATAAGGAATCAATAGCAGAATAACTGAGGCAGAAGAACGGATAAGTGACCTGGAAAATAAAATAGTGGAAATAACTACTGCAGAGCACAATAAAGAAGAAAAAATGAACAGAATTGAGGACACTCTCAGAGACCTCTGGGATGACATTAAACGCACAAACATTCGAATTATAGGGGTCTCAAAAAAGAAGAGAAAAAGAAAGGGACTGAGAAAATATTTGAAGAGATTATAGTTGAAAAATTCCCTAATGTGGGAAAGGAAATAGTCGATCAATTTGAGGAAGCACAGAAAGTCCCATACAAGGTAAATCCAAGGAGAAACACGCCAAGACACATATTAATCAAACTGTCAAAAATTAATTACAAAGAAAAAATATTAAAAGCATCAAAGGAAAAACAACAAATAATATACAAGGGAATCCCCATACCGTTGACAACTGATCTTTCAGCAGAAACCCTGCAAGCCAGAAGGGAGTGACAGGACATATTTAAAGTGATGAAAGGGAAAAACCTACAACCAAGATTATTCTCCCCAGCAAGGATCTGATTCAGACTCGACTGAGAAATTAAAATCTTTATAGACAAGCAAAAGCTAAGAGAATCCAGCACCACCAAACGAGCTTTACAACAAATGCTAAAGGAATTTCTCTAGACAGGAAGCACCAGAGAAGGAAAAGACCTACAAAAGCAAACCCAAAACAATTAAGAAAATGGTAATAGGAACATACATATTGATAATTACCTTAAATGTAAATAGATTAAATACTCCAACCAAAAGACATAGATTGGCTGAATGGATACAAAAACAAGACCCGTATATATGCTGTCTACAACAGACCCACTTCAGAACTAGGGACACATACACACTGAAAGTGAGGAAGTGGAAAAAGATATCCCATGCAAATGGAAATCAGAAGAAAGCTGGAGTAGCTATTCTCATATCAAAAAAAGTCGACTTTAAAATAAAGACTATTACAAGATACTAAGGACACTACATAATGATCAAGGGATCAATCCAAGAAGAAGATATAACAATTGTAAATATTTATGCACCCAACATAGGAGCACCTCCATACACAAGGTAAATGCTAACAGCCATAAAAGGGGAAATCGACAGTAATAAATCATAGTAGGGGACTTTAACACCCAACTTTCACCAATGGACAGATCATCCAAAATGAAAATAAATAAGGAAACACAAGCTTTAAATGATACATTAAACAAGATGGACTTAATTGATATTTATAGGACATTCCACCCAAAAACAACAGAATACACATTTTTCTCAAGTGCTCATGGAACATTCTCCAGGATAGATCATATCTTGGGTCACAAATCAAGCATTGGTAAATTTAAGAAAATTGAAATTGTATCAAGTATCTTTTCCGACCACAACGCTATGAGACTAGATATCAATTACAGGAAAAGATCTGTAAAAAATACAAACACATGGAGGCTACACAATACACTACTTAATAGCGAAGTGATCACGGAAGAAATCAAAGGGGAAATCAAAAAATACCTAGAAACAAATGACAATGGAGACACGACGACCCAAAACCTGTGGGATGCAGGAAAAGCAGTGCTAAGAGGGAAGTTTATAGCAATACAAGCCTACCTCAAGAAACAGGAAACATCTCGAATAAACAACCTAAACTTGCACCTAAAGCAATTAGAGAAAGAAGAGCAAAAAAACCCCAAAGCTAGCAGAAGGAAAGAAATCATAAAGATCAGATCAGAAATAAATGAAAAAGAAATGAAGGAAACAATAGCAAAAATCAATGAAACTAAAAGCTGGGTCTTCGGGAAGATAAACAAAATTGATAAACCATTAGCCAGACTCATCAAGAGAAAAAGGGAGAAGACTCAAATCAATAGAATTAGAAATGAAAAAGGAGAAGTAACCACTGACACTGCAGAAATACAAACGATCATGAGAGATTACTACAAGCAACTCTATGCCAATAAAATGGACAACCTGGAAGAAGTGGACAGATTCTTAGAAATGCACAACCTACCGAGACTGAACCAGGAAGAAATAGAAAATATGAACAGACCAATCACAAGCACTGAAATTGAAACTGTGATTAAAAATCTTCCAACAAACAAAAGCCCAGGACCAGATGGCTTCACAGGCGAATTCTATCAAACATTTAGAGAAGAGCTAACACCTATCCTTCTCAAACTCTTCCAAAATATTGCAGAGGGAGGAACACTCCCCAACTCATTCTAGGAGGCCACCATCACCCTGATACCAAAACCAGACAAAGATGTCACAAAGAAAGAAAACTACAGGCCAATATCACTGATGAACATAGATGCAAAAATCCTCAACAAAATACTAGCAAACAGAATCCAACAGCACATTAAAAGGATTATACACCATGATCAAGTGGGGTTTATTCCAGGAATGCAAGGATTCTTCAATATACGCAAATCAATCAACGTGATACATCATATTAACAAATTGAAGGAGAAAAACCATATGATCATCTCAATAGATGCAGAGAAAGCTTTCGACAAAATTCAACACCCATTTATGATAAAAGCCCTGCAGAAAGTAGGCATAGAGGGAGCTTTCCTCAACATAATAAAGGCCATATATGACAAACTCACAGCCAACATCATTCTCAATGGTGAAAAACTGAAAACATTTCCTCTAAGATCAGGAACAAGACAAGGTTGCCCACTCTCACCACTCTTATTCAACTTAGTTTTGGAAGTTTTACCCACAGCAATCAGAGAAGAAAAAGAAATAAAAGGAATCCAAATCAGAAAAGAAGAAGTAAAGCTGTCACTGTTTACAGATGACATGATACTATACATAGAGAATCCTAAAGATGCTACCAGAAAACTACTAGAGCTAATCAATGAATTTGGTAAAGTAACAGGATACAAAATTAATGCACAGAAATCTCTTGCATTCCTATACACTAATGATGCAAAATCTGAAAGAGAAATTAAGGAAACACTCCCATTTACCATTGCAACAAAAAGAATAATATACCTAGGAATAAACCTACCAAAGGAGACAAAAGACCTGTATGCAGAAAATTATAAGACACTGATGAAAGAAAATAAAGATGATACAAACAGATGGAGAGATATACCATGTTCCTGGATTGGAAGAATCAAAATTGTGAAAATGACTGTACTACCCAAAGCAATCTACAGATTCAATGCAACCCCTATCAAACGACCAATGGCATTTTTCACAGAACTAGAACAAAATATTTCACAATTTGCATGGAAACAGAAAAGACCCCAGATAGCCAAAACAATCTTGAGAAAGAAAAATGGAGCTGGAGGAATCAGGCTCCCAGACTTCAGACTCTACTCCAAATCTACAGTAATCAAGACCATATTGTACTGGCACAAAAACAGAAGTATAGATAAATGGAACAGAATAAAAAACCCAGAGATAAACCCACACACATGTGGTCACCTTATTTTTGATAAAGGAGGAGAGAATACACAATGGAGAAAAGGCAGCCTCTTCAATATGTGGTGCTGGGAAAACTGGACAGCTACAAGTAAAAGATTGAAATTAGAACACTCCCTAACACCATACACAATGATAAACTCAAAATGGATTAAAGATCTAAATGTAAGGCCAGACATTGTAAAACTCTTAGAGGAAAACATAGGCAGAACACTCTATGACATAAATCACAGCAAGATCCTTTTTGACCACCCCTTAGAGAAATGGAAATAAAAACAAAATAAACAAATGGGACCTAATGAAACTTAAAAGCTTTTGCACAGCAAAGGCAACCATAAACAAGACGAAAAGACAACCCTCAGGATGGGAGAAAATATTTGCAAATGAAGCAACTGACAAAGGATTAATCTCCAAAATTTACAAGCAGCTCATGCAGCTCAATATCAAGAAAACAAACCACCCGATCCAAAAATGGGCAGAAGACCTAAATAGACATTTCTCCATAGAGGATATACAGATTGCCAACAAACACATGAAAGGATGCTCAACATCACTAAATCATTAGAGAAATGGAAATCAAAAACTACAAAGAGGTATCACCTCACACCAGTCAGATTGGTCATCATCAAAAATGTACAAACAATAAATCCTGGAGAGGGTTTGGAGAAAAAGGAACCCTCTTGCACTGTTGGTGGGAATGTAAATTGATACAGCCACTATGGAGAACAGCATGGAGGTTCCTTAAAAAACTAAAAATAGGACTACCATACCACCCAGCAATCCCCCTACTGGGTATATACCCTGAGAAAACCATATTTCAAAAAGAGTCATGTACCACAATGTTCATTGCAGCTCTGTTTACAATAGCCAGGACATGGAAGCAACCTAAGTTTCCATCGACAGATGAATGGATAAAGAAGATGTGGCATCTATATACAATGGAATATTACTCAGCCATAAAAAGAAATGAAATTGAGTTATTTGTAGTGAGGTGGATGGACCTAGATTCTGTCATTCAGAGTGAAGTAAGTCAGAAAGAGAAAAACAAATACCATATGCTAACACATATATATGGAATCTAAAAAAAAAAAATGGTTCTGAAGAACCTAGGGGCAGGAGAGGAATAAAGATGCAGACGTAGAGAATGGACTTGAGGACACGGGGAGGGGGAAAGGTAAGCTGGGACAAAGTGAGAGAGTGGCATAGACTTATATATACTACCTACTGTAAAATAGATAGCTAGTGGGAAGCAGCCACATAGCACAGGGAGATCAGCTCGGTGCGTTGTGACCACCTAGAGGGGTGGGATAGGGAGGGTGGAGGGAGACACAAGAGGGAGGATATATGGGGATATATGTATATGTATAGCTGATTTACTTTGTTATACAGCAGAAACTAACACACCATTGTAAAGCAATAATACTCCAATACAGGTGTTTTAAAAAATATTCGAAAATAGAAAAATATAAAGAAGAAAATGTCTTTTCTTATTTGAAAAAAATAATAATAAAATAAATAATTAATTTTCCTATTAAAGTAATATGGTTTTAATTCTTGTTTGGGTTGCTAAGAACTAAGGATAACATAAAAATCAAAAGAACTTTAAGGAACTATGATTCCCACAGACCATAATCTGAAATAAACTCTTTATGTCCCAGGAAATCTAAGGAAATGTCCCTTAAAATTCTAATGCCAGCTTGCAGTGTCAAGAAAATTCCAGCAGTTTCAGACACATGAGAAGGGAAAAACTAGAATTCTGTAAAACTCAGAAAAAGTTATTGTCTTATCAGCAAACTATTTTAATTTGTGTTTGTTATCTGTATGAACTAAAATGTATGATCCTTCTTCCAAAAGGAAGCAAAAAATGACAACAGGTTGTTCAGTTTTAGTCTTTGTAAAAAGTACGTAGGAAAAGTTACAGGAGGATTTTATCCAGGATTTTAAAGAAAGTATGTTAAAGTAAACTACAGGAATTCTCAATGCCACAATGAAGTAGCCTCTCCTGTCCATTAAAATGTCCCATCCTCTTACCCACCAATTTTGGTATTTGACACAGTTCTAAATTATTTCTATGAGACGTAAGAAATCACATTCTTTCATTCCTATCTAATATAATGGATAATAAAGCACAGATACAAAACAAAGTTATGGGGTCTGTTTGTTGCTGACATCCAAGGGGACAAATCTAATTAAGGACGGGTGGTCACAGTGGTTTCTAGGCAGTGACCAAACTCACCATCATGTATCTGGTGACATCACCATTCCAAGACAATGATCTATTTTGTATCAAGCTCCTCACAAGTGACTATAATTATTTGGAATCTAGAGACTCCAAAGAAGAACTCTGGAAAGAGCTGGGGATACTATCAATTTCCCAACTCAATGGGCTAGAGTCTGGAACAGGGCCCTATAAGGACTAGGAACACTAACCAGGAACCCAAGGCAGAAAGTCAGGTATACCAACAGAAGCGACAAGAGGGTGTATGGGCTTTCTGCACCTGGGGCACTCACACTGGCTCATGATTCAGTGTGACTACACCAAGTACTGAAGTGACCAGCTATAGACCACACAGTGTGGAAAGTATGGGCTTCTCCTGTACTAAGCAGAATAAACCCGCAGATGCCAGGGGTCAGATGAACTGGAGAGGAAAGGCAGGATCTAGATTTTTTGTCTAATAGGTAAATTGATTTGTATTTATCATATTTTAGTTCATTATTAAAATGGGCCTTAGCCTTTTAGAAAGCCACTTGCTAAGCCATTCACCCAACTTACTAAAATCAAATGAAGAAGAGTGACATCACCACTGAGTTCTGGCCATACAACCATTAAAAAATAATAAGAAACATTAGACTGAAAAACAAAAAGGTAAGGTTTTTTTTTCGCAAAGCTGTCTTGTTTCCAGAATAAGGTTTATTTCAGGAAAAGGATTATTCCAGAATCTTCAATAAAGAAAAAATTTGGCTATTCCAAAAGAGAATGGTTCTTAACAGATACTTGTGGAACTCATATTAAAACAAGCCCAGCAATAAAAACTTACTTTTGAAAGTTTTTTTAAAATATTACAACATGTAGGAACCCTAAATATATTCCAGTTCAATTCATTCATTTTGCTTACGAGAAAACTGAAGTTCAAAGAGTGTCTTTCTATTATTTTGTCAAATAAATATAATTATACCATGATTATTAAATTTTTTGGAAGACTGAAAATATTACATAAACTTTAAAGCACTATACAAATATAAGGTATATTATTATTACTATCTATAATTAGAAATATAAATAGCTTGAGGGTCGTCAAATTGAAAAAGCACATGAAAAAGTACTTAAGAGATTTCCACTTCCAGCAAAGATAGAATTGTAGGGGCTAATTTATCCTCCGACCTGAAACAACAAAAAACAGAAAAATATGTGAAACAACAGTTTTTTAAGACCTGGCTATCAGGCAATGAGAGATGAGAAATGAAAGACAGCTGTCCCAGCTTACTGCCTTGAAAGATTGTTCTAGATCACATCACAGTGAGCTGGAACATAGCAGAAACCAGCAGACTTCCTGAGATGAGGACACAGAGATGAGAGTCTGAGAAGAGCAAAGCAGCTATTCCACACAACAAAGTATGGGATGCAATTAACAGCAAATTAGATATTACCAATGCAAAAATTAGTAAAGTTAAAGCCATACCGATAGAAATGACCAACATGAAACACAGAGAAAAGAATCCAGCAAAAATTTTAAATGAACAGAGCATCAGTGAGCTGAGGGAAAACTTTCAAGGGGCCTCATACTTGTGAAATTGGAGACCTAGAAGTAAAAGAGAGTGAGAGGAGGATAGAAAAAAATATTTAAAGAGTGAATGGCCAAGTTTTTTTCCAAATTTGATAAAATCTATAAGCCAGTAGATCCAAAAAAAAACTAAACAAACCTCAAGCACAAGAAAAATAAATAAATAACTACACCAAGACATATCATAATCACATTGCTCAAAACCAGTAATATTCAAAAAATTTTTGAGAAGCAACCAGAGAAAAAAAAATACTGCATACAGAGGAACCAAAATAAAATTAGTATCAGATTTCTCTTCAGGGGGGAGAAAAGTGAGGAGAAACATCGTCACAGTACTGAACAAAAAAAATGTCAACCTACACTTGTGTACCTATCAAAAATATCTTTCAAAGATGATGACTAAATAAAGATGTGTTCAGAGATACAAAAGTGAAGTAATTCATCACTAGCAGACCCACACTAAAAGAAATGCTCTTGAGGTAGATCGAAAATGATACCAAATGGACATATGGATTTACACAGAGGAATGAAGAGCACAAGAAGTATAACTACAAGGATAAGTATATCCATTGAAAATATCTTCTAAAAGCAAGGATCGAAAAAGGCATTTTAAGATAAAAAAAAGCTGAAAGAATTTGTTAACACTAAATCTGCACTAAAAGAAATGTCAGGGGGCTTCCCTGGTGGCGCAGTGGTTGAGAGTCTGCCTGCCAATGCAGGGGACACAGGTTCGAGCCCTGGTCTGGGAAGATCCCACATGCCGCGGAGCAACTGGGCCCGTGAGCCACAACTACTGAGCCTGCGCGTCTGGAGCCTGTGCTCCGCAGCAAGAGAGGCCGCGATGGTGAGAGGCCCGCGCACCGCGATGAAGAGTGGCCCCCGCTTGCCGCAACTAGGGAAAGCCCTAGCACAGAAACGAAGACCCAACACAGCCATAAATAAATAAATAAATAAATAAAAGAGCTTTTAAAAAAAAAAAAAAAGAAATGTCAAAGGCTGTTCTTCAATCTGCAGGGGGAAAATATGATACAAGACAGATATTTAAATCTGCAAGAATTGAAGGCCACTGGATATGGTAAAAAAAAAAAGTGAGTAAATATGAAAGACTTTTTCATTGTTGTTCTTGTAACTTCCTTAAAAGATCACTGGCTATTTAAAGCAAAAATACTAGCATTCAAAGGGGAACTTTTTACTTTAGAAGTAAAAGGTATCATAAAATAGCACAAAGGATAGCACAATTATACTACTGTAAGGTTATTGCAAGGAGAAGTGGTAAGTGTTAACTAGGAACTGTGACATGTGAAGTAGTACAACATTGATTCTAAATAGACTTAGATAAGTTTTAGGCCTAGAGCAACTACTAAAAATTAATAAAAACAAGTACTGCTAAGAAGCCAAGAAAGCACATAAAATAGATACTTAGGAATATTTGGTTAATTCACTATTAAGAAAATAGTAAGAGAAGCCATGGACTGGAAGCAAATGTTTCTAATACATATAATTTTTTTTTAAAAAGGGCATAAATATTAATATAAAGAACTCTTGCAACTTAGTGATAATCAGACAAACAATTCAAAAAAGAAATGGGTAAAATATTTGAACAGGCAAAAGAAGCAATACAAATGACCAACAAGCACATGAAAAGATGCTCAAGATCACTAGTTATCAGGAAAAAAAAAAAAAGCAGTGGTAACTATCTAAGATGATGGATAGGTTAAGTAGCTTGAATGTGGTGATTATTTTATAATATACATGTTTATCAAATTGTACACTTTAAACATACATGTCTTAATCGTCAACTATATCTCAATTTTTTTAAATCACAATGATATACCACTTCAAACCATTCATATACCTAATATGTGACCCCAAAATTCTGCTCCTAGGTACTTAAAAGAAAAGAAAATATATATCCACAGGAACACTTGCATGTGAATGATGATAGCTTTATTCATAATAACTGAAAACTACAAATAACCCACATATACATTAATGAGGGAATGGATAAGCCAATTGTGGTATATTCATTTAATAAAATACTGTTCAGCAATAAAAAAAAAAAATGAAATGTGCAGCAACAAGAATCAATCTCAGCAACATTATGCTGAATAAAAGAAGAAGCACAAAAGAGCACATATTTTGTGACATCATTTATGTGAGATTCTAAAACAGGCAAAATTAATCTACAATGATAGACATTTGAGCAGCAGTTGTTTGGAGCTGAGGGTGCTGGTGACTGACTGCAAATAAGCACAAAGGAAATTACTGGGGTTGTGGAAATATTACACAGCTTGATAAAGATGGCGGTTACACAAATGGTTATATTTGTCAAACCTCATTGAACTGTACACTTAAAACATGTGCATTTTATAACATGTAAATTATACTTTGTAAAGTTGATTTTAAAGTAAAAATGTGCCCTGAACCAGATATTTATAGTAACAATTCTTATCCATGCTCCAACAATAACTGCATCATTTTAGCCTCCTCAGGTTTCACTGTCCTGATGTATAAAATGAAGCATCAATGATTTGTCCCTTCCATTTGAACAGTTTTGAACAGTTTCAAATGCTAAAATCAACTTAAGTATAGTCCATAAACTTCCTGTACCTAGAAGTTATCTGTGTACCTAGACATACATACACACACACGCACGCACATACACACAGAGTATAAGAAGCTGCCTTTTTATCTGACATGCTAACTTAATGGTATTTACATTTTAAAATACAAAAAAAAAGTTATTTCATAGTTTCGAGGCTGCCATAAGGTTAAGTGATCTTCACAACTACTGTGAGTTAAGAATTGCTTATTGTTACTGCGTTATTGTTAATAAGACCAATTTGGGGTCCTCTAGTATCCTTATGAGTCCAAATGAGATCATACTTTCTGCAGAACAGTCTTCTTCTTTTAATTTATTTTATTGAAGTATAGTTGATTTACAATGTTGTGTTAATCTCTGCTGTACAGCAAGGTGATTCAGTTATACACATACATTCTTTTTCATATTCTTTTCCATTATGGTTTATCACAGGATATTGAATATAGTTCCTTGTGCTTTACAGTACGACCTTGTTGTTTATCCATTCTCTATATAACAGTTTGCATCTGCCAATCCCAAACTCCCAATCCATCCCTCTCCCACTCCCTTCCCCCTTGGCAACCACAAGTCTGTTCTTTATGTCTGTGAGTCTGTTTCTGTTTTGCAAATAGGTTCATTTGTGTCATATTTTAGATTCCACAAATAAGTGATATCTTGTGGCATTCGTCTTTCTTTTTCTGACTTACTTCACTTAGTATGATAATCTCTAGGTGCATCCATGTTGCTGCAAGTGGCATTATCTCATTATTTTTTATGGCTGAGTAATATTCCATTGTATATACGTACCACATCTTCTTTATCCATTCATCTGTCAATGGACATTTAGGTTGTTTCCATGTCTTGGCTAGAACAATCTTCTTGAATAGTCCTGCTGCTTAGAATAAGCAAGCACCACATACTGCCATTGACTTTTCAGAATCACAAGAAACATTTAGCACACTTCACCCTGGTACTTTGATGTTACATGTGTTCGCCACCATCACTTGTCTACCGAGGGCACATAATTCATAAGACACCAGAATGAAATGAATCCTAGAACATTAAAGCGGTGATGCCCGAACTTGTTTGTTTATAAGAATCACTTGCCCCTTCCCACAACAGACCTAGTGAATGGAAATCTCTGGAAATAAGGACTGGGACCTATATATTTAAGCAAAACCCTCCCTCACCCAACCTCCCACACAGAAACTGTAAAGATCAGGCAAATGCAGGAAACAGTGGCTTATCGTGAGAAACCACAGAATTTACTTGAGTCTCGGCGGTTCACTTCTCAGAACATTTGACACATTTAGTGGGCTCAGATTTGGATTGTCTGTTTCTCTCTAGCCTCACTGGTAATTAGAGAGGAGGAGATGGGTTGTGAATTATAACTAGATAGCCAGATTCTGGGGCCAAGGGTGAAGTTACCATGGTGTTGTCTTGTGTTACACATAAGTGTACCTGGGTCCATTTTTATCAAGCTATCACCTCCACATTGAGCAGATATTCCAACCAGGACCCTGAAAATCAAAATCAATCTTGGTGAGACAGGCCTGGGACCTGGAACCCTTTGCTGCAGTGCTGCAACTCTTGTACCTGGACTCACCTCTCCTCAAGCAACAAAATACAAAGAAACTATATGGGGCTAAAAATAACTGTGTGCATGTGTAGTTGGGGCAAATTCTGGACCAAAAGATACAAAAAACTAAAAAAAAACAACAACAACAAAAAAAACAAAGACCTGTCACTTCTGAAGAGCCAGGAGAAAAAAAAAAAAAAAGGTGTTGGGAGCAAAAGCAGTGTACTGAGCATGGCCCCGGCACTCAACACCACCCAAGGGGTGGGCAAAACATGTAAGCCCCCACTCTGGCCTGACCCCTGGACACACCCCTACCCTCACCCCGTATGAGGAACAAGCTTGCCCCTCCTCAGCCAGCCAGCGAGCAAGGGAACATGTTACTTGTTCTCACTCCCTCCTGCAGCCAGTGCAGGAGCCCCAGTAAAGCCTTGTCTGAATTTCTCGTCTGGCCTCTAGTCAATTTCTATTGATTGGGGAAGGCCAAGAACCCTGGTTGGTATCAATGGCATTCTCACTCAAAGTATCCAGAATGTGAGTTTCCAAAGCAAGGGTCCTAATGTGCTGGCGGACATTGGGTGTGTATCCGATAGCCAAATACTAGAGCTCTGCAAAGTAGCTACTGCAGGCTGAGTGACAGGTCCAGAAGATGGCTCATTTAAAACATGCTTAAAGGCTTAAAGACAAGACTCAAATCTAATAATGGTAGCTGTCATCTCTAATTTAAGAGGCAGGCAGTAATCTCATTTTCCAGCCCTCCTGTCATTTGAAGGTTGCTTATCTTTTCATAAATCAATGACCTAGCAGCATCCAGGTTTCCTCAGAGGTCTGGAAGGCATATTAGTGAGCAGATAAACCAAATCAGGGAGGGTCAAACTTAGTCCACTAGTCCAGTGAGAATCAATACAGCTTAGTCTCCCCAAAATCACCTGTAATCAGTTTCCTATGTCAGTTTACCAGTGAATAAGGAAACAGGAAGTCACTAGAAATTATTAAGTCTCTCCAAAGAAAATATATGTGCCATTCTGATCAGTGTCAGTGGGGTTGGAGTGCAGAAGGAAATTTAAATACTCTGAAACTGACATAGGAAAAATTTGACCACAATCCAAGCTCTCCCTCTTCCTGGTTTACAGATGGACTGTTTCAGAGGGTCCAGCTGGTCCAGTCCTGGGAAAACTTCAAAAACATCATACCAGGAAATGTAGACAATATCCAAAATATTATCTGTGGAATCAGCTGAGGCATTTTTATTATAAAAGTTCTGGAAATTCTTCAGTAAATGTGTTAGTGACATTTTTAAAAATATCTAAACCTGTTGAATTTTTCCTACTTCTGTAATTGTTGGTTAGTCAGAATTCTCTAATTCAATAATTTCCAAGCCTAACTGATTGCCAGATCTTTTTAAAAATATATATTCCAAGTCTCACCCTAATTCCATGGTCTGGAATGAGATCCAGGAATATGTGTAATAAAAATCCTCTAACCTGACAAAATTTTAACTGGCATTTGATTTGTTCAACACAAAAGTTGCAGAAATCAAGGAATCAGAAAAGATATGGCAGGGGGACAGCTTTAAGGTACAACAGTTTAAAATGAAACTAAAATATATAAACATATCCATTTGCTACACCTGTGGTGTAAAGATATTTTTTCTCCTTTAGGTCTCCTGAATGAAGAGTAAAACCATCTTTCTTGCACATTTCACACCCACAAGACAGGGTGTACACTTTCTGGTTTTAGTTTCTTTAAAATAGAACAAGGACTTAAAGACATTTGGAAAGAAATCTGAACATAAGTCTTTAGATTGTTACAATATTTTCCATCACAATTTCCTTGTCCACATACAATAATAAACATTGTCACTCTCTCCTCAGTCACATTTTATCAGTTTACATTATTGGCACTGTATCATTAGTAGGATTAGGAACTAACAGCACAGCTCCGGAAAGCACATACATCAAATGGCATGTGCGGAAAAGCTTTGGAATATTCGAGAATGGGCTACAAGCTGAGAGCAGTCAGCTTGCTGTGGTCACTAGCCAGGATGTTTTACTGAAATAAATGAGAAAGTTTTTTAAACCAGAGAGTGAGGTGAGTAAAAACTCATTAACTGAATCTCTACAGTATTTCTTAAGAGCTCTACACACAGGTGATTAGGACAATTATCTGAGCTTGGGAAATCTCACCCTGAACCAGAGCTTCTCAAACTTGAATGTGCATCCAAATCCCCTGAGAGTCTTGCTAAAATGCAGATTCTGGTTCTGTATGTCTGGGCTGGAGCCCAAGAATCTGAATTTCTAACAAGCTCCTAGCTTGTTGGCAATCTGAGGAGAGATGCTTTAAATGAGATTTTTATTATGTCACATGAAGTTTTTGATGAATGGCAAAAAAAAAAGAGAGAGAGAGATTCAGTGTGGCAGCAAAATTGTAGTTGAAAGTGGATATTCTTACACTCTAATTTTTTAAATCTTGTTAAAAATATTAAATAACTTCTCTTAAACAGAAGAGCTTATGAACCAATCATTCTCAATATCATGATTTTTTTTCCCAACTATTGTGAGGACTAAAGTTTCTGTTTAACAGAAAGAACTTTTAGAGAGCAGTAGCAAAATGCGTTTTCATTTTCTGTTGATATCCACATTAACAATTCTCTTCTTCTGTCCCCACAGTGAAATAGAAATTCAACTCTTTGCTCTTGTAAGTTTTGGCTTACAGGCAAGGAAATTCTATTTATATAAAACTTCACCAGGATACCTTCTTCTAACTGCCTTCCAATACTTGCTGTACAGTTTGGGTTTAACCAGTGAGAGTAGCTAACACAAAGACAAAATCAGTGATTTCGTGGCAGTAAATATCTCCTTGATGAATCACCTTAGGAAAGAAAGCAGTGGAATTTAACAGTAGGATGAGGAAAGAAAGTAGAAGCAGGTTTGCTCTTACTGCAGGTGGTTTATTTCAACTGTCAATACCTCGCAAAAGAAATTTTTAATCAGAGTCCCATTTCCTCCCTCTGTATGGCTCCTACCATGATTGACACTTGATTGGACATATTTTTGGCAATCCATGGCGTGACTCTAACACCAGCAAGCATGCTCTAATCACGATATGTTCACACATTGGACAGGATTATGGGGACTGGTATCTCTACAGAAGGAGCATTTGCTCCACGTGACCTGAAGGGAAGCAAGTCTGAACCCACAGGCAGGGAGGGAGAGGCTGGTCTCTATAAAGCTTAGGAACGCAGCTCTTCATTATCAATCAGCCTTCTGGCAGCCCGCGTGGTAACCGTGCAGAGCAGGTGAGCATAGCTGGGCTCTCATTATGAGCCAGAACGCTCAATGCCTCATCTGTAGAGGACATCATTTACTACTGAAAATCCACATCCAAGACTTTAAACTCCTACTTAGATGGAAAGTGTTACTCTAATAGTACACAGAGCAATTCCCTTCAAAATCATGGCAAGCATTTTAGGGAATAAAAGAGACGGAATAAGAAGTCTACAAGGGCTGTTATTGGTTAAGTGCAGCGTGACAGTCATGTCCACATTCTCACACATTCTAAAAATATCCATACATGAGAACTTTGAGGTTTTTTATGTTGAGAGATGAAGACGCTGCTTGCAATGGACCCTGCTACTTCAGCAGCGGTCCAGCTTTTAAAATTCTACTTCACTATAATTTGTAATAAAGGTTTCTCTGTGATCTCTTAACTGTGCAATTATCAAAACACGGTTCTAATCTTTTAGAGGCCAGAGATCCCCTTGAAAATATAATGGCATCTGTGGGCCGTTTTTCCCAGGACACAAAAATAACCTTCTGCATACAACTTTCAGGTGTTCATAAGATGCCCTCAAGATTTTTTTCCTGTACGTGGCTACCAGGTTACTAATTCCCATTCTAATATAATATAGATATTCCCTGGGCCTTTCCAAAGAAAGCGATGCATATACTAAACCCTGTAAGCTCTGGGTAAGAAGTCCAGCAACTTCTATCTCACTCAAAAAACTGTCGGCTGTCAGCCCCCCACTCCAGGAAAACATTGGGGAGGTAACAGGAATCACCTACTGTGAAGTTCTGATAGCCACCGGCTTCCTGTGCTGGGGCCAATGGCCCGGGTTTCAGTTACCCAAGACAGTTCGTTTGGTGCCAAAAACAGTACCCGTTTAATTGTTCAATGTCTCCACGTTCGGGAACTCCTTCTCAATCACTACCTGTGGCGTCACTGCCATTCTGAATCATGCAAATGAGGATGTCATATCCTCTGACTCAGAAGGCTTTATCTCATCGAAAATTATTTTAAGAACTGCAAGCAGAGAATTGGTCTTTGCTTAGATGTGATTTCCAAAAGACATCACTTTGCCTTTTGTCACAGGGATCCACCTGATGTGGAGAGAGACTGGGAAGTGTGCAGGGGGAGATCCTGTGGATCAGAGCTTGGAACCACAAACATGTGCCAGCAGGAGAATGCACCTCTGCTGAAAGGCTGTGATCCACAGTCCTTGCCAAATTTGGTGCAGCAGCTAATAGTACATTTCCATGTATGTACTTTTCTCCCTATTTTCCCCAAGGAAAGGGCGAGTCAGGATATGCACACATAGCACACAGGACTGAAATAGCCTTGATTAAAGTAGTTCAGTAGCTATTCAGTGAAGTTACTTGGCTTTGTCCATTTCGAGCACCAAAATCTATTCTGCACTGGACAGGCAGTGTCTCCTTAGGCCAACAATCTTTGGACTCTTGTACTGTGTACTGAAACCCTAGGCAGTAAACATAGTGATTATGAAAAAAAAACATTAAAAATAAGATTTGAGTCCCAATGGGCTAGCTGTGTGAATTTAGGCAATATACTGAGACTCTCTGAACCTCAATTTGCCCAGTGACAAAATGGGGTGGTAACAGTACTTATCACAAAATTATTGTGAGGATTAAATGAATTAATATAGTACAAGTAAAATTCCTAGATCAGTGTGTCACATGTATTAAGTATTATGTGATGCTTAGCTGTTATTATTACATAAGTTATCTGTGAATCATCTCTTTAACTCAGATTTAAGCCAGAAGAAACATGCGTTGGTTTTAGTCTACAGAACAAAAGACAATACAGCATAGACTTTGGAGTCTGGTAGCTCATCATACTGGAAAATACTGTAGCAGTTCCAAGTCAGTCAAGTTCAAAAATTGTCTCTTAGCTGAGTGACCTTGAGTTCAGTGTCCTCAACTATTAAGTAATACTAACAGATTCTTCCTACTGGGATCTTATTGGCACTTAAGTCAAGCAAAGCAGATAAAGCACTTAGCCCACAAGGAGTAAGTGTGCACTTAATGTTGACCATCATTATTACTAAAAAGTAACATAAGCATAAATGTATACAAACAAATGAATGTTTGTATACAAATGAATATAGGCAGTAGACACCCATGCATTTTAAAACTATTGATATTGCACTTACTCTGTGCCAGGTATGGTTCTTCACACTTTATTTTAAAAGAACTCTCTTGTTTAGTCCTCCAAACAACTCCAGGAAGCAAGTACTATTATTTCACCTTATTTTAAATATGAAGAAACAGAAGTCATGCCACTGCCAAGTTGAAGACTCAAAATTCAATACTAGGTTCCCAAGACAATGCTCTTCCAGAGCCATCCAGTAGAACTCTCCACAATAATGGAGCTGGTCTGTCTGTGCTGTCCAGTACTGGTACCACTGAACCCATGTGGCGGTTGAGGCCTTGATGTGGTGAGTGTGCCTGAGGAAAACAGGTTTTACTTTATGTAATTTAAATTAATTTAAATTAATGTTAAATAGCCACCTGTGACTAGTGGCTACCATATTGGAGAGCACAGCCTAGACCACCATGTTGCATTACTTTACTAAAAGGTTAATTCCACTAAAGAAGCTAGTGGAGACCCTTATCCACACTGGTTTTTTTCTACACTTATGTACACTGGCTGCAGTTCCTTAACTCAGAAGCTTTATTAAATATCTTCTTTTTTAAAATTTGAATTTTCTGATAACACTAATTATCCTCAGTAAATGGAGACACTGCCTCCAAAACACCCACTAATAATGGCTCATTGTTTACCTTCTTACCACTTACTCTGAGAAGGAGTTCTTGTTGTGCTTGCTCAATGCCAGCCACTAATCTTCAGCTACTCTGAGGACAGTTTTCTGCATGTGCCCATCCCCTGTTTCTCTAGGTAGGGTAGGAGTTCTATTTTGCTCTCTTTTGCAGAACTAGCAACTTCCTGATTGGTGTCTGAACTGAAAATGGAGAGCTAATGGACAGAAACAGACATCATGACTTTCTATGTAACATCATGAAATGTGGCTTTCCTTTGATCCTCCAAATTATGCTCTTGCTTTTGCTTCTATATCATAAAATCGGCTTCCCGAAACATGCCTGTCTGATTGCAAATGACCAGTCTTCACCTCCTCAACCTACACCTCTTTATCCCCACTGCTGTGATTTAGCCAAGTGTGGCCTGTCCAAGTTCAGAGAGACTCAGAAAAAAATCAAATAGAGGAGCACATCTTTCCCCTGAGTTAAATTTATATTGCAATGGAGAAAAAATTTCATTTCAATGATAATCTATGCATCTTGCTGCCCAGTCTTATTTTGGCTTCATTGTTTTATTCAATTATCCGTGCTCTATCCAAACAAGCACTGTCCCATTTATAAGTTGGACAAAGAGTATGAATCTGTCACTTTTACTGAAATCTCTAGTATAGCACCACTCATAATTAGCATTTTCAAAACTGCATTTCCAAAAATCACTACTGGGATCACACATGACACAAACTTGAAATCCTAAACAAACTTTTAAAATATGGTTTTAATGGTTATCCAGTGATTTCTCAAACAGAAGTCAGTGGCATCTCCAGGTAGCTCAGCCTGCGTTGCTGTGCTCAGAATTGACAGAGCAGTTCATGAGCAAATCTCCTGCTAAGTCATTTCCTCTCTTTGTTTTCAGATTGGATATCCAAGCAGAATATTCATATCTTGTTCTGTAACACACTGACTCAGCCTTGCCACAGTTCTGTGGGCAAAGTGGGTACGTGTATTGTGGATTTATCTTGCTTATTTTTTAATGATATCAGGGTGGTGATTTTGAGAGCTTTTCATTGCTCTTGTTTTCTCTGGATTCTCTCTTCTCTCCCACCTTCATTCCTATTGATGTTATCATTTGCATGATTTTTGAGACACAATGAATCAGAAGGATTAACAGATCATTGTAATACACAAATTGTTTTCATTGATATAATAGAGGGCACTTGGGCTAGCACTTATCTGAAAGAAAAATAAATAAAATTAAATGAAAGTTTTTAAAAAACAAAAAATGAAGCTCACTGCTGAGCTCTCAAGATACCCGAGAACCCCATCATCAGTGTAATACTTGTCATCTGGCTGCCACCAAGCTCCTCTCACACACACAAATGCCTCCCTCCTCTGCTTGAGGTTAGCAAAGACTTTCAGTCAAAACTTGCATTTGCGGGCTTCCCTGGTGGCACAGTGGTTGAGAGTCTGCCTGCCAATGCAGGGGACACGGGTTCGAGCCCTGGTCTGGGAAGATCCCACATGCCGCGGAGCAACTGGGCCCGTGAGCCACAACTACTGAGCCTGCGCGTCTGGAGCCTGTGCTCCGCAACAAAGAGAGGCCGCGATAATGAGAGGCCCGCGCACCGCAATGAAGAGTGGCCCCCACTTGCCGCAACTAGAGAAAGCCCTCGCACAGAAACGAAGACCCAACACAGCCATAAATAAATAAATAAATAAATAAATAAATAAACCCAAAAAAGTTAAAAAAAACTTGCATTTGCAACTCATAAATGTCAAAAGCTGATGAACCTTCCTGCTCAGTGGGTTTGTATGGGTAAGTAGAGGTGAACTTTAAAACACTGTATAATTTGTCTGGGAAGCTAAACTAGGTGAACTCATCTAATGTGAGTTCAAAATTATGAAAAAGAAAGATACCAGTGTTACCCTCAAGTGTTTTAGTTTGAAGCATTTTAATGTAAGCATTATTGTTTATAATTACTGTTAGTGGAAAAAATTCCTCTGTGCTCTTGATCTAATTTGGTTTGTATCAGTACCCTCCATATCAATCAGAAAGCAACTCCTTGGGTAGGAGAGAAATAGAATTCAGAGACAGAAATTAATTGATTAAAAAACATGGATTTTTGTTATTGATCTCTAAGAAAAAGTAAAAAGTAGCCACAAGGTTTGAGTGCTATTTTTTGCCATGTTTTATTTATTTTGATATTCCTGAAATCTAGAGCATGTGTTCATTCAACAGGCAGGCAACCTGATAGGTAGCAGGAATACAAGAAAAAAAAATAGCTACAAACCTTGCCCTCAAGAAGCTCACAGTCTACTTATGAGGTGTAAACATACTTTTTTAAAGTCTTAAGTGCAATGATAGGGATAGGAATCAGAGAACACAGAGAGACATCTGACCCATCAGGCTTCTTGGAGGAAGTGGAAGCTGATCTGTGATTGGAAGGCTACATAGAAAGTAACGATGTGGAAAAGAGGTGGAGGGAGAGCACAGGCAAGTGAAGGAGGAGCATGGTGCACAAGGAGACTGAAAGCATTTCCACGTTGCTGTAGGGGAAACTATAAAGTGGAGGTACGCCTGAGAGGTCAGAAGAGGGGGCTAGATCTTGAGGGCCCTGTTTACAGTAGGTGATGGAAAACATTTTAGGATTCTAAGGAAAGGAAAAGAAATGTCAAATTTGTTTAATTTTATTTTTTGTCAAATTCTTTTTCTGCATCTATTAAGGTGATCATGTGGCTATTAGCCTTTATTCTGTTAATGTGGTGCATTGCATTTATTGATTTGCATATGTTGAGCCATCCTTGCATCCCAGGGATAAATCCCACTTGGTCATGGTGTATGATCTTCTACAGGCAATTCTGGCTTCATAAAATGAGTGTGGGAAGTGTTCCCTTCTCTTCAATTTTTTGGAAGCATCTGATAAGAATTGGTGTTAAGTCTTTTTAAATATTTGTTATAATTTACCAGTGAAGCCACACAGTCCTGAGCTTTTCTTTGTTGGGACGTAGTTGATTACTGATTCAACCTCCTTACTATTTATAGATCCGTACAGAGTTTCAATTTCTTCATGATTTTAATAATGTATCAGTTAGCTTGTGATGCACAACAAACAACCCCAAAACCTAGTTATTTAAAAGAATGACTATTTGGTTCATGATCCTGAGGGCAGTTCTTCTGGCCAAGCCAGCTCATCTGATTCTACTTGGCTCTCCCATGTCTGTGAGTTAGCTAGCAAGTTGACTGGCAGCTAGATGATCTAGGATGGCATCACTCACATGATGGATGGAGGCTATCTGCACATTCCTTGGTTTTCCTCCATGTGGATTCACATCCACCAGCCGACTAGCTTGGGCTCATTCACAAAGTGGTCTTAGGGTTCCCAGGGCAGCAAGAACAAAAGCTACCAGGCCATTTGAGTCTGAAGCACACAGTGTGGAAAATGACATGACTATTTCTAAGTTTTTCAAGTATCAAGAAAGGGAATTGTTTATGAAATGATTCATAGATTTGAGAAAGGGTTGAATCAGCATGTAATTCCTGGAAACCATTGGAATTGAGCTAAAGTGGAATCAAGGGCTGTCACCATCCAATGGAAACATATTCACTCTCAATTTAGTTCATGTATCTCAGGATCCATGATTTTGCAGAAATCTAGCTGCCTGGAATGTCTTCTCCCATCACCACAACTACCAAGCACTTCTGGGAGTCCCTAGCAGGTGTCTCATGAGGGCTCAGAAACAAATCCAGTCAGCTAGAACTCACTTGGTATTCATTTGATATTTCTATTTTACCTGCCCCAGCTGCCTCTGGTTTAAGTAACATGCTAGCCTCTAACACCCCTGCCTTTTATTCTGGGTACATCCATTTCTGATTAACATTTCAGCTTCTACTTGATATCTCCGCTGGAGATTATAGCTTCTACCAAGGACAATCACAATGCCAAATATATATGGTGTTCTGACATAGAGGTGGGGAGGATATATCTCCATTTCTTTGATATGCTCAGGCAGATACTAAAGGATTTATACTCTACCTCCAAATATTGTACATTTTATTGAAAATATTTGTAACAGAATGTACTATTAAGAAAAACTGACTTGTTTGTACTATAAAGAAGAAAAACTGGGGGTGGAGTCAAGATGGCAGACTAGGAGGATGGGGAATTCACGTCTCCGCACAACTAGGGCACCTACCAGGCACCAGTGGGGGACCACAGACACCTAAGGGGACAGGAGGAACCCCCAGCGACTGGGTAGGATGTGGGGCATGGGGGGAGTGAAAGGGGAGGAGAAGGGATCCCACACCCGAAGGGGGAAATTAGGGGACCATTGGGAGGGCAGAGGATCAAAAGGGAGCATGGCCAGGTTTCCCCTGCCCACTTGGGCCCCCAGGAGCCTGCTGAGATCGTGGGCCTGATCCTCTGTCCACTGAGTCCCCTTCCAGCCACGTGGGTCCTGAGGGAGGGGGAGGGAGGGAAGGCAGAGCAAAAGTAAAGGCCAGACCTATGGGACCAGCACCCCTGAGGGGCAGCTGGGGGAAGGGAGGGGTTCCTACACCCAGCGGAACCCACCCATGGTTAGTGGTCCAACGGGGATGGGGAAGACACTGGGGGAGACCCTGGAGGGGGGCACAGAGGAACGGAAGGGAATGTGGCCAGCACTTTCCCTGTCCAGTTAGGCACCAGGGAGCCTGTTGGGCTCCTGAGCCTAATCCTCTGCCCTCAGAGCCACCATCCTGCCATGCAGAGTCCAAGCACCAACCCTACACCCATACCCAGGGCCCTACCTCTACACTCAGAGACCCCCTCTGAGGCCCCCTCCAAAGTTCTGGGCCTAAATCCCACCCACACAACCTCACCCAGGGCCTTACCTCCAAACTCTGGAATTCCACACTCCAGAGGCTGCCCTTTGAATGTGCTGCCTCTCCCCTTCTGCGCAGGTCCTAAGCAGAGGCCCAGACACATGCTTGAATGTCGGGCCACCTAGGCCTCACCCCCAAAGCCTTTTCTGGCTGCATGGGTTCTGAGCCTAGGCCCCGCCCCACCCTAAACCCTGCCCCTGCCTAAGTTCCACCTCCATCTAAATTCTGCCCCACATAGCCAAGGCTTTTTTTTTTTTTTTCCTCTTTTAGATTGGGGTTCTGTTTTACTATGTTGTTGATTCATTGTTGTTGATTCATTTATATTTTTTTCTAATAAATCATTTATTTTTCTAATTTTATTTTATTCTTCATACTTTGTTATTGTTCTGCTCTTTTTGTCTTCTTGCCCTTTTTTTTTTCTGTTGTGGTTTTGTTTTACCTTCTTGCAGTTGTTTCAATTATATTTTTATTTTTCCTAATATATTTTTTATCTTTCTAATTTTATATTGTTTTTTATTCTTTGTTATTATACTTCTTTTTTTTTTTTTTTTTTCTTTTTTCTTTTTACCACACCATGTGGCTTGCAGGATCTTGGTTCCCAAGCCAGAGGTCAGGCCCAAGCTTCTGTGGTGGGAGCTCCAAGATCAAACTGCTGGATTAACAGAGAACCTCAGAACCCAGGGAATATTAATCAGAGTGAGGGCACCCAGAGGTCCTCATCTTGGCACCAAGACCCAGCTTTATACAACTGCCTGCAAACTCCAGTGCTGGACGCCTCAAGCCAAAGAACCAGTAAGACAGGAATACAGCCCCACACATCAAATAAAAAAAAAAAAATGAAATGATAAAAAAATATGTTACAGATGAAGGAGGAAGGTAAAAACCTAAAGGAGCAAATAAATGAAGATGAAATAGGCAACCTATCTGAAAAAGAATTCAGAGTAATGAGAGTAAACATGATCCAAAATCTCAGGAACAGAATGGAGAAAATACAAGAAACATTTAACAAGGATCTAGAAGAATTAAAGAGCAAAAAAACAGTAATGAACAACATAATAACTGAAATTAAAGATATTCTAGAAGGAATCAATAACAGAATAACTGAGGCAGAAGAACAGATAAGTGAGCTGGAAGATAAAATGCTGGAAATAACTGCCAGGGAGCAGAATAAAGAAAAAAGAATGAAAAGAATTGAGGACAGTCTCAGAGACCTCTGGGACAACATAAAATGCACAAACATTCAAATTATAGGGGTCTCAGAAGAAGAAGAGAAAAAAAAAAGGGTCTGAGAAAATATTTGAAGAGATTATAGTCAAAAACTTCCCTAACATAGGAAAGGAAATAGTCAATCAAGTCCAGGAAGCACAGAGAGTACCATTCAGGATAAACCCAAAGAAAAACCTGCCAAGACACATATTAATCAAAATATCAAAAATTAAAATACAAAGAAAAAATATTAAAAGCAACAAGGGCAAAGCAACAAATAACATAAAAGGGAAACCTCATAACGTTAACAGCTGATCTTTCAGGAGAAACTCTGAAAGCCAGAAGGGAGTGGCAGGACATATTTAAAGTGATGAAGGGGAAAAGCCTACAACCAAGATTACTCTACCCAGCAAGGATCTCATTCAGATGTGATGGAGCAATTAAAACCTTTACAGACCAGCAAAAGCTACGAGAATTCAGCACCACAAAACCAGCTTTACAACAAATGCTAAAGGAGCTTCTCTAAGCAGGAAACACAAGAGAAGAAAAAGACCCACAGAACCAAACCCAAATCAATTAAGAAAATGGTAATAGGCAAATAAATACATATTGATAATCACCAAGAATGTAAATGGATTAAATGCTCCAACCAAAAGACATAGACTGGCTGAAGGGATACAAAAACAAGACCCTTATATATGCTGTCTACAAGAAACCCATGTCAGACCTAGGGACACATGCAGACGGAAAGTGAGGGGATTGAAAAAGATATTCCATGAAAATGGAAATCACAAGAAAGCTGGAGTAGCAATTCTCATATCAGATTAAATAGACTTTATAAGAAAGACTGTTACAAGAGATAAGGAATGACACTACATAATGATCAAGGGATCAATCCAAGAAGAAGACATAAAAATTATAAATATTTATGCACCCCACATAGGACCACCTCAACACATAGGCAAATGGTAACAGCCATAAAAGGAGAAATCGACAGTAACACAATAATAGTGGGGGACTTTAACACCCCACCTATACCAACAGACAGATCATCCAGATAGAAAATAAATAAGGAAACACAAGCTTTAAATGACACAATACACCAGATAGACTTAATTGATATTTTTAAGACACTCCACCCAAAAGCGGAAGAATACAATTACTTCTCTAGTGCACACGAAACGTTCTCCAGAAGAGATCACATCTTGGGTCACAAATCAAACCTTGAAAAATTTAAGAAAACTGAAATCTTATCAAACATCTTTTCCAAACACAATGCTAAGAGATTAGAAATCAATACACGAAAAAAACAGTAAAAAACACAAATACATGGAGGCTAAACAGTGCACTGCTAAATAACCAAGAGATCACTGAAGAAATCAAAGGGGAAATCAAAAAATACCTAGAAACAAATGACAATGAAAACATGGTGATCCAAAACCTATGTACACAACAAAAGCAGTTCTAAGAGGGAAATTCATAGCAATTCAAACTCACCTCAAGAAACAAGAAAATCTCAAATAAACTATCTATGTTTACACCTAAAGCAACTAGACAAAGAAGAACAAAGGAAACCCAAAGTTAGGAGAAGGAAAGAAATCATAAAGATCAGAGCAGAAATAAATGAAATAGAAACAAAGAAAACAATAGCAAAAATCAATAAAACTAAAAGCTGGTTCTTTGAGACGATCAACAAAATTGATAAACCTTTAACCAGACTCATCAAGACAAAAAAAGGAGAGATCTCAAATCAATATAATTAGAAATGAAAAAGGAGAGACTACAGCTGACACTGTAGAAATCCAAAAGATCATACAAGACTACTACAAGCAACTTTATGCGAATAAAATGGACAAACTGGAAGAAATGGACAAATTATTGGAAAAGTGTTGAACCAGGATTGAACCAGGAAGAATTAGAAACTATAAACAGACCAATCACAGGTAAAGAAATTGAAAGTGTAATTAAAAATCTTCCAGAAAACAAAACTCCAGGACCGGAAGTCTTCACAGGTGAATTCTATCAAACATTTAGAGAAGAGTTAATACCTATCCTTCTCAAACTCTTCCAAAAAATTGCAGAGGGAGGAATGTTCCCAAACTCATTCTATGAGGCCACCATAACCCTGATAACAAAACCAAACAAAGATATCACAGAAAAAGAAAATTATACACCAATATCACTGATGAAGAGAGAAGCAAAAATCCTCAACAAAATACTAGCAAACAGAATCCAACAACACATTAAAAGGATCATACACCATGATCAAGTGGGATTTATCCCAGGGATGCAAGGATTCTTCAATATACGCAAAACAATCAATGTGATACACCATATCAACAAATTAAAGAATATAAACCATATGATCATCTCAAGAGATGCAGGAAAGGCTTTTGACAAAATTCAACACCCATTTATGATAAAAACTCTCCAGAAGGTGGGCATAGAGGGAACTTACCTCAACATAATGACAGCCATATGTGAAAAACCCGCAGCAAACATCATTCTCAATGATTCAAAACTGAAAGCATTTCCTCTAAGATCAGGATCAAGACAAGGATGTCCACTCTCACCACAATTATTCAATATAGTATTGGAAGTCCTAGCCACAGCAATCAGAGAAGGAAAAGAAATAAAATAATACAAATTGGTAAAGAAGAAGCAAAACTGTCACTGTTTGCCAGTGACATGATACTATATATAGAAAATCCTAAAGATGCCACCAGAAAACTACTAGAGCTAATCAGTGAATTTAGTAAGGTTGCAGGATACAAAATTAATGCACAGAAATCTCTTGCATCCCCATACACTAACAATGAAAGATAAGAAAGAGAAATTAAGGAAACAATCCCATTTACCATCGCAACAAAAAAATAAAATACCTAGGAATAAACCTACCTAAGGAAGAAAAAGACTTGAACTCAGAAAATTATAAAACACTGATGAAAGAAATCAAAGATAACATAAACAGATGGAAAGATATACCACACTCCTGGACTGGAAGAATCAATATTGTGAAAATGACTATACTACCCAAAGCAATCTACAGGTTCAATGCAATCTCTATCAAATGGCATTTTTCACAGAACTAGAACAAGAAATTTTACAATTAGTATGGAAACACAAAAGACCCCGAATAGCCAAAGCAATCTTAAGAAAGAAAAATGGAGCTAGAGGAATCAGGTTCCCTGACTTCAGACTATACTACAAAGCTACAGTAATCAAGACAATATGGTACTGGCACAAAAACAGAAATATAGATCAATGGAACAGTAGAGAAAGCCAGAGATAAACCCATGCACATATGGTCACCTTATTTTTGATAAAGGAGGCAAGAATATACAGTGGAGAAAAGACAGTCTCTTCAATAAGTGGTGCTGGGAAAACTGGACAGCTACATGTAAAAGAATGAAATTAGAACACTCCCTAACACCATACACAAAAATAAACTCAAAATGGATTAAAGACCAAAATGTAAGTTCAGACACTATCAAACTCTTAGAGGAAAACATAGGCAGAACACTCTATGACATAAATCACAGCAAGATCCTTTTTGACCCACTTCCTAGAGAAATGGAAATAAACACAAAAATAAACAAATTGGACCTAATGAAACTTAAAGCTTTTGCACAGCAAAGGAAACCATAAACAAGATGAAAAGACAACCCTCAGAATGGGAGAAAATATTTGCAAATGAAGCAACTGACAAAGGATTAACCTCCAAAATATACAAGCAGCTCATGCAGCTCAATATCAAAAAAACAAACAACTCAGTCCATAAATGGGCAGAAGACCTAAATAGACATTTCTCCAAAGAAGACATACAGATGGCCAATAAATACATGAAAAGATGCTCAACATCACTAATCATTAGAGAAATACAAATCAAAACCACAATGAGGTATCACCTCACACAGGTCAGAATGGCCATCGTCAAAAAATCTATAAACAATAAATGCTGGAGAGGGTGTGGAGAAAAGGGAACCCTCCTGCACTGTTGGTGGGAATGTAAATTGATACAGCCACTATGGAGAACAGTATGGAGGTTCCTTAAGAAACTAAAAATAGAACTACCATATGGCCCAGCAATTCCACTACTGGGCATATACCCTGAGGAAACCATAATTCAAAAAGATACATGTACCACAATGTTCATTGTAGCACTATTTACAATAGCCAGGACATGGACGCAACCTAAACGTCCATCAACAGATGAATGGATAAAGAAGATGTGGCACATATATATATACAATGGAATATTACTAAACCATAAAAAGGAATGAAATTGAGTTATTTTTAATTTAACTCATTATTTTTAATGAGGTGGATGGACCTAGAATCTGTCATACAGAGTGAAGTAAGTCAGAAAGAGAAAAACAAATACCATATGCTAATGCATATATATGGAATTTTTAAAAGTGGTGCTGATGAACCAAGTAGCAGGGCAGGAATAAAGACACAGATGTAGAGACGGAATTGAAGGCAAGTGGGGGAAGTGGGATGAAGTGGGATGAAGTGAGAGAGTAGCATTGACATATATACACTACCAAATGTAAAGGGGATTGCTAGTGGGAAGCTGCTGCATAGCACAGGGAGATCACCTCTGTTCTTTGTGACGACCTAAAGGGATGGGAAGGGGAGGGTGGGAGGGAGGCTCAAGAGGGAGAGGATATGGGGATATATGTATACATATAGCTGATTCAATTTGGTACAGCAGAAACTAACACAACATGGTAAAACATTTATACTCCAATAAAGATGTGAAAAAAGAAAAACTTGTTCTTATTTTTTTTTTTATTGCTTCTTTTTTTTTTTTTTTTTTGCTTTCTTTTTGTTTGTTCTTGCTTTTAGCTTTCTTGTTTATTTTGTTTTTGCTGATGTAAACTTACAAATGAATAAAAACCTCCACCTTCCCCAACCCAGGGGAAGATGCCAGCAATTTTGTTTTTAAAAGTATAACCTCTCCTTCTCCCACAACTTGGGAGAGAGTACACAGCTTTAATATTTCAGATCCACAAAGATAGAATAAAAGTCAGGAAGAGGGATAGAAGGTGATGTTTGAACTAAGTAGAAAGAGTTACTCAATCTCTAGTGGCTTCCCTGAGTTAGAAGAAAGTCAGTGATTACTTTCCTTGAGGAATATAATTTGCCCCCCCACCTTCCACCCATACTCAAGGGAAGCAGGACCTCTGGGAAAAGGTTGGATAAAGGCTTGAGGACTGATCATTTAGAAGTCTTCCTACCCAGATCACAGAGCCACCCATTTTTAATGGAACAGGGGGCCTTAAACATGAGCATCTCAGAAAAGACAGTGATGGACTGAAGGGTTTTCACCCTAATCTTCTAAGATGGGAAAGCCTCTTGGTTGCTGTAAAGACCCTAGGACAGGGTGAACAATCACCAAACCATGACCGAGTTTGAAAATCCTGCAAACCCGGATGGATAGAAACTGAGACTGATTTATTTCACTCAGCAAAACAAATGTCGTGGTTTTCACACACAAGTGAAACAAATACCGATTACACAACTTCAGTTTTTATCACCAAATTTCTCTTTCTCTCCCTAAGATCCAGGCAGCTGGCACTGGGCCAGGGAAGAATTCAAAACCAAATAGTAAGCCATATTCACAGCAACCATTTCCCTCACACAACCACTGCTTTGTTATCACACCAAGCTATCTTCCTGGATCTCTGTGCCTGAGGATAAATTCTCTCCCAGAACATTGAACAATGTCTAGTGCAAATAGATCTCTAATGTATCTGCCATATCTTACCCAAATGTGGCCAGTGAGTTCTGAATTCCAGAGATGGGTACACATGGGACTCAAACCCTCATGTTGGTGCTCAAAGGAAATATGAAGCTGAAAAAGTCAGGTCCCCCAACATATTAGTAAACAGGTGATATTTAAAACCTGGACTAGAATTTGCCAAATGTTAAAATGAAGCCCATAATCAGAGTGGATAAACACATTAAGAGTTTATTGCTTGCTCACATCACAATCAGATGGAATCAGCAAGGGTTTCTGCTCCATACGGTCATTCGGGGATGCAGTCTTCTGACATCTTGTAGTAGCACCATCCTCCCAGGCTTCATCCTTCTCTGCATGAAGCCAGTGATAGGGTGAAAGCCAATGATGTGACAGGAGCATGTGAGAAGTTTCCATGGACCAAGGCTTGAAGTTGTATGTAGCACTTATCTCCAAATTCCATTACGACAAATTCAAGCTCATGGACCCCACACATTTTTGTTCACTGCAAAGAAAGCTGGGAAATGCATGCCCAGGAATCACTGGAAATTAATTTAGTAAACATCTAGCCAGTCTCAAGTCTAAGCCACAGGAATCATAGCTCTTTTTCCCTCCTTATGTTTCTCCATTTTCCTGGGTTGGATGTGCTAATGACTGAGGAAATCACAGAAGAAAGTGTTAAATTATGACTATTTTCCAATGGCCTCAACAATTTACAAAAATCTTACTTTTTTGTGTGAGAGTTAAATTCTAGAAATATTTAGATGGATCAGCTCCTTATTTTAATAATTATTTCATAGTGATTCTCTAATTTATTCTGGTGGATATGATGACCAGGCAATGTAAAATACTGGAAATCCAATTTTTAGTTCCTCAGAAAGGTACAAACATTGCCTTGCTCCATAATTTTACTAATGTGATGGGAGATTGGTATTTGCATTCAAAAGCCTCTCCAGGCTGAGGTCACTTCTATGGCCCTGGAGACTTGGCTTCAGGAGGCCAAACTGCAGATCTGAATGCTCCCTGGTGAGTTATGGGAATGGAATTGAATATGCATATGCTTGGGGTGGGAGTGTCCTCATCAAGGAGGCTACTGAGTCCCTGCCTTCTGTGGAAGACTGAGAAGTAAGTCTATGAGGCTAGACAGGTAATCTACTAGTTCTCCCCTTGGGAGTGCTGGAGACAGGGCACACTTTCCTGCCAGACTCCCTTTCCAATATTCCACGCTGCACTGCCCTTTTACTGACTACATTCACCCACAAGGCTACACCGGGAAATTAGTTTAGGGAGGGTCTCACATAAAACTACTATTTCTTAATATTCTATGAATTCAGTCTATCTTCAGTCAACCTCCAATTTCTAATGAATTCCTTCTTCTCTAAATATATTTCAATTCTTTCCATTTATCTCACTGTCAATTTTTGTCCAAGATCCTGTTCTGTTAGAGGCTGTCTTACAAGGGTAAAAATAACTTTAAAAGTTTCAGAGACATTTTAAAAGGTTTAGGGATTCAGAAAAGTTGACACAAATTTCAAAGGAGAAAGGATCAAAAAGAATTTTTCATGATGTGGTCCCCTGAATGTCTACATAAAATCACCTGGGCTACTTTTATTTTACAATGCAGATCTCTGGGCCCCACTAGAGACCTACAAATTCAGACTTTCCAAGGGATAGAGTCAGGATTCAGAATTTTTAAACCAATTTCCTAGGTGATTCTAATTCACATTAAAACTGAGGTTTACTAAACTAAAGGATAATTGGGTTCCTTGATAAAGTACATTTATCTTATCTCAAGAAAAAAGTTCAGTATATATTTATGGAGGTTTGCAATCTGTCTATATCATTATTATATGCGTAGCATAATGATGACTATGAAGAAAAATTAATCACACTTACTCTTTACCCCAGCAAAAGCCTGATGTCCTGATAGATACACCATAATCATTGAGCTGGGTGATTCATTCAAGAATATCCTGAAGGACACAATGACCTCTCCACCCCACTTTCTTCGTAGAAGACTAGAGAGGGAGAGGAAGACAGGAGGGGGCTATTGCCTCTTTCTTAATCCCTCCCTGGGTTGCGGGAGTGGGGGAGGAAAGGGAACATTGAACTTCTCATTCCTCCTTCAAAGGCTTGACCCAATAGACTCTCTCATAAAGTTTGAAGGTGTTTTAGTTATCTACAACTGCATAACAAACTAGCTCAAAACTTAGTGGCTTAACAATATGTTATCTCCATGGTTCTATCGGTTGAGTAGTTTCAGCTGGAGAGTCTTGCTTGGTATTTCTCATGCAGTATCCGTCAGGTAGCAACTGGATCTGGAGATTTCTGAAGGTTCACAGGACAGGTTTGCAAAGTCACTCACTCATATCGCTAGGAATTGATGCTGGGTATCAGCTTGGGGCTCAGTGTGGCCTCTCTCTGTGACTTATGGCTTCTCACAGCATTGAGAGGGTGTGGGAGGTCTGAGAAGGACTGGTCATCCCAGAGCAAGCATTCCAGGCAGAAGCTGCAAGACTTCTCATATACTAGCCTCAGAAGTTCCAGAACATCCCTTCTAATTCATTCTATTGTTCAAACAAGTCATTTATGGAAATAGTCTTCTTGTTATGATGGGGGTGGTGATAAGGTCACATTAAAGAAGAACATGAGGAGTGAGAGATAATCTAACAGCCATCTTTGGAAAATACAATCTTCCATAGAGGGTGGCTCGGAAATATGGTACAGAGCTTGCTTCTACTTTTCTACCAAGGGAACTTGGAAGGGAATGAAGAAGGTACCTAGGATTCTGGGGATGGGATAAGATAGGCCCAGAAGGTGATGCAGAAGGTAGTATTGGGAAAATTCTGAGAGGCCAGCCAACCCCAGATCCCTGTGGTTCACCATGCCTTGGTGTTACAGAAGAGGGAACAAAGGAAGGGAGTATTCATTACCTATAAAAATATGCCAGGGGTGAGGATTGGGGGGGGGGGTGCAGAAGCCCACACTGCACAGCTTCCACATGGAGTGAATAGACAGCACAACTATATGTACACATACCCCATGCTGATGAAAAACATCAACACAAATGTTCTCAAACAATCCTTTCTCCTCAGGCATGGGATGGGATGCACTGGGCAGTGCCTAGAATGCACACAGGCGTGAGGGACAAGAATAAGAGGGAGTTATTGAAAGAGAAAGATGGCCTTTCCTTCTTCTCTACTAAGTTCCTTGAAGCGGGACAGAAGATAGTTACAGAAGACAGTGATTCTTGAATATGAATGAATATGTGCTTCCATGAGACTGAGAGCTTAATAATGAGATTGGAATGCAAAGCACTATTCAAGGCTGAATTTATCAGCATGGATACCTTAATGGTATTTTATACTTTTCTTCTATGTACCTCCTCCCCACCTACCCCCTAAAGGCAGGAGTAAGGGGTTGTGAACTTGAAAAATTATAATAACAGCTTAAAAAATCCACTCCATGTTTGAGTTCTATAAAAATGCTCAAGCAAACTTTCTATATTCAAATACTTCTTTGAAATAAAAATTTTGACTTACCCTCCAATAAGAAGATCCTGAAAATCAGACCTAATTGTTATGTCAGAGCAGGTTCTATGGCAAAAAGGATGTGAAATGTGGGGTGTTTTTGGTTCCATAGAGATACCTGTTTCAATCCAGGAATAGTGCCATGTGGTCATTTATAAATGTCTGCCCCTGCCATTAGTCTGTAAGCTCCCTGAGGGCAGGAGACCATCGACTGTATTTCTAGCATCCAACATGGTACCTTGCACAGGAAGGTATTCAATATTTGTTGAGTGAATGATTGAGTTGAATTGAAGAGTCAAAGAGGCACGGAACTCTAAAGGTAAAAGAGACTTTTGAGACCATTTAATTCCACCTTCATCTCCCAAATTATGACTCTGATTCCATAGAGCTTGAAGAACCTACTCACCATAATGATGAATGTCGGTGTCAGGGCAAGAACAGGAATACATGTCTCTTGTCTCTGCATCCTGGGATTTCCCTACCAAGTACATTTCCTTCTGCACACTGTGGTGACCCAGGAGAACTGGGTACTAATCAGATGGGTTCAGTCTGGTTGTGTCTCCAAGTTAATATCAACAATATTTCCTTGCTTTTCCCCTCTCACTTCAAAGTCATATAATTTAATTAAAAGAAAAGGTTCATAAGTAGAGAAAAATTTCCACAAAAACTAAACCCATCTAGAAGGAAGAAATAGGGCAGAAAGGGGGCTCTTGTCTGACCTGATTTATCAATAAGTACATGGTATATCAAAGAAACAAATCATATCACCTCACTGAAAAATATCTAAATTCAGTTATTCATTCAACAATATTTATTGATCACCTACTATGTGCCAAACACTGTTTTAGGCGTTGAGGAGAAGCAGCAAATAAGACAAAGTCCTTTCTTCAAGTACATTACGCTCTAGTTGGGGAGGCAGAAGTAAATACACAAACAGGAGAATTTCTGAGAGTTATGAGTAATCTGAAGTATAGCAACATCATGCTGGGTTATGGGACAACTGCTGGATGAGAGTTTCCTTTGGTGTGGATGGCCAGGAATGACCTATGAGGAGGTGACATTTCATCTGGGATCTAAACAATAAGAAGGAGCTTGCCATGCTAAGTGCTGAGGAAATATTGTTTTGGGCCAAAGGAACAGCAAGTACAAAGATGTAGAAGCAGTATGATTTTGAGGAAAGTGAAGAGGGAAGTGTAGGCAGGGGAAACAGCTTGAGGAAAAGCAATATAATAGCAATAATAAAATTTTTAGTATGAAAATACATGACATGTTTGGAAACAAGCAATTCTGATGTGGCTGAAATAGGATATGGATGGGAATGAGACTGAAAACAAGGCTGAGAAGGAGTGAAGGGCATTTGAGAGTCTAGACTTTATTCTTCAAATAATAGGAAATAAAGGGATTTGTTGGAATGGATGAAAACAGAGACTGGATGGAAGCATGAAGAAACTAGAGGCAAGGAATACAGATAAAAGATATTGATTAACATGGTCCAGTTAATACTGGGAAGCAGAAGTAGCAGAGTGACACTGGTCTAGGAAAGGAGGAGAGAGAATTAAGGGACATTTCAGGGATGGGATTATAATAAGTGTAGGTACCAATTAGATGTAAGGGTTGAGGGAGGGGAGGAGTCTGAAAACTTTATGGTTTCTGGGTAGTGGCGGAGGGGGAACCAGTAGTTAACATACATAGGATCAATTCTTTGAGATGAGTTCAGTGTAGGTCATATCTGGAGGGTCAGACATCTGTGGAATAGCCAAGGAGAGCTGTCTGGCCAGCTATTGGGAGATGAGGTCTGGTTTTGAGAAGGAAGGGATAAAGATGCAGATGTGGACGTCATAGGCATATAAATGAGAGTTAAATCCGTGGGAATGGATGAGGTTACTCAGAAGAGGAAGGGGGTTGAAGAAACAGAAGGTTGAGGAGAAGAGGGCAAGAAAGACGAGTAGAAGAGAACCTTAGGAAACGATTTCATTTAAGGTGTGACAGAGCAAAAAAGAGCCAGTGAAGTGTACTAAAAAGGGATGTAGAGTGGTAGGAGGGAAATCAGAAGAAAGTATTGTGTCAGAAGTAATTGGATGAAAAAAGAAGGGAATCAAGAGTGTCAAAAATACTGTCAAGAAGAGAGTAGACCATAGCTGGAGTTGTATAATTATTATTTCTGTGGATTGACCAAATTTTATCCAGAAGGATAGTTAAGGATACATTGCTATTCTGAAAATAAATATGAATTGTGCCAAAGTGCATAGTTTTCTGCTCCAGTGAAAGCTTTGCCCACTTTCAAATATGAGCACTTTTAAAATAAGGACCAAGTTCACAGTTAGAGGTATTCCTTCCCCCCTCCCTTCCCCAATTTCATGTAAATGATGAATAAATAATGTAGCAATTTAATAAGTAACTGTACTTTTGAACTTAGCTATAATAGGAATCCACCAGAAGAGTGATTTGAAAGAAACACTATAAAAATATTCTGCTTATGTTTAGTCAAATTAAGGCTTTTAGGGAGATAAATGAAGGAGATAAATAAGAGGAGTTTACTAAAAATAGGGTACTTTGAACAAAATAGAAAGTGGCATGCATGTCTTATGTATACAATTGATACAAAGTAGTGTTATTTAGCTTCTAACCATTGTTACCTGAATGGATGATCATCTATGAATTTTTAATTGCTAGTTGCAATCTGAGCTCAATCAAAATTAATACCTATCAAAACAATAGATTTCATTTTTGTCTGCACAGTATAATGACCACATTGACATAGTACCTTGCATGGCACGTTATCATGAAGGGTAGACCATGGTCTTTCAAACACATCATTTTCCTTGGACTCTGTCTTAACATCAATCACTTCAGAGGACCTCTGCTAATGTCATTACAGAGAAATAGAAAATGAGGTCTGCCACGTTATTAATGTGCCATTATTTTGCAAAAGAGAAAAATCTAACAGGAATTTAAAGAAAAGAGGTAGGTGGTAATGGGAAGAAAAACATATCAAAATGTGAAAATCAAGGAAGACAACTTGTTCAGATTCCAACAGTCCACAACACAGTACATTATACCTGTCTCATAAATTTTCCTTTAGCTTGGGGTAGAAAATTAAGTTACCACATTTCTGTGATTTAAGATCTTTGAATTGGATTTGAATAACTGTGTTTCTGAAGTTGTTTCACTACATTTTTTCCTAATAAGGTAAAGCTTTTTATTATTTCAAGAATTATTCACACCACATTTTTGATCCTCTAAGATCTTAAAATGCAAATAGTGTTTACTGATTTTATTAAAGCATTAAAATGAATGCTAGGTAATTGTCATAGATACTGTTGATTACCTACCCAACAAGTCTTCCTTCTTTCCTATCAGAACCATGATTTTATTCAGGCATTCATCCTCCCCTCTTCCTTGGAGAAATCCTAATTAGCTTAGCCTAATGGTGAGCCTATCATTGTCCAGGAAAATGATACTGGTCCCGGGATGAGCCTATGACCTAAATTGGCCCAATCAAACTGGAGAGAAGGCTTATAATCTCTATCTTTCCCCTAATAGACACCAGCAAGGAAAATAATCTCCCAAATGTCACAGAGAGCCATCTTGGTTCCCCTGAGAACCATTCTTAGGATCAAGAATGGCAGAGCAGACTTACAGAAAAAAAACCTGAATTTTCAATGACTCCATTGAACTACTGTTTCTTATACCTGGACCCCACTTAACCCTTTGGATTACCAAAAATGGAAGAAAATAAATGTCCTTTCTGTTTAAATATATTTGGCTTGAGACTTTCTGCTATATACAGCCAAAAGCATCTCAAGTAATTTTGTAATTTACCTAAACTCTTAAATTAAAACAGCACTGTGTATTCACTTTATTCTTTCCTCACATATTTAGGCGACATATTTCTAATGTATTTGAGGACATAGAGGCATGCTAAAGCCAAATTATGTACCAAATATAATCTAACTAAGTTATGACTAAAATTCCCAGGGCCTAACATGCCAACAACACATACTCCTTTAAGATATGCCATTTCCTTATGACACCAGCTACATATTTTTAGTCTCACAATCAATAAGATTTAACATTCACAAACATCCCAAATTACTCTAATTTGCAACATTCCTCTAGTATCACCTTAATCCAAGTTACCATAATAATCCCTCACCTGAATCCCTATAATTATCTTCTAGCTGCTTCTACTGCTGCCATCTCCAAAATTTGTATTATACTTCCCACAGCAGCCAGAGTGACCTTCCAAAACATAAACAAGATCATATCACTTATTCAACACCTTCCAATGTCTTCCATCACACTCAGAATAAAACCCAATCCCCTTACCCTGGTTTACAAACCCCTACGTGGTCTGTCCCCTTCATACCCCTTGGACCATGTCTGAACACTCTTTCCACACTCACTAAACTCCAGCTACACTAGACTTCTTTTCTGTGACTCAAATGCTCTTCTCTTGTATCCAAGTTAAGGACCTTTGCCCTAGATATTCATCGCTCCTGGAAATTTCAACACATAATCTTTTCATGGATAACGGCTTCTTTTAATTCCGATCTTTTATTTAATTTTTAAATTTATTTATTTTTTATACAGCAGGTTCTTATTAGGCATCCATTTTATCACATGAGTGTATACATGTCAATCCCAATCTCCCAATTCATCACACCATCACTCCCACCCCCACCACTTTCCCCCCTTGGTGTCCATACGTTTGTTCTCTACAACTGTGTCTCAATTTCTGCCCTGCAAACCGGTTCATCTGTACCACTTTTCTAGGTTCCACATATATGTGTTACTATACGGTATTTGTTTATCTCTTTCTGACTTACTTCACTCTGTATGACAATCTCTAGATCCATCCAAGTGGCTACAAATGACCCAATTTCATTCCTTTTTATGGCTGAATAATATTCCACTGTATATATGTACCATGTCTTCTTTATCCATTTGTCTGTCGATGGGCATTTAGGTTGCTTCCACAATCTGACTATTGTAAATAGTGCTGCAATGAACATTGGGGTGCTTTTGTCTTTTTGAATTATGGTTTTCTCTGGGTATATGCCCAGTAGTGGGATTGCTGGGTCATATGGTAATTCTATTTTTAGTTTTTTAAGGAACCTCCATACTGTTCTCCATAGTGGCTGTATCAATTTACATAAATACGAACAGTGCAAAAGGGTTCCCTTTTCTCCACACCCTCTCCAGCATTTGCTGTTTGTAGATTTTCTGATGATGCCCATTCTAACTGGTGTGAGGTGATACATCATTGTAGTTTTGATTTACATTTCTCTAATAATTAGTGATGTTGAGCAGCTTTTCATGTGCTTCTTGGCCATCCATATGTCTTCTTTGGAAAAATGTCTCTCTAGGTCTTCTGTTCATTTTTGGATGGGGTTGTTTGTTTTTTTAATATTGAGCTGCATGAGCTGTTTATATATTTTGGATATTTATCCTTTGTTGATTTGTCTGCAAATATTTTCTCACATTCTGAGGGTTGTCTTTTCATCTTGTTTATGGTTTCCTTTGCTGTGCAAAAGCTTTTAAGTTTCATTAGGTCCCATTTGTTTATTTTTGTTTTTATTTCCATTACTCTAGGAGGTGGTTAAAAAACATCTTGCTGTGATTTGTCAAAGAGTGTTCTTCCTATGTTTTCCTTTAAGAGTGTTATAGTGTCTGATCTTACATAAGGTCTCTAATCCATTTTGAGTTTATTTTGGTGTATGATGTTAGGGAGTGTTCTAATTTCTTCTTTTACATGTAGCTGTCCAGTTTTCCCAGCACCACCTGTTGAAGAGGCTGTCTTTTCTTCATTGTATATACTTGTCTCCTTTGTCATAGATTAGTTGACCAAATGAGTGTGGGTTTATCTCTGAGCTTTCTATCTTGTTCCATTGATCTATATTTCTGTTTTTGTGCCAGTACCATATTGTCTTGATTACTGTAGCTTTGTAGTATAGTCTGAAGTCAGGGAGTCTGATTCCTCCAGCTCTGTTTTTTTCCCTCAAGACTGCTTTGGCTATTCGGGGTCTTTTGTGTCTCCATACAAATAATAAGAATTTTTGTTCTAGTTTTGTAAAAAATGCCATTGGTAATTTGATAAGGATTGCATTGAGTTTGTAGATTGCTTTGGGTGGTATAGTCATTTTCACAATATTGATTCTTCCAATCTAGGAACATGGTTTATCTCTTCAACTGTTGGTATCATCTTTAATTTCTTTCATCAGTGTCTTATAGTTTTCTGCATACATGTCTTTTGTCTCCCTAGGTAGGTTTATTCCTAGGTATTTTATTCTTTTTGTTGCAATGGTAAGTGGGAGGGTTTCATTAATTTCTCTTTCAGATTTTTCATGATTAGTGTATGCGAATGCAAGAGATTTCTGTGCATTAATTTTGTATCCTGCAATTTTACCAAATTCATTGATTAGCTCTAGTAGTTTTCTGGAGGCATCTTTAGGATTCTCTATGTATAGTATCATGTCATCTGCAAATAGTAACAATTTTACTTCTTCTTTTCCAAATTGTATTCCTTATATTTCTTTTTCTTCTCTGATTGCCGTGGTTAGGACTGCCAAAACTATGTTGAATGATAGTGGTGAGAGTGGACATCCTTGTTTTGTTCCTGATCTTAGAGGAAATGTTTTCAGTTTTTCACCATTGAGAATGATGTTTGCTGTGGGTTTGTCATGTATAGCCTTTATTAGGTAGAGGCAGGTTCCCTCTGTGCCCACTTTCTGGAGAGTTTTTAATCATAAATCGGTGTTGAATTTTGTCAAAGCCTTTTCTGCATCTATTGGGATGATCATATGGTTTTTATTCTTCAATTTGTTAATATGGTGTATCACATTGATTGATTTGTGTATATTGAAGAATCCTTGCATCCCTGTGATAAATCCCTCTTGATCATGGTGTATGATCCTTTTAGTGTGTGGTTAGAGTCTGTTTGCTAGTATTTTGTTGAGGATTTTTGCATCTATATTCATCAGTGATATTGGTCTGTAATTTTCTTTTTTTGTAGTGTCTTTGTCTGGTTTTGGTGTCTGGGTGATGGTGACCTCATAGATTGGGTTTGGGAGTGTTCCTTCCTCTGCAATTTTTTAGAAGAGTTTGAGAAAGATGAGTGTTAGTTCATCTCTAAATGTTTGATAGAATTCACCTGTGAAGCCATCTCGTCTGGGCTTTTGTTTGTTGGAAGGTTTTTAATCACAGTTTCAATTTCATTACTTGTGATTGGTCTGTTCATATTTTCTATTTCTTCCTGTTTCAGTCTTGGAAGGTTATACCTTTCTAAGAATTTGTCCATTTCTTCCAGGTTGTCCATTTTATTGGCATAGTGTTGCTTGTAGTAGTTTCTTAGGATGCTTTGTTTTTCTGCGGTGTCTATTGTAACTTTTTTCATTTCTAATTTTATTGATTTGAGTCCTTTCCCTCTTTTTCTTGATGGGTCTGGCTAATGGTTTATCAATTTTGTTTATCTTCTCAAAGAACCAGCTTTTAGTTTTATTGATCTTTGCTATTGTTTTCTTTGTTTCTATTTCATTTATTTCTGCTCTGGTCTTTATGATTTCTTTCCTTCTGCTAACTTTGGGTTTTGTTTGTCCTTTCTCTACTTCCTTTAGGTGTAAGGTTAGATTGTTTATTTGAGATTCTTCTTGTTTCTTGAGGTAGGCTTGTATAGCTATAAACTTCCCCCTTAGAAATACTTTTGCTCTATCCCATAGGTTTTGGATCATCATGTTTTCATTGTCATTTGTCTCTAGGTATTTTTTTATTTCCTCTTTGATTTCTTTGGTGATCTCTTGGTTATTTAGTAACGTATTGTTTAGCCCCCATATGTTTGTGATTTTTATGGTTTTTTCCCTCTAATTGATTTCTAATCTCATAGCCTTGTGGTCAAAAAAATGCTTGATATGATTTCAGTTTTCTTAAATTTACTGAGGCTTGCTTTGTGTCCCAAGCTGTGATCTATCCTGAAGAATGTTCCTTGTGCACTTGAGAAGAAAGTGTAATCTGCTGTTTGGGAATGGAATATTCTATAAATATCAATTAAATCTAGCTGGTCTATTGTGTCATTTAAAGCCTGTGTTCCCTTATTAATTTTCTCTTTGGTTGATCTGTCCATTGATGCAAGTGAGGTGTTAAAGTCCCCCACTATTACTGTAGTACTGTCAATTTCCTCTTTTATAGCTGTTAGCAGTTGCCTTATGTATTGAGGTGCTCCTATGTTGGGTGCATATATACTTATAATTGTTATAGCTTCTTCTTGGATTGATCTCTTGATCATTATGTAGTGTCCTTCCTTGTCTCCTGCAACATTCTTTATTTTAATGTCTATTTTATCTGATACGAGTATTGCTACTCCAGCTTTCTTTTGATTTCCATTTGCATGGAATATCTTTTTCCACTCCCTCACTTTCAGTCTGCATGTGTCCCTAGGTCTGAAGTGGGTCTCTTGTAGACAGCATATATATGGGTCCTGTTTTTGTATCCATTCAACGAGCCTGTGTCTTTTGGTTGGAGCATTAACCCATTCACGTTTAAGGAAATTATCTATATGTATGTTCCTATTACCATTTTCTTAATTGTTTTGGGTTTGTTTTTGTAGGTCTTTTTCTTCTCTTGTGTTTCCCACTTAGAGAAGTTCCTTTAGCATTTGTTGTAGAGCTGGTTTGGTGGTGCTGAATTCTCTTAGTTTTTGCTTGTGTGTTAAGCTTTTGATTTCTCCATCAAATCTGAATTAGATCCTTGCCAGGTAGAGTAATCTTGGTTGTAGGTTCTTCCCTTTCATCACCATAAGTATATCATGACACTGCCTTCTGGCTTGTAGAGTTTCTGCTGAGAAATCAGCTGTTAACCTTATGGGAGTTCCCTTGTATGTTATTTGTCATTTTTCCCTTGCTGCTTTCAATAATTTTTCTTTGTCTTTAATTTTTGCCAATTTGACTACTATGTGTCTTGGCATGTTTCTCCTTGTATTTATCCTGGATGGGACTCTCTGCACTTCCTGGACTTGGGTGGCTATTTCTTTTCCCATGTTAGGGAAGTTTTCAACTATAATCTCTCAAATGTTTTCTCAGTCTTTTCTCTCTCTCTTCTCCTTCTGGAACCCCTATAATGCAACTGTTGTTGTGTGTAATGTTGTCCCAGAGGTCTCTTAGGCTCTCTTCATTTCTTTTCATTCTTTTTTCTTTATTATGTTCCACAGCAGTGAATTCCACCATTCTGCCTTCCAGGTCACTTAACCATTCTTCTGCCTCAGTTATTCTGCTATTCGTTCCTTCTAGTGTATTTCTCATTTCAGTTATTGTATTGTTCATCTCTGTTTGCTTGTTCTTTAATTCTTCTAGGTCTTTGTTAAACATTTCTTGCATCTTCTCGATCTTTGCCTCCATTCTTTTTCCGAGGTCTTGGATTATCTTCGCTATCATTATTCTGAATTCTTTTTCTGGAAGGTTACCTATCTCCACTTCATTTAGTTGTTTTTCTGGGGTTTTATCTTGTTCCTTCATCTGGTACATAGCCCACTTCCTTTTCATCTTGTCTATCTTTCTGTGAATGTGGTGTTTGTTCCACAGGCTGCAAGATTGTAGTTCTTCTTGCTTCTGCTCTCTTTTTGCCTCTGTAGTTCTTCTTGCTTCTGTTCTTCTTGTTTCTGCTGTCTTCCCTCTGGTGGATGAAGGTTATCTAAGAGGCTTGTGCAAGTTTCCTGTTGGGAGGGACTGGTGGTCCCAATCTTTTTTTAAAATAAAACATCCTCACAGGGGCCTCCGTCAATCACCCAAGCTAAAATAATTTCTCAGCCAACTGTTTATCACTTTTCCATAAACCTTCTTACCATTTGACAATTTTCTTGTTTGTTTATTATTTTATTTGACTAAATGAATGAATAAATGAAAGCATCCCTGCTTCAGTAGATATCTTAGGCCCAGATAAATGCACTCCTTTGTGCTTAGTTCAGGCATATGATAATGAGTTTGGAAATCCCAAATGTCATTGGACTCAGTCTAATGCATGTACTAACAATAGAATCAGATATCATGGGAAAAAATGCCTAAGCCCAAATGATCATTAGAAAATATGATTCCATGATTAACAAAAAAAAGAAAAAAGAAAAAAAAGTGTCCAAACTAGCTTATCCCTTGGAGTCATTAGCTTTAAGTCAGAAAGGCCAATGAGATAGGGCAGTCCCAGACATTGACTTACATTGGAACTGTGTTCACCAGTTGGAGTTGTTGTTGACCAGTGAATGGTATTTGAAAGCCATTAACAAAAATCATGTCATAGTTATGGAGTGAGCAGAAAGTAGAGCAACCATGAAGAGGAAGATCAGATGAAACTGTGAAAATATGTGAGTTTACTTCATAGAAGATTGCGGTGGTCTCACTGTCTTGATCTAAGGCAATCAAAACAGGTCCTTATAGTGAAAGAGGATTGAGTTAGTTATCTATCATGATCATTATGTTTATAAGCCATCAATTTAGTAATTTTAAAAAGAGCCAAACATTTTGTGGAAGTAGGAATCGTCTCTGCCTGTACACACTCTGAGAAGCAGATATGTCCAGTAACTGTTTCCATGGTTATCTGCAGTGATTTCTTTCTCTGTTTCACTACTCACTTTGGAAGGGAAGGAGACTGAATGTTAGCCTCAGACAAATGAGGATCTTTTTAATAATGGAATATGAACAAAAATTAGAGATCCCTGAAACAATTTTTTTCACCCTCACATCAAGGAAAGCCTGAAATTTTTTCCTGAACAGATGTTCTCTCAAGTAGAACTTGTCAGGACCACCTTCCATCCGTTTAGAAGAAATAGCTGATTCACTTTGTTATACAACAGCAACTAACACAACAATGTAAAGCAATTATAATCCAATATAGTTTTAAAAAGAAGAAGAAATATAATATACACTTTTTAACATACTTCTCTTATCCTTCCGTTTTTCTAGAAACCCAGGTTTGCCCAAACCAAAACCTTACCACAGATTCAGACTTATTGGAAGAAGTAAATAAAATCTGCTTGCAATTCATAGTTTTAGTATAAAGTGCCCAATTTTAGAAAAGTGTTTCTGTACGTTAGCTTAACATGCTAGGTTATATGTTCTTTGCAACAGAATTACTGTAGGTTTCTGAGAACACAAGTTTGGCAGCCTAAAATTCCTTATACCCAGGATATGAAACGCTTAATGTATATAAGCCAATTTCCAACTGCTTACTTCATTATCTATTTGACCCACATGTAAAAGATATGTACTTGATGAAAACATTGTCTTTTACTCTCATCACTCACCTCATGCTGTATAAATATCCATCTTTAGAGTTTACTGAACTCACCTGGAAGCTAATTCACTTTGAATTCAAACATTTGCCAAAGAACTTCAATCAGTAGACAGATACTACAGAAAAATTACAGGTGTTCCTAAGGCACATTTTGGACCTAATATGCCTTAGAAATATCTTTTTTTTCTTTTGAAATATTGAGTCAAAATGTTCTATGTTGGGAAATACACAGGTTCTTTGCCTTCCTGTACTTGTCTCCTCTATTTTTCACCAATTTCAGTGAGTACAAAAGTTCTTCACTTGGAATTTGTTTTTGACAAACCAACACAGGGAGGAAAATGAACGAATAAAAACTATTTGTCTAGATGCAATTGCTTGGAAGCATGATAGTGCCTAAATGAATAAAAATTTGCTATAAATAAGGAAAAAAGTGAATCTGACCCTAAGTCGTTTTTAAAATAATCCATTTGAATTCATCAAGGAGGGTAGGGGATATGTTTTCTTTTCCAAATCCATTGAATTAAAAATTCTTTTTGGACAGGAAGCAGCTTAGACCAGTGGATAGAACAGATTTGAAAATAGATCAGAATAGTAGCCCAGGTTTTAAACCACCTTGTTAGCTCTGTTAGGTTACTTATTCTCTCTGGGCGTGAAGTTCCCATCTGTAAGATAAGGATAATACTATCTATCTGATGAGGGTTGTGGTATGAATTGAAAATCTAAGCATCTGATTCACGGTAAGTTCTCAAGAAGTATTTGCTCTCTATGGATTTCCCAGCTCAGTGTTTTACATAGTTCTTACTCAATGGATGTTTCCTGAACAAAATTAAATTGAAACTATATCCACGCTGTGAAATATGTACAATTACATAAGGAATTATGACAATTACTGGGGCTTTTTTTCAACTTTAGATTCTTCTAAACTTTAGATTGCTTCCAGTGTCTCATTTGTAGTTATCTTATCTTCCCACTCACTCCTACATCAAAATGGAAAATTAGTGTATCATTACAATCTTTTTAAATGTATGAAAAGTCACATTTTATATACCAATCCGGGTTTAGTCAGGAAAACAAAGTCAACAGCAACATTACAAGGAAATAAATGAAATATAGAAATTAAGAGTACACAAATATAAAAGGATGCAGCATTGAAGGTTTTAGAAGATGGTGGGAAAAGCCATTGATCCCTAGGAAATTTGAGAAGCTGCCGCAGCTATGAAGTGGGACCTTGTAGAGAGATCTGGAAACCACTTCCTCTGCCACAACCTACAGAAATCACAATCTGGAGAAGTCCAAAAAAGTTCCAGAACGACCAAGTGGAAGCTTGTGGAAAGGTCTAGACACCAGCTGCATCTAACCATCAGGACCTTCCCAAGATAAAAGTTTTACTTCACTTACACCTTCCAAATATCACTCAAGTTCCTCTTATTGGCAAATTCTAACCCAGCACCACACAGCGAAAGGGATTCAGGGAAATGTGTTTCACTGCCTCAGAAGGGCCTGTTGGTGATGGTGCCAAGTTGAAACAACCACAACCAACCCAGCAGAGTCCATACAATATCCTTGTTAACTCATTAACTCAGCATCCATCCTATCACTATAACTACCTTAAACTTCCAAATGAAGAGAATGACGTCATGCTTCCACCTAAACTAATGCAACTAATCTTCATACAACCAAGGACATTCTAATCATCCAGTGGAAGAGGAGATAGACAAAATGTCCACATCACTGCCCATACATTTTTTTAAATTAATTTTTATTGGAGTATAGTTGCTTTACAATGTTGTGTTAATTTCTACTGTACAGCAAAGTGAAACAGCTATACATATACATATGCCCCCTCTTTTTTGGATTTCCTTCCATTTAGGTCACCACCGTGCATTACATAGCGTTCCCTGTGCTATACAGTATGTTCTCATTAGTTATCTATTTTATACATAGTATCAATAGTGTATATGTGTTAATCCCAATCTCCCAATTCCTCCCACCCTCCCCTTTCCCCCTTGGTATCCATATGTTTGTTCTCTACATCTGTGTCTCTATTTCTGCTTTGCAAATAACATCATCTATACCACTTTTCTAGATTCCACATATATGCATTAATATACGACATTTGTTTTTCTCTGACTTACTTCACTCTGTATGACAGTCTCTAGGTCCTTCCATGTCTCTACAAATGATCCAATTTCATTCCTTTTTATGGCTGAATAATATTCCATTGTGTATATGTACCACATCTTCTTTATCCATTCCTCTTTTGATGGACATTTAGGTTGCTTCCATGTCCTTGCTATTGTAAATAGTGCTGCAATGAACAATGGGGTGCATGTGTCTTTTTCAATTATGGTTTTCTCAGGGTATATGCCCAGTAGTGGGATTGCTGGGTCATATGATAGTTCTATTTTTAGTATTTTAAGGAACCTCCATACTGTTCTCCATAGTGGCTGTATCAATTTACATTCCCACCAACAGTGCAGGAAGGTTCCCTTTTCTCCACACCCTCTCCAGCACTTATTGTTTGTAGATTTTTTGATGATGGCCATTCTGACCAGAGTGAGGTGATACCTCACTGTAGTTTTGATTTACATTGCTCTAATAATTAGTAAAGTTGAGCATCTTTTTGTGTGTTTGTTGGCCATCTGTATGTCTTTTTTGAAGAAATGTCTATTTAAGTTTTCTGCCCATTTTTTGATTGGGTTGCTTGTTTTTTTGATATTGAGCTACATGAGCTGCTTGTATATTTTGGAGGTTAATCCTTTGTCAGTTGCTTCATTTGCAAATATTTTCTCCCATTCTGAGGGTTGTCTTTTTGTCTTGTTTATGGTTTCCTTTGCTGTGCAAAAGCTTTTAAGTTTCATTAGGTACCATGTGTTTATTTTTGTTTTTATTTTAATTACTCTAGGAGGTGGGTCAAAAAAGATTTCGCTGCAATTTATGTCAAAGAGTGTTCTGCTTATGTTTTCCTCTAAGAGTTTTATAGCGTCTGGCTTTACATTTAGGTCTTTAATCCCTTTTGAGTTTATTTTTGTGTGTGGTGTTAGGGAGTGTTCTAATTTCATTCTTTTAAAATACAAAGTAGAGGCAATGTAAAACAAGGACTTCTGTGTAAGAAAGACTTATTAACTTCAAATCCTGGCACTCCTATTTAACCAATGTGTGACCTCTGATAAATTATGTACCTCTCGGAGCCTTAACTTCTCCAGTTGAAAACTTAGAAAACCTATTTTCTAAGACTACTGTATTATCAAACATGAAATGCCTAGCTCATAATAAGTGCTCAGCAAGTATTAGCTCTTATCAATATTTAAGTGGCATGGATAAGTAAACATTTCTCACTGATAACCTTTCCTGATGCTCAACAGTATATTAAATTGTTTTCATACCCAACTATGTATATGTTTGCACATTGCATAAACTTTCTAAAAGAAACATTTGATGAAATTTCCAAAATTAAACGATCAGTTTCTTGTTCCTGGTTAGGTAGTCTAAATATAAAGATACAGAAGAGTGTGATTAAACAGTCAAGAGTTGGCAGCAAGATCTAAGAAAAGGAAAGGCTAAAGATCTGAATCATATACAAATTGCAAGATCAGCTCCTGAATAATAAGAAATTAACTGTTTACTCAAAAAATCAGCAGTCCTGTTGTATCTAAATTATGGCAGGGGTGACTTCAGGGAGGAATCAACTTTCCCTACTACAAAGATCTAACCCATAGGTTTGTAACTTAATGCTCTGACTTCATGTCAGAGGAGAAATATCTCAACTCAATTATCCTACCAGAAAACACAGATTTGTTGATACTGGCAGGCTACAACATCATGAAAAATTATAACTGGAGAAAAAGACCAAAAAAAAAATCTGTGGCAATCAGAATATTTGAGATGCATCTCTTCATAGCTTGGATGGTTATTCTTTTATTTGGACAAAGCATACTGAAGGTTTTTCAATGTTTATACTGCAACTCATCCATACTTATGATATAATATCCAAAAAAGCAGCCTGCAATCCCAACTTTTAAGGCTGCCAACCACAAAAAATTACTTAGCACAACAAAGATCTTTCTTAACCATAAATGACATTATCTTAGGCCAAACTTCCTAGACAGACTTGGATTGAAACAGTTCTTTACCTTAGGGCTATTGACTGTGTAACAGGCATACTGAGGGGGGAAAGGCAAACACAAAATGTAAATGAATTAGATTAACTCTTCAAATACCTCAAATTTTGAATAAATGAGGACATGGACTTTTCGAACAGCAGTTCTTTGAGTTAAGCTATTTCTTGCTATGTGTGCTCTGTGTGCAAAAATCCTGGAAAGTGTAGAATGCTTAAAATCATGTTTATCATTCAAAAAAAATTTAGGTTCCAAAAATATAAACTGTATAAATAAATATCACCTAACCTCAATATGGCATTTGGCTCTAACACTAAAATAACAGGATTTATAATATTAACCCAAACACTTTGAAACCAGAGTTTCTCCAATGTAACCGAAACCCTTTCATTTTAGGACATTTCTAATGGCTGCAAACTTTTCCATCCATAGCGAAGACATACATATCTACCTCCCACTGTTTCTATTTTACCTCCTGGAAAACTGAATAAAAGTACTTTTCTATTTGATAAAAACTCCCGAAATGACACCATGTCTTCTTTCCTCTAAGCTAAATGCATGCAATTTTTCTTAATATTATTTAGGTTTCAAATCCCTTCTTTATTCTGCATGCCTTTCCTTGAAAAACTTTCAGTTTATTAGTATCACCTTCCCAGTGTGGCATCCAAATAGTGTGACAAACTATGTGAGATATGGTTAGTGGGTTATTATTACTCTACCTGTCACCTCCTTGTCACTGTGGCTACCTAACTACCTATGAAATCTAAGGTTGAATTAGGTTTTAGGCAGACCCATTACATTATTGACTTGTCATGAGTTCATGGCTGACAAAAAAAACCCTCAGTCCTTTTCATAGAAATTAATGTTAAGGCACATCTTAGCTAGTCTATATTTGTTCAGTTGATTCTGAAATCATTGTAACATCTTTCTTTAATCCTGTTACATTTCATCTTGTTAAACCTGGTCCTTTATTTCAACCTGATTCGGGATCCTGATTCTGTCATCCAATATATTAGCTAAACCTCCAAAGTCCATGTTAACTTCGTGTTTCCTAAGCACATCCACAATATTGAGTAAGCAGAGTCTTAAACACCTGTGGCATGTAACCAGAGACTCTGACATTCAAAGATACTGATTACTTTTCATAGGTCAACCTAGTATTCAAAGATTCACCTAGATATATAATTCTCCTAAATATATTATCATCCTGACCACATTTTTCTTTTTTGTCCACAAAGGTATTATCTCTAAGCCATAACAAGCTGGTATATCTGTAACATTTTTTTTTTTTTTTTTTTTTTTTGGCTGCGTTGGGTTTTCGTTGCTGGGTGCGGGCTTTCCCTAGTTGCGGCGAGCAGGGGCTACTCTTCCTTGTGGTGTGCGGATTTCTCATTGAGGTGGCTTCTCTTGTTGTGGAGCACTGGCTCTACGCGCATGGGCTTCAGTAGTTGTGGCACACAGGCTTCAGTAGTTGTGGTTCACGGGCTCTAGAGTGCAGGCTCAGTAGTTTTGGTGCACGGGCTTAGTTGCTCAGTGGCATGTGGGATCTTCCTGGACCAGGGCTCAAACCCGTGTCCCCTGCATTGGCAGGCGGATTTTTAACTACTGTGCCACCAGGGATATCCTTACCTGTAACATTTTCTTCCTCATCAATTAACCTAGAAGCTTTATTAAAAAAAGGAATTTTGGATATTTGAAAGGCTTATTCTAAGTGAATTCATATTCACTTGTAGCAAGTACTTCCGGTTTTTCAAAGGGCTCAAAAGATATCTGTGAGTTAATCTGTTGGAATATTTTGTCCCAAATTGATTATCAAGCTCATCAATCCATAGTGTTCAAAATCTATTTGTTTTCATTTCAGGATGTTAGTATCTATATTGTCAGCGTTCGCTCATTTCTAGTTTTTTAGCACCTCTATCATTGTCCAGGACATTTCACAAAATGCCAGAAGAAGTTGGAATATAAAAAACTTAGTCATGGTATAATATATTGCTAGATTTGGTTAGTGATTATATTGTCTAGGATTTTTGGTCATTTGTTAGTGTAAAATTGTACTGTACATTTTCATCCTTTGACTGGTTTGGTAACAAGGTTTAGAAAACTTCCATAAAATGAGATTGTTTCCCCATTACTATTTTTTGGAAGGATTTGTGAATGACTGCAACTAAGTCTTTTTTAAATATTTGACAGAAATAGGGAAGCCATGTGAGCCTGAATTTGTCTTTGAAGGAAAAAAAGTATAATTCTGAGTCAAGTGTTTAATAGTTAAAAGACCATTCATATTTTCTACTTTTTTAGGATTAGTTTTAGTAAATTATTTTTTTCTAGGAATAGGTCCATTTCATCTAAATTCTCAAGATTATTGGTCTTGAAATATTCAAAATATTTTTATTGCCTTTTTAATGTCTGCTGGATCTATAGTAATATTTTCTTGTTCTTATATGACATTTACTATTTGTGTCTTCTCTAATTTTCCTGATAAATCTTCTGAGGGATTTACCAACTTTATTAAGTTTGTCATGAAAACTAACTCATGACTTTCTTAGTTTTATCTATTATATTTCTATGTGATTAATTTCTGTTCTTATCTGTTTGTTTGGTTTTTTTTTCTTTTTGTAATTTGTACCATCTTTGCATTTTACTTGCTGTTCTCTTTCTAGCTTCTTGAGATGATGCTTAATTTATTAATTTTCATATTTTCTTCTTTTCTAAAATATTTAGTTGTCTCTACATACGCTGCTAATAACGTTCAATTTAGATATGAAATGTTTCATTATAATTTCATTATCATGTCATTCACTTTCAAATATATGATGGTTTTCTATTTTTTTTATTGGTTTTTAAGTTAATTGCATTGTGATCAAAGAATCTCTATTTTTCAGTCTTTCTTGAGAAGAGCTCATCCTCAGTATCTTCCAGTTATTTCCTGGTTCTAAAGAAGATCTTCCATTCATGTTTCCCCTCTACTTTGAGGACCCCTCATTTCTCTAGCCCAGCACTACCTAAGAGAACTTCCTGTGATGACAGAAATGTTCTATATCTGCACTGTCCAATGCAGTAACCAGTAGCCTCATGTGGCTATTGAACATTGAAATGTGCCTAATAAAACTGAGAAACTGTGTTTTTAATTTTATTTATTTTTATATTAATTAAATTTACATTTAAGTACTTAAGGTGACTAGTGGCTACCATATTGGGTTGCACACCCAACCAACTTTTCTTCTGTCTGTTAGTCAGGATCCAGTCAGGAAGGAGTTATCTGAACAGAGAGAAAGTAGCATAAATAATTAACTATAAATTTGTTAAGTAGAGAAAGAAAGAGAACCCTAAGGCATCACAAAAGTAGCAACTGCAGGAAGCAGCTTCCATTCCCTAGAACTGAGGGGAAAACAACAACAGCAAAAAAAACTCCAGAATATGTAAACTTAAAAGATTGGAGGAGACGTCCCCATGAACTAAGACTTAGACCTCTGAAGAGCGAATAGGGGTGGGCATAAGGGGACCACATGATGAAGCTGGTTTGGCAAGTGTGGGAAAAACTTCAAATCGTATTCCACTGTCATGTCATGAAGGAAGTGCTGCTGTCAGGGTGAAGGAGTGTTGCTTAGGCCATGCTCACAAGAACTTCAAGCAAACAGGAAGCCGGTGGGAACCAACAAGAAGCAAACTCCTTCAGCCTTCTCCAGCCTTGTGGCCCCTCTTGCGCCCCTCCTTGTGCTCTCTGCTGGCAAAGCCTAACAGCACAAGCAAAAGGTGGCTTGCAGAGTCCAGGTCCCAGCATCACCAAGCCTACTATAGAGGAGGGTAGTTTGCAAGCTGAGAGCCAATACTGGCACACTCTCTTATTTGCTTCTCCCTTCTCCTCGTCTCTCTTACTTTCCCCAAGCCCAATCTTATATGGCTTTTGGGAGAAAAAGCAGACCAGCAAATATGCCTCTGAGAACCTTTCAGTACTAAAACTAATCAAGTTTCTTAAATCTTTGTTTCAAATCCAGTGAGAGAAAGGGGAGAGAAATTAGCCCTCAATGGAGGCGAGAGAAAAGGAGAAGAGAATCCACAAAGAACAATCTGACTTAAATACTGCCATATTTTTACATACTTTTAAAAAAATTTTTATTGGGATGTAGTTGATTTACAATGTTGTGTTAGTTTCAGTTGTACCATACTTTTTATACAGATACCGGTAGAGAGAAATGTTTTCTACTGAAAAAGAAACAGAGTGAGTGCAGTAAGTGGGGACTGACACCTTCGGTGTTAGGAAGCAGCAGGAATTGGTGGGGACCATGGAAAGTACATGCCCGTCTAAAGGGGGCAGTAGCTGCCCAACCAGCCAGAGACTGCAATGTGGTAATATGAGTCCATTTCCCAGATCTTCTAATTTTCTGAGAGATGCCAGAAATCTGGATTTTTATGTGAAAGCTTCCAATTTCAAAATGTTGGCTCACAGACGTTTTAAACATTGTATAAGCCAAATGAAACACTGAGATGGGCCAAATCTAGCCTGTGGCTGTGGTTAGGGACTTTTGCAGTGCAGCATGCAGACGAAAGGGGATCTGTGGGAATATAGGGACCTCAAGTATCACATCACATGGCCCACAGGAAAGAACAGCCTAGTTCAACATTATGTGATAACCCAAATTCTAATGCAATGTTGGCTTCTCATGTAAGGTTTTTTCTGTTCTTTCTTTTGTTCCCTTTTCTTTCTTTTTTTGGTTATGGTCATTGATGACGTTAAGACCAAGTCAACCTAACTTAGCACTGTCGATCACTAAGATGATCACTCCCTTCAATGCGGAGTTAATTTAAAATGAACACTCTGGGAGAAATAAACTGTATAAATCAAATATTTAATCATTATTCTGAGGTTTTGGAATTTACTTCAAGAGAGTTGGCACCTCTTTAGTTTCACCATGAGAGAAATGGTCAATAATTGGGATATCTAGTAGGCTATGTAAACTGGAGACAAATTGAAATAAACATCAATGTATATACACATATACATGTATGCGTTGTACATATAGTATAATAATCCATCAAATCCCATGGTCTTTGGCAGAAACTTCTGTACAGCTCTATTACAAAATGACAAAGTATATTGCAAAATAAAACGTGTAGACATTAAAACTAGAATTCAGAGTGCTGTGATATTCGTCAAACGTTTCAGTAGGTTCTTTGATGGTTGATTCTTTTTGTTTGAGTGTCAGAAAATCTTTTTTACCCATATGGAAGCTGTACACATTTTCCTAAGCCACATGGAATAAACACTTTGACTTGTATGCAAAAGATCTGTGGTCTTTGCAAAGCCATTATAGTTTCTTGTGTGGTACAGATGAAGCCATAAATAAATATATGTACATACATTGTATAAATTGTCATATGTTTTTGAAAATCTTACTTGCTCTTACTCATCAGGAGTAAATCACTACATAGACCCACATTTTGAAGGAACTGTAAACAGTGGATTTCATCAAATACAGTATTTCTCTTCCTGTTCTACTTCCAACCAATTCAAGTAAGTACTTTACCTACATGAACTATCATCAACTTTACCTGCACAGCAGTTTGTACTTGTAAAAGAGGAACATTACAGAGTATTGAAAACATGATTTTTTCCTCCTAAAATTTGTCATTTTTTAAATTTATTTATGTAAGCTAAAGAGAAAAGATTATCACTCTGCTAGAAACCTAGCAGACTGCATCTTCAGGTCTTCCTCTATTATGCTCTACATTTTAGTAGATCCTTCATGTTTAAGTCTCTAATAATAATCATTCCACAGGCTTAAATGCTCAGAAAGGAAAATAAAGTAGACCTTTAGATTATAGCAGCATTTACATATTGAATGGGAGATTTTGATACCCAAAAAAAAGGGTGACTTCTTTTCAAAAGTTTACTTTAGTTTTAAATATTAATATTTACTTATTAGAGTAAAATAAATTCAAAAACCTAATTCCTTCTTATACCTTTAAATTCAACATAAAAAGCTTATTACTCCAGTCATAATTCCAAAAACAATTAAGTCACTTTTAAAGATACTGAGATTAATTTATAATAACATTTTAAATTTTACTTAGGTTTCTTTAAATATTTCTTAGTTGCATTTGTATATTTAGGTACTTAATTGTCCAATTTATAGAAAAAAAACTTTCCTTTTCCCTACTTTTAAAGTAATTCTTTTATATGTAACAAATTAAACTTATACATATTATGGATACCAAGTTCTTTTAAATTTTCCAATATTATTCATAAACTTCAAACTTTGACCTTAAAATCATAAGTCTAAATTGATTATGCAGGTTGCACATTTTAAATTAGAATTACTTAAAGAAACTGTGGTATATGCATATACAATGGAATATCATTCAGCCTTAAAAATGAGAAACCCTATCATCTGAGATACTGATGGACCTTGAAGACATTATGATAAGTCAAACAGAGAAAGAAAAGTACTGTATGATCTCACTTATTGTGGAGTCTGAAAAAAACAGCCACCAAACTCATAGAAAAAAAGAACAGATTTGTGGTTACCAGAGCCAGGGGGCAGGAGAGGGGGTGGGGAATTGGAGGAAGGTGGTCAAATGTATAAATTGTCAGTTATAAGATAAATAATTACTAGGGATGTGATGCTGCATGATGACTATAGTTAAAATTGCTGGATGGTATACGGGAAAGCTGTTAAGAGAGTAGATTCTAGGAGTTCTCATCACAAGATGAAATTTTTTTATTTTCTTTTTACTGTATCAGTATGAGATAATGAATGTTAACTAAACCTATTGTGATAATCATTTCACAATATATGTAAGTCAAAAGATCATGCTGTACACCTCAAACTTATACAGTGGTGTATGCCAAATATTTCTCAATAAACCTGGGAAAAAATTAGAATCCTCATCTAATGCTATTTTAATGGCTTAATGCATTAAGGTTAATAACAATAATCCACAGTCCTTTCTTACATATTCATAGTAAGAATGTGCTTTCCTGTCAATTGAAGTTAGGTCTGGTCATGTGACTGGTTTGGCCAATAAAATATGAACAGAAGCAACACGTGTCCCTTTCTAGTTAGAAAACTTCAAGAGCCAGTGCTATGTTCTCTTCTCCCAGAAATGTTTACCAACAGTGCTCCAGATGGTGGTGTCTCCATCAAGCTCAGGCCCTGATGAGGACAAAATGAAGCATATTTTCCTATCCTGCTTTTTGCAACAACACGGATGGGCCTTGAGGGCATTATACTGATGAAATTAATCAGACAGAGAAAGACAAATAGTGCATACTCTTTGTTATATGTGGAATCGTTTTTTAAAAAGGCCAAGCTTGGAGACCTTCAAGATTGTGGAGGAGCAAGACATGGAGATCACCTTCCTCCCCACAAATACATCAGAAATACATCTACGGGTGGAACAACTCCTACAGAACACTTACTGAATGCTGGCAGAAGACCTCAGACTTCCCAAAGAGCAAGAAACACCCCAAGTACCTGGGTAGGTCAAAAGAAAAAACAGGGACAAAAGAATAGGCACAGTACCTGCAGCTCTGGGAGGGAGCTGTGAAGGAGTAAAAGTTTCCACACACTAGGAAGCCCCTTCACTGGCGGAGATGGGGGGTGGGCAGGGGAAGACTTCAGAGCCATGGAGGAGAGCACAGCAACAGAGATGCAGAGAGCAGAGAGCAAAGTGGAGAGATTCCTGCAAAGAGGATTGGTGCCGACCACCACTCACCAGCCTGAGTCTTGTCTGCTCACCCACTGGGGCGGGTGGGGGCTGGAAGCAGAGACTCTGGCTTTGGAGGTCAGATCCAGGGAGAGGACTCGGGTTGACTGCGTGAACACAGCCTGAAGGAGGCTAGTGAGCCACAGCTAGCTGGGAGGGAGTTCAGGAAAATGTCTGGAACTGCCTAAGAGGCAAGAGACCATTGTTTTAGGGTGTGCGAGAAGAGGGGATTCAGAGCACAGCCTAAACGAGCTCCAGAGAAGGGCGCGAACCGCAGCTATCAGCGTGGACACCAGAGCGGGCATAAGACGCTAAGGCTGCTGCTGCCACCACCAAGAAGCCTATGTGCAAGCACAGGCCACTATCCACACCTCCCCTGTAGGGATCCTGTGCAGCCCGCCACTGCCAGGGTCCCGTGATCCAGAGACAACTTCCACGGGAGAACACACAGCACACCTCAGGCTGTTGCAATGTCACGGGGGCCTCAGCCGCCTCACACTCACCCCTCATTCCGTATCCCTCCCTCCCCCCAGCCTGAGTGAGCCAGAGCCCCCTAATCAGCTGCTACTTTAACCCCGTCCTGTCTGTCTGAGAGAAGAACAGATGCCTGCAGGCTACCTACACACAGAGGCAGGGCCAAATCCAAAGCTGATCCCCAGGAGTTGTGCGAACAAAGAAAAAAACGGAATTTCTCCCCACAGCCTCAGGAGCAGCGGATTAAATCTCCACAACCAACTTGAGGTACCCTGCATCTCTGGAATACCTGAATAGACAACGAATCATCGCAAAATTGAGGCAGTGGACTTTGAGAGCAACTGTAGACTTAGGGCTTGCTCTCTGCATCTAATTTGTTTACTTTTTCATGTTTATTTTACTTTAGTATTTAGAGTTTATTATCATTGGTACATTTGTTTATTGATATGGTTGCTCTCTTCCTTTTTCTTTTTATATATAGATTTTTTTTTTCCTTATTGTGAGTGTGTATGTGTATGCTTCTTTGTGTGATTTGTCTGTACAGCTTTGTTTTTACCGTTTGCCCTAAGGTTCTGTCTGTCCCCTTTTTTTTTCTTTTTTCATTACTTTTTAATTTTTTTATTTTTTATTTTAATAACTTTAATTTATTTATTTTTTATTTTTTCTTGTTTTCTCCCTTTTCTTCTGAGCTGTGTGGCTGACAGGGTCTTGGTGCTCCGACCAGGTGTCAGGCTTATGCCTCTGAGAGTTCAGGAGATTGGTTCACCAGAGACCTCCTGGATCCATGTAATATCAAATGGCACAAGCTCTCCCAGAGATCTATATCTCATGGCTAAGACCGAGATCCACTCAACAACAAGCAAGCTACAGTGCTGGTCACCTTATGCCAAACAACTAGCAAGAGAGGAACACAAACCCACCCATCAGCAGAGAGGCTTCCTAAAATCAAAATAAGGTCACACACACTCCAGAACACACCACCAGATGCGGTCCTGCCCACCGGAAAGACAAGATCCAGACTCATCCACCAGAACACAGGCATGAGTCCCCTACACCAGGAACCCTACACAATCCACTGAAACAACCTTACCCACTGGGGGCAGACACCAAAAACAATGGGAACTAAGAACCTGCAGCCTGTGAAAAGGAGGCCCCAAACACAGTAAGTTAAGAAAATGAGAAGGCAGAGAAACACACAGTAGATGAAGGAGCTAGGTAAAAACCCATCAGACCAAATTAATGAAGAGGAAATAGGCAGTCTACCTGAAAAAGAATTCAGAGTAATGATAGAAAAGAAGATCCAAAATCTTGGAAATGGAATGGAGAAAATACAAGAAACATTTAACAAGGACCTAGAAGAACTAAAGAGCAAAGAAACAATGATGAACAAAACGATAAATGAAATTAAAAATTCTCTAGAGGGAATCAATAGCAGAATAACCGAGGCAGATGAAAGGATAAGTGACCTGGAAGATAAAATAGTGGAAATAACGACCACAGAGCAGAATGAACAGAAAAGGATGAAAAGAATTGAGGACAGTCTCAGAGACCTCTGGGAAAACATTAAAAGCACCAACATTCGAATTACACGGGTCCCAGATGAAGAAGAGAAAAAGAAAGGGACTGAGAAAATATTTCAAGAGATTATAGTTGAAAATTTTCCTAATACGGGAAAGGAAATAGTCAATCAAGTCCAGGAAGTGCAGAGATTCCCATACATGATAAATCCAAAGAGAAACACACCAAGACACATCTTAATCAAACCATCAAAAATTAAATACAAAGAAAAAATATTAAAAGCAGCAAGGGAAAAGCAACAAATAACATGCAAGGGAATCCCCATAAGATTAACAGCTGATCTTTCAGCAGAAACTCTGCAAGCCAGAAGGGCATGGCAGGACATATTTAAAGTGATGAAAGGTAAAAACCTACAACCAAGATTATTCTACCCAGCAAGGATCTGATTCAGATTCGATGGAGAAATTAAAACCTTTACAGACAAGCAAAAGCTAAGAGAAATCAGCACCACCAAAACAGCTTTACAAAAAATGCTAAAGGAAATTCTCTAGGCACAAAACACAAGAGAAGTAAAAGACCTATGATAGCAAACCCAAAACAATTAAGAAAATGGTAATAGGAACATACATATCGATAACTAACTTAAAGGTGATTGGATTAAATGCTCGAACCAAAAGACATAGACTGGCTGAATGGATACAAAAACAAGACCCGTATATATGCTGTCTACAAGAGACCCATTTCAGACCAAGGAACACACACAGAATGAAAGTGAGGGGATGGAAAAAGTTATTCCATGCAAATGGAAATCAAAAGAAAGATGGAGTAACAATTCTCATATCAGACAAAATAGACTTTAAAATAAAGACTATTACAAGAGACAAAAAGGACAATACATAATGATCAAGAGATCAATCCAAGAAGAAGATATAACAATTATAAATATTTGTGAACCCAACATAGGAGCACCTTAATAAATAAGGCAAATGCTAACAGCCATAAAAGGGGAAATTGACAGTAACACAGTCATAGTAGTGGACTTTAACACCCCACTTTCACCAATGGACAGATCATCCAAAATGAAAATAAATAAGGAAACACAAGCTTTAAATGATACATTAACAAGATGGACTTAATTGATATTTATAGGACATTCCATCCAAAAACAACAGAATACACTTTCTTCTCAAGTGCTCATGGAACATTCTCCAGGATAGATCATATCTTGGGTCACAAATCAAGCCTTGGTAAATTTAAGAAAATTGAAGTCATATCAATTGTCTTTTCCGACCACAATACTATTAGATTAGATATCAATTACAGGGAAAAAAACAGTAAAAAAAATACAAACACATGGAGGTTAAATGATACACTAACTAACCAAGAGATCACTGAAGAAATCAAAAAATACCTAGAAACATATGGCATCAAAAATATGATGATCCAAAACCTATGGGATGCAGCAAATGCAGGTCTAAATGGGAAGTTTATAGCAATACAATCCGACCTCAAGAAACAAGAAACATCTCAAATAAACAACCTAACCTTATACCTAAAGCAATTAAAGAAGAACAAAAAAACCCCAAAGTTAGCAGAAGGAAAGAAATCATAAAGATCAGACCAGAAATAAATGAAGAAGAAATGAAGGAAGCAATAACAAAGATCAATAAAACTAAAAGCTGGTTCTTTGAGAAGATAAACAAAATTGATAAACCATTAACCAGACTCATCAAGAAAATAAGGAAGACTCAAATCAATAGAATTAGAAATGAAAAAAGAGTAGTAACAACTGACACTCACAAATACAAAGGATCATGAGAGATGACTACAAGCAACTATATGCCAATAAAATGGACAACCTGGAAGAAATGGTCTAATTCTTAGAAAACCACAATATTCCAAGATTGAACCAGGAATAAATAGAAAATATAAACAGACCAATCACAAGCACAGAAATTGAAACTGTGATTAAAAATCATCCAGCAAAAAAACCCAGGACCAGATGGCTTCACAGGCGAATTCTATCAAACATTTAGAAAAGAGATAACACCTATCCTTCTCAAACACTTCCAAAATATAGCAGAGGGAGGAACACTGTGAAACTCATTCTACAAGGCCACCATCACCCTGATACCAAAACCAGACAAAGATGTCACAAAAAAAGAAAACTACAGGCCAATATCTCTGATGAACATAGATGCAAACATCCTCAACAAAATACTAGCAAACAGAATCCAACAGCACATTAAAAGGATCATACACCATGATCAAGTGGGGTTTATCCCAGGAATGCAAGGATTCTTCGATATACGCAAATCAATCAATGTGATACACCATATTAACAAATTGAAGGATAAAAACCACGTGATCATCTCAATAGATGCAGAGAAAGCTTTCGACAAAATTCAGCACCCATTTATGATAAAAACCCTCCAGAAAGTAAGCATACAGGGAACTTACCTCAATATGATAAAGACCATATATGACACACCTACAGCCAACATTGTTCTCAGTGGTGAAAAACTGAAACGTTTCCACTAAGATCAGGAACAAGACAAGGTTGCCATCTCTCACCACTATTATTCAACATAGTTTTGGAAGTTTTAGCCACAGCAATCAGAGAAATAAAAGGAATCCAAATTGGAAAAGAAGAACTAAAGCTGTCACGGTTTTCAGAGGACATGGTACTATACATAGAGAATCCTAAAGATGCTACCAGAAAACTACTAGAGCTAATCAATGAATTTGATAAAGTAGCAGGATACAAAAATAATGCACAGAAATCTCCTGCGTTTCTATACACTAATGATCAAAACTCTGAAAGAGAAATTAAGGAAACGCTCCCATTTACCACGGCAACTAAAAGATTAAATACCTGAGAAAAATCCTACGTAAGGAGACAAATGACCTGTTTGCAGAAAACTATAAGACAGTGATGAAAGTAATTAAAGATAATACAAGCAGATGGAGAGATATACCATGTTCTTGGATTGGAAGAATCAACATTTTGAAAATGACTATACTACCCAAAGCAATCTACAGATTCAATGCAACCCCTATCAAACTACCAACGGCATTTTTCACAGAACTGGAACAAAAATTTTCACAATTTGTATGGAAACACAAAAGACCCCGAATAGCCAAAGCAATCTTGAGAAAGAAAAATGGAGCTAGAGGAATCAGGATCCTGGAATTCAGACTATACTACAAAGATACAGTAATCAAGACAGTATGGTACTAGCACAAAAACAGAAATATAGATCAATTGAACAGTAGAGAAAGTCAGAGATAAACCCATGCACATATGGTCACCTTATTTTTGATAAAGGAGGCAAGAATATACAATGGAGAAAAGACAGCCTCTTCAATATGTGGTGTTGGAAAAACTGGACAGCTACATGTAAAAGATTGAAATTAGAACACTCCCTAACACCATACACAAAAATAAACTCAAAATGGATTAAAGACCTAAATGTAAGGCCAGACACTATCAAACTCTTAGAGGAAAACATAGGCAGAACACTCTATGACATAAATCACAGCATGATCTTTTTTGACCCACCTTTGAGAGAAATGGATATAAAAACAAAAATAAACAAATGGGACCTAATGAAACTTCAAAGCTTTTGCACAGCAAAGGCAACCATAAACAAGATGAAAAGACAACCCACAGAATGGGAGAAAATATCTGCAAATGAAGCAACTGACAAAGGATTAATCTCCAAAATTTACCAGCAGCTCATGCAGCTCAATATCAAAAAATCAAACAACCCAATCCAAAAATGGGCAGAAGACCTAAATAGACATTTCTCCAAAGAAGATATACAGATTGCCAACAAACACATGAAAGAATGCTCAACATCACTAATCATTAGAGAAATGCAAATCAAAACTACAATGAGATATCATCTCACACCGGTCAGAATGGCCATCATCAAAAAATCTATAAACAATAAATGCTGGAGAGGGTGTGGAGAAAAGGGAACACTCTTGCACTGTTGTTGGGAATGTAAATTGATACAGCCACTATGGAGAACAGTATGGAGCTTCCTTAAAAAACTAAAAATAGAACTACCATACAACCCAGCAATCCCACTACTGGGCATATACCCTGGGAAAACCATAATTCAAAAAGAGTCATGTACCACAATGTTCATTGCAGCTCTATTTACAATAGCCAGGACATGGAAGTAACCTAAGTGTCCATCACCAGATGAATGGATAAAGAAGAAGTGGCACATATATACAATGGAATATTACTCAGCCATAAAAAGGAATGAAAGTGAGTTATTTGTAGTGAGGTGGATGGACTTAGAGACTGTCATACAGAGTGAAGTAAGTCAGAAAGCAAAAAACAAATACCATATGCTAACACATATATATGGAATCTAAAAAAAAAAAAAAGTGGTCATGAAGAACCTAGGGGCAAGATGGGAATAAAGATCTAGACCTACTAGGGAATGGACTTGAGGATATGGGGAGGGGGAAGGGTAAGCTGTGACAAAGTGAGAGAGTGGCATGGACATATATACACTACCAAACATAAAATAGAGAGCTAGTGGGAAGCAGCCGCATAGCACAGAGAGATCAGCTCGGCGGTGCTTTGTGACCACCTACAGTGGTGGGATAGGGAGGGTGGGAGGGAGGGAGACACAAGAGGGAAGAGATATGGGAACATATGTATATGTATAACTGATTCACTTTGTTATAAAGCATAAACTAACACACAATTATAAAGCAATTACACTCCAGTAAAGATGTTAAAAAAAAAAAAAAAAAGGCCAAGCTCATAGAATTAGAAAGTAGAATGGTAGCTGTGAAGGACCAGGAAGGTGGGAGAAATGAGACATGTTGGCCAAAGTGTACAAACTTCCAGCTATAAGGTGAATAATTTATGGGATCTAATATACAGCATGGTGGCTATAGTTAAGAATACTGAATTATATACTTGAAAGTTACTAAGAAAGTAAATCTTAAATATTCTCACCACAAAAAGTGCTAATTTTGTAAGGTGATGAAGGTGTAAACTAACCTTTTTGTTGTAATCATTTTACAATATATATGTGTATCAAATCATCGCATTGTCCACTTTAAACTTACACAATGTTATATGTAAACTGTATTTCAATGAAACTGGAAAAAATAAGTTAACTTTTTTATAAGTATATTTTCCTACCTATCCTTGAGGATTTGAGAGTTATTTATTATCATAGTATAACCACACCTATCCTGAGTGATACATAGACCAAATTCTCTTAACTATTATAAATACTTATAATACCAATGTAACAGAGTCCTCTCAAGTGCAATACTAACTGTAGACTTGGCCCTATTAAACATTTCTATACTTAATTCTAAATTTTCCTTAGCCTGAAAGATGCTTGCCCACTGAATAACTAATCATCTCAAACAATTTTGAAGTTATCTCCTGCAGTAATGTTTCAGGGTATCTTTTCAGCTTACTGTGATTTCTTAACCTGAGACAGAAAGATGGAAGGATTGGATCCTCTTTATGTCCACTGAGATGGTTAATTTAATGTGACTGCTTGGCTGAACCATAGGGTGACCAGATATTTGGCTGAACATTATTCTAGATGTTTCTATGAGGATGTTTTAGATGAGGTTAAGTCAGTGGACTTTGAGTAAAGCAGATTGCTCTCCTTAGTGTGGGTGGGCCTCATCCAATCAGTTGAAAGCCTGAATAAAACAAAAGACTGGTTCTGCCCCACCCCACTCCAGCAAGAAAGAATTTCTCCATCAGACCGCCTTTGAACTTTGTCTACAACTTCAGCTCTTCCTGATTCTACTGCACACTGTCTTTGAACTCAGAATGGAACTCTACTGGGTCACCAGCCTGTTGGCCCAGCCTGCAGATTTTAGACTTGCCAGCCTCCATAATAATGTGATCCAATTCCATATCATAAATCTCTTTCTCTATATATACACATCCTGATCGTCCTGGTTTTCTGGAGAACTGATACACCCATGTTTTTCCCCCTGTGGCCCTGGATCTTTGAGGTTGTTTCCATTTGTCTGAGCTTTGAATAGAAACAGACTGGAAATCAATTTCTTCTTACTCTGCCTCCCATCTATCTTTTTTTTTTAATATGTAGGAAAATGTGTGATTTTTGTGAGAAAATTATAGAATGCACTTAACTGTTCTATTCCCTTCAGAGTATAATATGAAGATTCTTTAAAGCAACTTTTTTCAAGCAATTTTTATTGTGCTCTTTATACCAGAAAAAGAGTTGAAGTTGCTAATATATGTCTGTGAATAATCTGGTATGCAAACATAAAAGGATTCTCTTCTAGGGATATTGTCTTCTTACAATGTTAGTGTGATAGGTAAACAGATTTAGGAACAATTTTGTAGGTCAAACAACTGTTTTACACTGTGTTAAATAGAGACATGAAATGATAAGATCAGCTAGAGGAGATAGCTAAGAATCTGTCCTCCACTTAACCATTAAGGGAAGCAGAGAACAGATTGTCCCACAGATGTAGAATAGATTTGCCCAGGCTGGAACAAAAATTAAAAGGGCAGTAAAAAGCAGAGCAGGTTTTTTTTGTTTTTGTTTTTGTTTTTGTTTTTAGGAATGAGAGCTCTCTTGCTGTATTTAAATCCTGTTTACCACTCATCTAATAATAATGTGTACTCAGGAGAGATTATATTTTTTAGTATGCATTCAATCAATTGAGCTTGCTATGTAGAAAAGAGATTGAGAGCTAAATCTATTTCAGAGATTTAAATAGTATGAGAATAAATAGGAAAAACTAGTTTTTATGCAGTAATTTAAGGGTTTTAAAAATAGCATTTCTTCAAAGTAAGAGAAGTGATGAGGTGTGGAGACCAGACAACACAATTTGGAAAAAAATCATAAAAATCTGTCTCCACTGTTGTTCTCTTACATAGCTGTGTGATTTTATTAAGATTCAACCTCTTTGCCCACAAAAGAAGATAATCATAATTTATCTGCAGGTTTGTTATTAGAAGTAAAGCCAATATCTGAAAAATGCCTCTGAGTAAGTCCTAAATAAACAGATGCTATTATTTTACACAATTTTTAAATTGTAACTTTACCCTGTGTAAGTTGCATCTCATTGCCATGAACTCATGGAATATGTAAAAATGTGTTGTTTTGTTGAATTTTTATTCTAATGAAGTGCTTTGCTGGAAATTGTATAATCTGCCTTCAGGTTTCTGGGTTAAAATGAAATGAAAAGCCATAATTACTGTTTCTCTGATGAGGGAATTAGAAAGTGGAAAAAGAAATATTCTAGACCAAAACGGGGGTGGCGGTGGAATAAAGAACAAATATTGCAACAGGTAGTCTTCTTTCAAGGAAATGTTGTACCCACATTTTACTGCTGACATCTGAAGTCTTTCTGTTCTAGATGGAGATTAGGCAACTTGCTTTTCTAGGAGGAGCATTAATGTAGTTTTAAATAAAAAATGGTAGCATGTGTTGAAAACTTATAGAGGCAACAACAAAGTGGTCAAGAGAATAGTTTCTGAAGTTAGACTTCTCAGAGCTACGCCATCTGGCTGTGTGGTCAGTGTGAGCCCAGCTCTTCATCCATGAAGTGAGGATAATAATAGTCTCTACCTCACAGAGTTGTTGAAGAATTAAATGAATTAATACATGGAAAGTAATTAGGATGGCACTTGGCATATACTAACATTTATTATTAGTTGTTATTATTGTTGATCAAACAAACAGCAAAAATGCAAAACCTCCTATTCTGTCTGGGAAAAACACATAGAGACCCTAAGGAAAAAAATTCAGAATCAAGACCAATTCTGAGAGTGTTCTAGATCCTGACTAAATCTCTTTATAAGCCAATTTTCTCCTTCTCTAGCATTTTCATGTAGGTTAAGTCAAAATAAAACAAACACTAAAGATAGCCTCGAATAAGTCTTCAAAAGGCATTTACAAATCTGAGAGTAGTATGTTTTTGTCCCAGTTTAATATATGCCTCGTTTACCTTGTTTGGTTGATTTGTATTTGTCAGTTTTTGCTGCAATAATGTTGTATAAGATACAATCCCAAAATCTCACTGGCTTGTAACAACTAACAGTTATTTTTCACACATGAGTCTATGAGGCAGCTGCAGTGAGTATGTTCCAGACTATACATCGGTTCCCTCATTCTGGGATGTACAACATCCTTCACAGGCTGATGCACCCATAACTGCCTGGGATAAGTTCTTCTCATGGCAGAGGGCAGGAACACAAGAGATAAAGTCTAACAATATAAACAAAGTTAAAACCTTACTTGAACAGGAAGTATGTCATCCCATTGGCCAAAATCAATATTACAACTGCATCCAACAACTTTGGAACAAGGAAGTAATCACCTCCTGTGCAGAGGATGTAGTATTTGCTGAACAATAATGAAATCTATCACATTTGCCAAACTGCTAGTGTTCCATCAAGTTCAAGACCCAGACTGACCACTTCAATTAACCTTATTCTACCGATGTGAGTCTCAAAAGTCAAAATGCATCAAAATCATGGAGGAACTCATTAAAAATATAAATGACTTCGCCCTGCCACCACCTGTTATGACTTAATAAATTTGAAAATGGGACTCAGGATCTGCATTGTTACCAACCTCACCAATAATCACATCATACACTAAAGTTTGAGAATCCCAGGGAAAGCTGTACATGGAGATCAGAGCAAGTCATGACTGACTGAAGTTGCCTCCCTCTTATGTCTTGCTGCCCCAGTGGAGAAGGAAGGATAACACAATGGCAACATTCCCACCTGCAGAAAAAAGAGACTGAATTGGGGTTTCTGGTGGATTGAATTATTGGCTCCCAATTCTTCTCCTCTCCATGTTTCCCCCACCCTGCCACTTGACTTTGCAGTTCCTCCTACTAAATTTTCCCACCTTGTTGATGTAGGACTTAGCCATGTGACCCACTTTGGGCAGTGATATATGGGTAACAGAGTGCCAGTTTGGGTGGTGATATTTATTGAATCCAGGGATTGCATTTTGATTTTGAAACATTCATACATTTGAGTCATTGTAATTATTTTTTTTTCCTGAAGTGCTCGATGTAAAAAATATAATAAAAAAATAAACATATTTTAAAAATTTTAAAAAATAACAAAGTGCCGTTTCCAAATTTAAATCACGTTCCTGCTTGCCCATCTAACTTCATGCTTGAGAAGAGCATCCCCCAGTAGCTGTTACCTCTCCAGACCAAACCCCAGAATTAGCACTCTTTAACAGACTAAGCCCAAGCAAGAACCCAAGCCCATCTGAACCCAAAATGAATTGGAGCTGCCTAGACAAGTCAGATCAACCAACCTCCACTTGAAAATCATAGGTGTGCAAGAAAAAAATGATTGCTATTTTGAGCCAATCCATGTTGGAGTGGTTTGTTACTCAGAAAAATTTAATTCACACAGAGTTTAAGAGTCACTTTCTGACACTACATCTCTCTTCCCAATTCCAAAATCATTTGGGTAGCAGTAGTGGGAATCATGTCTCTCTATATTGAAATGAAGCTCAGACTATAAGCAAAATATTTTTTCTCTGAAACATTAAAGATATATAGAACTAGGAAACATTTTCTTCTGAATTCATACTATGCCATTTATTTATTTGAATATACCTGAAGAAGAAAGCACGTGAATGTAGAACAGTGAAATAAGAGGGGGGAAAAGGAATATTTAGGTCATAAAACAGCACCACATATTTTTTCAAAATAGAAACAGATTGTTGTACAGAATCCAGCAATTCTGGTGGAAATACTCTGCAATGGAAGCATGTTTTCCATTAACTTAAATACTGTGTTAACCTCAATCAAAAATACACTTTCTTAAACTGAATACAGAATTTATAGTCTTGAGAAACCGTGCCTGTCATCTAAATGTGCAAAAGTCTGATGCAAATGACTTGGTCCCACATGATTTTTAAAAATTATTTTGTTAAAAAGAAAAAAGAAAAAAAAAAAAAAAAGAAATAAAAACCTAAAGCAGCATTTATTCCTCCACCCAACTTAGCACTTTTGCCAAGTGGGATACCTTTTAAAACTCCCAAGTGTATTTTCCTTTCTTGCTGCTGTCTAATAGCTTCAGGTCTTAAGATTTCTCTCTATTCAATAAAACTACTCATGAAAAACTTCTCAAATATAGACAGGTTTTATCACCCCAAAATTCATGGAAGTTGACATTATATGGTGATGATCTTTCTACTAAGCTAGTGAGTCCAGTAAGTGTAATGGAAAATCTCTCCTGTTAGAAAGTGATGTAACCAGTTGTCGTTTGTGTCTGAGCTTCTCTCTGGACTTTTGGGGTTTGTGGGAGCACCTCGCTATGGAGGAGGGAGAAGCATCATCATACGGACCAAGGTGGAACCTTCATGAAGAGACTGAGGTCTCAGGGGCTGCAGCCAGCTTGGGTCTTGCCAGTGATTCATGTATTTCTCCTGTGCTTCACCTTTACCCTTTGAGGGGCCCACCAGAATGTGGGAATTATTAATCACATCTTGGAAAGAAATGAAAACAGGCAGTGGAGGGAAATAAAGGACTGGAGTAAGGAAAAGAGGGAGGGAAATAGAGGGCTGGAGTAAAGAAGAATAAAGGTCCAAACAGATCCTGTCTCAAAACTCAAGGCAAAAAGTGAGCCCTAATTATGAATGGAATGCAGCAGGTTAATTATAGCACTCTTCCTCCCTTTGCAGGCAAACTCTTCCTCTGGTTACTGGAAAAGGAAGAGTCTCCTGTAGGTGCCCAGCCCTGGAGGTAAACAAAGACCAGCTCTGTATTCATTCTATATGAAATCAACAATTTATGGGATTAGATGAAGCTATTTCCCAATCTGAAATGCTGTGGTGATAAATACCACCTAAATCAGTCGTCCCCAACTTTTTGGCACCAGGGACCGGTTTCATGGAAGACAATTCTTCCATGGACGGTGGGGGGGTGGCGGGTGTTCAGGCGGTAATGTGAGCAATGGGGAGCGGCAGATGAAGCTTCCTTGCTTGCTCTCCCGCTGCGCACCTCCTGCTGTGCAGCCCAATTCCTAACAGGACGTCGACTAATACTGGTCCGCTGCCCCTGTGTTGGGGACCCCTGACCTAGATGACTGGCAGTGAGGGGAAGAAGGTGAATTACCTACTGTTTACAACGTCCTTAGAAGACTCAGAGTGCTTAATGCTATTTCCCAAAAGGCTAAGTTTGGTACAGCAGTGCCAGGGACATCATCATTTCATAAATCTCATGTATGCCCTTAGTCACTAGGACCCTTGGCTTCTTTAATTACATTTGACAGCTGCTTCCACAATCATAAACATGATCCTCTGAATCATTTCCACTCTCTGAAGATGTTGGTTTTAATGTCACACATAAATTTGGTCTTAGTACTAATATTTATAATTTAATTTGCAAAATCTTTAAGCCAATAGATGGTTTTTCTATCATTTCACTGGAAATCAGAAAATTGCTCAAGTCTGTGACTTATTCATTCTATAGTGGACCATAAAATCTCTAGGTCCATCAATCATATGAACAGTCATAACCATTTTTCTTTTTTTTAATTGAAGTATAGTTGATTTACAGTGTTGTGTTAGTTTCAGGTATACAGCAAAGTGATTCAGTTATATATATATATATTCTTCTTCAAATTTTTTCCCTTATAGGTTGTTACAAAATATTGAATATAGTTCCCTGTGCTATACAGTAGGTGCTTGTTCATTATCTATTTTACATACAGTAGTGTGTGTATTATATTCCAACCTCCCAGTTTATCTCCCCCTCCTTTCCTCTTTGGTAACAATAAATTTGTTTTCTATGTCTCTGGGTCAATTTCGGTTTTGTGTATATAAGTTCATCTATATCATATGATATTGCTTATATGTTGAATCTTTAAAAAAATGATTCATATCCATTTTTCAAGGTGAACATTGTTTTTCAAACAGCAGAGCACAGACTTTAGAGTAGCCCCTCTTGCAAAGCAAATTCCCAAGATGGAAGCAGAAGCTCAAATTATTACCATTCTTATTACTATTACATTTTAAACATTTTCTAGTTCTCTTTCACTCTTAGACCTACTAGAGAATGAACTTGAGGATATGGGGAGGGGGAAGGGTAAGATGTGACAAAGTGAGAGAGTGGCATGGACATATACACTACCAAATGTAAAATAGATAGCTAGTGGGAAGCAGCTGCATAGCACAGGGAGATCAGCTTGGTGCTCTGTGACTACCTAGAGGGGTGGGATAGGGAGGATGGGAGGGAGGGAGATGCAAGAGGGAAGAGATATGGGGACATATGTATATGTATAATTGATTCACTTTGTTATAAAGCAGACACTAACACACCATTGTAAAGCAATTATACTCCAATAAAGATGTTAAAAAAAAAAAAACAAATTTTAAATCATTTGGAACTTCCTTTCCTCGAGTCCTGTCCTCCACAAAGTCTCTTCCTCTGGCTTTCTCCCACCTTCAGCCTCACTCAGATTGACAAGTGCCCCATGTACCAATCTATAGGAGATGCTATAAATCACTGAGGCACTAAATCTCCACTAGAAATTTCAGAAGATGGAGAAAACAGCATTTTCCAAGGAGAGGACCGCATATGTTTAGATGAACTCTATTATTTGTGGCCAAGAAGGCTCTAGGTGAGTCCTAGAATTAGGCATAGGTGCTGTCAACTGAAAAAAAAATGCACAGCCTAAAAGTTGAGAGTTATGTTTTATTTGGCAGACATTCTTAGGACTTCAAGCCCAGGAGACAGAGTCTCAGATAACTTTGAGAAGTTGCTCCAAAGAGGAAGGGAGCAGGATATATAGGAGTTTTTGCAACAAAACCAGGTAGTCAAAAGATTACTGTTAATAAAAGAATATTGTATATCTCTCAAGTTAAGGAATTTAGCACTTTTCTGTGTTTGGGAAGATGCAAGAGTCTGGGCTCACTGAAATCATTCTTCTGATATGCACCTCAGCTATCTGAGGCCAGTATCCTGTGTTTTCTCATCCTGAGTCCCCTTCGGGGGCACCGTTGGGGATGGCTGCAGTGGCTGACTGCCAGATGGGCTTGGCAGTGGGCAGCCCATTTATCTCTATCCTGAGCTCTCTCAGGGCTCACCATCCAGGTGGCTGTAATGTGATGGCTTGATGGCTGCAACATCCTTTGTTTACTGATATGGCAGGCAATATTTTAGTTCTCAGTGCTTATTCAACTGTCCCCCAGGCGGTGCAAGGCTCTCGTTTGGTAGAGGAGGACAAGGACAAGGAAGTTTGAGGCCAGAGCTAAATCCCTACCAATAGAGAAGAGAGTGGGCTCTGCCACGAGGTAGCCTTCCTCCTCTGTCGTTCCCCAAGCAGTATTCAGCCCCTCCTCTAAAATAAATATAGGACAAATATTTAAAGATGAGTGGTGTAAGGTGCCACATTACCAGGCTGTCCAGGGCACCCAGGTGGTTCAAGGCACCAGGATGTCCTGTTTTATTTTTTCTCTCCTTGGCTCCTGCTCTCTCTTTCCATTTCTCCCTGTTTGTTTTAATTAAAGAAATTAAAACCCCAAAGCTTCTCTCACAGATGTGTACTAAATCTCAGCTGTTCCCTTAATCTCACAGTTCCTGGTTCAACTGAGCAAAGCTCTCTCCTTTATAACTAGTTGACCCTAGCTTTTTTATTCCTCCTTCCACACACTAAAGGCAAAGAAGGAGGAGGAGGAGGAGGAGAAGGAGGAGGAGAAAAAGGAGGGGTGGGGGGGGGGGGAAGAAGAAGAAAGAAAAAGAAAAGGGAAGAAAAGAAAGAAAAGAAAAAATAAAGATCATCTAAGTGTTTTACCATTTAAGTCAGATCCCTCATTACTATTTTCTCCAATCAGAAATTTGTCTGACACTATTTCTCTCTTGTTGTTGTAAGTGGATTTAAATACACTTTCTCACTCCAGAAATGAATTTAAGATACATTGGTACCCTCAGCAGCAGCCCTAACTCAAACACTTAGCTCAGATACAAACCATTTATATCACTTAAAGAAACTAGATAAGCGGGAAAAAAATATAAAAATGCTAAAGTGCCTCTCGCATCATGATTGCTAATGTCTTTCAGGACTTGAAGAGAAAACATTCATTAGCCTTACCCACTCAGATAACTTGAAGGATACCTCTGACCAGTGACCTCAAATATGTGGGATTCACAGGAGCCTAACTCATTCAGGTAGGAGAACAGAATGATTCTCTGAGTAAGATTGTCTGCCCCCTCTAGAGATAAACAAGAGGCTCATCTACCATGTAGCTCCTTGTTTACCCACTTGCATTTTTTTAGTCTTTTTTATCACCAGATTTTAGCACTTGAGAATTCTTTATGAGACCCAGTAACTCTGAATGATTCACTAACAACATAAGGCTCTGGGAGCTAGACTGCATTGATAAATCATAGGAAGCTTACACTCTATGTGTGATTTTAGCCCGTTTATCAAGTGCTTCAAAACAATTGGCTGTTCCTCCATGTCTACCACGTGTAAGAGGATAGAACAGGTGGTTACTCTAGTTTTATAGGCAAGGTTCACAGAAGTTAAATAGTAAACTTTTACTGCCATAACCAATATATTTCTTTAAATGTGTTCCAGACAGAAAATTGATAGGTCCCAAATTGGCAGATGTGCAAATTATGTCAGGAAGACCATAGTCTGATTCATCCCACCCCAAGGTCCATCTTTCAGAAAACCTATGTTTTATTTAGCTGTTTTTAAGTGTCTTGAATATCCAAAGTGACTGCCAACAAAATTGTCAGTGGTGGGGGCAAGGTATCCATCACTGACAAAGGACAGAGAGCAAGCTGAACAAAAATACTACAAAATAGAAACAGACGTGATACATTCCCAATCTCGCTCTGGACATGACTTTACAATTATAAGGATTGGAACTAACTTCCCTGGTGGTCCAGTGGTTAAGACTCCATGCTTCCACTGCAGGGGGTCGGGTGCGATCCCTGATCGGGGAACTACGATCCCGCATGCCGCGCTGCACAGCCAAAAAGAAAAAAGAAAAAAAAGATTATAACGATTGATGATGCATTTTAAAGGACGTAGGTATATATAACTTTCTCCTCCCAATCTCAGTATCAATTTGGGGTTTATTTATGGCTTGCTTTCCAACTAATAAGGTGGATTTTCAGGGATGAATAATCTAGTTCAGAGCTAGGAAAGGCACAAACCTTGGACATAAGTCCATCCTTGGGGACTGACAACAGAAAGTTGAAAACTCATCTTAGTTCCTGTGGTATTGGAACATGTGTTTTTAACTTGGAACCAGAGAGAGTTTTCCTCACCTGCGGAGAGGAGAATAAAAACAATCCAGAATGTTACATCTCTGTTAGCAATTCCTTGCAGGGCCAGGAGCTGCAGCGGGAAGTTTCTCATTTGCGAGTCTGAGGTGCCTTATTTTCCAAAGCCAGCTCCTCCTGCAGGGTCGGCTGGACACTACACTGCTTTCTGGAACTCACTCTAACACAAAATGGAATGTTAGAAGGCTTAACCCCAATTCCAGTGTGTGAGCTTTCAGAGTCAGGGCCGAAGCGGCAACAACAGATCAAGGAGAGGAGTCAGGCAGGTAGAATTGGGAACAAACTACCTGGTGCATTAGTTTTCTAGGGTTGCCTTAACAAAGTACCACGGACTCCATGGCTTCAATGAAAGAAATTTATTGTCTCACCATTCTGGAGGCTGGAAGTCCAAGATCGAGGTGTCAGCAGGGTTGGTTTCTTCTGAGGCCTCTCTCCTTGGCTTGTAATGGTTGCCTTCTCCTGGTGTCTTCCTACGGTCTTCTCTCTATAACTGTCTGTGTCCTAATCTCCTCTTCTTGTAAGAATATCAGTCATATTGGACCATGGCCCACCCTACAGACCTCATTTTAACTCAGTTACCCCTTTAAAGGCTCTATCTCCAAAACAGTCACATTCTGAGGTACTAAGTGTTAGGACTTCAACATATGAATTTTGTGAGAACACAATTCAGCCCATAACACTTGGAATCTGCAGTGGGCCACTAACTCACCTGAGCTCTAAGTCCCCAGGTCAACTTCCCGCCCCACCCCGATGACAAAGTACCTGTGGATCTGATTCAATTCTACAAGGAATGGTGCTGGGAGCTTGACATGGGGTCATTGGGATCATGACATTTGTGTCCCAAAAGCAATAGTACCAGCAAGGGAAGGAAGTTGAAGGACAACAAAATCAATCACTTCCCAGGGAGTCACAAAGAGCCAGAGAGGCAACTCCCACTTTCTTGTAAATTTAGCAAAACGCTGTGGTAAAGGGAAGAAGGAAAAAATATACTAAGGGAGCAGAAGACTTAAGAACCCACTGACTCTCAAAATTAGGTATATCACCTGTAGTTGCAAACTTACTTAAGCTAGTTTGGTCCTGCACTCTTAGATTCTTGGATACCAAAGAAGGCTGAGACAGCAAGAGTATACTATTCTCCCACACCTGGCTATGCGATTTTAATTTTTTTTGGTGGGGGGGCACACTGCTCAGCATGCGGGATCTTAGTTCCCCGACCAGGGATCGAACCCTTGCCCCCTGCAGTAGAAGTGCAGAATGTTAACCACTGGACCACCAGGGAAGTCCCCTGGTTATGTGATTTTAATGAAAACAAATCTCAGTTCAAATTCCATCATACAGGCAGACATCTATTAATAAATACTTATCAACAGAGAGTGTAAAAGAGTTTATACAACTTGTTCTACACACTGGATAAAGCCCTTTTAGTGGTCATGCTATGAAAAGTTCACCTGAAGCAGACTCAGCAAGATTTTGGAGGCAGGATTCTATGCCCAGAGGGCACCATACAGTCAGAAGTCCTCCTAAACCAGTGTCTAGACTGAGAACCCATTAAGGAATCAGACATGATTGTCATCCCAAAAAGACTAGTGCAGACGTCTATGGAGGCTTATACCCTGTTCAAAAGAGTGGAAGCCAATCCATATGTTCAAAATATGTTTGATTTCATCCGTGAGAGCTAAAGTCTATTTCTGACAAACATCATGCTAATGAACAAACAGGATTCAGCAATGGAAACCCAAATTTGGAATCAATGTGCTAATTCATAAAGCATCCACAGTTAATCAAAAGGATATAGAACGAACCGGAGGGTAAGGCAGGGGAGGGATAAATTGGGAGATTGGGATTGATGTATACACACTACTATATATAAAATAGATTACTAATAAGGACCTACTGTATAGCTCTACTACTCAATACTCTATAATGGCTTATATGGGAAAAGAATCTAAAAAAGAGTGGATATATGTATATGCATAACTGATTCACTTTGCTGTCCACCAGAATCTAACACAACATTGTAAATCAACCATACTCCAATAAAAAATTTTTTTAAATCATTTACAGATTAAAAGATATAGAACAAAAGGGTGTGTAGAAGCTGCTTCCAGAGTGGGTCCGCTCTCACATAACACCACCTGTCACCATGGATATCCTGCTAGCAGTGTACCTGACCACAGGGCTAAAGTTAAAGGCTAACTGGCACATACCAAATGTCAAGAATGGTAAATACTTTAAAGTAAATTACAGAGATTGTAATGTCTATTAATGCAAATTCATGCCATAACAATAGAGAACGCACTGCACCAGGGGGTAGGCCCCCTGGGTCTGATTTCAGAGCTGCCACATTGGATGCACCATCTCTTTGGGCTTCTATTTCTTATGCAGAAAAATAAAGGAATTGATAGATTGAATGTCTCAGATTTGTCCTACAGGACCTTAGGGTTTTATGGAGGAGCTCCAGGAATTCTACAAACTTGTGATTCATATTTTTGTGTAGTTTAGCTATTTGTAATATATTTTTTAAGAAAGAAAGAAAAGAAAATACTATGTGCCCACAAGCATGTACACATCCACCAAAATTAAACAGAGTAGAAACTAGTGCTACCAGAATAACTTGTTTTTATCCAGATATTAGAGTAAAGTTTCTCTAACCATATCTGTAAATGATATATAAATATATTGTAAACGTGATTGAGGAGATAAGTCATAGCTCAACATTTTTTTAAATTTAGACCTATGCACGTTAACTCATGTAAGAGTACATTAGGAAGGACATGACTGCAAGGCACATGTAATTCACTCAGATGCCAGGAAAGGCTTAAGGATAGAGAGGGTCTCACCACAGCATAACTGTCAGTTATGCAAGAGAAAGTGAATGCCCAACACTTTGGCATTCGTAAGTTCTAGCTAAAGTTTGACTTTTTATTTTCATTATAGAGTTATTAAAAGTCTTGAGGTCTTCTTAGTTAACTTTTCCTTTTCCCCAGGTAAGAAGAATAAATTCCTCTAAAACCAAAAATGGATATGCATCACCAGCTAAAAATAAAAGTTATTGATGGCTATGATAAATTGATGAGTCTCAAGTTAAACTGTCCACATGTTCAATTATCACCAGCTGATTCTTCAGCTAGGGTTGATTTCAATCACAGCAGTATGTCCAATGAAAGCAGCATCTCTCAAATTTATACAATACATCTTGAAGACAACAAAGTGTGATGGTACATTGCCCAGGACTTCAATGGGTGTTACACAGTAAAATTTTGCAAAATAATTTTGAATCCTAGCATGCTCCAGTATAAATCTGAAACAAACTACAGTGAACATATAACATAGAGTCACAGATATTTTTCTTCTTTTTCTTTTTTTTATTGAAGTATCGTTGATCTACAATGTTGTTAGTTTCAGATGTACAGCAGTGATTCAGTTATATATAACTCAATATATATATGCTTTTTCAGATTATTTTCCCTTATACGTTATTAAAAAATGTTGAGTATAATTCCCTGTGCTATACAGTACACCCTTATTGGCTATCTAGCTTATATATATATAGTAGTGTGTTTATGTTAATCCCAAGCTCCTAATTTATCCCTTCCCCCCTTTCCCTTTGGGTAACCATAAATTTGTTTGCTATGTCTGTGGGTCTATTTCTGCTTTGTATATAAGTTCATTTGTACCTTTTTTTTTTTAGATTCCACATATCAGCAATATCATGAGATATTTTTCTTTCTCTGTTTGGCTTACTTCATTTAGCATGAAATCTCTAGGTCCATTCATGTTGCTGCAGATGGCATTATTTCATTCTTTTTTATGGCTGAGTAATATTCCATTGTGTGCGTGCGTGTGTGTGTGTGTGTGTGTATCTCTCATCTTCTTTATCCATTCATCTGTTGATGGACATTTAGGTTGCTTCCATGTCTTGACTATTGTAAATAGTGCTGCAATGAACATTGGGGTGCACAGATATTTTTCAACACTAATTGAATAGTCAATTTATAGGAAAGCATATGCAAACAATATTTTTTTAATTTTTTATAAATTTATTTATCTATTTTTTATTTTTGGCTGAGTTGGTTCTTCGTTGCTGTGCGCGGGCTTTCTCTAGTTGCGGAGAGTGGGGGTTACTCTTCGTTTTGGTGTGCAAGCTTCGCATTGTGGTGGCTTTTCTTATTGCAGAGCACAGGCTCTAGGCACGTGGGCTTCAGTAGTTGTGGCATATGGGCTCAGTAGTTGTGGCACACGGGCTTAGTTTCTCCGTGGCACATGGGATCTTCACAGACCAGGGCTCAAACCCGTGTCCCTTGCATTGGCAGGCAGATTCTTAACGACTGCATCACCAGGGAAGTCCTGCAAACAATATTTAAATCTAACAATAAAAGTGCGTTAACATTTGTATTCATATACTGCTCTATTGCAAGTCGGGGAGAAACCATTAAAAACTGTTGCTTATTATATCCTGGACTCTTGACATTATCAACATCAGGCCAACTAGAATGCTGATGGTGGGGACTTTGGTTAACTGCTTATCTCCAGCACCTAGAATAGTGCCTGGCACATAGCATGTGCTCAATAAATATTCGTTAAATGAATTAATGAATAAGAAGGTTGATACAAATATACTTAGCTTTATTATCAAATCTCAGAGAAGAATCCAGATATGTGCATTACACATACTTGTAAAACTTGTTCTAAGACTGAAATCTTTATGCTACAATTAAAGGAAAATATAGATTTTTGTGGCTGCCTCTATTTTGTTTATTTTTGTCTGATATACTCATACAATTGAATACAGTGAAAATAATCTCACTAGCAAAATACTGAACACACACACACACACCAGGGCTCTGCCAACTATGGCTCATGGGCCAAATCCAGCTATGCCCATTAATTTAGGTATCATCTATGTTCTTTTGGGCTACAGTGACAGAATTGAATATGGAGGTGATATGGCCTACAAAAATGAAAGTAATACTATCTGTCCTTTAAAAAAATAAAGTTTGCCCACCCCTAGTGTAGATCAACTTTGATATACCAATTAAGTTAGCAAAAAATGTAATGGTAACTATACCAAAAGGTAATTATAAAATGGCAGGAAAACCAGAGTATCAGCTGTTATAAAAGCTGTTGCCAAAATGGATTCAAGCAGTCATATCCTAAGAATCCATAAACTATTATAAAGAATGCACCTTTAAAACCACTCTTAATTACTCCAAATCATGTTTTATTAAGGCATGATCTTTTATTGCAAATGTTCTAGAGTTACTTACATCAATAAAAGCAGCAAATTCCAGAATTTACTTTTTCATACCTATATTTTTTACTATTCTTAGACAAAGTGAAAATACAAATTATTTCTGCTAAGAAAAAAATATTTTTTTGTTTTTTCTCTAAAGAAAGGTAAACATCTTTAGTAACTATCTTTCTAATATCACAAGAAGGCTCCAGTTTGCCTGCCTCAATGACTCATTAGCCTTTATATTTGTAAAATAAAAGACAAATACAAAAAACTACACAAAACCAATGTATAAGGTAAAAACACCTGTGTAGGCAGAATTCTAAAGACATCCTTCCAGGATTCTGGTCCCCTAGTTATTCAGTCAAAAACCAATCTAGGTACTACTGTGACTTTGGAGATGGAATTAAGTTTCCTCATCAGCTGATTTTAAAATAGGGGGCTTATCCTGGATTATCAAGGTGAGACCAATGTAATCATATGAGCCCTTAAAAACAGAAGAGGAAAGTGGAAGAGTTGCGGGGGAAGGAGAAATCAGAGTGATCCAAAGTATAAAAAGAATGCAACCCACTCTTGCTGTTTGAAGATGGAGGGGACAATGGAATAAGGAAAGGGGGTAGCCTTGAGAAGTTGAGAGGGTCCCATGATTGACGGCCAGAAAAGAAACAGGATCCTCAGTCCTGCAGCCACAAGGAACTGAATTCTGCCAAAAGTGTGAATCAGCTTGGAGACCCCAGATAAGAGCCCAGCTGACCAAGAACTTGATTTCAGCCTTGTGACCCATAGCAGAGGATCCAGTCAAGTTCACCTGGACTTCTGACCTACAGAACTGTTAGATAATAAGTTTTGTTGTTTTAAGCCACTAATTTTTTTTTTTTTTTTGGTAATTTGCTATGGCAACAATAGGAAACTAATACAATGCCTGAAACCCTAACCTGAGTCAAGAAATAGAGCTTTGCCAGCCACCTAAAAGCCCCTCCATGTGGCCCATCCCGAACGCAGCCACTTCTCTCTTGCCTTTACAGAAATTGCTTCCTTGCATTTTAGAGGCTTATCATGAACGCGATAAGTTCTAAATATTTTCTATAGTTTAGTCTTAGCAAATTTTTTAAAAATCCAACATATCTGCTAAGACAATTCCAATCTACAGTGTCCTTCTTCATCCTTTTCTTCTCCTTTCAGTTTATCTGTGAAGAACACAGGTACTTTAACCTGCAGAGCTTCCCTCAGTCTGAATTACGTTGATTGTGTATTCACAGTGCAGTTCACCAAGCTTCTCTGCCCTCTCTACTTCCTGCAAATTAGCAGCAGGGTCCAGAGCCCTGATCAATCTCAGATTCGAGCCATTTGGCAGGACTACGTGGTGATGAATTCTTTCATCAGAAGGTATGTCATGTCTGGCTTTCTCTCTTGTGACAGCAACTCAATGCTTAGATCTGTATTTGTGTGTTGCTAACTGGTGATAATTCTATCAGTTCTTTTTGTTTATTCACTGGAATACACTTTATAAAGAGATGCTTCTCATCTACTATTTGTTATCGAGTAGAACACTTCATGTGGGAAAAACAATAAATGCTTGATCCTTCCCTTTTTTAAACGAGTTTTCAAGACAATGAATTGATTCTCTATTATCTTCCAAAAATGACCAATTATTTTTTTAATTATGAATTTAAGGATTGAAATATTTTGATGAGGTTCACTCTATGGCAACTCAAACCTTTATTAAAGCTCAAATTGTCCCATTCTTTACTAGTGAGGTGGTCTCTTCAAGTTGGCTCCTGGTGGTCTCTGACACTGGTGGTCCCTGATGGCTTCCTTGAATTTGGCACAAATTGGCTAATTTTGTGCATATCCTGCCTCAGAACCTGGAATCAGCTATTCCTCCAAGAAGCCCTAGATTCCTAAAGTGAGAAGTAGGATTTCAATACCACAATCTAGGTGCTGGGATTAATGATATTTTTAAAAAATTGTAACAAGTTCAACTTGGCAATATACAGTTAGTGATGTTACTGTGATTCAACAATAGATAAAGTGTCAACAGTGATGTTAGAATATGAAGTTTGAACCCAACATGCAAAACAAATACATTTTTCTGTTATGAAACAACCTGTGAATATCTGACAAGACAACACTGGAGGTAGCTGAGATTTTTTAATGACTTTGTTGAACATTTCATACTTTTAAAAAATAATATTTATTTTCACCAATGTAGTTTTAAATTTGCAAAAAAAAAATCATTAATCATTTCTCTCCAAGTTTCAAATTTTATCATACAGGAATCCAGGAAGTTGCTAAACATTACGCATGATCTGACTTAGGAGCAAATTTCCTATTACTCTTCTTTCAGTCTTCCCAAATGGTTTAATCAAAGAACATAGTATAGAGATTAAATATGCACATTTAAAAGTCAAAATTATAGTCACTAGTTAAATCCACTTTTAACTCAAAAAGCATATCATCCATATTATTCACGGTACCAGATGACCCCTAAGACTCTTTTCAAACCTGAAATTCTATAACTCCATATATATTTTAAATTCATTTCAGCAAACATTTGAGAGACTACTACTCTAGGTGATACTTGCTAGCTACTAGTGGAAGGAGAAAAAGGGATGAAGAATAAAGCAAAGTAACTGCCCTCAAGAATTGCAGTTATAATGTACAGAAAGATAACCTAATATTTAAAATAAAATATAGAGATATATATAATTATTAAAAATTCTATCTTAGAAATATATATACCATACATACTTTACTATAGGGAAAGTAAAGTAAAAATAGTAGAATATCAAACAGTATGCATATTTTGTTACTAAATTGGCTTTTTTAAACAAAGGCATCATAAAAGTAACCAGAGAAGCCTAAAAGAAGATAAACCAAAATGTTAATAGTATGTTTTTATGTATTTTAAATATTTTAATGTTGAATTAATTCTTTAATAAATTTTTAAATGTGAATAATGTTTTAATTTTAATAAAATATATTTAAATGTATAAAAATAAATAAATATTAAAGGTAAATATTTCATTCTAATACAATATCTTTAAATATATCACATGTTCCACACAAGAACTTGTACATGAATGTTTATAGCATTCATATTATGCAGCATAATGCGTAATAGTCAAAAGGTGCAAACCACCTAAATATCCATCGACTGATGAATGAATAAATAAAATGGGTATATCCGTACCATGGACTGTTATTCTACAATAAAAAACAATGAATTACTGATACACGTTACAACCTAATGAACTTTGAAAACATTATGCTAAGTGAAAGAAGGTAGTCACAAAAGGCCACATTTTACCTGCTTCTATGTATGTGAAATGTCCAGAATAGGCAAATCCATAGAAGTAGAAAGTAGACTGGTGATTGCCAGGGTCTGGGGAGAAAGAGGGCTGGGGAGTGAGTGCCCATGGGTACTGGGTTTCTTTGTGGGCTGATGAAAATATTCTGGAATTATACAGTGGTGATGATCGTACAACTTTGTGCAAACACCAAAAACCATTGAAATGTACACTGATTTTATGGTAGTGAATTATATCTCCATTAAAAATGGAAAGATATGCATATCATATTTACTGTGAGCAGTAAATAGTTCATTCAACAAATGTGTAGTTTTTATAGAGATCTATACAAATGAGAAGCTGGAAGAAATCTACAAAGTCTACAAAGAAGGTGGCATTTGTGAGGGGTCTTCAGTGTGAAAGCATGGCAACAACTCCCCAAATTTTAGCAAGCATGGCAAATTACTAAAGCTAATGTCATAATAGAAATAAGGACTTGGTTAATATGATTTGTAACATTTTTAACCTAACAAGGATTCATTTTTAAGCCAACCCAACTCGAGGCTAAAAATTTCTGCCAAATATCAGGTATCGATAAGCCCCCCAAAAAATGAGGAATTTTATAGATTTTATGTCTGTTTCTTAACCCAAATCTCTGATTCTCCTTCTAAATTTCCATTGCACAGAAGTAATGTCAAAATGATACCCAGGCATGCCAAAGCCTGCCGAGTGTAAATGCATTTTTATCTTTTGGAAATCACATCATTTTGTCTTAGCAGAACGTGCAGAAAAGCATGCATTCTTTATAATGTAAAGCACAGTGAGCTTTCAGCAGTCCAGTTGGTTTACATGATGGAATTTGCCTTGAGCATGGCAGCCACATGTTTGCAATCTCATCCATCTCGGATGCACATGTATCAATCACTTTTCATACGCTGTTAGAAAGAATGAAGAAAAGCTCTAATTTTGTCTCCTTTAATCAGTGTTTGTCTCAAGTAAAATTCAACATGGACTTTTCCCTTCTTCATCCACACAATCAAAAGTGAAATGTTTTTCAAAATATTTTCAGAAAGTGTGCCCATTTAAAGATTGACTTATAAACCTAGAGGTAGTGGATGTTATGAACAAAACATTGAATTGTTACCAAAAATACAACTTCTCAGCTATTATGATGCAGTTACAAATGTATTTCCAAAGGTAGATTTTTCAACAAAGGATGCATTTTTTCAGCCATCGGCCTGGTCAACAATTTCTTGAGTAATTCCATTCCTCAAGCCTGTTGAACGTTTATACCAGGTACGCGCTGTGGTTCATTTTCTGTTTTCTTTCCATTCTTTTGATGGTTAATGTACATCTTTGCCTTGAATTGTAGACTGTCCAACCTCCAAAATTTGCTTTGATCTAACTTGCAGGGATGTCTTAGGTCTCTGTGCCACCATATTGTTTAACTAGCATACACATCATCCTTTAATACTCTAAGTACTATCAGAAAACAACAATGAAAGGTACAGGAGATCTTTTAAGATGGCACTAGGAAGTCATCCACATTACAAGCTCTTCTTAAAATTCTCCAGAGCCTCCCTCCACCACTTCTGGTTAAAGTCTTAAATCCTTAGCATGGTTCAAACCAGCCATCCTCTGGTCTCTGCTTAGCTTCCTTGTCCTCTTGCCACTTTACTTGACACACTCTAGAATGTAGTTGGACTCGCATTTCTCAAATATTTAATCTCCCTTCTCTATTTTTTTAATATTTTCTTCTCTCTGCGGGGACATCTATCTCTTCCCGGTTCTCTGAGTAATTCCTTCTTGCTCAAGATTCAACATGGAAAACTTCATTCATCTTTCTTTCCTAATTAGTTGGTCTGAGTCAGATATGAAGGCCAATACCACAATCTTTTATCTTATCTTTCCTTTGCTCAAGATACTGCTTGTGCTTAATATTTTTTCTAATTGAATGAATAGTGAACTAACAAACATATATTCAGCAGCATATGTAGTTTTAGTGGCAGCATGGGCTCTGGAACCAACTGAACTTAAATGCTTACTAGCTGTGCTGTTAGAACAGGTTTCTTCGCCTCCTTTTGACTCAGTTTTCTCATTTATAAACTGGAAATAATATAACTTGACTGCCTCATGGCTTTAAATAAGTTCAAATGAGAAATTGCCTAAAATTATGCTCAGCACATTATAAATAATTCATAAATGTTAGTCTTATTGGTATTGTAATTATAATTACTAGTATTGTAAGGTGTGTGCCAGGAATATGAAGACTTGGTTTCATCTCCTCAAGGAACTTAAAATTCTTGTAAAAAAAAGAAAAAGGAAGACAAAAACAAATGAGGAATGATTATAAAATGTTGTAACTAATACAGGAAATGAACCAAAAGCTGTAAGTAGGATCCAAAAATCGCAAGTTCACAAAAGCTAAGATTGAATTATTGCAAAGTTAATGAAAACCAATTTTTTCCACTTTATCTTCTAGTAACTATTTGAACAAAAATATTTTTATTTTATTACATGTGTCATAAACAGACCAATTATTTTTTAAGGCACTGAATCTTAAATACTTACCCCAACCAAACCCCACCCCTTGGGTGGAGAATGAGAGACCCTAGCCAAAACTTACTGTCTCGTGGTTTTGCTGTATTCTTTATAAAATCAACCAAAATGTAAGTATCCAAATGAGTTTTTTTACCTCTGAAGTGTTCACCACCTAATATTAGGCACATATTTTAATCCATACAACCATTGCTCAAAATATTGTTGGAATTCATTTTTTGAAATGGCCTTCAGGATAACTTTATAAACAACAGAAGAAAATCTAAAATTTTAGTTAAAATGAACTATTTAATAAAATAGCATATGATACATCCTATACTCTTGAGAAGTTAAAGCTTGGAAAAAAATTTTAAGCTTGACTAACAGACACATACCAAACGTCACAAAGGCAGTAAGTACTTTAAATTACACAGATTGACTAAAAATGAGTGCTAGGCATTTCCAAATTTCAAACCACCCTCAAAGGACTGAGACTACAAATAATGTTCACAGACCTTTGAATAATGTTGGAGAAGTTGACAAATTTGTCAAAGAGACATCTGTTGCTCAGAGACTAAAAATTTAGATAAAATTATTTTAAGGAAAATCGTGCTCATTACTTTACACCCACACTGTTTGTAAATGTTATCCGTGTATATATATAAGGAGGTATTAACAAGCATTAGAGAGTACATTGAACTACTTTTTCAAAATACTTGCTGCTCTTCATCCAGTTCCTTCCTACTGGCTCCCTCCCTGTTGGTCTCCTCCTTGGGGGAGGATTACACCACTCATTCCATGGACATCAGGCTTAGCCATGTGACTTGCAATGGCCAATGAAATGTGAGTGTAAGTAACATGGTTCACTTCTGAACAAATCCTTTCAAAGCCATTGTGTGGTTCTACCATTGGTCTATATTCTCTGCTCCTTCAGAATGAAGAAGACATGGGACAGAGCTATAACCAAGCCACATCCAATATGTTAAACAACTGAGGAATACCTCTTTGTTATTGTAAGCCTCTGAGATTTTAGGTTTGTTTGTTACTGCTTTATAACTTGGTCTAAACTGACCAAAATGCTACTTTTTGAGCAGGGGGAAAAAGGAACTAAAGTGAATGGATAATTTGAAAGTGAAACCAATTCATTATAGCTTTAATATTTAGGATTCATGCCACTCCTCTCTCTTTGACTCCAGGGAACAATTCTTCTTATTATTTATACAGAACATTTTATCTCTATATGGTAGAATATACACTAGTCCTCTCACTGAATAAGCAAGTAACTAAAGACAGATGATATATCATCACCATAATAACCTGATGTTATGGGGAGTGGAAAATAAATACAAACACCCAGCTTTATCAGGATCAGTGATGTAATTGTGCTATGAAGCATTTGCAATCTAAATGGAAGAGTGAATCAACAGATCTCAGATAAATTGAATTCAAGAAAGTACACACACTCACAAGGAGTACATTTACTCTAGTGCTGGAAATGTTCTTTTAAAACTCATTTCTCAAAGCTGAAAGAAACTTAGGAAGTCAAAGTCAATGGATGTTTACCACAGAGAATCCTGAAACACAGTGAAACAAAAAAAGATTATGATGGCTGTGGATGACCCTACAACCACCTTTAGGAAAAATATGAAATACAAAAAATTTGTCCAAGGAAGATTCTGAAGGTAAAAAATTGGCCAGAATTTACAGCTAAGTGGATCAGCCTGCTGAGTTTGAGTATTTTTTAGAAGGATTTATATGTGCCAAACAAAAATAAGAAAAGAATGCATGTTTAAGTATCATTAACGTTTTGAGGTTTGAGAAAGGTAAAAATAAAATTGCATACACTGAACTTTAGTCCTGTTTCAGGTCTTATCAAATTTCAGAGAAATTTGTCTGCCAAAAAGATATCATCAGTAAAAGGATGGAGAGCCAAAGTCAGGCATGTAAGTTTTTCATTAAATGTATTGAAGGAAAAAGTTTGCAAGCACAAACACGTCTGTCCTCTTTTCAAGTCTGAGATTGCTTACACTGTGCAGGAACAGATAGGTCAGATAGGGTTTGTCATGCCCGGCGAAACAGGAACTGTAAACACTTGGTTCATGTGCCAGGGATCCTCACTCAAATTAATTTCATAGAATCTTCCTGCTGCATCCCTAAAATACTAAGCATGTTCTCCATGTTATTTAACTGTATTTAATAGGTTAATACCAATTTTCTTTCCCCCAAAACACCTAAATGCTAAATTTACCAGTCATTGATCCTTAAAGTGAGAAAGAAGTAGTGCCACCAGCTCCTGGCCACTAAAGTGTTTGAGCCTGAGGAAAACATCAAGGAGGAGAAGGTTGTCCCTAGGGTGTCTGCAGCCCTTTTCCATCTCCTCCCACCAGAGGACCAGCGTCACCTCCAGGGTGTAGCTTTTCCTGACCTATTCCTCCTTTGCCCCTGACTTTGTTCTCTCAACTCTTCCACTGTTAAGACAACTGTCCTCGTTATGATCAATCGTATTTGAAGTGTTGATTATATTTATCTTTCTCAAAAAAAAAAAAAAGAAAGAAAAAGAGAAAAAAAAAAAAGGTGGGCATGGGGGGAATTTCCCTGAAGAATCTCTGGCTGAATAGAGGGAGTGCCTAGGGTAAGGTATAAAATAAGCATTATTATCCTTGTTTTCTAGATTAACGCTAAAGGAAGAGGAAAGCCCACCTCATTAAGCACCAGTGTGTCAGGTATTATATTGGATGTCTTGCTTCCTGTTTCTAATATAGTCTTTACAATAATGCTAAGTGTAGGTGTTACTGACACCATGTTACAGAGGAAGAAGCCCAGTGAGGAATTAAGTACCTTGCTCATCTTTCAGCTAGGAATGAAGAAAAGCTGACATCCAAGCCTCCTGACTTCTGTTTTATTGCTCTATCCAAGGGTCCAAGCCAAAGACAACTCTTTCCTGTGGCAATTTCCGCTACACTGCACTTCTTACGTTCCCCATCCCCTGCATTTTAGTCAGCATCTTCCTGCACAGAACAAACATGGTTTTTACAGAAGTACATTCACCCTGTGTAAAATTTATTGGATACTCTGATTCAGAGCTAGTTACATTAAAAAAGAATCACAGTGTAATAACATTATATTTAATGAGGCGTTACATTTTTTTCATCCTTCTCTTGGTATTTCAGACATTATTCTCCTAGGTCAGGACACCGGTATTTTACCCCATGTTCATGGGTCAGTGGCTTATTTGGTCATGGTTAATGGTAATTGACATCATGAATCTATGAAACATGTCTGCCAATGTCACCTTATAGTAAAAATACTCTCCAACCTATTATTTGGGACTTTAAGAGACAGAAGAAAAAGAACCCTCCACATACAAACATCAGCTGGAGGACTGAACTCATGGAAGCTTCTCGTGTCTTGGAAATTAACTAAGTTAACGGAATCTTCCTAGACCAGTAGAAGGAAGCCAGGACTAGGTTAAAATGCTGACTTTCTATAAACTAAACCTAGTTGGGGAGTATAGTTCAGACCACATAGAAATTCTTTTCCTTCCCATTCTGGTTCTTTGTCAGCCCTCCAAATTCATCCCTCTTGCAATTAAACCTCCTTATAATCATGAGTCAATTTCTAAGTGCCCTGAGACTTCAAATACAATATGCAGCTTCTTAAAGTTTTTGCTTTCCTTGCAAAATTTATATTGGAAATTTATATTGGATCTGGGACACCATCTGGATAACACAATTGATTAGGAATGTAGCTCTAAACTCCTTGCTTAGCAATTTTACTACAGGTTATATTCCTTTTACCATGATGTTCAGCATGTTCTAGGAGGTTTTGGCAAATAATTATTCCCTTTCCACTACAGTTATGAAATGCAAGTAGGCTTTGAATGGACACAGTGGGGAAAAGTTGTCTAAAAAATCGAATTCTTTCAGGTAAGCCTTATTTTCCCCCCACTTCCAGCTGTCATCTCCTAGGAAAACTCTTGGCCCTAAGAGGCACTAAAAATTACTCTTAAGTAATGAATGCCAATCATTTTAAATAAATGATTGACTTTAAATAAAAATCAGTGACAAAATATACAACGTTTCAAAATAAAAATGCTAAAAGTAAATATTATCCTGGTCCCCATACCAGGTAGAACATGTAAAGGCAGTAAGCACTGATGTTTTCAAATCTTGGCAAACTTCATGGCTGGCTTCAAACTGCTTTGGTACTTCTAATTTTACATCCAGAGTCACTGCCTTATTCCCTTTTCACTGCTGCTACCATTTGTATGTTCTGGTCTTCTCTTAGGCATCTTTGGCCCTAAGGGTAAAGAAAAAGAAACAGCTCTTCTCTCTCCAAGCAGCTTAGAAATTGCTGTTTCTTTTCTTTTTTCGTGTCCCACCTTGACCTTTCCTCTACCACTGTCCTACTATTGGACCAAAGCTTTCTTTGGATCCATTCTCCTCTGTAAACTAAATTTTTCTAATTGAAGGGTAATTGATTTACAATGTTGTGTTAGTTTCAGGTGTACCCAAAGTGATTCAGATATATATATATACATACACACATATATATATAAGAATATATATATATATCTTTCTCAGATTCTTTTCCATTATAGGTTATTACAAGATATTGAATATAGTTCCATGTGCTATACAGTAGGACCTTGTTGTTTATCTATTTTATATATAGCAGTGTGTATATGTTAATCCCAAACTCCTAATTTATCCCTTCCCCTCCCTTCCCCATTGGTAACCATAAGCTTGGTTTCTATGTCTGTGAGTCTATTTCTGTTTTGTAAATAAGTTCATTTATATCTTTTTTTTTAGATTCCACATATAAGTGATATCATATAATATTGTCTTTCTTTGTCTGACTTCACTTACTATGATAATATCCAGGTCCTTCCATGTCACTGCAAATGGTATTATTTCATTCTTTTTTATGGCTAAGTAATATTCCATTGTATATATGCCACATCTTCTTTATCCATTCATCTGCTGATGGACATTTAGGTTGCTTCCATGTCTTGGTGAATAGTGCTGCAAAGAATATTGGGGTGCACGTATCTTTTACAATTAGAGTTTTTGTCTTTTCTAGATATACACCCAAGAGTTGGATTGCTGGATCATATGGTAACTTTATTTTTTGTAAACTAATATTTATATATCTCTTGGTCTTAAATAACCACAATAAATTATTTAGTTGATATAAGTAATCTTTTTTAATTTATTTTTTTTTAATTTATTTTATTTATTTATGGCTGTGTTGGGTCTTCGTTTCTGTGTGAGAGTTTTCTCTAGTTGCAGCAAGTGGGGGCCACTCTTCATCAGGGTGCGCGGGCCTCTCACTATGGCGGCCTCTCTTGTTGAAGAGCACAGGCTCCAGGCGCACAGGCTCAGCAATTGTGGCTCACGGGCCTAGTCGCTTCGCGGCATGTGGGATCTTCCCAGACCAGGGCTCGAACCTGTGTCCCCTGCATTGGCAGGCAGATTCTCAACCACTGCGCCACAAGGGAAGCCTGATATAAGTAATTTTTAAGACTCCTCATTACTTCTCTTCCCTTTTTCCACCAAAAGAAAGGCACAAATTTAGAATGATTTTCCCATAAGACTGATTTTCTTCTTCCCTCACTCTGATATAGACTTAAAAATTGGTTCCAAAGAGGACTTCATGAAACAAATAGAAAGGCAACATGTGCCTCGTTGACTTCCTATTTTATTATTGGGACAGCAGGTTTAGATGGAATATTATTAGCCCACACAATAGTGTACCTGAAGAGAAAATAAAGAGCTGAGGGTTAGGTTATCAATTTCAATCTTGCTATGTTCATTTTCCACTGTAAAAAATTACTATAAAGTTAGGTTTAAGGCAACACAAAGTATTATCTAGCATTTCTTAGATTACAAGTCCAATCAGGGACAAAATCAAGGTGTCTGCAGGCCTGCATTTCTTTCTGGAGGCTCTAGAGATAAATCCATTCCTCGCCTTTTCCAGCTCCTAGAGGCCACCTGTATTCCATCACTCATGGTCCTTTCTTCCATCTTCAAAGCCAGCAATATTGCATCTCTAACCATTCTGCTGTAGCCACATCTCCCTTGCTTTGACCAGAGCCAGGAAAGATTCTCTGCTTTTAAAAACCTGTGTGAATGCAGCCACTATGGAAAACAGTATGGAAGTTCCTCAAAAATCTAAACATAGAGCTACCATATGATCCAGCTCCTGGGTATATATCTGAAGAAAATAAAAGCACTACTTTGAAAAGATATATGCAAAACAATGTTCATAGCAGCATTATTTACAATTGCCAAGATATGGAAGCAACCAAGTGTCCATCAACAGATAAATGGATAAAGAAGATGGGGTATATATATATATATATACCACAAAACTAGAACAAAAAATCTTAAAATTTGTATGGAGACACAAAAGGCCCTGAATGGCCAAAGCAATCTTGAAGAAAAAAAAAATAAATGGAGCTGGAGGAATCAGAATCCCTGACTTCAGACTATACTACAAAGCTACATTAATCAAGACAATATGGTACTGGCATAAAAACAGAAATATAGATCAATGCAACAGGATAGAAAGCCCAGAGATAAACCCATGCACCTATGGTCAATTAATCTATGACAAAGGAGGCAAGGATATACAATGGAGAAAAGACAGTCTCTTCAATAAATGGTGCTGAGAAAACTGGACAGCTACATGTAAAAGAATGAAATTAGAACACTCCCTAACACCATACACAAAAATAAACTCAAAATGGATTAAAGGGCTTCCCTGGTGGCACAGTGGTTGAGAGTCTGCCTGCCAATGCAGGGGACGCGGGTTCGAGCCCTGGTCTGGGAAGATGCCACATGCCGTGGAGCAACTGGGCTCGTGAGCCACAACTACTGAGCCTTCGCCTCTGAAGCCTGTGCTCTGCAACAAGAGAGGCCGCGACAGTGAGAAGCCTGCGCACCACGATGAAAAGTGGCCCCCGCTTGCCACAACTAGAGACAGCCTTTGCACAGAAACAAAGACCCAACACAGCTAAAAATAAATAAATAAATAAATAATTTTTAAAAAATGGATTAAAGACCTAAATGTAAGACCACACTATAAAACTCTTAGAGGAAAACATAGGGAGAACACTCTTTGACATAAATCACAGTGAGATCTTTTTTGACCCACCTCCTAGAGTAATGGAAATGAAAATTTAAAAATGGGACCTAATGAAACTTAAAAGCTTTTGCACAGCAAAGGAAGCCATTAACAAGACAACCCTCAGAATGGGAGAAAATATTTGCAGAAAAATCAACAGACAAAGGATTAATCTCCAAAATATATAAACAGCTCATGCAGCTCAATACCAAAAACACAAACAACCCAATCACATATGGGCCAAATACCTAAATAGACATTTCTCCAAAGAAGACATACAGATTGCCAACAAACACATGAAAAGATGCTCAACGTCACTAATTATTAGAGAAATGCAAATCAAAACTACAATGAGATATCATCTCACACCAGTCAGAATGGCCATCCTCAAAAAATCTACAAACAATAAATGCTGCAAAGGGTGTGAAGAAAAGGGAACCCTCTTGCACTGTTGGTGGGAATGTAAATTGATACAGCCACTATGGAGAACAGCATGGAGGTTCCTTAAAAAACTAAAAATAGAATCACCATATGACCCAGCAATTCCACTACTGGGCATATACCCAGAGAAAACCATAATTCAAAAAGACACATGCACCCCAATGTTCATTGCAGCACTTTTTACAGTAGCTTGGTCATGGAAGCAACCTAAATGTCCATCATAAGATGAATGAATAAAGAAGATGTGGTATATATATACAATGGAATATTACTCAGTCATAAAAAGGAACAAAATTGGGTCATTTGTAGAGATGTGGATGGACCTAGAGACTGTCATACAGAGTGAAGTAAATCAGAAAGAGAAAAACAAATATTGTATATTAACCCATATATGTGGAATCTAGAAAAATGGTACAGACGAACCAGTTTGCAAGGCAGAAATAGAGACACAGATGTAGAGAATAAACGTATGGACACCAAGGGGGGCAGAGGGGGGAAAAGGGTTGGGATGAATTGGGAGATTGAGACTGACGTATATACACTAATATGTATAAAATAGATAACTAATGAGAACTCGCCATATAACACAGGGAACTCCACTTCGCTGTACAGTAGAAACTAACACAACATTGTAAAACAACTATACCCCAATAAAAAAATAATAATAAATAAAAAATAATAAAAGTGAAAATAAAAATATAAAACAAAAACCAGCCCTAATTAATTAATTAATTATAATTTTAAACCTATTAATTAAAATTAATTAATTTTTTAAAAACATTAGCTTAGGCCCACTTGCATAACCCAAGATAAATTCCCCATCTGAAAATCCTTAATATCACATCTGCAAAGTTTTTTTGGTTTGTTGTTGTTGTTGCTGGTATTTTGTGCCGTGTAAGGTAACATATTCACAGGTTCTTTCTGGAGATTAGGATATAGATATGTTTGGGAGGCTGTTATTCTGCTTATCACACCAGCTATCAGTGCTTCATTCCCTACAGGCAAAGTCATAGGTTAATTGTTTTACTTTGGAGTAAATCTAACTTTTCATGGGAAATCTCAAATCTGTCTCTAAATGCCATCTATTCTCACATAGAAGAGTTCCTTGGTGTATACCTTTGAGCATTCAAAAGCAGGCAGTTGCAACCACAATAACATTTAACCTGTTATGCAATGTTTGGTTTCCACTTGAAAAACATCTAAAGACTCTGCAGGAACTGGTTGTATTTCTGAGAAATTGCTGGTCCTTGCTAGTTCTCAATCACGTGCTGCTCGTGTCTTACCTCACCCATAGACTGAAGAGAGGTACATATTGTTGGGGAAGCTAGTAAAGTCGTCTTGTTCAGGCTTCAGAGGCGGCACCAAGCCTCTCTCTGACCAGACAATGACGCTAAAGCTGGCTGCATGCCAAACTGCTGAGCTACACCCAGGCCAGCAAGGGATGGCGCCAGCACACATATATACAATAGAATATTAGCCATAAAAAGGAATGACACCGTGATGAAGAGTGGCCCCCGCCTGCCGCAACTAGAGAAAGCCCTCGCACAGAAACGAAGACCCAACACAGCCATAAATAAATAAATTAATTAATTAATTTAAAAAAAAAAAAAAGGAATGAAATTGGGTCATTTGTAGAGACGTGGATGGACCTAGAGACTGTCATACAGAGTGAAGTACATCAGAAAGAGAAAAACAAATATTGTATATTAACCCATGTATGTGGAATCTAGCAAAATGGTACAGATGAACCCGTTTGCAAGGCAGAAATAGAGACACAGATGTAGAGAACAAACGTGTGGACACCACTAGATAAAATGCTAGATAAGACAGAGGTTAGTCATGGGACTTCTTGCACCTTGAGGGTCTGGCCAGCCCCCAGAGATTAAGAACATTCCAAACCTTACGAGTTAAAACCAAGGCATTTATGACAACAACCAGAGCTGCAAACTTGCAAGCAGGCTGATTGTTATCAGCCTGCAGCCTGGTGCTAAAACCCAGGCTCCTTCGAATGTCAAACTGAAGTCTCACCCATGCGGTGGACGCACAGCCCAGGACCTTCGCAACTGGGACTCCAGATTGCCGTTCAAGGGACTTCCCAGCGCTGCTTGGATCCGGATGTAGGTGCTTCCCCAATTCAGTGATGTATAAACCTCTGTCTTTACTATTCTTTCTCAGTTAGTTATACTATTCTTTTCTTAATTATTACAGTATTCTGTAATCTTTGTTAATTCAATAAACTCTCTCTAAATTCTTGTTTAACTGAGTGTAGAGTGGTTATTTTGCCAGTGAATCCTACGAACCTTGTAATGGAAAGCAAGGCTTTCAGCAAAATACACGTACAATTTGGCCATCAGATGTCTCCACGGGTGTCAATTGTACTCATCCTGGAAGCAGGAAAATTTAGCTACTTTCATAAATTTTCTTTCTTACATTGTTAAATTTTCTCTAAAATTTTGAGACCTCATTCATCTTTGAAAGTTCAGAATTTTCTAAACTTTTTAAGAATTAGATGACTTTCCCAGACTTCACACTATTTTTTTCTCTTTATGGCCATTACCACCACACAAAAAGAAAGGCTTGTATTTTAAGGATAATTAGCCCAGTTTATAAAATTATTATTTGGAGGCTAAATACTGAATTTTTAGATACTTATCCTGAACCACAAATGTTAAAATTGACATTACTCTTTGTACCATACTATTACTACTGTATTTTCTTGCTGTTATATGTACCCTATTCTACCTTGGAACTCTAAGCCTGTAGGAGATTACTCTATGCTCTAAAATAAATATAAATACCCCAGTGAGGGAAGGAAATATAACACAACCCTTGGAAGAAGTAATTAATCATGTGCACAAAGAATGTAGAATGATATCTGGATTCTCCAAAGTCCAACACTTTTCAAACTTTTTGGCCTCAGCATCCCTTTACACTCTCAAAAGTCACTGAGGAAAAAAAAAAAAAAAAAAAAAAAAAAAAAAAAAAAAAAAGTCACTGAGGATCTCAAGGGGTTTTTGTTTATATGGGTTATGTTAATTGATATTTCTTCTTTTAGAAATTTAAGTTGAGAATTTTTTAATATATATTTATTCATTTAAAAATAATAATAAACCCATTAAATGTTAACATACATGATATATTTATGAAAAATAACTATAGTTTTCAAAAAATATATTGAGAAGAGTAACATACTTTTACATTTTTGCAAATCTCTTTAATGCATGGCTTAACAGAAAGCAACTATATTCATATCTGCTGCTGCGTTCAATTTGTTGCAATCTGTTGTTTTGGTTAAAATATGCAAAGAAAATTCAGCCTCACACAGAGATGTAATTGGAAATGGGAGGAATATTTTAGTAACCTTTTCAGATAATTGTGGATATTCTTCTTTGATACTACACCAAAACTCAGCAAGTGTATTTTTCAAAGGTTAGTTGCAATGAACTTTGCATACTCTGTGCACTCATGAGAGAATGTAAACCAAAAAAAGGTAAATAATGTCTTCGTATTATTATGAAAATAGTTTTGACCTCCCAGACCCTCTGAATTTCTCTCGGGAACCCCTGGAGTTCCCAGACCACCCTTTAAGTCCCACCTCTATAGTCTGCTAGCTGCATTGGTTTGATAAGCAAACTCAAGCTTTCATTTTGTGACTCTTCCTTAAGTCAAAATAAGTCAGGACAGGGTGAAGGAGAATCATTCCATGTAAATAAAGATTTCTTCCTATATTACCCTCCCAAGATAAAGCATATGGACACAAAGAAACTTTTAGAGGTGATGGGTATGCTTGTTACCTTGATTTTGGTGATGATCTAATGGGTATATGCATATGTCCGACTCATCAAATTGTATACATTAAAGATGTGCAGTTTTTGTATATCAGTTATATCTCAATAAATCTGTAAAGGAAAATTTACAAAACAAAGAAGAGTTACAGAACAAACTTGATATAACCCGTAAAAAAATAAAGATATTAGTCCTTTGAGAAGCTATAACAACAAAAATAATTCTGGAATTATCAAAAAAGGATGCTGGGACTTCCCTGGTGGTCCAGTGGTTAAGAATCCGTGCTTCCAGTGCAGGGGGGCGCGGGTTTAATCCCCGGTCGGGGAACTAAGATTCCGCATGCCGCGCTGCACAGTGGGAAAAAAAATGGCCAAAATTTTTTAAAAAGGGGAGGGATGCTAAAAGTAAATCATAGAAATCTGTCGTTCCTCATACAAAACTGGCTCATACACCTGGAATATTGTGAGTAATTCTGACTGCCCTATAAAAAGGGTTCTAGCTTTACGTAGTCTGTCTTCCTCTTTTCAGCCCTCTAAGGAGCTCTCACTTTTGCTAAACTGATTCCTTAGGGCTTTTTTTAGACAGAATCAGGTGAGTGGCATCGGAGAAGAGCATGGGAAATTGGAGTGTCTGGGGCTAGGGGAGGAGTTTTCCCAGGTGAAGGACATTTGAAAAATAAAGGCCGATGCATCATGGATGGAAGAAGGGTGGGAAAAGGAATTTTAAAAAGCATTGATTTCCAGAGACGTAAGGGATTTAAGTTACTTTGGAACTAATTTTGGTTTCGGTACTGTGTTCTTTTGACCACAATATGCCCCAGACATAACCAACCACATTTTACAAGCATTCTCCCTGTGGGCTCATCCAATAATGCCCTTTGGGATTCCTTGTTAAAACACCTAGAATTCTTGGTTAATATTCCTGCTCTACCACATGACACTTTTCAGTATAAAGTGGTTACATTAAACTCTTTGGAGAGCCTCATAAGTTAGGTAACTGGAGCACAAGGAAGAATCTGTCATCAGATGCCTTTCACTAAGTTAATTATAGATAAAACAAACACGAAGTGGTTAGAAACAGAGGTTAAAATTTCACTCTCTTGGACTTTGCATAATAATGAATTAAACTGCTGGTCTGGATTGGCATTCTGCTGGGAATATGATTTGGAAACAGAAAAACCAGCCAATGAGTGGTCTGATTTTGTTCTTGAAAGTAATATAAGGTAACACAAGTCCACCAAGACTTTCACCTCCCTTTGCTTTTGAAATGTTATTTGTGATAGGAACCATGCAAACAAATAAGAGAATCTATATATGTTTTCTCCATATGTGTATGGACGACAAATCACCTAAATACTTTATATTGGTTTGGCCAAAAATTTCATTCAGGTTTTTCCATAACATCTTATGAAAAACCTGAACGAACTTTTTGACCACCCCAATAATTTGGACACTGTGCAATTCCATACTGATTCGTTTCCTGAAAAATTAATATACTCTACAAATCCAGAAATCACATCACCTTAAAAAGCATTCAGTACCAGGGAGGAGGAATAAGAGTAGGAGTGAAGAGAGAACACAATGGAAAAGAATCAGAAGATAGTGAGTGCTACAAACATATGGAAAATGGAATGAAAAGAACCAGTTTTCTCTTTTTTCTGCTGGGAAAAAATTAAATAAGCTTGTTTCCATGTGTATGCTTCACATAAAATACATTTGCTATTTTTTAAGACTTCAGATAACACATTCCTAAACCAAAGCCATATCCAAATTCCAAGTTCTTCATTAAACAGGCTTTATGTTACATTGTTCATGAGAAAATTCTCCTTTTTTAACCTTTTTTAAACTATGTGGTTAATGCTTCCCATATTTCATGATAAGATTTTATAACCCCTTCCTTGTGCTGGTGACACTTTCACACTAAAAACACTCAGACTCCAGAGTCTTGTTATTTTTCACTTTTCTTCTACAGCCACTATAAACTCTAGACCCTAATTTTTAATATGTTCATATTCAAATATATTAGCTAAAAACTCTAGGTACATTTAATTTTAAAAAAGAAAGAAAAAACAGGTCCTTACCACTCTTCCCTCTGTAATAGCCTCTTTTCCTTCTCGGATACATGTCGTCTTAATTGTTTCAGAGGAGAAGGGAGAAGCTTTCACTGTTGCATATGACTTAGAAGTAAGAAAATATTCCATGTATATACAGAGGGCATTGCAGATATCATCAGTGCCTTCAGCACTCACTTTTCCCTATTCACCAACTGCAAATATCTGCAACTTCTGTATGAGGGGTCCTCTGGCTGCTGGAGTGTATTTGGCCCAGAAGCAGAGCAGGTCAGATCAGAAACACTGGGGAGTCAAGGTCCCTTGGAGCAGTCTTCAACCAACCACTGACTAGCTGACATTAGAGGAAAATCTCTCCAGCATCCTTGCCTTCAGGTGCAATAGCCCTGAGACCTGTTCTGCACCAGCGGTCCCCAACTTTTTGGCACCAGGGACCAGTTTCGTGGAAGACAATTTTTCTACTAACTGGTGGGGGAGGAGGGGGCGGGGGGGCTGGTTCAGGCAGTAATGTGGGTGATGGGGAGCGGCTCACCTCCTGCTGTGAGGCCCGGTTCCTAACAGGCCATGGATAGGTACCGGTCCACAGCCCGGGGGTTGGGGACCCCTTCTCTACACAGCTTCTCGGAGGTCCCAGAGGGAAGGAGCCCTGGATGCCTGCAGGGTTTACCTGTTCAGTAACGCACCTCATACCAGCTTTCTTCCGTTCCCTGTCTCCATTCCCCACTCCATTCCCTCCCGAAAGAGATGACTTGCACTCAGATCCTCATCTCAGGATCTGCTTCTAGGAGAGCCCAACTTAAATCAGAAAGTATCATCAAAAAAGTGTTAGAAACTCTTGACCTAAAGGAGAAGACTGATAGGAACAACTTCACTTTAATGCAAGTCTGTCTATGAGATAAACTCACACCAGAACGAGGCAGGTTAGAAACAATATGACAGGGATCCAGAAAAGCTTCAGAGGGAAGGTAATGTTTCAAAGAGGCCTTGAAGGATGAATACGAGTTCAGCTGGGGCAGAAGTGTTTAGAGGACATTCGAGGCAGAAGGACCGACAGAATAAAAACAAACAAATAAAAAAATACAATACACCCAGGGTGAGAAGGAAAATAATGAACATGAGGCAGGAAAGTGGTTCAGAATCTTGAATATGATACTAAATCTTCAAAACATAAATTTCACTGTCTGGGGAGAAAAATAACTGTTTGACCAGGGGATTAATACATTGCAGTTCTTTAGAAACCTAAGAGCAAAACATACAAGACAGATTTTCAGAAGTGATAGAAACAGTGTAAAATTTTCACATTTCTTAAGTTTATAATACAGCTAAGTGAAGGTTTGGGCTAGTATAGACCAATTGTGGCAAAGCTATGATTTTTGTGTATGTGTGTTTGCATAGATACATGCGTATGAATCTTGATGCTCTTTCATGAATAAAAGTAAGTTGTTAGGCAAAATGTACATTATGGTTTCAGATTTGTGAAACATGTCTGCGTGTAAATAAGCACGTTACTCTATAAAGCTGGTACTTTTCTGGTATTGCCCACTGCAATGAATGGCACCACCACATATGCAGTTTCCAGTCGGAAGACCAGAACTCGTCCTTAACATCTCCCTCTTCCTCAGTGGCCACACCAAGCCCATCAAAGTCCTGTCAATTTCGCTTCCCAGATCTCTCCATTTTTCTCAATTGTACATGTCACCATTCGGTTCAGCCACCATCAATCAGCTTTCACTGTAAGGACAGGAAGAGCAAACATTCACCCTTGCCCCTCTTTCACTCTATTCTCACAGCCCATCATGTCTCCCTTCCCAGCTTACAGTCCTTCATTGGTTCCCCACTGCCCTGAAGATAAAGGTCCAGCTTGATGTGGCCTCTGCCCACCTATTCAGGCTCATCTCTTTCAATGCCATCTAGCCACACTGGCCAACTTTCAATTCCCCAGAAAAACACTTGATCCCCCAATACCTCGAGGGCTTTGCCTGTACAGCTGACCCAGCTGAGGATCATATGTGTCATTGTCAAGCCACTATGGGACCTAATCATGACCCATATCAAGGTGGTGTATTCTTGTTGACAGCTCATTTCCTGCAGACTACCCCTTCAAACCACCTAAGGTTGCATTTACAATAAGAATGTATCATCCAAATATTAAAATTAATGGCAGCAGTTGCCTTGCTAATTTAAAATCACAGTGATCTCCTGCTTTAGCTATTTCTAAAGTTCTTTTTTTTTTAAACATCTTTATTGGAGTATAATTGTTTACATTGTTGTGTTACTTTCTGCTGTATAACAAAGTGAATCAGCTATATGTATACATATATCCCCATATCCCCTCCCTCTTGCATTTCCCTCCCACTCTCCCTATCCCACCCTTCCAGGTGGTCACAAAGCACCGAGCTGAACTCCCGGTGCTATGCGGCTGCTTCCCACTAGCTATCTATTTTACATTTGGTAGTGTATATATGTCAATGCCACTCTCTCACTTCGTCCCAACTTACCTTTCCCCCTCCCCATATCCTCAAGTCCATTCTCTACATCTGCATCTTTATTCCTGTCCTGCCCCTAGGTTCATCAGAACCGTTTTTTTTGTTTTTTTTTTTTAGATTCCATATATATGTGTTAGCATACGGTATTTGTTTTTCTCTTTCTGACTTACTTCACTCTGTATGACAGACTCTAGGTCCATCCCCCTCACTACAAATAACTCAATTTTGTTTCTTTTTATGGCTGAGTAATATTCCATTGTATATATGTGCTACATCTTCTTTATCCATTCATCTGTCGATGGACACCTAGGTTGTTTCCATGTCCTGGCTATTGTAAATAGAGCTGCAATGAACATTTTGGTACATGACTCTTTTTGAATTATGGTTTTCTCAGGGTATATGCCCAGGAGTGGGATTGCTGGGTCATATGGTAGTTTTCTTTTTAGTTTTTTAAGGAACCTCCATACTGTTCTCCATAGTAGTTGTATCAATTTACATTCCTACCAACAGTGCAAGAGGGTTCCCTTTTCAGCACACCCTCTCCAGCATTTATTGTTTGTAGATTTTTTGATGATGGCCATTCTGACTGGTGTGAGGTGACACCTCATTGTAGTTTTGATTTGCATTTCTCTAATGATTAGTGATGTTGAGCATCCTTTCATGTGTTTGTTGGCAATCTGTGTATCTTCTTTGGAGAAATGTCTATTTAGGTCTTCTGCCCATTTTTGGATTGGGTTGTTTGTTTTTTGATATTGAGCTGCATGAGCTGTTTGTATATTTTAGAGATTAATCCTTTGTCAGTTGCTTCTTTTGCAAATATTTTCTCCCATTCTGAGGGTTGTCTTTTGGTCTTGTTTATGGTTTCCTATGCTGTGCAAAAACTTTTAAGTTTCATTAGGTCCCATTTGTATATTTTTGTTTTTATTTCCATTTCTCTAGCAGGTAGGTCAAAAAAGGATCTATATATTCATTTCTTCACTGCTTTGTGATCCAAACCCAGATTACCCCCTAAGGCCAGAGATTACACAGATCTATAAAACAGAGATAAGTACAACAGTGATCTCAGGAATGAACTCAGAATGTTGCCATGTGATGCTACATTAAAATCAGATTAACCTGAATTAGATCTGGAATAAACTTTAAATTATTGTTAATATATACATCCCATGTGCCCTTCCTTCTTTCCTTATTTAACCCCCAGTTGTCCTCTACTTCTCAGCCCAACATCACTTTCTCAGAAAACCTTCCCTGGCCCCGCAGATCAGGCCAGATCTCTCTATCTGTTGCTCTCCTAACATTCTGTATTTTTCCTTTTCCATCTGCCATTACCTACCTGTGTGCTTATTTGATTGTCTGCCTCCCTCTCTTGACCATAAGGTCTATGAAGATGGTACATAGCACAGGCTTAAGAAATATGTGTTTAAAAGATTATTTTAATAAGTTAATTTGCCCCAGGTATCTCATTAATCATTTTAGATACTTTATCTATTTATGCCCATATACAGCTAAGAAAACTAAAGCTGAGACTCTTAAAGAACTTTTTCAGTCAGTAATGATGGACCTGAAATTTATTCTCAAGTCTGTCTGACTTGAGCTGACACTCCTAGCCACCACCCTATACTGCAAGGAAGAATAGTAGTTAACTATAATATGATATCACTTCTATGTGGAATCTAAAAAAAAATGATACAAATGAACTTATATACAAAATAGGAATAGGCCCACAGACATAGAAAACAAACTTATGGTTACCAAAGGGGAAAGGGGGTGGGAGGGATAAATTAGAAGTTTGGGATTAACAGGTACTACTACCAGCTACTACTACTACCAATAGATAACCAACAAGGATCTACTATATAGCACATGGAACTATACTCAATATTTTGTAATAACCTATAAGGGAAAAGAATCTGAAAAAGAATAACTGAATCACTTTGCTGTATACCTGAAACTAACACAACATTGTAAATCAACTATACTTCAATTAAAAAAAAAGAATAGTAGGTAACATTTATGGAGTTGTGTTAGTATTGAGTTATTGGATCGTTTTTCTATTTCTCGAAATTTTCCGTTATATCATTGTCCTGACACCTCTTCAACAAAAATGTTTCTACTTGATGGATAAGTTTCCTAAGCTTTATCTTATCCAGATTCTAGTTTATTGATTAATTTCCTAGCATCCTTTTCCAACTTGGTTATTTGGCTTCCCACTGTACCATATTATATCATTCCAGATATATTTTTCCTATTCTTTGCTTATGTGATCTCCTAATTTTTACAAAGCTGCAATAAAGTAGGAAAATACACCCCCTAAGCCTTGTCAATTTTGTTCAAAATATATTTTCCTGGACAGGTAGGGTGTGGAGAGTGTTTTGGAATAAGGGCAGGAAGAGGTGATGTGATCAGGCTGAATTTTATGTAGAATAAAGACTAGGAAAAATCAGTTCCAGTTTGGAAACAATGAAACCAGATAATATTCCTAGTTGAAAGAACAAACATGGTTAAAGAATGTCTACTGTGACATGGGACTGAGTGATACACAAGAGGCTAAACACAATCTTTATTTTAAAAAAAGAAAATAAACTATTCGAGAAGACTTACCCAAAAGAGAGTTCCGTGTAATGGATAAACATGTATAATAACAGAATCACTATATATTTTAAATGTGCTGCTGTTTTCTTGATGAAATTAGAATCACTTACAATATATACATATACTTTGTTTGTTTCAAACAAAAGGTGGTTTGATGCTACAAAGGGTGAGGGCCCAGCAAATTAAGAAAATCAGGTCAACTTGATTAATGATGAGACAAAAGAGTAGATGGAAATACCAACACTTCTTTCATAATCTGTCACTGACTATGTACAGTAAGCTTAGGTGTGAGCCAGGGTACTGTGCTCACTCAAAGCCCTGTGTCTTTATCCCAGAGAAACTTACTTATGCCCCACATAGCTGGTTCCCCAAAAAAGGCAACTCTAGACACCCCATCCCTACTCACCCAAGGGTCCTGACCTTTTCATCTCACTATCTCTTATGGCCTCCTCATCAGTTGACTTTATCTCCCACCCCTGCCCTTGCTTTGCACTTGAAGATCACTAGATTTGGGGCTCCTGTGCTTTTACCTTTTCCCAAGGTGCAGCTCTGCTCATTCTCTGGCTCTATTTGCTTGTAGCTGACTCTGCCTAATCAAGCCCCAGGGTACTCTCACTTAGCAGCTGCTCCACTCCCTGGGAGTGGGCAGTTCACCATGTATGAGCCATCATCCATGTAATGAAGTTTGAAGGAACACCATAGCTTCCCAACTGCCCACCTACATCCACTAGAAGCATCTCTGAAAATGTAGATGCTGTCAAAAAAGGAATACAGCCAATCTCAATTATTCCCAAATTTGCCTATGCACTAAAATTTATTTGTAACATCAAAATCAATATTCGTGGAACTTTTGTGTCCGTTCATGGATATGCACAGAGAGGCAAAAAGTTTGACTTTCCCCACATATACATTTCCAACTGAGGTCAATCAAGACAATACTCTGCCTTCTTGTTTAAGCTTTCATACTATAAAACAAGTGTCCTTTAGCAGTCTAGTTACTGCCATGTTTTTCGTATTTTTGTGCTTTTGGTTGGTGATTTCACTGTTTAAAATGAAATGTACAGCATAAGGAATATAGTCAATAATAATGTAATATCTTTGTATGGTAACTAGACTTACCATGGTGATCATTTTGAAATGTGTAGAAACTTCAAATCACTATGTTGTGCATGAGGACCTAACATAATGTTGTAAGTCAATTATAATTCAAATAACAAACAAATAACTCATAGAAAAAGAGAACAGATTTATAGTTACCAGAGGCAGGGAAGGGGGGTTGGGGGGTTAGGAATATTGGATGAAGTTGGTCAAAAGGTACAAACTTCCAGTTATAAGATAAATAAGTACTAGGGATGTAATGTACTACATGATAAATATAATTAATACTGCCATATGTTATATATGAAAGTCAAGAGAATAAATCCTAAGAACTCTCATCACAAGGAAGAAAATTTTTTTCTATTTCTTTAATTTGTATCTATATGAGATGGTGGATGTTCAATAAATTTACTGTGGTCATCATTTTATGATATATGTAAGTCAAATTATTATGCTGTATACCTTAAATTTTATACAGTGCTGTAGGTCAATTATATCTCAATAAAACTGAAATCAGTCAATCAATAAATATATAGAATGGCTCCCCAAGCTTAGTGCCAAAGTACTGTGTAGTATGTGTATTGAATAAATTTCATTTAAGCATGAGTTATAGTGCTGTTGGCCATGAGTTCAATGTTCAAGAATCAACAGTATATGGTAAATAAGGTATATTTAAACAGAAATACATTTAAAAAGGTTAGACGTTGGATGGTTGATGAAAATATGGTGACCAGAGGCCCAAGAACTTAACCCTGTACCTCCCCAGGAGCAACACTTTAGTATTTGCTAATCCAGTGTTTGCAGAGACTTTATAAAACATAACTACCATAAATAACAAGAATCAACTATAACTTCATCACATTCAAGTCCTTGGGGATTAGGACACAGAATGGACAGTAATGTCAAAACCGAAAGCCCTGGAGTGTAGGTTTGGGTGGGCTCCCCCATGAGATCCTGCCTGGGGCAGGGAGTGTTGTGCCAGATGGGAGGAAGGCCCTGAACTTGGGAGCTGGAACTCTGGAGACAAACTTTGAGTTCTTCTCAACACTTCTTGAGTCCAACCCTATTCCTAGATTAATAGTATTACTAGTCTGGCCAGTATGTTACATAAAATATCCATGGCAAATGAGGCATTGTATCAGAATTTTCATCTTAGTGTTTGGCAATCTAGACCTGCACTGCCCAGTGCAGGATCCACCAGCCAAATGTGGTCACTGAGCACAAGACTGTCTGGTCCAAATGAAGAGGTACTGGAAATGTAACATATGTCCTGATTTCAAAGACACAGTTGATTTTTTGTAAAAAGTAAAATATCTTGTGATAATTTTTATATTGACTACATATTGGAATATTTTTATATGGTGGGTTAAATAAAATGTACCATTAAAATAAATTTCACCAGTTTATGTTTTACCTTTTTAAAATGTGGCTACTAGAACCTTTTTACATTTTATGATACTGTAGTTAACAATACTTCCATTGATTTTCAATATATTTTTCTCTGTGTTCCCACATTATCTATTTCCTTTTCACAAGATCTCAATTTAGAGTCTGCAAAATGGATAAACAAGTTCATTAGTAGAGAAAGAATTATGTCACTTAATACCTAATATCATGGTTGTGCAAAATGAAAAAAAAGACTAAAAAGTAGCAGTAAGGTTATATACTGTAAACACCAAAAATTTAGGTGTCTTAATAATGTATACATGAAGATATTCAATTATCCCTTTTAAAATAGTTCCTTGGACTGCCTGATGGTTAAAAAATGATCAGTCTTATCCAAGACTCCTATTGAAGATCCCTCTGTCAAAAATAATAGCTCACTTACCAAAAGGTAGAAGATGCAGAGATCCAGTTATGCAAATAAAGCCTGAATTATGGGCCTGTGGCCCTGCCCAGCAATCAGTCAATCAATCAATCAATCAATTTCATATATGACCCACATTATGCTTGCATCACACAGTGCTGATCTAGACCCAATAGCCGTGTTGTGAGAATTTATACTACTACATAGTAGTTAACACTTATCTCCTACTTATTCTGAGCCAAACACTGTCCCAAGTACAACTTAATTAATCTTCACAGAAACTCTCTGAAATATATACTACTGTCTTTCCTCCTTTTTCAGGTTACAAGATTGTGGCAAAGAAAGATTGGGTGACTTGCCCTAGGTAGCACCAGATTTGAGCCAGATTTGACTCAGGTAATCAGCAATCACATTCTTAACCATTACATTCACACACACACACACACACACACACACACACACACAAATAAATGTCTATTTGATACGGTCATCAAACCCTTGAAATAAAAATGACTTATTGGTAGAAAGAAAATATGGTTTATGCCTTCAGTGGCATTCTCTGAAGATATAAACAGACGAAAAGAAAGTCATTAACTTCCAAAAGTTAAGATTTTGCAAGGGGAAAATGCTGAATCATCATGAGTTTTAGGGTATCGGTTCATCTTCAGTCTAGAACTAGTGTAGAAGCAGAGGTCAAAAAGTAAGAAGAAACGCTTAAAAGCTTTTGCACAGCATAGGAAACGATAAACAAAACAAAAAGACAACCCTCAGAATAGGAGAAAATATTTGCAGATGAAGCAACCAACAAGGGATTCATCTCCAAAATATACAAACAGCTCATGCAGCTCAATATCAAAAAACAAACAACCCAATCAAAAAATGGGCAGAAGACCTAAATAGACATTTCTGCAAAGAAGACATAAAGATGGCCAAAAAGCACATGAAAAGATGCTCAACATCACTAATTATTAGAGAAATGCAAACCAAAACTACAAGGAGGTATCACCTCATACTGGTCAGAATGGCCATCATCAAAAAAATCTACAAACAATAAATGCTGGAGAGGGTGTGAAGGAAAGGGAACCCTCCTACACTCTTGGTAGGAATGTAAATTGGTACAGCCAGTATGGAGAACAGTATGGAGGTTCCTTAAAAAACTAAAAATAGAATTACCATATGACCCAGCAATCCCACTCCTGAGCATATACCCAGAGAAAAACATCATTCAAAAATATACATGCACCCCAATGTTCATTGCAGCACTATTTGCAATAGCCAGGACATGGAAGCAACATAAATGTCCATCAACAGAGGAATGGATAAAGATGTGGTACATATATACAATGGAATAATACTCAGCCATAAGAAAGAATGAAATAATGCCATTTGCAGCAACATGGATGGACCTAGAGATTGTCATACTGAGTGAAGTAAGTCAGACAAAGACAAATATCATATGATATCGCTTATATGTGGAATCTAAAAAAAAAAAAGGTACAAATGAACTTATTTACAAAACAGAAATAGAGTCACACATGTAGAAAACAAACTTATGGTTACCAGCGGGTGAGGGGTGGAGGGATAAATTGGGAGATTTGGATTGACATATACACACTACTATTTATAAAATAGATAACTAATAGGAACCTACTGTATAACAGAGGGAACTCTACTCAGTACTCTGTAATGGCCTATATGGGAAAAGAATCTAAAAAAGAGTGGATATATGTGTATGTATAACTGACTCACTTTGCTGTACACCTGAAACTAACACAACACTGTAAATCAACTATACGCCAATAAAAATTTTTAAACAATAATAATAAAGTAAAAGACTCAAGAAAAAGTAAGAAGAAACAGCAAAAAAAGAAGAGCAAATAATAATAATAATAAAAGAGAATACTAAATAAAATTTTTAAAGAAGTGAAGTTTAAGGATAATATTTAACAAAAACTTTTAAAAAGTAGTGTACTGTGAAGTTCCACAATTTTAGATGAACTAAGCTTTTCTAGGTAGATGAAAAGCTAAGTCAACAGGAATAAGAGTCTGATGGAAAAGGCAGAAAATTACTAAATGAATAGAATGGGCATTTGTAAAACAAAACTACCAAGGCTACCTGTATAAAATTTCTTGTTTGTTTTTTTGAAAGTCATCTGAAGAGTCTTTGGGTGAGTTTCCATTTATCAGCCAAAGGACATTAAAATGGTTCCTGTCCTGGTTATTTCTGGGAAGGAAGGCATCCATAAGAGGTAGTGAAGGAGGCTCAACTCCCTTTTATACTCCAGACATCTGCATCTCCAAAATCTGCTACAAGTCTTGGAGATTTTATTTTTAAATGCTGGCAACAATTGGTCTACATATCACTACACACTTGCATCTCAGCCATCTCCTCTGTCATACAGGGAAGCCTGGGGTGGTGGTAGGTGGTACAGCACCAAGCCACTTGCCTGGGAGTCAAAGACTACATTCTAAGTCTTTCTCTGTCACTTATAACCCCGGGGATTTTGGAACATCACAGAGTTTCCAAAGATTTCATATCAAAACAGAGAGCACAGAAGAAAAATAAGACATATATAGAGTAGTTAAAAATCAGACAACAATAACTCAATAGTTTTTTTAAAAAGGCTAATAACCTGAATAAAAAAGGGGTCAAGGACTTGAATAGACATTCCTCCAAAGAAGACATACAAATGGCCAACAAGTATATGAAAAATGCTCAATATGACTATAATCAGGGAAATGCAAATCAAAACCACAATAAGATGTCACCTCCCACCAGTGAGGATGGCTATTATCAAAAAAACAAAAGACAACAAGTGTTGGCAAGGATGTGGAGAAATTGAAACACTTGAGCACTGTTGGTGGGAATGCAAAAAAAATGGTGCAGTCACTATGGAAAACAGTATGAAGATTCCTCAAAAATGAAAAATAAAACCACCATACAATTCAGCAATCCCAGTTGTGGGTATTTATCCATAAGAATTGAAATCAGGATCTCAAAAAAAATATTGGCACTCCTATGTTCATTGCAGCACTATTCACAACAGCCAAGATGTGGAAACAACCCAAGTGTCCATCAAAGATGAATGGATAAAGAAAATGTGGTATATATCAATACATGCTATAGTAATTCAGCCTTAAAAAAGGACATTCTGCAATAATGCAAAAAAATGAATGAACCTTGAGGACATTAAGTGACAGAAGCCAGTCACAGAAAAACAAATGCTGCATGATTCCATCTATACGAGATACCTAAAATAGTCAAATTCATAGCATCAAAGAGTGGAAGGAATAGTGGTTGTTAGGGGCAAGGAGGAGAGAGAAATGGGAAGTTCCTAATCAATGGGCATAAAGTTTCAGATAAGCAAGATGAATCAGAGATCTTCTGCACAACATTATACCTATAGTGATATACAATAATGTATTATACACTTAAAAACTTAAGAAGCTGGGTCTCATGTTGTGCTCTTACCACCATGAAATGAAATAAAAATTCACCCTACAGTTATATATCAATTAATAAAATTATCTAACAAAAATTAAGCAAAAGCTACTAAAAAACAATAAATCTTTGCTCTTTGATTTCTAGTTTAAGACCTTGGCCACATTACCTCTGGGAGTCTATAAGATGGAAATAATCAAAGGATTAGTCTCCAAAATTCACAAACAGCTCATGCGGCTCAATATCTTAAAAACAAACAACCCAATCAAAAAATGGCCAGAAGACCTAAATAGACATTTCTCCAAAGAACACATACAGATGGCCAAGATGCACATGAAAAGATGTTCAACATCGCTAATTATTAGAGAAATGCAAATCAAAACTACAATGAGATATCACCTCACACCAATCAGAATGGCCATCATCAAAAAATCTACAAACAATAAATACTGGAGAGGGTGTGGAGAAAAGGGAACCCTCTTGCACTGTTGGTGGAAATGTAAATTGATACAGCCACTATGGAGAACAGTATGCAGGTTCCTTAAACAACTAAAAATAGAGCTACCATGTGATCCAGCAATCCCACTCCTGGGCATATATCCAGAGAAAAACATGGCTCAAAAGGATACATGCACCCCAATGTTCATTGCAGCACTGTTTACAGTAGCCAAGACATGGAAGCTACCTACATGTCCATCAACAGATGAATGAATAAAGAAGACGTGGTACATATATGCAATGGAATATTACTCAGTCATTAAAAAGAATGAAATAATGCCATTTGCAGCAACTTGGATGGACCTGGGGATTATCATACTAAGGGAAGTAAGTCAGAGAAAGACAAATATCATATAATACAGCTTATATGTGGAATCAAAAAAAAAGAATGATATAAATGAACTTATTTACAAAATGGAAACAGACTCACAGACTTAGAGAAGGAACTATGGTTACTAGGGGCAAAGGGTTGGGGGAGGGATAGATTGGGTGTTTGGGATTGACATGCACACACTGTTATATTTAAAATAGATAATCAACAAGGATCTACTATATAGCACAGGGAACTCTGCTCAATATTCTGTAATAAGCTAAATGGGAGAAGAATTTGAAAAAGAATAGATACACGTATATGCATAACTGAATCACTTTGCTGTACACCTGAAACTAACACTACATTGTTAATCAACTATATCGCAATATAAAATAAACTTTTAAAAAAAGATGGAGATAATCATGCTCACTTCATAGGACAGATAAAACAATAGAATGAGGTCATCTTTGTAACTGTCTAGCACTGTGCCTAGTAAGAGCCAAAAAGTGGTTTTTTTAAACAGTAGATGATACTAAAGCTTCTTTCCAGCTTAGACAGTCTATGGATATATAAGCAGCCAGCACTGCCTTCCACGCTGTGTCTTTTTTTTTCCTGACCCACGTCTGTTCCTTATTAAAACACTACAGTGTTTTAGTGAAGGAAGAACTTAGTAATTTCGAGCATCAAAAAACCAACTGACACTAATGCCTCAGTGATGATTCTAAGTGTCACAAGAGGCTTCCATGTTTTCTGCTCAAGATCACACGTGTAGAAAAACTATCCAAGAGAGTTTCGAAACTCAGGTCCCTCCTCCAAGCCCTCTGACTCTACTCGTTAATAACTTATAAAGTTATTAACATGTTTATTATTTCTCTCTAATTTTGGTTTTCTCCAGCTGGAGTTATAAACATATCTCCCTGCTCAAAGCTCAAGGCCAAATGCAGGGTAAGACTATATATTCTCACTGCCAGAAGCCTCTGTTTTAAAAAAACTTCTCTGAAAAATAAAACCTTGTTTATAGGCTTTAGACCACGGCTGAAAAAAAAAAAAAGTAATATGTAAATTAGACATTTTATAATTTTACAGCTAAATAATAAAGGCAGCACTCCAAACCTCAGCCAGACATTTACATAATTGCATTACTAGCATTCGTATGAGCCATAATGGAAGTTAAGAGGGAAATCTTGCTTATTTCCTATTAACTCCATAATAGAACATGACTCTCATTTGCCCTTATAAATAAACCTTAACCATTGTTTTAAAACCAGACACTACACTTGGGTTCTTTTATGGTTCCTCGTTGCCATGAGGGGGCAGCAGCAAATTTCATAAGGAAAAAATGTTTAATGAAAAATTGTGGTTATTCCAAAAGAAGTGCACTAAATAGTCAACTTTTATTATGTCTCTGCATTTGGTTTCCGGCTTTTGACAGAGCAGCTTCTCACTACACATTTCGTCTCTTTTTAAGATTAATTTCTTCAAGGTCAGTTTTTCCCAAACCTCTTTATGTACACACAGTACAGAGAATCGGCTGATACTCCTGACAATTCCATTCTGATTAATTAATTAATTTTAATTATTAGTTCTAGGGTATCCCTAGAGACAACCTAGCATGCACCCAATAAAGGCATGCTAAGTTGAGTTGAAATTAATTTTATTCCATTTAAGAAAGTAACTGATGGCACATATCTTGGTTTGGGCGCAGATCCTGTAACAGAGCTTGGGTGCAGGTAGTTTATTTGGGGGGTGGTCTCAGGAAGCATAAGTCAGGCAGCGTGGAAAGTGAGCCAGGGAAGGGAGGTGAGCTAAACAGGGTGCATTAATGAGATGGGTAAGTGCTGTGCGACAACTGGGCTCCAGACCCAGAGGGACACTAGGAAGGACCATATGAATGGAACTTCATAAATCCTAGGTGTTTCTCCCACACAGCCATCTCTACTCTCCTGCTCTTATCCACCCATCACTGGCTACCCAGGAATTGCAGACTAGAGTGAGGACTTAGATTCTGCCAATTCTCAGGTTGGACACTGCAAATTCTATCATCTCCTGACCCCAGTTCCCACCTACTGTCAGAGGCAAGTCCAGGCACTGTCGCTCTTCAAATCAACATTCTCTGTTACCCACAACCTATAGGTTGTTAATCTCATGTGAAAGCTTGCTTTTAAATCATTATGAATGACTCTTATGATCTGGTCTTCAAGCCTTTTTGCTCATCTAGTCCCTAAAATAATTTCAAGATGTTATACCCACTAGTTACAACACATTTTTAGGTTATTTATATGGTTTTTGTCAAAAGTTTAAGTGGTTGCTAGATGTGACTTTCAGGGAAATGTAAATATTGAAAGTCCAAAATAAAACTGTTACTCCACTCTTTTAAATGTTTCCAATGGAATCTAAATTCCAAAGGAATTTGATACACACCGTTGTCCATTTAAAAATATAAATGTACTTGTATCTTGTTTTATAATGTTCCTTGAAGTCTTAGTTCCATTCCATTTTCCCCATAGAACTTCATCCTAATACAATAACATTGTATTTGAAAGAATTTTGGTAAATACGCTTATCATAATTCCCTCAAAAAAAGGATATAAATTGACATTTTTTAAAATTTCCTGTGACCATACAGTTCAAACTTTTTTTAAATTTTTCTTCTGAAGAGTTCTCATAACACTTCTCATTTAGTACACAAGTAAGCGAAACAATACAAATATATTTTAATGTTGATAAGTAAACAGAATAATTCAAATGCTAGCAGAAATTCATGTCAATAAAATGGACAGGATTGGTTTGTTTTTCCTAATTAGTTCATCTCTTCATACAGGAATATTATTTTATTACTAGAATGAGACAAAGGTCAGCTTTAGTGTTATTCCTCATCTTAATAAATAGCACTGAAAGAACTTTTCAAAAAATAATAAGTAGCTGGGAATGGAATAGATTTTGTTATAGCAACAGGCTTCAGTTCTTTGAACTTTTCTGGAGTTACATTCTAAACATAACATAGTAGTCTATCATCAAAGATTATTTGGAATAATCTTGAGTAAGTCTCATGATAATTTAAGAGCAATTTTGTTTAGGGTAAAGAATTAGAAGCCATTTGAGTTGAAAAGGATGTGTTTGCCAGTCATCAGAGCACTTTGCTTTCTCAACATCAGTATTTCACAGGGTCCCTTGCTTTGGCTCTCAGGAGTTTTTCCATCATAGCAAGAATAGGAGTGAATAAGAGGGGAAATGGGAAAAGAACAAGTGTGAAAAGTAAACAAGAAACCCTGCAGATGGTAAGTGTGTCTATAGACAGATCAGTTTGAGAAGAGGACCTAGGGAATTAAAGATCTGGAAGTCTGTGAACCCCCAGGGTACACACACACACACACACACACACACACACACACACACCAGTTTACAGTTCACTGGCTTTGGAATAGACTTTCTGACCCCCAAGTCCTTCTGAACCTTGCCGTGTGAAATTCAGAGGCCAAGCTTTTGAAACCTCAAAACTGAGAACTAACTCTTTGGTTTGGCTGTTTCACCCTTTGGACAAGTTAATAAAACTTTAATGCCCTGGCAGCTGCCTCAAAAGGAGGGGGCAAATAGTTACCAGAAAAGGAAAAAAATACATTAGTTAACATTTCAAAGTTGCGCCTTGCCGCAAATAAAAAGAGCTTGCTCAAAATTACAAGTGAATAAGGTGCATCCTGGGTGCTATAGGAATCATCAAGTCAGAATAATTTGATTTGTGGGTAGATTTGTTGGTGATTTAAGATTAATGGAGAAGAAAAGAGGAGTGTCTTCTAGCAGAGGGCAATATAAGATAACAAAAGACAGGGATGCTGGAAATCACTAAGGATGTCAGGGAAAAGTGGAAAGAACAGCTTTGGTGATGTTCATATAACAGACAAGGTGGAGACAATACAGGAAAAGTTAAAGGGGGCAGCGAGGAATCAATGGAGATTTCTGGGTCAGAGGATCGCATGAAATGGCCATCTTTAATGACCTGTATCATTCATTACGGCTGATGAAATTTGGACCAGTGGTCTGGATTTTATTCCACTTGCCTTATGTCAGGGAATCAAATAAAATCCACAGGTAGATAAATTCAAAAAAACAGCCTGGCAGGACTAGCTTTTGTGTAAATTTTCCAGTGATTGGTTTAGATTTGTGTGAATGTTAAATGTGCCTTTATTTTATGTGTAATGTGTATGCATACATATAATAATCTGAAACAATATGCAGCGATTTAATTATAACAATACATGTGTAGTTTCAGGCAGTCTGAGCCAATTGGTTCCTAAACTAATGATTTCTTTACTGAATGGTTTATTTATTGAATTCAGGGTGATTCCTTCCATAGTAGGGCAAAAGAGCTCAGTTAGTGTTGAATTACCATAGTTTTACCTAGGAATTCAAAAAAGAACAGCAATAAAATTTGTATCTTTTCTAAACAATAACAATAATAATGATAAAGACTGTAGTCTTTTGTCTCATCCTGGCCTTGATACAAACAGATAGAGACAGTATGGGATGCTTTTCTATCATGGCACAGAAATAAGTATTCTGAAAATTCCTACGGTAAAGAGAATATTGGCCCTTTTTCACAGAAAGATGTCCTATGAATACGTTAACTTTACAGGACAAAAGAGACTTTGCAAGTGTGATCAAGTCAAGGACCTTGAGATGAGGACATTTTCTTGGATTATCTGAGTGGACCCAATGTAATCACAAAGGGTCCTTAAAAGTGAAAGAAGGAGGCAAAAAGTGAAAGGGTCAGAGTCAAAGGAGGTGTGATGAAGGAAGCAGAGACTGGAGTGATGCGGAGCCACAATCCAGGGAATGCACGCAGCCTCTAGAAACTGGGAAAGGTAAGAAAACAGATTCCCCCCTAGAGTCTTTAGAAGAAGCCAGCCCTGCTGACACCTTAATTTTAGCCCAGTGAAACCCGTTTCAGACTTCTGACCTCCAGAACTGTAAGATTAAAAATATATACTGTTGGGCTTCCCTGGTGGCGCAGTGGTTAAGAATCCGCCTGCCAATGCAGGGGACACGGGTTCGAGCCCTGGTCCGGGAAGATCCCACATGCCGCGGAGCGACTAAGCCCGTGTGCCACAGCTACTGAGCCTGCACTCTAGAGCCCGTGCTCTGCAACAAGAGAAGCCACCACAATGAGAAGCCCGCGCACCACAATAAAGAGTAGCCCCCACTCTCTGCAACTAGAGAAAGCCCGTGCACAGCAACGAAGACCCAATGCAGCCAAAAATGAATTAATTTTTTTTAAATGTATATTGTTTTAAACACTAAGTTTGTGGTAATTTGCTCCAGTAGCAATAGGAAACGAATACAGTCTCCTAGTGAAATGACAGGTATTTTACAAATTAACTATGTAGGTGTATTGCATATTAACTGTACATTAAAATCATACAATGACTTCTAAAATAAAATCCTTTTGGGGAACCCATGTACACTGTTGATGAGAATGTAAATTGGTGCAGCGACTGTGGAAAAGAGTAAGGAGGTTTCTCAAAAAAAAATTAAAAAAAAAAAGAACTACCGTATGACCCAGCAATTCCACTCCTGGGTATATATCTGAAAAAAACAAAAACACTAACTCAAAAAGATACACACACCCCAATGTTCACAGCAGGTTATTTACAACTGCCAAGGTATGGAAGCAACCTAAGTGCCCATCAACATATTAATGGATAAAGAAGCTGTGGTAGATAGATAGATAAATAGATAGATAGATAGATGGTAGATAGATAGATAGATGATAGATAGATAGACAGATGATAGATAAAATGGAATACTACTCAACCATAAAAAAAGAATGAAATTTTCCCATTTGCAGTCACATGGATGGACTTGGAGGGCATTATGTGAAGTGAAATAAATCAGACAAAGACAAATACTGTATGATATCACTTATACGTAGAATCTAAAAAATACAACAAACTAGTGAATATAACCAAAAAAGAATCACATATATAGAGAACAAACTAGTGGTTACCAGTTGAGGGTGGGGGGTGGGTGAGCAATATAAGTGTGGAGAAGTAAGAGGTACAAACTATTGGGTGTAAGATAGGCTTAAGGATGTATTGTACAACATGGAGAATATAGCAGTATTTTGAAATAACTAAATGGAAAGCAACCTTTAAAAATTGTATTAAATTTTTTAATTTTTTAAATAAATAAAATAAAATAAAATCCTTCTTAAATAATTATCACTTATGATTTTTGATAACCCTAGGTAATCTAATGCAGATATGAAAGTAAGTTTATCACGAGTAGGCACAAAGGAAATTGAGAGAGGTGAGGAGCAGAAATTGGGGGTTATTAAAAATCACGGAGCCTCCCTAAAGGGCAGAGAATTTATCAGCTATGCTTCTCTTTCCTACTTAAGCGGTCCTGTTTGCCCAGAAATCAATGAACATGAAAGAACTCATATATTTTCAGTGGGAAAATACTTGTTTTTTCCTAAATTCATGATGTAAAGAGCAGGATGAAAGGCCAGAGACCACTGGGGGTAGAAAAGCATTAGATTTAAAAAATGGATCCAATCCAAATGTCATGGGCATGAATTCTAGAGAGCCTAATGATTTTTGAAAAATATCTGTTAAGACTGCTCTTCAAGCCAGGCTCCAGGGAGAAACCACAAGTAGGAATTGATCTGTTGTATTTTATAAAATCCAAATGCTGTTTTTCTGTTTTTAAATACTTTTAAAAAAATAGTAGAATCTGAAATAGGACACAAGGGAAGAAATTGAAACAGCACATTTTAACCTTCTCAAGCTGCCAGGTCACGTATATCTCTCCCTGCTCCTCCAGAGGGGGCCAAAAGGTGCCCACTCCCTGCCTTCCAGAGAGCTGAGACTCTTAGGGAGAGGCTATTCACACAGTGTCCAGTCCTAGACCATGTTTAAAAAATGTCCAGGAGTGGCCAAAGCCTTGGAATTAAGTGTGCACTCATTTAAATTCACTGAACTGAAAAAGAACAAGTGAGAAAAAGCCAAGGGAGCCAAATGCCAAATGTTTGTGTCATTGTTAACACTTTCTGGAAACTCTTTATTCGATGATAATTTCAGTTTCTCCCTCTGCTTCTCCCCAAAGTAACATGGGCCACAATGATCAGGTGGGGAAAAGCCAGTCCTTCTCCTTAAGTGACCTCAAAGTTAAGCAGCTGCTTAAGCCTCCACATCCTGCCTACACGGGCTTCCCATGAACTTGAGATTTCTACTCCTAAGATTTAGGCTTCAAGTGGGGATGTTTTTGATGGGAGCAAATGACAAGGTCAAGACAGAGGCCATGCAAAGTTTGTGAATTGGGTTTGGAAATGAAGGGACTTCAAAGTACATAAGCCTCTGTCAAGTCCAGGAGCAATTCCTAGAAAGAGTGCATGCATTTTTATTGATAGCATTGGGAATATGCTGTCTCAGGCAAAGCTGGACCCCTCCTACTTCACTTGCAGCAAACCCAACAGCAGTTCTTGAAAACAAGTTACATCTCTGGAGAGCCTTCATGTTGAGGTTTTTACAGGAGGGTGTGGCAGGTAATAAATAACCCACCTCTCCTTTGTCCAGGTTTCTAATTAATAAACACATAGGAAATAAGGCAAAAAGAAAAATGCAGATGGGGAGCAAACTATCATGTTTATGACCAATATAGGCTAAGCTGGAGAACACACTTAAATCTGAGGGACAAAGGGCTTCCTAAAACTGAACACAAGAATTAGACAGACCTGCCCAGCTGTATTAGTTACTGATTGCTGTGTAACAAATAACCCCAAAACTTAGCAGCTTTAAACATCAAACGTTTATTATCTCACAGTTTGTGTGGATCAGGAATCTGGGTGCAGCACAGCTGGGTCGTCAGAATCAGTGTCTCTCACAAGGCTACAATCAAGGTGTTGGCCAGGGCTGTGGTCATCTAAAGGCTCACCTGGGAAAAGATTGGCTTCCAGGCTCCCTGGCTTCTGGCAGGAGTTAGTTCCTCACAGGCCGTTCGACTGAGGGCCTCAGTTCCTTATTGGCTGCTGGCCAGAGACATTAGTCCCTTGCTCTATGATCCTCTCCACAGGGCTACTTATAACATAGAAGCTTGCTTCCCTCCAGAGCAAGGGCTCCACCAGAGAAAGAAAGAGAGGGCCAGCAAGACAGAAGTCACAGTCTTTTTGTAACCTCACCTCAGAAGTGATATCCCATCATTTTTGCCATATTTTGTTTGTTAGAAGCACGTCACTGGGTTCAGCACACACTCAAGGGGGAGAGATTTAAAAAGGGCATGAGTACCATGAGACAGAGATCGTAGGGAACCTTCTCAGAAGCAGCCCACACTGACAGACACATCAGACGGCACTGGGAGTGGGCAGTAGGGCTCTCTCCACCATCCCAGCAGAAAAAAATCCACTCCCTATAAGCAGCTTGCCCCCAGGAGAAATGATAGAGGAAGGGGTATACTACACATGCTCTTCCACACCTACCCATTGGGTCAATAAATTCTGAATGAGTAAGGAGTAGTGGAAAGAGGCTATAAGCCTTGGGCTAATCATGGAGAGGGGAGGAAGGAGAAGGTGGAGGTCATTCCAAATGGCAAGAAACATCAGGAGTAAGGAATAAGCAGCTCCCAACACTCACAATGCCCTGTTTATATATGATGTCCATTTTACATATAAAGAAACTGAATCTTAGAGAGACTGAGTAACCCAAGGTCATGTAGATAGGACATGATGGAGCCAGAATCTATAAATACCCAATCCCTGAAAAAGTGCCTTACTCCGTACTATAATTATACCTCCCCATATTCAGGATCTGCTTGGAACCAACTATTTGATGAAGATATACTTGCCAGTGAAAATATTTCAGGAATGAAACTTGATTGTTCTTTCCATGTCCTGAAATGTCCCCTAAATCTGAAGTTTTATGACAGTCATGAAACAATAGCTCTGCCAGAAAATAAAATACACACCTGACTTAGAAGCAAGCAGTCACTGGTGTCAACAGCTCCTGCCAGGGAAGGCTGCAGAACACCTCAGGACCATGCAGCTGGTGCTTCCAGCCTGAGACTCACCAGTAGCTAGCAACCCAGACAAAGGTGGTGACATCCAAAGGTTTGTCCAGAGTACATGGGTGGGATGTGTCACTCCTGATAACATAACCGCTCGCAAAAGCTCTGCTTTGAACTTGAAACAAGATCATTGCTTTCATCAGCTACCCAGTCTACCCTGCCCTTTTGTTCTTTGATATAGGCTATAGATCAAAGATGGCGACACTTCACTTCCTGTCGCCTTTGAAGTACCAGGTCTGTACAACAGCTATTTCTAGCCTTACATGCTGCACAGAAATATAATCCATGTAGACCTTTGTGTCTTCAAGATTTCACATCCTAAGGAAATGGACAAAAAGAAAAAATTTAACCAAATTATGGTCATATGTGTAATTCCCTATTTAGTCTCATTTTTTCAATGGATATTTGAGTGCTCATTGTGTGCCAGGCACTGTGATGTGTGATGAGGGTAGGAGATAAATAAAACAGAGAACTCGTGTGCCAGGAACACAGTCCAGTGTGGGGGGGAAACAAGTGGATTACCAAAAACAATGCAGTGACTACTATTGTAAAAGGATGTCTCAGGTCACCTGGGGTCTCCAAGGAGGGGCTCTACGTGTGAAGGGGATTCAAGAGGCAGAAGACCCTGAGTCATGGACATACCTGTGCATCTTTCTGAGACCCAGTTCAATAAGCTGCTCTTCCCTTGCCCAGAACTAAAGAAGGTTGTAGGCATGAGATTTGGGGTGCGGAAAGGGACCAGACAGGGGTCCACAGGCCAAGATAAAGGAGTTTGTGTGAATAATGTTTCCTAGAGAGACCAGTGGAATGGATGACCGTCAACAACCTTCCTATACACCCAAAGCCTCTGAGATTCTCCACACTCCAGAGAGAAAGATTCCATCTGCACAAGCAAAACCTAGACTTTAGCTAAGTCCTAGGCATTATCCCCCTCTTCCAGGCATCCCCCAGAAACCTATCTCTCCCTCAAGAACAAATGTTGCTTCTTGGAAATACCCAGATTCTTCTAGAATAGGGTCTATGCAAGATGGAGGCTTTCCTAGGGGTTGATTTGCCCCCCTGCTCATTTCCTCCCCCTTGATTGACACAAATGGTACAAATGGGCAGCAACAGTGTTTATACAAATTCCACAGTCTTCATTTACCTGGATGTAGCAGAATTCCTCTTAGGTAACATTGACTCTGTTTCTCATCTAAGCCCCCACAACAGCCTCCATTTGAATATCCTGTCAAGCACATGAAACATCCAGTAGATAGCCTTCCCTGGGGCACCCCTGCAAGTCCCTGAACGAGTGAAATCAGTGATGCAATCACAGCTTCTCTGCCGTTGAAACTGAACTTGAACTTGAACACATATCCTCTATCATCACCTTACATTTTGTTCTCCTTTCTCTATGAGTCACTAATGTTTTGAATTAAGTTCCCTACCCACTTCCCCACCCCCAGTTTTCTCACACACAGACATTTTTTCCTGTCCAACCTTTTAATAACCTGCTTGTTGTTGCTCCTAAGCCACTGTTTATTCTTCCCCTGTCACAGCACTCTCCCCACCCAATCCCTCAGCAATGGCAGCCCTATTGCTGATCTATTTCCTCCTTCACACTAGTCTTACAGCAACCTCCATCCACAGATGTCTGTTCTCTCATTTCTTGGTTAATTTGGGGGTTGGGGTGAGCCATGATCATATCTCCTTGATGGAGATAGTAGCATTAGATGCTGTAGCAGTCTTCCTAGTACTGAAATACTACAGAAATGGCAATTCCTGAAACCAAGATAGCCATATCAGGAGCTCAAAATGAAATTGAGCAACCCATATCTTTGTTTCACAGACCTACCTGTTCATCTAGGGAACACAAAATAGGCTTGTGTCCTTTTGAAGAAGACTCCCAAGTTTGCAAAACAGTGTGCTTGAGTTTATTGAAGACAATTCTGACTCACACACAGAGACACTGCATTTATTTTTAAATGTCTATACAACTTTAAACTCCAATATTAGTGCACCATTGAAATCTTTTCATCTTCATCTTTTACATTTCTTTTACAGCTTTACATTTTTGCAGTAGCCTGTCTGTTTCTGACAATAATCAGAAATTCAGCAAGACAATTTGCTTTTTTTTCACATATTTACAATTTGCAAACGTATTTACAGTTGCAAAAAGTTGAGTTGTTAAAATAATGTACCCTGAGCTCCTGATCACAACGAATGTTTATAAATTGATCATGTATCTACCATGAATTAGAGAGACAATGAGGAATTTTGGCATAGCCTGTGCAGTAATCCTGATCAAACCATACCTCCGTTTTCATCTGCTCTAAGGTAGAATGCCACCTGAATGGCTCATTGAAATGAGGTCTCATCACCAGGCAGAGAAAAGCTGCATATCTTCAGCACAGCAGCTTCCATCCTTTCTAATGTAATAATATACATGTTAGCTTTAAGTGCAGACATCAAAAGTATAGTGCCTGCTCATGAAGGTAGCCAATGTATCAATTAGACACTGCTGTGTAACACACCATCCCGAAACAGAATGGCCCAAACAACAATCCTTTATATAGTTCATCGTCTTAGTCCATTCAGGCTGCTCTAACAAAATTCCACAGACTGGGTGGCTTAGAAACAGCAAAAACTTATTTCTCATAGTTTGAGATGCTGGGAAGCCCAAGACCACAGTGGTGGCAGATTTGGTATCTGGTAAGGACCTGCTTCCTGGTTCATAAATTGCATCATATGACAGAAGGACCAAGGGATCTCTCTGGATCCCCTTTTATAAGAGCACTAATCCATTCTTGAGGGCTCCTCCCTCATGCCCTAATCACCTCCCAAAGACCCCACCTCCTAATGCCATCACACTGGGTGTTAGGACTTAACATGTGAATCTGGGTGGGGACACAGATGTTCAGACCACAGCACACATGAGTCTGCAGGACAGCGACCTAGACTAGCATAAGCTGAATGTTTTTACAATGGGCTGAGCCACCTCAGACACCTGGGGTCAAATATGGGTTTGTTACATGGCTCTGCTTCTAGAAATTGGCCAGCTGTCAGCAGAGGCTCTTGAGCTCTGCTCCAGGGGCCCTCTCAGTCTCCGGTAGGCTAGTCCAGGCATGGTCTCATGACCTTGGCAAGTTTCCAGGAGAGAATAGAAGTGCACAGGTCTTTTGAGACTGTCTTATCTTTCTATTGCTATGTAACAATTACCATGAACTTAGCACCTTAACACAATTGTTTATTAGCTCATGGTTCTGTAAATCAGAAGTTCAGCACAACATGACTGCTTGCTCTGGGCATCACAAGGTTGAAAACTAACCAGGCTGAGTTCTTGTCTGGAAACTCTGGGGGTGGGGTAGGGGGTGAAAATGTCTGCTTCCAATCTCCTTGTTGGGGTCGGCAAAACTCAGTTCCTTGCAGTCTGTAGGTCTGGGGTCTCTGCGTCCTTGCTAGCCATCAGCCAGAGTTCACTCTCAGCAAGTAGAGGCTACCCACACTCCTTACCACAAGGCTCACTCCAGCCAGCAAGGGCACTTCAAATCCTCCTCATGCCTCAGATCTCTGACTTCCTCTGTCTCTGATCTCTAGACCCAGATTTCAAGGGCTACTTGATTAGATCAAGACCACCTGGATAGGGCTTCCCTGGTGGCGCAGTGGTTGAGAATCTGCCTGCCAATGCAGGGAACACGGGTTCGAGCCCTGGTCTGGGAAGATCCCACATGCCGCGGAGCAACTAGGCCCGTGAGCCACAACTACTGAGCCTACGCGTCTGGAGCCTGTGCTCCGCAACAAGAGAGGCCGCGATAGTGAGAGGCCCGCGCACCGCAATGAAGAGTGGACCCCACTTGCCGCACCTAGAGAAAGCCCTTGAACAGAAAGGAAAACCCAATACAGCCAAAAATTAAATAAATAAATAAATAAATAAAAATCATTTAAAAAAAAAAAAGACCACCTGGATAATCTCCCTCTTCAGGATAACTGATTTAGGAAGTTAATTATATCTGCAAAATCCCTCTTATAATCAATCACAAGAGCGATGGCGCATCATTTTCACAGGAGCTGAAAGCAGTCAAGGCAAGAAGATTACACAAGGGCGAGGGTCGCTGCAGGTCACATTGGAATTCTGCCCATGGTAGAGGCCTAGGCTCCACTGGCTCCTCAGCACATCTACCAGATTCTAAAGACCAAAGCAGGTCAGCCCAAATGCAGACAGTGGGGAAATAGATGCTACCTTTTGATGGAAAGAACTGCAAAGTCATATTGCAAGGAGGCATAGACACAAGGAGGGGTGAAGTGTTGAGACCATCTCTTGCAATCTGTCCCAGACAGCATGCATGAGTCTTGCTTACAGAGTCCAGCAGCAACACCTCAGTTGCTCCTGCTGCAACGAGGTGGCCTATAGAGCAAGCCTATTTCTAATTCCAAGCATGAGAATATGGATGGGCAGGCAGTAAATGTCAGACCCACACTGCCCCTAGAAGTAGATCAGCCGCCTTTATTTTCTGGCTACTCCATTCCACAAAGCCTAATCTATCTTTGCCTCCTGATCTCTCATCAATAAAACACCAGGATGCTTTCACACCTCACTTCAAGGGCCACCAAGAGGGGGAACTTGTTGTTCCCAAACCAGAAACCTAAGTACGCTAATATCCTTTTTAGAAATCCTGTTGACTGCATTTGCTCCCAAAGAAAAGAATGAGAGGCAGGTGCAAAGGAAATAAAAGCCACAACCAGTCCAGATGAGAAAGTCAAAACTGGCAGATAGATTTCCCTTCCCTTACTGATATTTCAAGATTCACGGAGTTTTAAATCTTATCTGTATAATAAGTCCGCAGAATCCTCATCTCCCTTCCATGTGCAAAACTGAGGAGTTAAGGATGGTTTGAACAGGCTACCCATAAACTCAGAAGTAGAAAGAGACAAGAGTCCCAACTAATACAAAGCTAATACAAAAAGTTTTTTAGGAGGGAAAAAAGATTTTCTGTCCTCAGTCCTCTATTTATTACTAAATGTTTTTGAGGCTTTGGGGGCAGGGCCAGGGAAAACAAGATTTCAAATATCAGCCTCTTTTTTATTTTTTTAATTTTTGGAAGTGTTGAAATCCTGGCCTACTTGTGTTTAAATGGTTTTTCAGAGCTTAATTGGTTCGGAGAATGTTAAGAAAAAAAAAAGATGGGTTGCTGTGTGATTCCTGGGCCACCTTGGAAATGTGCACCAACTTCAGAATAAAAGCTCATAGGGCACAGATATTTGTTTTAAGGACTTTCAACAGCTGTTGAGAATTGTGTCTTTCTCTATGTACATCACTTTACGGCTCTCACAACTCAGCTCAATGGCTGAATTTACCAAGCTATGCATAATTTCTCAAGCCAGGTCTGCCAAAATGCTCAGAAGTTTCCATTGCCGATTGGACTCTAGCCAGTAATGTACACCCAGCATCCAAGAAGACTAAGAGGGATGCTCAAAGTAAAGAGTCATTTTCAGGGAGAAATGCAGTCAAGGGCAGGCTGGAGAGAGACATGGAAAAGGGAATTGCACTGTGTTTTTATTTATTTGGAGATAGCATTATTAGAGGGTTCACAGATTGTTTTTTAGCTTCTTCAGATCATTGTTGAGGGTGGAGAGCTCAGAATAGCAATGATTTGCCAGCAGATCTGGGCCCCTTTTTACGCATTAATCCATTTTGTCACCTTCCCTTTATGTGTGTGTTCAACTTTCGTTCTCAAAAAACTATTCGCTTAGCTGATGGTCTGTATTATTTCGACATTTAAGCAATAAAGCAGAATTTCTTTTTAAAAATCTGACTTTTTTTTTTTAGTTAGGTTTATTGCCAGATCGCCCAAAAAGACAGCTGAAGTCTATTAAGTATGTTGATAGCTATTATGTGGAAAAGGTGTTAGCAAACTTTTAGTAGGATGCAATGTTGCTGATGTATTTTTCTGACAATGTAAGGATGAAACAAGATAGGAAAGGAATGGGAAACTGTTCGTTGATATGGGCCTAGGGAGGACTCCCCTCTCACTGTCTTCCTATTTCACATGTCAGAAAGATGATCACCTTGTGTCCACCTAGAGGGGTGGGATAAGCAGGGTGGGAGGGAGACGCAGAGGGAGGGGATATGGGGATATATGTATGCGTATAGCTGATTCACTTTGTTGTACAGCAGAAACTAACACACCATTGTAAAGCAATTATACTCCAATGAAGATGTTAAAAATAAAATAAAATAAAAGTTGAAACTATGAAAAAAAAAAAGGAAAGATGAGTACGTTTCCATGTCATATATGAAAGTTCTTAAGAGAGTAAATCCTAAGAGTTTTCACCACAAGGAAAAACAATTGCTCTATTTCTTAAATTTTGTATCTGTATGAGATGATAGATGTTCACTAAACTGCCTGTGGTCATCACTTTATGATGTATGTAAGTCAAATCATTACGCTGTACATCTGAAACTGATACAGTGCTGTATGTTAATAACAGCTCAGTAAATCTGGTAGGAAAAAAATAGACAGTAAGTTGAGTATCTCTTTAAAGTGTAAATGCCAGTTGGGACAGTTAAATCTGTCCATCTCTGACACTTGGGTCTGCGTTTGAGACACCTTTCTGTGACACAGGAAACAGTTACATGGAGAGGCCAGGAGCCTGGGCCCTTACCTTTGGGGCTACTTATCCCAAGTTGCTGCCTGATCCCCAAAACAGGAGGGCCTAGGACCTAAGAAAATCATTCCGAGATGACCCTGATCCCCAACATTCTGCAGTAATAGCATTTCTTATCCCGTAATAATACACAAACTGACTCTCACATTTAAATGGCTCAAGAGGGAGGGGGTATAGGTATACATATAGCTGATTCACTTTGTTGTACAGCAGAAACTAATACAACATTGTAAAGCAATTATAATTCAATAAAGATGTAAAAAAAATTATTAAAAAAATAAATGGCATAGAAGCCCCATATAGCACAAGCACTTGGGGGCACCTGGGTTTACCATGGGGACAAAACAGACAGGACTGGTGCCCTCAAGGATCTTGGGCTCTAGTAATTTTAACGCATCTTGCTTTCAATTAGTTTTTCTTGATAGCATCATCAGAAAATGACCATTTTGATGGTATACGACCTTTTTGAGAACACCAGCTACATCCTGAAATATACCCACACTAGGTTGTAAACCATGATTAAAAAATAAGTAAAGGTCTTTTTTTCCTGAAGCTAATGTGTCTTAAAGTGAGAACCCAAAAAAAGCTAAATTCGGAATTCACAGATACTCTCTTGAGAAATTAGGAAGAAGAGCAAAATAAGTTGACAGGCAGGTTTTGTTACTCCATTTTGAAGACCTAAAAAGCTTCCTCTCTCTTAATTTTCTATTGCCAAACCACAGCATTTTCCTGTTTGGCATAAATGAAGAAAACAGGTCTTTCTCTTTTTTGTTTTTCCCACTGGGAATATGGAATGGGTCACTCAGTTATTGCAGGAAGGATTCGTGAGGACATTTCAAGCACAACTAATTAAAGAAGTGTTTCCTGATATTTGTATATTTGTATTTAACTACATTAGAAAGAACTAAATATAAAATGCTACAGACAAGAACAAACAGAATTACTCAGAATAGTTGGGGGGGAAAGTAGTTTAAGCAAACGTTAAGAAGGTTTGGATAAAATGGGAGTTAAGCTGTCTTTTCCACAGCACTCTTTTTTAAACTTTGTCAGTTGGTAGAAAACAAAGTCTTCAATATTAAGAACAACTCTATGAGCAAAACATTGACCTGTCACACTCTAGAACTGGGCACGGTCTCAATAGAACTTTCTGCAATGATGGAAATGTTCTATACCTGTGATGTCCCAATAAGGTGGCCAACAGCCACATGTGAAATTCCATAAAAGTAACTAGAATTCAATAGAATTAACAATTCAGTTCCTTAGTTGCAGTGGCCACATTTTAAGTGCTTAAGAGTAACCTGGCTAGTGGCTACCATTATTGGACAGCACAGTTCCAGAATCTAGGAAAGACATTTACGTATGCACTGAATATACATATTCAAAGCTTGCCAAATAAGGGTGGAAATGGAAAATGTTTCCAAAAAACTTCTGTGGAGCATGAGGAAAAAAGGTCCACTTTGTATCATTTGGAGGATTTTTTTTCCTCTTTCCATCAAGTTTCAGCCAATAATTAAAACAAGTTAGCAGAATTTTTGATACCAACGCCTTGAACAAATTCTTGAGTCTTCCCCTGGAGAATTCCCTTGATATGATTTTACACAACCTATCTGTAGAAAGTACACTTTCCAAGCACCCAATGTATGTTTTTCATGTGAATTCATTTCTCTGGTCCTTTGAGTATATTTATAATGGAAATTCCCCTTACATAAAGCCTATCTATATCTTAGTAACCACACTTTCCAAGGCTGTTCCATGAAGCAGGTTTCTCTATGTAGTTTTGTCTATTTCTGCAGCTCAGCCCACGCAATAAGATTTCCAAACTGGCAAGAAAGATAAAAACAGACAAAGTCCTTTATTGTACAGGTAAGCCTCTGGAATGTCTCTACTTTCCTATGAGAGCTGACACAAAGCAGGAATTCAAATGACTCCAGGTCAAGATTTGAAGGCCAACCACAGATTTCTGCCCACTTTTCAGTCCATGGGTATGATAGTCTACATATGTATGATAGAGTTTATTCATAAATTAATCCATACAATGTATATCAAGTGTAGTATGTGTGGATTTTATGTGACAGAAGAGATATCCTTAACTAGCTTCAGTTTCATGCTCAAGGTCATCACTTCTATAATGTTCTTATAACCTTAGAATTAAAGTGAGGCCAGACGCTATCAAAAGCATCCTTCCATATATACCTTCCACAGAAGAAGTTGCTGGAAATGATTTGCTTTACTCTTCTGGGGTCTGCTCCAGTCTGGGCAGGTGGGAAACAGCCTAGCAGCTCAATTCCCTTCAAGGGAATCCCTTCAAGAGGGAAGACAGTCTGGGGCCAACCAGGGCTCAGGTCTGCCTTAAGGTAGACTTGAGATCATGTTTGCTGATTTCCACAAACTCATCATCATTATCAACACCTGGACCATATTCAACCAGAGATTAGACATTGGCCTTGAGTGAACTGTATTTGGATTTAGCCTCTTATGGAACCTGACTGTTGATAAACATATTAGTAAACACATCACCTTATTGAAAATTGCTTAATGCATTTTATTACATATAGGGCACTGTTCATAAATGCATGTTTATGTGACCTCTAATATAATTATCAATGTAAATAATTCCCTAAGCTGGTTGTTTGCTTACTACACACATGCTTTACCTCCAAGTTACCTGAAGAGCATTTGTTCCATTACCTTCATACTTACTGGGCCAGTTTCGAAACAAGCGCAGACACAAATCCAAACCCTTATTCCTAAGGTTGAACCCAAGCCAGATGGGCCCCATGGGAAGAAATAAGAAAAATTGAAATAAGCCCAAGCCAACACTATGATTAAACGTGTCTCAAGCTCAACATTTTAGCTCAAAAAAAATGACACAAGGTCATGCTTGAAATATATATGAATTGTAGCAGCATGTAAGTGTGGGAAACCAAAAAAAAAAGATGAGGGAGGGCAAAATGTCCTTAGAAGTGTTCAAACTTAACACAGGGAGTCTTCCACAGACAGTTAGCAAGCCCAGGTTTAGACCAGACGTTGGCAAACTATGTACAGCCAAATCTGTCCACCTGCTTTTATAAATAAAGTTTTATTAGAACACGGCCACACCAATTGGTGTACATATTGTCCATGGCTGCTTTCGGGTATAATGCAGAGTTATGATAGAGGTCATGTGGCCCAAAATCTGAAAATATTTACTGCCTGAACCTGAAGAGAAAAAATTTGCTGACCTGGTGTTTAGAGATTTTGCTGAAAACAGTCATTATTGGAGTTCCCAAAGCAATTATTTTTTCTGGTTAAAAATGAATGGGGGGAAAATTGAACTGTGTCTATATGTCCCTTACAGAGCAGCATGTGTGCATCAGTCTAAAAGGCAGCTCTCAGTCTCATCACTTTGTTGCCATAAGTTCTGAGAACAATTATTTCTTTGTTAACGTTTGGTAAACTTATCTTTAGGAACTTCAAAGAAGGTTGGGTACATCTCTGAAATTGAATTTCAAAATAGGTTGAAATCTAAACTTGGGATTCTCCTGGTGGGTAGCTAGAATAACAATGTATTTGCCTAGAGGCTTTTCAAGGGGATGTTGCTGATTGGTACTTTGTCGTACAGGCCATGGAAGTGAACTTGAAAAACAGGCATAATTGCCTATCCAAGTTTTCACCATAAATAATCATTTTTTAAAAGGTTCCAGTAACTTACCCACTAGGAAAAAAAAGAAAGTGGGACAATGATGGAGTGGCTTTGCTCCAAAATCATCATGTGTAATGTCATGCTGCCATCTGCAGTATTTTATTTCAGTATTTTCACCCAAACAGGAGAATTTTAATGAGCTCTATAGACATGTGGTCATTCTATTGAGGGAGAAACAGTTTGCCAGCACAACAGTAAGAGAAAGTTTTTGACCAATATTTTCCCTTTAGTCACGGTCCCGATTCCTTCCCACCCACACGCACCATTTTTAAGTTTGTTCTGTTTCTTGATGCTTTTGTACATGTGGTGATGTTCAATTTGAAAGTGAATCAACGTGCTGTACCTAGTAGAGGGGCCCTGAAACTGCTCAGAAATACTGTGATTCGGTGTCGGCTCACACGCATGCAACTGCTAAGGGGGCAGCAACGGGTGGGATGTGGCCACAGCAGGGGTGAGACCCTAACTCCAGCGAAGCCCAGTTTTTAAAAAAAAAAAAATTTGGTAAATTTGGGAGTTAAGGAATCTACAGGGAGTACTATCTTCAGGAGGACACATACTAAAATTAGACTGATATGGAGAAGATCAGCACGGCTCCTGAGCAGGGATGAGGCACAAATTCCTGAAGTGTTCCATTATTTATGTATATTCTAAGGGGATGTATTCATTTGCTAGGGCGGCTGTAACAAAGTACCACAGACTGGGCCACTTAAACCACAGAAAATTATTGTCCCACAGTTCTGGAGGCTGGAAGTCCAAGATCAAGATGTCAGCGGGTTTGGTTTTTTTCTGAGGCCTCTCTCCTTGGCTTAGAGATGGCCGTCTTCTCCGTGTCTTCACAGGGTCTCCCCTCTGTGTGTCTGTGTCCTAATGTCTTTTTATAAGGACATCAGTCATTAGATTAGGGCCACCTCATTGAACCTTAAATACCTCTTTAAAGACCTGTCTCCAAATACAGTTACATTCTGAGCTACTGGGGGTGAGGACTTCAACCTATATATGGAAAGAGGGGATACAATTCATTCCATAACAGGAAATAGGCGAAATAAAGTATTTGCTTCTAATGTTTGGATCTAAAATGAAGAGAATACAATAAGAAACAAGGCATTAGGATGCCCAGAAAGAGAAAAGGAAGGGAGAGAGGGAGGTGAAGGAAGGAAGGAAGGAAGGAAGAGAAGGAGGGAGGGAGGAAAAAGCTTGAAGAATGGCTAGAGTCTAAATTGGTCCAAACAAGAGACCTTACTTAAGGAATTCGCCCCATCTATACCTACTAGGAGGAGGAAGAAGTCTAAAACAAGAGAAGACGGTGAAAACTGGATGATCCCAGCCATTAAGGCCACTCATCTTTGCCTGTTATGCCCTATACAGTCCAATAGTGTCTTGAAGCTGCAATGTCACTATGGCTACCAAATATTCTATTGCTCTGAAGCTGTCCAAGAAACCAGACACTCAGCAGATCCCAGCAAAAACTGCCCCCAGAAGTGTTCTTTTAAGTTTTCTCTGGAGATTTAATCCAAATCGAGCAAAATAGAAACATACGGATTTGCTATTCTCGAGAGGTGTTAACGGCTCATTGCTGACCACTGTGGTCTGCAGTGTCTCTTGAAGACAGAATGTTTTGTTGCTTTTCCTGCCCTGATATAGTGGTTTCCACTAAAGCATCAGCCTGATATTTCACTGTTTGGCTGCTCCTGTACCACCGTAGTAAAGGACTGTTGTACCTATTCCCTAATCTATTATTTCTCTTAATAAATGGAGCAGCGGCCTCCATTTTTTATGATCCCTGCTATGTGTACGACTTGGGCTAGATAGTTTACATACATTATCTTATTTGATAATCACCTTTGCAAACTCTTCAACCACTAAATGCACTTACAGAGGGCTGTTTTATACACAAATGGTCATAAAATGTGTAAACCATATGGACCATATTTTGTAACCATTTTGTTTTATGCTATTAGGAAAAGCCATAGACTGCAAATCAAAAAGAGTAAATTATGAACTGAACAGTTTTATGTTATTTTGTCTTGCAATTTTGCAGCAGTTGATATATTCTGGCCGTGAGGGTTTTAGACGTCAGTTCACATGTTGCTTAGTTGTTGTTGTTTTTTTTCAATGATAATTTTGAATCGTAAAATGCGTAGAGTCACAGACAATACAACATTTAGGCCCCCATCTAATAATCCCAGACAACAACTGAAGTATACCTAAAGCAGCCACTATTAGCAACAACAACCAAAAAAAGGATGTATTTTTCATTTATGGAAAAAAGCGCAAATAAAGAATAATTGCTCCTTATAAGCATAATTCCAATCACTGCTACAAACGGGAAACACGCGTGATGGTAGGCGGTCCACTTAGCTTACAAGATGGAACCCTTTGGGGTAAACATTTTGTGGGGTAATACCGCTCTCTAGTGGTGCATACTAAGTACTTCACATTTAATTGCAAAGAGTCACTATCTGAACCCTTGACAATGTTCCTGGTCTCCTTTTATCCATTTTATTACTCCTCTGATCTCTAATAAATACAGAGAATCTGATATGTACACATAAACATTGTGGAATCTACATGTTATTTAAACTTTATAAATGACGTTTTTCTAGGTGTTCAAACCTTAGACCCGGCCAAGAGGAAGAGGGAACTGCTCTGGCCCCGTGATTTAGAGAGGGTTCAGCTCTGGCTTTTCCTGGCTGTGCCCCTCCCTGCAGATCAAGGCGTTCTGAGACGCGCCCAAACCCAAGCCTTTTTCTTCCTGCTACCCGCCGCTATCTCACGTCCACCCCCAGTTCCACCTCCTTGCATCCTATTAATGCATCAGTGCTCTCATTTTGCCTGAGGTTTTGATGAATAACAGCAAGCTCCCGCCTCCCAGATATCATTTGCATTAGAGAAGCTTCCCGAAATACCATGACACACCCCTTCCCAGCAATAATAATGAAAGGGAGTTTTAAGATACTAAAGCAGACCCATGGGATAACTTTTCTCACCCCTTCAAATCATACAGGGTGTCTGCAAGGGCCCTGGAGCTTTTTCCAAACCTTAGACCTCTGCTGCTACCTTCAGGAAGTTTGTCGTAACTGCATGTTCTACCAGAGATGTTTACTTCATCAAAACTGTTACATAGAGTTTTAAATTCTAGACATCTGCTGTACAACATCGTGCCTATAGTTAACAGGGCTGTGTTGTGCACTTCAATAAATGTTAAGAGGGTAGACCTCAGGTTGAGTGTTCTTACAATAAATAAATAAAAGCTATTTGAAATAGAGAGACAGAGGGAGGGTGAGGAGGGAGGGAGGAAGGAAAGAAGGAAGGAAGGAAGGAAGGCTGGCTACCAGAAGGAACCTATCTGAATCTTGTAACAGAGCCAGCTAAGAAAAGAGTGGCTGGCTGGCATCTATTTTATGGTATTTCACAAATCTTGTAACACTTTCTATTTGCTACTCTATCAAATAATAGAATAAGAAAAATAGCTAACATTACATCTATAATGTAGATATATATAAGTAATAAAAGCATATAAATATCCTCTTTTTTATGTATAACAAAACTATATGACCTAGATTATATATACACATCCTATAGTAAGAACAGCTGACACACTTACAAGGTGTTTACTATGTGGCTGGCAGGGTTCTCTGTACTTTATCATTGTTGCCATGTTTACACGTTTGTCTCAACAACTCCATGAGGTGGATACTATTATTAGCTCTCTCTATTTTACAGAGGAGTACACTGAGATTCTGAGAAACTCACTTGTCTAAAGTTCCCCTGCTAGTGACTAGTCGAGCTTGGATTTGAGCCGTGTATATCTGCCTTCAGAGTCTGCATTCCTCGCCACGGGGTGAACGCCTGTCATTTCAGTAAGCTGGCTGATAACGAGAAAGCATGATGCATGAAACAGGAAAAATTAGACCTAACATCACCCCTGTGTTCATTCACAAATATTGCTAGGCACTGAGAAAGCAGAGGTGAATAAGATAAGCAAAGCCTTGCTCAGTACCATACATGCTGATATGAAGAAGATCAACAGCAAATAGACGTTTAAAATAAAGGAATGTATGTGTGATAAGGACAGCTTATAAAATAGATAGCTATGTTGAGAATCACAGTAGAGTCATGTGATAGAAAGTGTCTGAGAAGTCGTTTTATATTGGGTGGTCGGAAAGAGGTAATATTAAGCTAGAGCCAATCTAAAAATTTAATCTAACTATATGAAATTCTGTGGAATTAGAGAGAGCATTCCAGAAAGATGTAAGAGCTGGTACAAAAACCCTGAGGGAGGGAAGCATCTCGACTTGCTTGAAGAGCACAAACAAGCCCCACTGTCAGGAGTGAAGAAGGGGAGGGAGAGGGTGGAGAACAGAGGTCTGAGAGCCAGGCATGGCTGACCCATGGAGGGTCTGCAATATTCCACACATGGGGATTTTATAGTAGGTGAGAAGACAAGCTTTTGGAAGGCTTCAAGACTATTATAAAAATCACCTGGCTGCCTGTGGAGAAAGGTGTGAAGGAGCAGAGAATACTCAGGCTGCCTGTGGAGATAGGTATGAAGGAGCAGAGAATACTCAGTCTGCCTGTGGAGAAAGGTTTAAAGGAGCAGAGAATAGAAGGAAGCAGGATACCCGGTCAAAAATCACTTGCAAGAGTGCATCAGGATGTGAAGATGCCTTCAACTAGTAATGAGGACGGACACTTCTAGAGGGATCTGTCACGTATGTTGTGACCATGGAGTCTACAGGTGTAGCTGATGCTTTCACTATGGAAGTGAAGGGGAAGAGACAAATTGAAAATAATGCTTGGATATAGGGAATTGCTTTGGCCTGGGGAGGAAAATTTTATGAGGAAGGGCAGTAAGCCCAGTGCTATGTTGCAAGACCCGGGTGGGGAAGCCCATTCCATCTTTCTGATCATGTGACTGTGGTCAAGCTACTAAACCACGCTGAGCCCCACTGTGCTCACCTGTAAAACTGCTCACCAGACCCCTGGGCGCAGCTTCTCTGAGTCTATGTGGGATGTATTGCAGTTTGTACAGAATGGGTTTAAAACCTTACAAGTCCATGAGTAATGATAAAAATACACATGAGCTTACTTTGGGTGATCCTGTGTAAACACACACACACACACACACACACAAACTGTACTTAACCTTCAAAGGAAATGTCCATAAATGAAGTTACATTCTGCAGTCACAATACTGCTACCACGTTACTGGTTTAAAATGAATTTTTAGGTTATGTAATTCTGAAAACGTTAGAGGAAAAATACCTCTAGACAACAGAAGTATCATCCACTTGTGGACGGATAGACCCTTTTTTTTTAACATCTTTACTGGTATAATTGCTTTACAATGGTGTGTTAGTTTCTGCTTTATAACAAAGTGAATCAGTTATATATATACATATATCCCCATATCTTCTCCCTCTTCTATCTCTCTCCCACCCTCCCTATCTACCCTCCTAGGTGGTCACAAAGCACGAAGCTGATCTCCCTCTGCTATGCGGCTGCTTCCGACTAGCTATCAATTTTACATTTGGTAGTGTATATATGTACATGTCACTCTCTCACTTCGTCCCAGCTTACACTTTCCCCTCCCCGTGTCCTGAAGTCCATTCTCTACCTCTGCGTCTTTAACCTGTCCTACCCCTAAGGTTGTTCAGAACCTTTTTTTTTTGGATTTCATATATATGTGTTAGCATACGGTATTTGTTTTTCTCTTTCTGACATACTTCACTCTGTATGACAGTCTCTAGGTCCATCCACCTCACTACAAACAACTCAGTTTCGTTTCTTTTTATAGCTGAGTAATATTCCATTGTATATATATGCCATATCTTCTTTATCCATTCATCTGTCAATGGACACTTAGGTTGTTTCCATGTCCTGGCTATTGTAAATAGAGCTGCAATGAACATTGTGGTACATGACTCTTTTTGAATTATGGTATTCGTTGGGTATATGCCCAGTAGTGGGATTGCTGGGTCATAAGGTAATTCTATCTTTAGTTTTTTAAGGAACCTCCATACTGTTCTCCATAGTGGCTGTATCAATTTACATTCCCACCAACAGTGCAGGAGGGTTCCCTTTTCTCCACACTCTCTCAGGTATTTATTGTTTGTAGATTCTTTGATGATGGCCATTCTGACCCATGTGAGGTGATACCTCATTGTAATTTTGATTTGCATTTCTCAAATGATTAGTGATGTTGAGCATCCTTCCATGTGTTTGTTGGCAATCTGTATATCTTCTTTGGAGAAATGTCTGTTTAGGTCTTCTGCCCATTTTTGGATTGGGTTGTTCGTGTTTTTGTTATTGAGCTGCATGAGCTGCTTGTAAATCTTGGAGATTAATCCTTTGTCAGTTGCTTCGTTTGCAAATATTTTCTCCCATTCTGAGGGCTGCCTTTCCATCTTTTTTTATGGTTTCCTTTGCTGTGCAAAAGCTTTTAAGTTACATTAGGTCCCATTTGTTTATTTTTGGTTTTATTTCCTTTTTTCTAGGAGGTGGGTCTAAAAGGATCTTGCTGTGACTTATGTCATAGAGTGTTCTGCCTATGTTTTCCTCTAAGAGTTTGATAGTGCCTGGCCTTACATTTAGGTCTTTAATCCATTTTGAGTTTATTTTGTGTATGGTGTTAGGGAGTGCTCTAATTTCATTCTCTTACATGTAGATGTCCAGTTTTTCCAGCACCATTTACTGAAGAGGCTGTCTTTTCTCCATTGTATATTCTTGCCTCATTTATCAAAAATAAGGTGACCATATGTACGTGGGTTTATCTCTGGGCTTTCTATAGTGTTCCACTGATCTATATTTCTGTTTTTGTGCCAGTACCACACTGTCTTGATTACTATAGCTTTGTAGTATAGTCTGAAGTCAGGGAGCCTGTTTCCTCAAGCCCTATTTTTCTTTCTCAAGATTGCTTTGGCTATTCAGGGTCTTTTGTGTTTCTATACAAATTGTGAAATTTTCTGCTCTAGTTCTGTAAAAAATGCCATTGTTAGTTTGATAGGGATTGCATTGAATCTGTAGATTGGTTTGGGCAGTATAGTCATTTTCACAATGTTGATTCTTCCCATCCGAGAACATGGTATATCTCTCCATCTGTTGGTATCATCCTTAATTTCTCTCATCAGTGTCTTATAGTTTTCTGCATAAAGGTCTTTTGTCTCCAAAGGTAGGTTTATTCCTAGGTATTTTATTCTTTTTGTTTCAGTGGTAAATGGGAGTGTTTCCTTAATTTCTCTTTCAGATTTTTGTCATTAGTGTATAGGAATGCAAGAGATTTCTGTGCATTAATTTTGTATCCTGCTACTTTAACAGATTCATTGATTAGCTCTAGTGGTTTTCTGGTAGCATCTTTAGGATACTCGATGTATAGAATCATGTCATCTACCAACAGTGACAGTTTTACTTCTTCTTTTCAGATTTGTATTGCTTTTATTTCTTTTTCTTCTCTGATCGCTGTGGCTAAAACTTCCAAAGCTATGTTGAATAGTGGTGAGAGTGGGCAACCTTGTCTTGTTCCTGATCTTAGAGGAAAACTTTTCAGTTTTTCACCATTGATAACGAAGTTTGCTGTGTGTTTGTCATATATGGCCTTTATTATGTTGAAGTAAGTTCCCTCTAAGCCTACTATCTGGACGGTTTTTATCATAAATGGGTGTTGAATTTTGTTGAAAGCTTTTTCTGCATCAATTGAGATGATCATATGGTTTTTCTCCTTCAATTTATTAATATGGTGTATCACATTGATTGATTTGCATATATTGAAGAATCCTTGCTTTCCTGGGATAAACCCCACTTGATAATGGTGTATGCTCCTTTTAATATGTTGTTGGATTCTGTTTGCTAGCATTTTGCTGAGGATTTCTGCATCTATATTCATCAGTGATATTGGCCTATAGTTTTCTTCTTTAGGGACATCTTTCTCTGGTTTTAGTATCAGGGTGATGGTGACCTCTTAGAATGAGTGTGGAAGTGTTCCTCCTTCTGCTGTATTTTGGAAGAGTTTGAGAAGGATAAGTGTTAGCTCTTCTCTAAATGTTTGATAGAATTCACCTGTGAAGCCATCTGGTCCTGGGCTTTTGTTTGTTGGAAGATTTTTAATCACATTTTCAATTTCAGTGCTTTTGATTGGTCTGTTCATATTTTCTATTTCTTCCTGGTTCAGTCTCAGAAGGTTGTGCTTTTCTAAGAATTCGTCCATTTCTTCCAGGTTGTCCATTTTATTGGCATAGAGTTAGTTGCTTGTAGTAGTCTCTTGGATGCTTTGTATTTCTGCAGTGTCTGTTGTAACTTCTCCTTTTTCATTTCTAATTTTATTGAGTCCTCTCCCTCTTTTTCTTGATGAGTCTCGCTAATGGTTTATCAAGTTTGTTTATCTTCACAAAGAACCAGCTTTTAGTTTTATTGATCTTTGCTATTGTTTCCTTCATTTCTTTTTCATTTATTTCTGGTCTGATCTTTACGATTTCTTTCCTTCTGCTAACTTTGGGGGTTTTTTGCTCTTCTTTAATTGCTTTAGATGTAAGGTTAGGTTGTTTATTTGAGGTGTTTCTTGTTTCTTGAGGTCGGATTGTATTGCTATAAACTTCCCATTTAGACCTGCATTTGCTGCATCCCATAGGTTTTGGATCATCATATTTTCATTGTCATATGTTTCTAGGTATTTTTTGACTTCTTCAGTGATCTTTTGGTTAGTTAGTAGTGTATCATTTAACCTCCATGTGTTTGTATTTTTTACTGTTTATTTTCCTGTAATTGATATCTAGTCTCATACCATTGTGGTCAGAAAAGATACTTGATACGATTTCAATTTTCTTAAATTTACCAAGGCTTGATTTGTGACCCAAGGTATGATCTATCCTGGAGCATGTTCCATGAGCACTTGAGAAGAAAGTGTATTCTGTTGTTTTTGGATGGAATGTCCTATAAATATCAATTAAGTCCATCTTGTTAATGTGTCATTTAAAGCTTGTGTTTCCTTATTTATTTTCATTTTGGATGATCTGTCCATTGGTGAAAGTGGGGTGTTAAAGTCCCCTACTATGACTGTGTTACTGTCAGTTTCCCCTTTTATGGCTGTTAACATTTGCCTTATTTATTAAGGTGCTCCTATGTTGGGTGCATAAATTTTTATAATTGTTATATCTTCTCCTTGGATTGATCCCTTGATCATTATGTAGTGTCCTTCTTTGTGTCTTGCAATAGTCTTTATTTTAAAGTCTATTTTGTCTGATATGAGAATTGCTACTCCATCTTTCTTTTGATTTTCATTTGCATGGAATAACTTTTTCCATCCCCTCACTTTCAGTCTGTGTGTGTTCCTAGGTCTGAAATGGGTCTCTTATAGACAGCATATATACAGGCCTTGTTTTTGTATCCATTCAGCCAGTCTATGTTTTTTGATTGGAGCATTTAATCCATTTACATTTAAGGTAGTTGTTGATATGTATGTTCCTATTACCATTTTCTTAAATGTTTTGGGTTTGTTATTGTAGGTCTTTTACTTCTCTTGTGTTTCCTGCCTAGAGAAGTTCCTTTAGCATTTGTTGTAAAGCTGGTTTTGTGGTGCTGAATTCTCTTAGCTTTTGCTTGTGTGTAAAGGTTTTGATTTCTCCGTCAAATCTGAAAGAGATCCTTACTGGGTAGAGTAATCTTGGTTGTAGGTTTTTTTCCCTTTCATCACTTTAAATATGTCCTGCCACTCCCTTCTGGCTTGCAGAGTTTCTGCTGAAAGATCAGCTGTTAACCTTATGGGGAATCCCTTATATATTATTTGTTGCTTTTGCCTTGCTGCTTTTAATATTTTTTCTGTGTATTTAATTTTTGCCAGCTTGATTAATATGTGTCTTGGCGTGTTTCTCCTTGGATTTATCCTGTATGGGACTCTCTGTGCTTCCTGGACTTGATTGACTATTTCCTTTCCCATATTGGGGAAGTTTTCAACTATAATCTCTTCAAATATTTTCTCAGTCCCTTTCTTTTTCTCTTCTTCTGGGACCCCTATATTTCGAATGTTGGTGCATTTAATGTTGTCCCAGAGGTCTTTGAGACTGTCCTCAATTCTTATCATTCTTTTTTCTTTATTCTGCTCTGTGGTAGTTATTTCCTCTATTTTATCTTCCAGGTCACTTATCCATTCTTCTACCTCAGTTATTCTGCTATTGATTCCTTCTAGAGAATTTTTTAAATCATTTATTTTGTTGTTCATCATTGTTTGTTTGCTCTTTAGTGCTTCTAGGTCCTCTTAAACGTTTCTTGTATTTTCTCCATTCTATTTCCAAGATTTTGGATCATCTTTAATATCATTCCTTTGGATTCTTTTGCAGGATGACTGCCTATTTCCTCTTCATTTGTTTCATCTGGTGGGTTTTTCCCTTGCTCCTTCATCTGCTGTGTATTTCTCTGTCTTCTCATTTTTTTAACGTACTGTGTTTGGGGCCTCCTTTTTGCAGGCTGCAGGTTCGTAGTTCCCATTGTTTTTGGTGTTTTCCCCAGTAGGTAAGGTTGGTTCACTGGATTGTGTAGGCTTCCTGGTGGAAGGGACTGGTGCCTGTGTTTTGGTGGATGAGGCTGGATCTTGTCTTTCTGGTGGGCAGGACTGTGTCCAGTGGTGTGTTTTGGGGTGTCTGTGACCTTATTATGATGTTAGTAAGCCTCTCTGCTAATGGGTGGGGTTGTATTCCTGTCTTGCTAGTTGTTTGGCATAGGGTGTCCAGCACTGTAGCTTGCTGGTCATTGAGTGGAGCTTGGTCTTGGTGTTGAGATGGAAATCTCTGGGAGAGCTTTCACCATTTGATATTACGTGGAGCCAGGAGGTCTCTGGTGGACCAATGTCCTGAACTCGGCTCTCCCATATCAGAGACTCAGGCCTGACACTGGGACAGAGCTCCAAGACCCTGTCAGCTACATGGCTCAGAAGAAAAGGGAGAAAAAAAAGAGAAAGAAAGAAAAAAATATATATATATATATAATAAAGTTATTAAAATAAAAAATATTATTAAAAATAAAAGATTTAAAAGTAATAAAAAAAAAGAAAGAAAGAAAGAAGAGAGCAACCAAACCAAAAAACAAATCCACCCATGATAACAAGCGCTAAAAAGTATAGTAAAGAAAAAAAAAAAGGACAGACAGAACCCTAAGACACATGGTAAAAGCAAAGCTATGCAGACAAAATCACACAAAGAAGCATACAGATACACACTCACAAAAACAGTAAAAGGAAATATATATATGTATTTTTTTTTTTAAAAAGGAAGAGAGCAACCAAATCAATAAACAAATCACAAATCTACTAATGATAATAAGCTCTAAATACTAAACTAAAACAAACATAAAACCAGAAACAAATTAGATGCAGAAAGCAAACCCCAAGTCTACAGTTGCTCCCAAAGTCCACTGCCTCAATTTTGGAATGATTCGTTGTCTTTTCAGGTATTGCACAGATGCACGGTACATCAGGTCGACTGTGGTGATTTAATCCACTGCTCCTGAGGCTGCTGGGAGAGATTTCCCTTTCTATTCTTTGTTCGCACAGCTCCTGGGGTTCAGCTTTGGATTTGGCCCCACCTCTGCATGTAGGTCGCCTGAGGACATCTCTTCCCCGCCCAGACAGGACAGGGTTAAAGTAGCAGCTGATTAGGGGGCTCAGGCTCACTCAGGCCAGGGGGAGGGAGGGGTACAGAATGCGGGGCGGGCCTGCGGTGGCAGAGGCCAGCATGACGTTGCAACAGCCTGAGGTGCACTGTGTGTTCTCCCAGGGAAGTTGTCCCTGGATCACAGGACCCTGGCAGTGGCAGGCTGCATAGGCTCCCGGGAGGGGAGGTGTGGATAATGCCCTGTGCTTGCACACAGGCTTCTTGGTGGCTGCAGCAGCAGCCTTAGCATTTCATGCCCATCTCTGGTGTCCACGCTGATATACACGGCTCGCGCCTGTCTCTGGAGCTCATTTAGGCAGTGCTCTGAATCCCCTCTCCTTGTGCACCCTGAAACAGTGGTCTCTTGCTTCTTAGGCATGTCCAGACTTTTTCCCAGACTCCCTCTCAGCTAGCTGTGATGCACTAGCCCCCTTCAGTCTGTGTTCATGCAGCCAACCCCAGTCCTCTCCCAGCCTCCGCTTGCACCAGCAGGTGAGCAGACAAGCCACTCAGGCTGGTGAGTGCTGGTCCGCACCGATCCTCTCTGAGGGAATCTCTCTGTTTTGCCCTCTGCACCCCTGTTGCTGCGCTCTCCTCCGTGGTTCCAAAGCTTCCCCCCACCCCCCGCCCACCCCCCCCATCTCAGCCAGTGAAGGGGCTTCCTAGTGTGTGGAAACTTTTCCTCTTTCACAGCTCCCTCCCAGAGGGGCAAGTTCCATCCCTATTCTTTTGTCTCTGTTTTTTTTTTTTTTTTCTTTTGCCCTACACAGGTACATGGGGAGTTTCTAGCCTTTTGGGAAGTCTGAGGTCTTCTGCCAGCATTCAGTAGGTGTTCTGTAGGAGTTGCTCCACATGTAGATGTATTTCTGATGTATTTGTAGGGAGGAAGGTGGTCTCCACATCTTACTCCTCCACCATCTTGAAGGTCCCTCCCACATAGACACTTTTAATTAGTTCTTTTTCACTTGACTTTGCCACTGTTCTGTACGCCAGTTTCCATCAAGTATTGGACCACTTGGGCTCAATTCTTTTCCTCAAGTTATTTTTAGAGGTTTCTGTGAGGTTTCAGAATTATTGCTGGGATATCTGGGTTTCCTTAAGAAAATTCCAGGGAATCAAAAAGACTCTGAACGTAGGGAATTAGAAATAGAGAAATGGAAAGACATATTCCATCCTCTGAGAAAACATGCAGAATTATCAATTATATGAATCTAAAACTTAAAACTTGGTCCCTCAAATATCATATGATATCACTTATATGTGGAATTTTTAAAAATGCTACAATGAACTTTTATTTACAAAACAGAAACAGACTCAGAGACATAGAAAACAAACTTATGGTTACCAAATGGAAGGGGAGGGGGAGGGGTAAATTAGCAGCTTGGGATTAACAGATACACACTACTATATGTAAAATAGATAAACAACAAAGTCCTACTTTATAGCACAGGAAACTGTATTCAACACCTTGTAATAACCTATAATGGAAAAGAATCTGAAAAAGAATATACATGTATAATTGAATCAATTTGCTGTACACCAGAAACTAACACAACATTGTAAATCAACTATACTCCAATTTAAATAAATAAATAAAACTTGGTCCCTCTCTCCACTGTCAGAGGGAGACTGTCAGAGTGGGGTGGGAATATTCCTGCCCTGTTCCTTAGAACTTTCATAGAATTTCCACTTTCTGGTTTGCTTCCTCCAAATACTTGGAGGCAAGTGAATTATTCATGTTACCAAATCCACCAAATCATCCATATTTGAGCAAACTGTTTTAGATTTTTGATAAACCTTGTTGTGCAGTAAACATCATACATTTGGTGATCTAATTTTTTAAGACTTTTGAAGACCTGGTACTTTAGAGTCCTGTTGCAGTGTTAATTTGTGCACCCAGTAGTGGGCTGTATTCATCTATCCAAGTTGGCTCTACTTTCTAATATTTCTATTGTTGGAGATTCAGGCATTGGCCAAGAGATTGAACTATCTACCTCCTTGAAACCCTATGCCACCATCAGAAAAAAGAACATGATTTGTTTCTCAAAGTAAAAGTAATGATCAATATCTTTATAATCATAACAGTAGATACTTATATAGTGTTTTATATGTGCCAAACACTGTTCCACACACATATTCTCACAATAACTTATAAGGTTATTGTCCCATTTTCCAGAAGAAGAAACTGAGGCAAAGAAAGTTGAAATAACTTTCTCAAGTTCAGAGTTGCCTGCCTCCAGAGTCCATTTTAAGAAACTTGAGAGCACAAACCTGTTTCTTGGAATAAAGGAAACACAGCCAAAATTTCACACAAAATTTCTAACAGCATGTCACCTTTTATAAAGTTTAAAAGTCTAGAATGGCCAAAATCTGAAACACTGACAACTCTAAGTGCTGACAAGGATGTGAAGCAACAGGAACTCTCATGCATTGCTGGTAGGAATGCAAAATATGGAAGACAGTTTTGTGGTTTCTTACAAAACTAAACATACTCTTACTGCACAATTCAGCAGTTTCTCACAAAACTATACATACTCTTACTGCACAATCCAGCAGTCATGCTCCTTAGTATTTACACAAAGGAGGTAAAGATATATGTCCACACAAACACATGTTCATGAATATTTATAGCAGCTTTATTCATAATTGCCAAAACTTGAAAGCAACTAAGATGTCCTTCAGTAGGTGAATGATAAATAAACTGTGGTACAGCCAGACAATGGGATATTATTCAGCACTAAAAAGAAATGAGCCATTAAGTCATAAAATGGCATGGAGGAAATTTAAATGCATATTATTAAGTGAAAGAAGCCAATCGGAAAAGGCTATGTACTATGTGTTTCCAATGATATGACTTCCTGGAAAAAGCAAAACTATGAAGACACTAAAAAGATCAGTGGTTGCCAGGTGTTGGAAGCTTGAGATTGGGAGGGGATGAATAGGTGGATCACAGATGATTTCTAGGGCAGTAAAAATACTCTAGATAAAACGATAAAGATGGATACATGACATTATACATTTGTCCAAACCCATTGGCTATACAAAACCAAGTGTGAACCCTAAGGTAAACTATGGACTTTGGATAATTATGACCTCCCAACATAGACTCATCAGTGATAACAAACATACCACTCTGGTGGAGAATGTTGATAACAGATGAGGCTATGGATGTGTAGGGGCAGAGGGTATATGGGAAACCTCTCCCTTTTTTTCCTATCAATTTTGTCATGAACCTAAAACTGCTCTAAACAAATTAGTATTTTTTTAAGTTTAAGGTTCCAGTCAAGAGGTGTGAATACCAATATTGTTAAGCACTTGGCAACCTTGAACTTGACCTTCAGAGTGTGACCCTCTAAGAGGCAATCTTACTGTTATAACAGGGTCTCTGTTCATAGTACCAAGAGGATGGCATTTTCAGAAGCAAGATGATTAAAACAGAGGATGGCTAAGAGGATATAGCTCTCAGCCAATTTAACTGATCCGTCTACCAAGAAATTAGAAAGAGTATAACCAGAGAGAGATTGTGCATCTTTTACAAGAACATCAAAGGTGTTTTTATGGCTTCGTAACATTGATGTTTTCTCCCAAAAATTGGCATAATTTCTAACAAAATAGCAAACTGTATGTTTACACACCAAAATAACTTGTTGAGAAATAGCAATAATCAATAAGTCAGTCATTTTATCACTGCTATTTTAACTAACTCAGTTGAATGGACCATTGCTTTGCGAAGAAGTAGGTAATCTACTCTCACCTTGAAGGTAGAAGGACTAATGGCCAAGTAAATACTTCTGAAACAGACAGTGTATGAACTTATAGTATTTATAACCCGGTGAAGAAATACATTAATATATGAAGGGATTCAGGCATATATTAGGTTAAATTAAGAAAAAGAAAAGCACGTGGAAATCTTATCATAGAATGAGCTTTGGAAAAAAAGAAAAATCTTCTAAGTAAGTATGAAATTAGGTTCCCTTAATATTTTTTCATTTCTAGCTGTAAGGTTCTCACTTTGTGTACCACTGTTGTATAGAACATCACAGTACAGTATATGACAATTTAATAGATTAATTTAATAACTGTGGAAATAACCATTGATGTCTACTAGGCCAAACCCATTCTACAGATTAGAAAACAAAGTCTCAGAGAAGTTAAGTAACTTTCCAGGTCATTACTGCTCACTGGTATCAGGGCTAAGACTAGAACCTGGTTCAGTTTCTCTTATAAAGAAACAAAAGACTTCTTGACATCTGAAATATAGCCGACCCTTAGTTCTTAGTAACACCACTTTTCAGCCAGCTCTTCCAATCTCGCCATGTTTGGAGACTTCAAAGAGTCTTAAGATACATTAATTCACTATCTTGACACAGGGAAATCCTGAGACATTCTTCACCTAATACTTTTAAGGGCTGTTGGCTTCCTAGCAGACCAACGAATTCTTAAATGTTATTGAAAAGAACGAGCCCTTATTTTGGATGACGCTTGTAAAAATATCTGCTGTTAAAAGGGACTTCGTTGAGCTTAGCATGACTGAAAGAGGAAGATTATTATAGGTACCATGCACTAATTAAAAACTCCATTCATAGATTATTCTAGAAGGAGTAGACTAAATATATGTTTCTTTTCCTTTTTTTTTTTGAAATCATGTGACTAAAACCAGCCATCAGTTAAGGGTGGAGAGATGTTACACTCAAGATTTAAACAGAAAAATTAAAAAGCCAATTTTTAACACCTCTGTTCTGTTTATGACCACCATGAGCAAAAGTTTTGTTTAAAAAACTTTAGTTCACAGAAAGGATATAGGAAAGTAATAAATAGAACAGAACATAAAATTCTTTAAGTCTAAAAACAGTTTCTGATATCTTATTTGGAAAATGACTGGTTCCCGCTCAATCTTTTTTAATCTCTAAAATTAAATTGTTGCATTTAACTCCTGAAACCAATTTCTAATCTACATTTTCTCAGCTCCCATTTGCCAGTAAATAGGCCAAGCAAAAAAGTTCACTCTTAACAGAACTGGAACAAATAGAATTTGAAATAACTGAAAGTAACATCATCAGTCTGGTTACCTGGGTCATCTCAACAACCAGGAATGAATCCTCTGATCCTCATGACAGTTAAAGGGACCAAATAAACAGCTGCTTTTTCAGTAACTAACCCCTCCCCAGGCTGTGCCTTGTCTCTGATGTCATAAAGTCCTTATAAGACATTTGTAACTTAGTTGTGAGACTGGATTCCAATCATAACTTGGACATAGAAATGCCCTGTAATAATCTTGAAACTTCAGAAAAAAAGAGAGAGAGAGAATCTATATAAAGGAAATAATAGGAAATGTAGACTAAGATTTACATATAAAGATGCTCTTAATAGCATTATTATAATAATAAAAAAACAGAAGTAATCTAAGTGGTCAATAAAAATCATCATCATCATCATCATCATGACCTTGAAGCTTCTTCCAGAAGCAAGTCTGGAAAATTATTATTCTTGCAATATAGATACATGTTTTCTTCTATTATAAAAAAAAGGAAGTGTTTCAATTAGAGACACGTGCTTCCATGATCCTGAGTGTATCTACCCCATCTAAAGACAGAGCCTCAGGACTTCCCTGGAGGTACAGTTGTTAAGACACGGCGCTTCCACTGCAAGGGGTGCAGTTCAATCCCTGGTCGGGGAGCTATGAACCTGCCTGGTGGGATCCATCTAAAAAAGTCAGTGGAATTACACAAGTTACTAAATATAGTCTGATATTCTTATGGAGCACGAAAGTAAAATAGTGCTTTCTTTTTATTTATTTTTTTTTTAGGATAGTATTTTTTCTGAAAGAAGAAAGTAGGCCTCTTGGATTTTTATCTGGCATTTTCTAAGATCATCCAGGACGTGTTTGGAGTGCAGTCCTGTTCACTTTCATTTCTACGAATCCCACATCAGAGGTTCTAAAACAGCTCAAGCCCTACGTGCAGCTTCTCTTAGTGCCAATGCCAGAGCAGCCCAAGGTCCCCTTCACACAGTTGGATGTGTAACCTCATGAACCCAAAACTTCACAGAGTACCTGACCCTCGTATGCAAATGTTATTTCCTGGAGTGAAGAAATGAATGGAAATTCACTTGGTACCAGCAGCCTGTCATTTCCTCTAGTAGCAAAAACTAAATGTATCTGAGGAAGTTCTGGTGAACCAATCAAAAGGGGGGGGCTTTGTTTCTGAACTTGGCTGAGCCCATCTCATGCCTTGTAAATGTCAGTGTGTGTACTTGTGAGCGTCTGACATTACTCAGCAGCACATACCGAAGGCCAAAAATTTGGCCAGAGCCAGGCTGATTAGCATGGATAAAAATATTCCATTTTATCAATATCCATTCTGATTGCCTTTTAGCCTGTGGGCAAAATGTTAAAGCTGCAGGATCTTTAGGAAGCATAAATTCTGAGAGGTTTTCCAAAAATCCAAAATGACACAACCTCACTGTGTAAGATGTAACCCTTCAACTTAAGTTCTTATTTGTCTATTTTTATCCCAACAGATTCTTTTTGTAAGCCATGTAAGGCAATGCTCTCTCATTTACAAACATTTATAAAATGTAATCTAATTTAATTCAACAAATAGTTATTGAGAACCTATTACGTGCAAGGCACTTTGTCGGGCTCCATGGGGAATACAAGGTCAAACGTAATTATCCTCACTTTGAATTTGCCTGCAATGCAGCAAGAGTTGAGACCTTTCCTGGGAATGAGCTGCTCTTGGGCTGGGAAAACCATGATGCATGCTTTAGAAGAGGCATAAACCAAGAGCTAGAAGAGTCAAGGAAGAGATTAATTTTGCTGGCGAGGGTTGACAAAGGCTTCTTGAGGACAGAGGCATTTTGAGCTGGTCCTTTAAGAGTAGGGAGAGTTACCCAGGCAGAGCTGGGGAAGGCACAGCATGAGTATGCAAATACAGAAAGCACAGGGCATTAGAAAAATTCACGTGAAATCTTCAAGTTTCTTCCTTATCAGAGGGGATAAGTTTTCCCAAAATGAGAAGGCTAATGGCACCAGAATCATAGCTCCCACAATCTCTGCAATCAAGGAAATGTACTACAGTGGAGCCGTCTCTAAACAAGAGGGAAAATGTCATTTCTGCAAAATGGCCAAAACCACAAGAGTGATGATTTATACTGGAGGTAAACAAGGCTTAACCCTAACGTGGGGACAAGTTAAAGAGCTGTCCTCTGGGTGTCATTTACAGGTACACACAAATGAAAATGTATGTACATCTCACTCTAGGCACTTTGCCTCACAGTCATTCTTTCTTTTTCAGCAACCCAAATCCTCTTGGTCCTGGATTTTGGCTTAGGTATCTCACACCCCTAAGAGATTTACCAAAAAGCTGTGACTCGTGGTTTCAACCATGTTTCTACCATGGAGTTCAGGGGAGTAAACCCAAGAGGTAAAATATCTTGGGTGGTCAGAGATTTGAGAGGCTTGCCTAGGAATTACCTTTATTTTTACCTGTAAAATGATAGAGAACCACCCAGGGTTCATAAGACAGTGGATTGCCAAGTTTTGACAACACCAGATAGATGTCACTATGAAGGACAATTACATAGTCAATCCACAAGCGGTGACTCAGTACCCTGTGTCTATACACATATGAGATGATGAAAATCATGGCTGGAAATTACCTAGTAAGACTGAAATAAGAGCAATGTTCTTCCCAGAACAATGACCTTTCTTTGTGAAGAAATGGCACTGCTTAAATTTCTTTATGAAGAAAGGATTGGTCCATCTATTAATGGGTTAAGATGACTAAGAAACAAAGTGATAGAAAGAAAACAAATGATACATTCTAGCAAAAAAAGATCATTGAACCAAATATTAAAATAAATGTGTTAAGCCCAATTCTTACATTTCTAAGGCCTGAGTTGTAGCAACTGAAATTAAGTAGGCCACAACAGGGCGAGATCTTCAAGATGGTGGAGGAGTAAGATGTGGAGATCATCTTCCTCACCACAAATACATCAGAAATACATCTACATGTGGAACAACTCCTACAGAACACCTACTGAACGCTGGCAGAAGACCTCAGACTTCCCAAAAGGCAAGAAACTCCCCACGTACCTGTATAAGGCAAAAGGAAAAAAAAAAACAGAGACAAAAGAATAGGGATGGAACATGCCCCTCTGGGAGGGAGCTGTGAAGGAGAAGTTTCCACACACTAGGAAGCCCCTTCACTGGCTGAGACAGGGGGGTGGGCAGGGGGTGGGGGGAAGCTTTGGAGCCACGGAGGACAGCGCAGCAACAGGGGTGTAGAGGGCAAAGCAGAGAGATTCCCGCAGAGAGGATCAGTGCGGACCAGCACTCACCAGCCCGAGTGGCTTGTCTGCTCACCTGCTGGTGCAGGCGGAGGCTGGGAGAGGACTGGGGTTGGCTGCATGAACACAGACTGAATGGGGCTAGTGCACCACAGCTAGCCGGGAGGGAGTCCAGGAAAAAGTCTGGAACTGCCTAAGAGGCAAGAGACCACTGTTTGGGGGTGCACAAGAAGAGGGATTCAGAGCACTGCCTAAACGAGCTCCAGAGACGGCCGCGAGCCGCGGCTATCAGCGCAGACCCCAGAGACGGGCTTGGGATGCTAAGGCTGCTGCTGCAGCCACCAAGAAGCCTGTGTGCAAGCACAGGTCACTCTCCACACCTCCCCTACTGGGAGCCTGTGCAGCCCGCCACCGCCAGGGTCCCTTGATCCAGGAACAATTTCCTCAGGAGAACACACGGCACAACTCCGACTGTTGCAACGTCATGCTGGCTTCTGCTGCATCAGGCTCACACCACATTCCATACCCCTCCCTCCCCCCTTAATCAGCTGCTCCTTTAACCCCCTCCTGTCTGAGCGAAGAACAGAGCCCTCAGGTGACCTACGTGCAGAGGCGGGGCCAAATCCAAAGCTGAACCCCGGGAGGTGTGGGAACAAAGAAGAGAAAGGGAAATTTCTCCCAGTAGCCTCAGGAGCAGTGGATTAAATCTCCACAATCAACTTGATGTACCCTGCAACTCTAGAATACCAGAATAGACAACGAACCATCCCAAATTTGAGGTGGTGGACTTTGTGTGATATTGTCTGTATAGCTTTGCTTTTACCATTTGTATTAGGGTTCTGTTTGTCCATTATTGGGGTTTTTTTTTTTTAGTATACTTTTTTAGCACTTGTTATCATTGATGGATTTGTTTTTTGGTTTGGTTGCTCTCTACTTTCTTTCTTTCTTTTTTTTGTATTATTTTTAATTTTTTTTAATTTTTACTCATTTTTTTTAATTTAATAACTTTATTTTATTTTACATTATTTTTTTCTTTCTTTTTTTCTCCCATTTCTTCTGAGACATGTGGCTGACAGGGTCTTGGAGCTCTGTCCAGGTGTCAGGCCTGTGCCTCTGAAGTGGAATTGCCAAGTTCAGGACATTAGTCCACCAGAGACCTCTGGCTCCATGTAATATCAAATGGTGAAAGCTCTCCCAGAGATCTCCATCTCAACGCTAAGACCAAGCGCCACTCAACGACCAGCAAGCTACAGTGCTGGACACGCTATGCCAAACAAATAGCAAGACAGGAATAAAACCACACCCATTAGCAGAGAGGCTGCCTAAAATCATAATAAGGTCACAGATACCCCAAAACACACCACTGGACGCACTCCTGCTCACCAGAAAGACAAGATCCAGCCTCATCCACCAGAACAGAGGCACCAACCCCCTCCACCAGGAAGCCTAACACAACTAACTGAACCAACATTAGCAACTGGGGGCAGACACCAAAAACAACGGGAACTATGAACCTGCAGCCTGCGAAAAGGAGACCACAGACACAGTAAGTTAAACAAAATGAGAAGACAGAGAAATACACAGCAGATGAAGGAGCAAGGTAAAGACCCACCAGATCAAACAAATGAAGAGTAAATAGGCAGTCTACCTGAAAAAGAATTCACAGTAATGATATTAAAGATGATCCAAAATCTTGGAAATAGAATGGAGAAAATACAAGAAACGTTTAAAAAGGACCTAGAAGAACTAAAGAAAAAACAAGCAATGATGAACAGCACAATAAATGAAATTAAAAATTCTCTAGGAGGAATCAGTAGCAGAATAACTGAGGCAGAACAATGTAACATGGAAGATAAAATAGTGAAAATAAATACTGCAGAGCAGAATAAAGAAAAAAGAATGAAAAGAATTGAGGACAGTCTCAGAGACCTCTGGGACAACATTAAATGTACCAACATTCGAATTCTAGGGATCGCAGAAGAAGGAGAGAAAAAGAAAGGGACTGAGAATATATTTGAAGTGATTATAGTTGAAAAATTCCCTAATACGGGAAAGGAAATCGTCAATCAAGTCGAGGAAGCACAGAAAGTCCCATACAGGATAAATCCAAGGAGAAACACGCCAAGACACATATTAATCAAACTATCAAAAATTAATACAAAGAAAAATTATTAAAAGCAGCAAGGGAAAAACAACAAATAACATACAAGGGAATCCCCATAAGATTAACAGCTGATCTTACAGCAGAAACTCTGCAAGCCAGAAGGGAGTGGCAGGACATATTTAAGTGATGAAAGGAAAAAACTACAACCAAGATTATTCTACCCAGCAAGGATCTCATTCAGATTTGATGGAGAAATCAAAAGCTTTACACACGAGCAAAAACTAAGAGAATTCAGCACTACCAAACCAGCTTTACAACAAATGCTAAAGGAACTTCTCTAGGCAGGAACCACAAGAGAAAGAAAGGACCTTCAATAACAAACCCAAAACAATTAAGAAAATGGTAATAGGAACATACATATCGACAACTACCTAAAATGTAAATGAATTAGATGCTCCAACCAAAAGACATAGACTGGCTGAATGGATACAAAAACAATACCCGTATATATACTGTCTACAAGAGACCCACTTCGGACCTAGGGACACATACACACTGAAAGTGAGGGGATGGAAAAAAATATTTCATGCAAATGGAAATCAAAAGAAAGATGGAGGGGCTTCCCTGGTGGCTCAGTGGTTGAGAATCTGCCTGCCAATGCAGGGGACACGGGTTCGAGCCCTGGTCTGGGAAGATCCCACATGCCGCGGAGCAACTAGGCCCATGAGCCACAACTACTGAGCCTGCGCGTCTGGACCCTGTGCCTGCAACAAGAGAGGCCGCGACAGTGAAAGGCCCGTGCACTGCGATGAAGAGTGGCCCCCGCTCGCCACAACTAGAGAAAGCCCTCGCACAGAAACGAAGACCCAACACAGCCAAAAATAAATAAATAAATAAATTAAAAAAAAAAAAAACAACAAAGTGCTCTAGCATATTTCAAAATGATTCCAGGAGTTCCCTGGTGGCCTAATGGTTACTGCCATAGCCCAGGTTCATTCCCTGGCAATCCCTGGTCAGGGAACTGAGATCCCACAAGCTGTGCAGCACAGCTGAAAAAAAAAAAAAAAAAAAAAAAAAAAAAGAAAGCTGGAGTAGCAATTCTCATATCAGACAAAATAGACTATAAAATAAAGACTATTACAAGAGACAAAGAAGGACACTACATAATGATCAAGGGATCAATCTAAGAAGAAGATATAACAATTGTAAATATTTATGCACCCAACATAGGAGCACCTCAATATACAAAGCAAATACTAACAGCCATAAAAGGGGAAATAGACAATCATAGTAGGGGACTTTAACACCCCAATTTCACCAACGGACAGATCATCCAAAATGAAAATAAATAAGGAAACACAAGCTTTAAATGGTACATTAAACAAGATGGACTTAATGGATATATATAGGACATTCCATCCAAAAAAAACAGGATACATTTTCTTCTCAAGTATTCATGGAACATTCTCCAGGATAGATCATATCTTGGGTCACAAGTCAAGCCTTGGTAAATTTAAGAAAATTGAAATCGTATTAAGTATCTTTTCCGACGACAATGCTATGAGACTAGATAACAATTACAGGAAAAAAACTGTAAAAAATATACAAACATATGGAGTCTAAACAACACACTACTAAATAACCAAGAGGTCATTGAAGAAATCAAGGAGGAAATCAAAAAATACCTAGAAACAAATGACAATGAAAACACGATGACAGAAAACCTATGGGATACAACAAAGGGAGTTCTAAGAGGGAAGTTTATAGCAATACAATCCTATCTCAAGAGACAAGAAACATCTCAAATAAACAACCTAAACCTTACACCTAAATCAATTAGAGCAGGAAGAACAAAAAACTCCAGAGTTAGCAGAAGGAAAGAAGTCATAAAGATCAGATCAGAAATAAGTGAAAAAGAAATGAAGGAAACCATAGCTAAGATCAATAAAAACTAAAAGCTGGTTCTTTTAGAAGATTAACAAAATTGATTAACCACTACCTAGACTCATCAAGAAAAAAGAGGAGAAGACTCAAATCAATAGAATTAGAAATAAAAAAGGAGAAGTAACAACTGACACTGCAGAAATACATGATGAGAGATAACTACAAGCAACTATATGCCAATAAAACGTTCAACCTGGAAGAAATGGAAAAATTCTTAGAAAAGCACAACCTTCCGAGACTGAACCAGGAAGAATTAGAAAATATGAACAGACCAATCACAAGCACTGAAATTGAGACTGTGATTTAAAATCTTCCAACAAACAAAAGTCCACAACCAGATGGCTTCACAGGCAAATTCTATCATATATTTAGAGAAGAGCTAACAACTATCCTTCTCAAACCCTTCCAAAATATAGCAGAGGGAGGAACACTCCGTAACTCATTCTACAAGGCCACCATCACCCTGATACCAAACCCAGACAAAGATGCCACAAAGAAAGAAAACTACAGGCCAATATCACTGATGAACATAGATGCAAAAATCCTCAACAAAATACTAGCAAACAGAATCCAACAGCACATTAAAAGGATCATACACCATGATCAAGTGGGGAATATCCCAGGAATGCAAGTATTCTTCAATATACGCAAATCAATCAATGTGATGCACCATACTAACAAATTGAAGGATAAAAACCATATGATCATCTCAATAGATTCAGAGAAAGCTTTTGACAAAACTCAACACCCATTTATGATAAAAGCCCTCCAGAAAGTAGGCATGGAGAGAACGTACTTCAACATAATAAAGACCATATATGACAAACCCACAGCCAACATCATCCTCAGTGGTGAAAAGCTGAAACCATTTCCTCTAAGATCAAGAACAAGACAAGGATGTCCACTCTTATGTCCACTATTATTCAACATAGTTTTGGAAGTTTTAGCCACAGCAATCAGAGAAGAAAAAGAAATAAAAGCAATCCAAATTGGAAAAGAAGAAGTAAAACTGTCACTGTTTGCAGATGACGTGATCCTATACATAGAGAATCCTAAAGAGGCAAATAGAAAACTACTAGAGCTAATCAATGAATTTGGTAAAGTAGCAGGATACAAAATTAATCCACAGAAATCTCTTGCACACCTATACACTAATGATTAAAAATCTGAAAGAGAAATTAAGGAAACACTCACGTTTACCATTGCAACAAAAAGAATAAAATAGCTAGGAATAAACTTACCTAAGGAGACAAAAGACCTGTATTCAGAAAACTATAAGACACTGATGAAAGAAATTAAAGGTGATACTAACAGATGGAGAGATATACCATATTCTTGGATTGGAAGAATCAACATTGTGAAAATGACTATACTACCCAAAGCAATCTACAGATTCAAAGCAATCCCTATCAAACTGTCAGTGGCATTTTTCACAGAAGTAGAACAAAAATTTTCACAGTTTCTATGGAAACACAAAAGACCCCGAATAGCCAAAGCAATCTTGAGAAAGAAAAATGGGGCTTGAGGAAACCGGCTCCCTGACTTCAGACTATACTACAAAGCTACAGTAATCAAGACAGTGGTACTGGCACAAAAACAGAAATATAGATCAGTGGAACAGTATAGAAAACCTAGAGACAAACCCACGCACATACGGTCACCTTATTTTTGATAAATGAGGCAAGAATATACAATGGAGAAAAGACAACCTCTTCAATAAGTGGTGCTGGGAAAACTGTACAGCTAAAAGAATGAAATTAGAGCACTCCCTAACACCATACACAAAAATAAACTCAAGGGCTTCCCTGGTGGCACAGTGGTTGAGAGTCTGCCTGCCAATGCAGGGGACATGGGTTCGAGCCCTGGTCTGGGAGGATCCCACGTGCCACGGAGTGACTAGGGCCGTGAGCCACAATTGCTGAGCCTGCGCGTCTGGAGCCTGTGCTCCACAACAAGAGAGGGCACGATAATGAGAGGCCCACACACCACGATGAAGAGTGGCCCCTGCTTGCCGCAGCTGGGGAGAGCCCTCGTGCAGAAACGAAGACCCAACACAGCCATAAATAAATAAAAATAAATAAATAAATAAAATTTAAAAAAAAAGAAGGGCTCACCCTGTGCATGTGAGTTTCATTTAAAAAATAAATATAAAAAATAAAAAAATAAACTCAAAATAGATTAAAGACCTAAATGTAAGGCCAGGCACTATCAAACTCTTAGAGGAAAACATAGGCAGAACACTCTATGACATAAATCACAGCAAGATCCTTTTTTAACACACCTCCTAGAAAAATGGAAATAAAAACAAAAATTAACAAATGGGACCTAATGAAACTTAAAAGCTTTTGCACAGCAAAGGAAAACATAAACAAGATGAAAAGACAACCCTCAGAATGCGGGAAAATATTTGCAAATGAAGCAACTGACAAAGGGTTAATCTCCAAAATTTACAAGCAGCTCATGCAGCTCAATATCAGAAACACAAACAACCCAATCCAAAAATGGGCAGAAGGCCTAAATAGACATTTCTCCAAAGAAGATACACAGATTGCCAACAAACACATGAAAGGATGCTCAACATCACTAATCATTAGAGAAATGCAAATCAAAACTACAATCAGGTATAACCTCACATGGGTCAGAATGTCCATCATCAAAAAATCTACAAACAACAAATGCTGGAGAGGGTGTGGAGAAAAGGGAACCCTCTTGCACTGTTGTTGGGAATGTAAACTGATACAGCCACTATGGAGAACAGTATGGAGGTTCCTTAAAAATCTAAAAATAGAACTACCATACGACCCAGCAATCCCACTCCTGGGCATATACCCTGAGAAAACCATAATCCAAAAAGAGTCATGTACCGCAATGTTCATTGCAGCTCTATTTACAATAGCCAGGACATGGAAGCAACCTAAGTGTCCATCGACAGATGAATGGATAAAAAAGATGTGGCACATATATCCAATGGAATATTACTCAGCTATAAAAAGAAACGAAATTGAGTTATTTGTAGTGAGGTTGATGGACATAGAGTCTGTCATACAGAGTGAAGTAAGTCAGAAAGAGAAAAACAAATACCGTATGCTAACACATATATATATGGAATCTAAAAAGAAAAAAAAATGGTTCTGAAGAACCTAGGGGCAGGACAAGAATAAAGACACAGATGTAGAGAGTGGACTTGAGGACACGAGGAGGGGGAAGGGTAAACTGAGACTAAGTGAGAGAGTGGCATGGACATATATACACTACCAAATGTAAAATCGATAGCTAGTGGGAAGCAGCCACATAACACAGGGAGATCAGCTCGGTGCTTTGTGACCACCTAGAGGGGTGGGATAGGGAGGGTGTGATGGAGACACATGAGAGAGGAGATATGGGGATATATGTATATGTATAGCTGATTCACTTTGTTATAAAACAGAAACTAACACACCATTGTAAAGCAATTATACTCCAATTAAGATATTAAAAAAAGAAAAAGAAATCAAGTAAATTCTGATCATTGGCACAGTTTACAGGAATATTGTCCATAACTCAAGAGGACACAAGGCAAATTTGGCATTTGATCCATTACCAATGCCCATAGTGTTTTACCTAATTATTCCGAGCAACAGATGTATTGTTCGATCATGTATTTCCTATGAGCTGGGCACCTGCCCACCCTGGGACCACCTAACACCATAATGAAGCTGACCTTTGCCATTAGCACCACCTGGTGATTAAACCACTATGTGTTTTAACTTCCAATCTCTTCCTCATTGCGCCTTCCAATGCAGGTAAATCTTGCATATACCATGTGCTCAGTTTTTTTTAACTTAAGGCAGGAGAGTCTAGTGGATGCTTTTGCTCTCAACAGTATGGGAGTGTTGGACATATAAACTAAGTAAGTTTCTAAGAAGTTGGGGGGGTTAGTACAACGAAGACAAAAGATGAATGAACTAGGGCATTCAGACTGGCCAGTCACTTATTTCTTGATACTTTAGCCATCCAGTGAAGATGGAAGATTGAAGAGAAGGTCTAGAACATGAAGGAAATGACAGGGACAGGGAAGGCAGGAGCCATGATTAAATATGAGTTGCATTGTGTTATCAGTTCAGAGGGACAAATGGAGAAAGTCAGTACTTAGATTCCAGGGCTAAAAATTCAGAGGAGAATCTGATCAGAGCAAAGAAGAAAAGATTTTGGAAAATACTGAAAGGAAGTTGGCAACAACAAGAATTCATTCATCGTAGAGAACCAGAGGGGTTGGCAACAGATGAGGGAAAGGAAATTCGTGTATCAGTGAGAGGCTCAGAATCTGGCAAAAGAGAATTGTGAAGGTGGAGAAGATTGAATTGATAAGGAGCAGGGAGAAGAGAAAAAGACTAAGAATAGAAATTTTTAATGGTTAGGCAACAAGAACAAAACCAATATGCCCTTGTTAATACGTGTGTGTTGCATTGTATCACTATTAAATTCTTTCAAACATTTCCTGTGAAACCCAAAGCTCAGGCATGAAAATTACAAGTCAAACCTCTCCACCACAGGTCACCTAAAAATAACTCGCATGTACTGGGAAGAGCTGGGAGGAGGCTAGAGCCGAGTGGCTTGTGGATCCAGACATGCTCTTTAGATCCAGAAAGTGCACAGTGCAGCAAGTCATGCCAAGTCGGAGAAGCATGCACTCCTAGTGGGGCCCCTCTCCATGGCTGCCAAAGTTGGCTGCATGCTTACTCCAGGTACTCAACTGAAAAGTGTGGCGTAGCCAGTTTTCAAACTGCAACAGTCATCATCTATGAATAGGTGACCTGTGATGTTGTTTTGCGCTCCAAAGTCCCAGGATCAAGGCAAGCTTCCTGGACACAACCTGTGCATTTGCATGGGGCCCTGTGCTCAGATGGGTCCTGCACTCTGCGGCTGCCATCTTGAGGCCTCTGAGGTTTTAGTTTGTTTGTTTGTTTGTTTGTTGTTTTTTATACAACAGGTTCGTATTAGTCATCCATTTTATACACGTCAGTGTATACATGTCAATCCCAATGGCCCAATTCATCACACCACCACTCCGACACCACACCGCTTTCCCCCCTTGATGTCCATACGTTTGTTCTCTACATCTGTGTCTCAATTTCTGCCCTGCAAACCAGTTAATCTGTACCATTTTTCTAGGTTCCACATATATGCATAATATACGATATTTGTTTTTCTCTTTCTGACTTACTTCACTCTGTATGACAATCTCTAGATCCATCCACATCTCTACAAATGACCCAATTTTGTTCCTTTTTATGCTGAGTAATATTCCATTATATATATGTACCACATCTTCTTTATCCATTCGTCTGTCGATGGGCATTTAGATTGATTCTATGACCTGGCTATTGTAAATACTGCTGCAATGAACATTGGGGTGCATGTGTCTTTTTGAATTATGGTATTTGTTGGGTATATGCCCAGTAGTGGGATTGCTGGGCCTTATGGTAGTTCTATTTTTAGTTTTTTAAAGAACCTCCATACTGTTCTCCATAGTGGTTCTATCAATTTACATTCCCACCAACCGTGCAAGAGGGTTCCCTTTTCTCCACACCCAAACAGCATTTGTTGTTTGTAGATTTTCTGAGGATGCCTATTCTAACTGGTGTGAGGTGATACCTCATTGTAGTTTTGATTAGCATTTCTCTAATAATTAGTGATGTTGAGCAGCTTTTCCTGTGCTTCTTGACCATCTGTATGTCTTCTTTGGAGAAATGTCTCTTTAGGTCTTCTGCCCGTTTTTGGATTGGGTTGTTTGTTTTTTTAATATTGAGCTGCATGAGCTGTTTATATATTTTGGAGATTAATCCTTTGTCCGTTGATTCGTTTGCAAATATCTTCTCCCATTCTGAGGGTTGTCTTTTCGTCTTGTTTATGGTTTCCTTTGCTGTGCAAAAGCTTTGAAGTTTCATTAGGTCCCATTTGTTTATTTTTGTTTTTATTTCCCTCTCTCTAGGAGGTGGATCAAAAAAGATCTTGCTGTGATTTATGTCAAAGAGTGTTCTTCCTATGTTTTCCTCTAATAGTTTTATAGTTTCCAGTCTTACATTTAGGTCTCTAATCCATTTTGAGTTATTTTTGTGTATGGTGTTAGGGAGTGTTCCAATTTCATTCTTTTAGATGCAGCTATCCAGTTTTCCCAGCACCAATTATTGAAGAGACTGTCTTTTCTCCATTATATATACTTGCCTCCTTTGTCATAGATCAGTTGACCACAGGTGCGTGGGTTTATCTCTGGGCTTTCTATCTTGTTCCATTGATCTATATTTCTGTTTTTGTGCCAGTACCATACTGTCTTGATTACTGTAGCTTTGTAGTATAGTCTGAAGCCAGGGAGTCTGATTCCTCCAACAACACTTTTTTCCCTCAAGACTGCTTTGGATATTTGGGGTCTTTTGTGTCTCCATACAAATTTTAAGATTTTTTGTTCTAGTTCTGTGAAAAATGCCAGTGGTAGTTTGATAGGGATTGCATTGAATCTGTAGTTTGCTTTGGGTGGTATAATCATTTTCACAATATTCATTCTTCCAATCCAAGAACATGGTATATCTCCCCATCTGTTGGTATCATCTTTAATTTCTTTCATCAGTGTCTTATAGTTTTCTGCAGACAGGTCTTTTTTCTCCCTAGGTAGGTTTATTCCTAGGTATTTTATTCTTTTTGTTGCAACGGTAAATGGGAGTGTTTCCTTAATTTCTCTTTCAGATTTTTCATCATTAGTATAAAGGAATGCAAGAGATTTCTGTGCATTAATTTTGTATCCTGCAACTTTACTAAATTCATTGATTAGCTCTAGTAGTTTTCTGGTGGCATCTTTAGGATTCTCTGTGTATAGTATCATGTCATCTGCAAACAGTGACAGTTTTAATTCTTCTTTTCCAATTTGTATTCCTTTTATTTCTTTTTCTTCTCTGATTGCCATGGCTAGGACTTCCAAAACTATGTTGAATAATAGTGGTGAGATTGGACATCCTTGTCTTGTTCCTGATCTTAGAGAAAATGCTTTCAGTTTTTCACTATTGAGAATGATGTTTGCTGTGGGTTTGTCATATATGGCCTTTATTATGTTGAGGTAAGTTCCCTCTATGCCCACTCTCTGGAGAGTTTTTATAATAAATGGGTGTTGAATTTTGTCAAAAGCTTTTTCTGCATCTATTGAGATGATCATATGCTTTTTACTCTTCAATTTGTTAATACGGTGTATCACATTGATTGATATGCATATACTGAAGAATCCTTGCTTCCCTGGGATAAATCCCACTTGACCATGGTGTATGACCCTTTTGATGTGTTTTTGGATTCTGTTTGCTAGTATTTTGTTGAGGATTTTTGCATCTATATTCATCAGTGATATTGGTCTGTAATTTTCTTTTTTTGTAGTATCTTTTTCTGATTTCGGTATCAGGGTGATGGTGGCCTCATAGAATGAGTTTGGGAGTGTTCCTTCCTCTGCAATATTTTGGAAGAGTTTGAGAAGGATGGGTGTTAACTTTTCTCTAAATGTTTGATAGAATTCACCCGTGAAGCCATCTGGTCCTGGACTTTTGTTTTTTGGAAGATTTTTTTTTTTTTTAATAAATTTATTTATTTATTTATTTTTGGGTGTGTTGGGTCTTCGTTTTTGTGTGAGGGCTTTCTCCAGTTCTGGCGAGGGGGGTGCCACTCTTCATCGCGGTGCGCGGGCCTCTCACTGTCGCGGCCTCTCCCATTGCGGAGCACAGGCTCCAGACGCACAGGCTCAGTAGTCGTGGCTCACAGGCCTAGCCGCTCTGCGGCATGTGGGATCTTCCCAGACCAGGGCTCGAACCCGTGTCCCCTGCATTGGCAGACAGATTTTTAACCACTGCGCCACCAGGGAAGCCCTGTTTTTTGGAAGATTTTTAATCACAGTTTCAATTTCATTACTTGTGATTGGTCTGTTCATATTTTCTATTTCTTCCTGGAAGGTTATACCTTTCTAAGAATTTGTCCATTTCTTCCAGGTTGTCCATTTTATTGGCATAGAGCTGTTTGTAGTAGTCTCTTGGATGCTTTGTATTTCTGCGGTGTCTGTTGTAACTTCTCCATTTTCATTTCTAATTTTATTGAGTCCTCTCCCTCTATTTCTTTTTTTTTTTTTTTTCCCTCTTTTTCTTGATGAGTCTGGCTAATGGTTTATCAATTTTGTTTATCTTCTCAAAGAAGCAGCTTTTAGTTTTATTGCTCTTTGCTATTTTTTCTTTGTTTCTATTTCATTTACTTCTGCTCTGATCTTTATGATTTCTTTCCTTCTGCTAACTTTGGGTTTTGTTTGTTCGTCTTTCTCTAGTTCCTTTAGGTGTAAGGTTAGATTGTTTATTTGAGAGTTTTCTTGTTTCTTGAGGTAGGCTTGTATTGCTATAAACTTCCCTCTGAGAACTGCTTTTGCTGCATCCCATAAGTTTTGGATCATCGTGTTTTTATTATCATTTGTCTCTAGGTATTTCTTGATTTTCTCTTTGATTTCTTCAGTGATTTCTTGGTTATTTAGTAACATATTGTTTAGCCTCCATGTGTTTGTGTTTTTTTACACTTTTGCCCTGTAATTGATTTCTAATCTCATAACATTTTAGTCAGAAAAGATGCTTGATATGATGTCAATTTTCTTAAATTTACTGAGGCTTGATTTGTGACCCAAGATGTGATCTATCCTGAAGAATGTTCTGTGCACACTTGAGAAGAAAATGTAATCTACTGTTTTTGGATGGAATGTCCTATAAATATCAATTAAATCTAGCTGGTCTATTGTGTCATTTAAAGCTTGTGTTTATTTTTTCTGGAAGGTTGCCTATCTCCACTTCATTTAGTTTTTCTGGGGTTTTATCTTGTTCCTTCATCTGGTACATAGCCCTCTGCTTTTTCATCTTGTCTATCTTTCTGTGAATGTGATTTTTTTTCCACAGGCTGCAGGATTGTACTTCTTCTTGCTTCTGCTGTCTTCCCTCTAGTGGATGAGGCTATCTAGGAGGCTTGTGCAAGTTTCCTGATGGGAGGGACTGGTGGTGGGTAGAGCTGGCTGTTGCTCTGGTGGGCAGAGCTCAGTAAAATTTTAATCTGCTTGTCTGCTGATGGGTGGGGCTGGGGTCCCTCCCTGTTGGTTGTTTGACCTGAGGTGACCCAACACTGGAGCCTACCCGTGCTCTTTGTTGGGGCTAATGGCGGACTCTGGTAGGGCTCACGTCAAGGAGTACTTCCCAGAACTTCTGCTGCCAGTGTCCTTGTCCTCACGGTGAAACACAGCCACCCCCACCTTTGCAGGAGACCCTCCAACACTAGCAGGTAGGTCTTGTTCAGTCTCCCCTGGGGTCACTGCTCCTTCCCCTGGGTCCCGATGCACACACTACTTTGTGTGTGTCCTCCAAGAGTGGAGTCTCTGTTTCCCCAGTCCTGTCGAAGTCCTGCAATCAAATCCTGCTAGCCTTCAAAATCTGATTCTCTAGGAATTCCTTCTCCTGTTGCCAGACCCCCAGGTTTGGAAGCCTGACATGGGGCTCAGAACCTTCACTCCAGTGGGTGGACTTCTGTGGTATAAGTGTTCTCCAGTTTGTGAGTCACCCACCCAGCAGTTATGGGATTTGATTTTTTTGTGATTGTGCCCCTCCTACCGTCTCATTGTGGCTTCTCCTTTGTCTTTGGATGTGGGGTATATTTTTTGGTTTGCTCCAGTGTCTTCCTGTTGATGACTGTTCAGCAGTTAGTTGTGATTCCAGTGTTCTCACAAGAGGGAGTGAGAGCACGTCCTTCTACTCTGCCATCTTGACCTGCCTTTTTTTTTTTTTTTTTTCTTTCTTGAAGGCAAGAGAAGTAGACTGAAGCCTTAATTAAGCTTTATACCATACTCTGGAGCCAATTATGAGAAATATCCACCCCATGATATGCAAGGTTTTATAACCTTCTGGCATCAGCAAACCTTTTCTATAAAGGACCAGAGAGTACATATTTTAGGCTCCACAGCTCATAGGATATCTGCTGCAACAGCTGAGCTTGCCATGATAACACGTGATAACACATGAAAGCAGGCGTAGGTAACACGTAAACAAGTGGGCCTATCTGTAGACTGATAAAACTTTAATTACAAAAACAGGTGGTGAGCAGGATTTGGCTCAGGGGTTGAAGTTTACAACCCCCCCCTCTAGAAGGAAGAGTCATCTCATTGTATCAAAGATTACAGTAAAAATGAGCTGATCTGAAGCTTGTTCTTTTGGCTGCCTATGTCATATAACTCCAACCGAGTCCTTTACTTCCTTGGTGACTCTGCTTCCCCATCTGCTCTACAAAGATTTTCTTCAATTTATTATTTGATACTTGGGAGGAGCATAGAAAGCCCTGAAGGAAAACCATATAGTCGGGCTTGGAGAGGCTTACCGACCTCTCTCCACTCTGTCCCCCTCAGTTGCCACATGTACATGTTTTATAAAACTAAATGGAGGTAAGGAATTCCCTGGCAGTCCAGTGGTTAGGACTCTGTGCTTTCACTGCTGAGGACATGGGTTCAATCCCTGGTCGGGGAACTAAGATCCCACAAGCCGCATGGTGTGACCAAATAAAAACAAGTGGAGGTAAGGGTCAATCTGTTTGCAACAGATTGAATAAAAGATGAGGAACCAAACTGCTATATGTAAAGTAGATAAACAACAAGGACCTACTGAATAGCACAGGGAGCAATATTCAATATCTTGTAATAACCTATAATGGAAAAGAATATGAAAAAGAATATATATAACTGAATCACTTTGCTGTACATCTGAAGCTAACACAACATTGTAAATCAACTATACTTCAATTAAAAAGAAAAAGAAAGATGAGGAATCAAGAAGATAAAAAGGAGCAAGAACTTGGAAGGAGAGGTGTAGACCATAAAATGGGGTGGCAAATTGGAAAGAGATGAAGATGAGAATGAAAAGAGTTTGAAGCCAAACCACGCAGAATTCAACCCAATGACACCACTAGACTGAGGTAAGAAAAGAAACATCATGATAGACTTCCAAATGTGTTTCCAGTGTCTACTCATTAGAAATAAAATCTCTACGTTGTGTATTCCTTACACTCCCAGATCATTTGATACTTGCTCTGCGGTAAAATTGAATATCTTAGCTTGTCCTAAGAAAAGATGTTGCCCTCAGCTTGCTGACAACCTTCGGGAACTCACGCAAGAAGAAAGGAATGCAGCTTCTCTCATGGAGATGCTATCTCTAGTACATTACGTTTCACAAGCCTTTACTGCTATGGCCCTAGTTAGTCACATGAGTAGCTATTCCTGTCACACTTTTAAGTCTTTGCACAAGAAGACAAAGAACATGCCCTTGAATATTTGAAAAGGTCTACAATATTTTCTGCTTGACCTATGAAGGTTATACAAACCACAGTCTATCTGAAAATAAGTAAGGCTGACTTTTTCCTTTGTATCTAGCCCACTATAAAAAGCAAGTCCTCTGTCACCTGTCTCAGATTGTTAGGGTTTAAAGGGTCCCCAAAATTCACTGAGTGAGAAAATAAGATCTAAAGAAGGCATGTGTTTGTTCTGAGGTTCCAGAACGAATTGGAATTAGTAGCACAGCAAAGATTTAGAAGAATGATTAAACCATCTATGTAATTAGAGACAGCTAGTGCACCAATTTCAGCTTGGGGGGAAAAGGAAGTTCACAAACAGGAAGCCCAGAGAGAAATGCCACAGAAGAGTGTGAGTCCTGTTGCCTTAGATTAGGTCACAGACTTTTTCAGAGTCAGAGCTTCTGAAAGCAAAGCTGCATCGGCCCCTTTCCATCTCTGGGACGCCCTGCTATGTAGAATAGTGAAAAGACCTGTCACCTACAACTCATGTGACATTAGGCAAGTCACCTGAACTTTCTGAGCCGCAGCTCCCTCATTGGAAAAGTGAAAATAATCCAGTAAACTCAAGCCTCAATAACCAAGGAGTAGTGATGCTTGACAGACAGAGGCATTAACAGGGGGAGCTATGTTGACATAGAAAGAAATGAGGTGATGAGAATGACCATGTTCTTTTCAGGTGATAAACTGAGAAACAGTTAAGCAGATGTGACAGGTGCTTCTAAACTAACGGTTTTCAACTACAAGCACCAACCTCTCTCTCTCTAAGGTGATCGCTGGCCATTGTAGACCATTTAGACCACATGGAACCCACCAAAAATGAGAGGGAGTTAATACACCTCAAAGGCAGTCCTCAACCAATGACTAAAGAATCCCAGCTCCCTTGCCCTGGGAGTGAGAGCAAGGGCAACAACTCTGGAAGCAAGTTCTAGAGTGTCACCTGACAGAACTGAACTGTTGCCACACACAGCAGTAACCTGTCTGATATCACACCCTTTGATAGTTTTCTTTTCTTTCCTGTCTCACCTCCCCACTCCCTGCTGCTATTTCCTTGAATCATCTCCCAAATAAACTACTTATACTCAAATCCTTGTTTTAGAATCTGCTACTGAAAGGCTCCAACCCAAGACAGCCACGCAGAAACACCCAGCACGTAGTCCAAGATGCAAGCCTGGGAGTTGTCAGAAGGACACACCGTATTGCAAGTTGTTGTGTATGCACGTGTGCTGTGTGGAAAAGAGAGTTTAGAGCAAGTTAACCTTATTTTTTTTTTTAAACATCTATATTGGAGTATAATTGCTTTACAATGGTGTGTTAGTTTCTGCTTTATAACAAAGTGAATCAGTTATACATATACATATGTTCCCATATCTCTTCCCTCTTGCATCTCCCTCCCTCCCACTCTCCCTATCCCACCCCTCTAGGTGGTCACAAAGCACCGAGCTGATCTCCCTGTGCTATGCGGCTGCTACCCACTAGCTATCTATTTTACATTTGGTAGTGTATATATGTCCATGACACTCTCTCACCCTGTCACATCTCACCCCTCCCCCTCCCCATACCCTCAAGTCCATTTTCTAGTAGGTCTGTGTCTTTATTCCCGTCTTGCCACTAGGTTCTTCATGACCTTTTTTTTTCTTTTTTTCCTTAGATTCCATATATATGTGTTAGCATACTGTATTTGTTTTTCTCTTTCTGACTTACTTCACTCTGTATGACAGACTCTAACTCCATCCACCTCATTACAAATACCTCCATTTCATTTCTTTTTATGGCTGAGTAATAGTCCATTGTATATATGTGCCACATCTTCTTTATCCATTCATCCAATGATGGACACTTAGGTTGCTTCCATGTCCTGGCTATTGTAAATAGAGCTGCAATGAACATTTTGGTACATGACTCTTTTTGAATTATGGTTTTCTCAGGGTATATGTCCAGTAGTGGGATTGCTGGGTCATATGGTAGTTGTATTTTTAGTTTTTTAAGGAACCTCCATACTGTTCTCCATAGTGGCTGTATCAATTTACATTCCCACCAACAGTGCAAGAGGGTTCCCTTTTCTCCACTCCCTCTCCAGCATTTATTGTTTGTAGATTTTTTGATGATGGCCATTCTGACCGGTGTGAGATGATACCTCATTGTAGTTTTGATTTGCATTTCTCTAATGATTAATGATGTTGAGCATTCTTTCATGTGTCTGTTGGCCATCTGTATATCTTCTTTGGAGAAATGTCTATTTAGGTCTTCTGCCCATTTTTGGATTGGATTGTTTGTTTTTTTGTTATTGAGCTGCATGAGCTGCTTGTAAATCTTGGAGATTAATCCTTTGTCAGTTGCTTCATTTCAAATATTTTCTCCCATTCTGAGGGTTGTCTTTTGGTCTTGTTTATGGTTTCCTTTGCTGTGCAAAAGCTTTTAAGTTTCATTAGGTCCCATTTGTTTATTTTAGAGCAAGTTAACTTTAAATAGAAAATTTCTAAAGTAAGGCTGAAGCTTCTAAGAGCAAGAGAGAACTTGAGCAGGAAATATTTGTGCAGAGGCCCAACAGGCAGTAAAAGAAGATCATATCAGGAAAGCCCATTGGAATAAATAAGAAATGTAAGGGACAGAAAGAGAAGCAACAGTGGAACCTATTTTAACCTCTAACACATCTATCTTCTATCAGGACATGCACAAATAACACACAAGTCCTTTATTTTTTTTTTTAATTTTTATTTTATTTATTTATTTTTTATTTTTGGTTGCTTTGGGTCCTCGTTGCTGCACGTCGGCTTTCTCTAGTTGCGGTGAGCGGGGGCTATTCTTTGTTGCAGTGCGTGGGCTTCTCATTGCTGTGGCTTTTCTTGTTGCAGGGCATGGGCTGTAGGCACATGGGTCTCAGAAGTTGTGGCACGCAGGCTCAGTAGTTGTGGCTCATGGGCTTTAGAGCACAGGTTCAGTAGTTGTGGCACATGGGCTTAGTTGCTCCGTGGCATGTGAGATCTTCCAGGACCAGGGCACAAACCTGTGTCCCCTGTATTGGCAGGCAGACTCATTTACCTGCTAGGGGAGAATGCAGAGGACAGCTGATTCCCTAGTCAAAATTACCCTTCCTAGAAGTACTTGCAGGTACAATTAGATGCCGCCTATTGTAGGTTGTGACCATCAGGGAAGAGAGGGGACAGGCTCGCCATTCCAGGTGAGCCATTCCTGAGTAGCTGAGCATCAGGTAATATGATAATTCCACCCTTTTTCCCCCATGTGCTTTGGCAAAGCGTGAGTGTGCAATGACTGCTACATTTACTTCTCACTCCAGCCATGAGTATTATACGTTGTTAAGTATTGCTATCTGGCAGAGAGACTCTAAGCTGGTTTCCATGGTCCACCTGACAATCATAGTATCCTTCTGGGATTCAATGCATAGTGTGATCTCCTCCCCTTGAGTGTGGGTGGGACCCGGGCCTTGCCAATATAACATGACAAAGATGGTGGGATATATGTGATTACATTACATAAGATTATAACATCTGTCTTGCAGGGAAACTCTTTCCCTGGCTGCCTTTGAGGAAGCAAGTACTTATGTTGGGAAGATCCATGTGCTGAGGAGCTGCAGGGAGCCTTCAGCCAACAGCCAGCAACATGTCACAAAGAACTGAGTTCTATCAACAACCACACCAGCTTGGAAGTGAATCCTTCCCCAGTGAAGCCTCAGATGAGCCTGCAGCCCCAGCTGACACTTTTATGGCAGCCTTGTAAACAGAGGACTATAAGACCCAGCTAAGCCATGCCAGATTCCTGACCTATAGCAATTGTGAAATAATAAGTCCATGTTGTTTTAAGCTGTTAAATTTGTGGTAATATTATTAGCCAGCAATAGATAATTAATGTGCTAACTATAATCTTGTGTTGACTTACTATAGTTTCTTAGTCCTAAGAATTGTGCTGTTTATCTTGAATAAGTTCTAACACATAAACCTTGAGATTTGCAAATTGTTGAATTTGTTGTTGCCATTCAAAAACCCGTTATAGTGAATGTGGGGGTCTGTCAAACTGACCGAAAAGATTTCCACCATAACTTCTTGGGTGGGTGATAAAAGGAACGCTGACAATGGCCAGATCTGAAGAACTAGAAAAGTCCCACTGTGCCTGATGTGGGTAAGAATCAACCTCCAAACAAAAGGAAATATCAATGCATTGAGTTCTATTTTCCTCACACTTGAGCTTCAGGAAAAATTAGAGAAAGCTGGAAATGTGAACAATGACTAGTTAAAGAGCCATGATTTGAAACAAAGGCATGAGATTAAAAAAAGAATTATGTTCTTGAAAAATCAGTGAAATTAGCATGCAGTGACCAGAACTAAGGAGAACTCAGGACTTCAGCCTGCATGTAAACCTATCTGATTAAATAAAGGTAGGTGTCAAAGAACTGACAAAAGCCATGATATAGTGCTAATTGTTGTCATGCTTTCAACAATGAAAGAAAGGGGTTGTAAAATTCATCATGAAGTGACTTTATTGTAATCCGTTGTAACCACACAGAGAGCCTAGAAAAGCACATAAAATAGGCATTGCTACATATTCAAATCGTATCTTCTAATGCACAAATGCTGGTACATATGCAATAGTTCAAGGGCTCAGAAGTGGCTTCTTTCCTTTCTCGAATTTATCCTTCCCTACTCCTTGACATACACGGATTCTTTGGTATTGGCTCACAAGACTTCCCCCCATGGGCACCTGTCTCAAGCTGGTGGGGATGATCTCTCCCAGGGACCTTCAGTCCCTTCAGCTCCTTTATGTGCCCTGCCCAGTGTCCTCCTTTCTATTCACCCAGCCTCCAACGTGCTTGTCTTTTGTCTGTTCCATACTCTTCCTTTATGGATGAGGAGCAAGCAATCAGGGTGTCAGTAAAGTGTGGGAAAAGGGAAGAAGAGAATCTGTCTCTCATTGTATCTCCAAGGGACAGGGTCCTTTCACAGCTAGAGGTGACCTCCCCTTAGATTACATTTCCAATGTGGCATTCCCCTACTGAAATAGCAGGCACTTCTCTTACCCTGTGTTTCACTCTGTTACCCATGCACCAAGCTTCGATGGGGGTGTGGGATGCTTTGGAGATTGATGGAAGCAAAAGATCATCCAACTACACCCACTTCCTAGCTCAGAGGTACTTGGGCCTTGCTCTCCCTTGTTCCATCTTTCATACGAGAAGTATCCTTCTCATGTTCAGCCTACCACCCAGTCCTACATGGGGGTTGGTGGGAAGGGAAGATGCAACCTCAGTCTTAAGTCTCTTCTAGAGCACAACCAATGTACATTGGTACATCTAATGGGTACCAAAGCTGGTGGGCCATGTTCCTTCCCCCACTAATTTCTTGACAGATTGAGCGCCATTGCTGTAAGATCCAGTTGCATTTTATACACTGGCAAGGATCCTGACTGGTCCACTAGCAGATATGCTATGCCTCCAGAGGTCAATTATCTAAAGCCCATCTGGGACCCCCAAGTTTCAAAACAAGACCCAATCTCTGACCTGAAGCTTCTGGCCTTGCTCCCTGGGTGATGTGAAAATATCTAGGAAAAATTGAAAAGTTGCAAAAGTTTTATTCTGGGATGTGAGTTAGCTAACATAATATTTGAACTTATATTTTAGCTCAGTAACATATCCAAGTTCTCCTGGTTGTCTTACCCAAAATGAAGGTCAGGATCTACTAGAACATTTAACAAAGTAAAACAAAGCATGAGGTTTGGCTCCAAATAGCACCATATGTGGGCACTAGGACACCCATATTTGGACTCCATTGTGTTTTCTATTCCAGATGGAAATTTCCTAGCATATCGTTAAAGTGAGGTTGTGAGTTCCCTTGGAGATGATGCAAAATAATTGTAGATAGTTTTTAATCCCTTCCTAATTTAACTATTTCCCATTGGAATAAATTCTCATTCTCTCTCACTTGGCCCTAATGATTCAAACAAGAGACCAAGTGAACTGAAGCTTTCTCCACAAAATCTGTGAATTAAGGCTCTCTTGTCCTATGTGGAAAAAGTCTGCACATACTAAAATTATTCTGCTCAAGTTATAGCTGCCCAGTTCCAAGGACAAAAATTCAGAGCTGTAAAGGTTTCTGATTCTGAATCATTTCTAAGTAGACTTCTTGTGTGAGCAATGGTTTTCGCTAAATGAATTGCATACAAGGGTCACATTTGGACTAAATATCCTCTGCCTTTGGGCTAATGGGTTGAATAATAATTAAATTTGGATGAATCAAAATTATCATCCAGCATGCTGGGCACCACGGGGCAGTACTTCTAAGGCAAGAGTAACTACCGTCTGAGCACTGAACTTACCTTTAGAGTATACTCTAAATCAGTAGTCCCCAACCTTTTTGGCACCAGGGACCGGTTTCACGGAAGACAATTTTTCCACGGACCCAGGGGGCCGGGGAATGGTTTTGGGATGATTCAAGCACATTACATTTATTGTGCAATGTATTTCTATTATTACATTGTAATATGTAATGAAATGATTATACAAGCCACCATAATGTAGAATCAGTGGGAGCCCTGAGCTTGTTTTCACTCACTGATAGGGCTTTGATATGAGTCTGCAAGCAATTGATTTATCATGGTCTCTGTGCAGTCAAACCTCTCTGCTAATGATAATCTGTATTTGCAGCCGCTCCCCAGCGCTAGCATCACCGCCTCAGCTCCACCTCAGATCATCAGGCATTAGATTCTCATAAGGAGCGTGCAGCCTAGATCCCTCACATGCGCAGTTCACAGTAGGGTTCGTGCTCCTATGAGAATCTAATGCTGCCACTGATCTGACAGGAGGCAGAGCTCAGGCGGTAATGCGAGTGATGGGGAGCAGCTCTAAATATAGATGAAGCTTCGGTCGCTTACCCCCCACTCAACCCCCCAGAAGTTGGGGACCCCTGCTCTAAATGAGTGATTTTTATTTGCCATGCCTGCAGCAAGGTTTTCTGTTGTTGAAGAAGGCTTGTCCAGCTCACTAAGGATTCTACGAGAGGCAGAGTTTGGGCACAGCTCCTCCACTCTGGTGCATTCCACAATCCCTCCTCCACATGCTACTCCTCAGTGGGCCACTGAGCTCACCGTTGACAGGAAAAAACACTTTGGGATGTAGGGAAGAGGGAACTTTCCCTCTTCCCTACATCCCATGGCCACCCAGTCTCCTTAAGGGCCTTATTCCCTTCCCTTCAGGCTCTTCTTCTGTTTTTCTCACCTGTTCAGTTTTAGCTCTTTTCAGGCAAAGGGAAGAGGATGGGGAATGGGGCTTGGAACAAAATGCTCTGAGGGCACTATTTTGGGAACAGTGACCCAGCAGGCCAACTGTCTGTCACTTCCACACCCGTCACTTTCAGGACTGGTTCTTCCAGGAATCTAATCCCAGGAGAGCTTTTGGGGGTGGGGAAAGTTGTTACCCTAGAACATGTTGTTGTGACGGGAAATGTTGAAAGAGGGGGAAAAAAAGCCTGTAACCTGATGCCAGTCTCAAATACTCTCCACCAACCATATATCAAGAGAAAGTGAAATAATTTCCATCACACTCAAACACCGTGTTCTCTGGGGTTTGCAGGAACAGAAAAGACAATATGGAGAATATGCATTGCTCTGTGGTTCTGAAGTCAAAGCCCAATTAGTCAGAAGATAAATCCAAGAGACTTCGGTAATAAAACATATGTCCCAACCATGCCTTATTAAGCAAGCCCTAAACATCAAAAAAGGATAGACCATAAGGCAACTGCAGTCGAGAACATCTTTATTTACATTACAGGATTTACAGGTAAACTTTGAAAGCACTCTATCGACTGAAGAAAATATTTTAATTGGCCTTTAAAATATTCTTATGGGGCAAATTCAGCTTGTTTAAAATGTTTCCTGACTGGTCTCTGGTTATGATAGCTCGTTACAGTGTCTTAACACCATAAGAATTATTAATCATTATGTCAGTTTTTTAAAAATCATTCCAGATCTTATCCAATTCTGGGTAGAGGTTATTTATACCTTAGAATAAGCTGTTCTTAACAGCTTCATGTCAAAGGAAAAAATCTGGAATGAGTTATAATTATGACCTCATTTAATATCTTTCTAAATTATATTGTCTTGGAAAATTTTGCTCATATAATTCTTTGAGCCTGGGATGTCCTTTTATCCCCTTCCCAAAATTCTCCTTATCATCCAAGACCTAATTCAGATACCACTTTCATCCATGAAACTGTTCCTAATTCTTCATCAGCATTAACCAAACGTTCTTCTTTGCTCCAAAGACATTGCATCTATCTTCACTCAGCATTTTATAATGATCATTTTGCTTTATGTTATAGTTACTTGCCTACATCTGTCTTCCTGAGTTAAAAATATCTTCAGTGGAACAGACAGGATCTTATACATTTTGCATCCCAGGAAACTGATAAGGTGCCTGGAATTAGTAAGCAACCAACAAAGGTTAGGTTACATGAAATTGAATTGTACAGGTTTGATCTGATAGAAATTGTTTTTCAGCTTGTTCTCTTCATTTGTTTGAAGCAGTTTGTGCATTTCAATAATTATGAAACCCAAACCTCAATCAGTTAGGACAAATAGTTCTAGTGCCTTCTCTCCTCTTGTCTTAATTTTGAGTTCCAGTAAGTGCCAGGAGATAAGCAAGACATTTTCTGATGCATGCTGTCTCAGATTGGAATCGCACCAGATACAAGTCCAAGTGGGTGAATAATGCACCGGCAATTTGGCCTGACTTCAGGTGCTTGCGGGCAAGCTAGCTAATAATTAACTAAGGTAAACTGTTCTATTAATGCTTTGTTTCAAACTCCCCTACTTGTTCCCTCACTCAGTAACTCCCTCATTTATTATCAACAAATGATGTTTGAGCCCATAGTACATACTAGGCATCTTTAGCAACTAGAATTACAGAGTTCAATAAGGATATAGAACTGAACTCCTATAAAGAAATGAGGGGCATATTAACAGAAGATTCAAACTTTTAATATTCAAAAATCTAAAAGATTGTTTTAACAGAAAATGTTCATCCAGAATATGCCCTGGGTGAGAAAGAAGAGTTTGTTTTTCAGCAAAGACAGGGACTATTTTAGTAATTGCATTTCAAAACATACATTGTGCCATTGAGATCATGTAAATAATTCAGACTAAGGTCACCAACCATGCATGGCAAGAGTAATTGCAGACATGTATCCAGAGACAGTGACCATCTCTGGGAAATCCCAGTTGCCATGCTGTACTGAGTTTGCACCAGCCTCTCCAGCGCGTCTCCCTCAAAGCCGAGGCCTCACCAATCTGGTTTGGTGTTGTTTTTCTATGACCTGAAACCTGATGTTCTAGAGCAAGAAAACTATTCCCAGGCTGCAATTTGTGGCTGGGATTCTGCTTACAAATATTGAGAGTCATACAAATCTTTCAGATGCTATGAGATTATTTTTGTAGAAAAAGAAATCAGAGCAAATTCCCAAGTGTTCCTTATCATTTGCATTCTTAATTTTACAACATTTTATTTATTTATTTTTATTGAAGTATTGTTGATGTACAATATTATATAAGTTACAGGTGTACAACAGAGTGATTCACGATTTTTAGTTTATACTCCATTTATAGTTATTTTAAAATGTTGGCTATATTCCCCATGTTGTACCATATATCATTATAGCTTATGTTATACATAGTAGTTTGTACTTCTTAATCCCCTAACCTTATATTCCCCCTCCCCACACTCCCCACTGGTAACCACTAGTTTTTTCTCTATATCTGTGAGTCTGCTTCTTTTTTGTTATATCCACTAGTTTGTTGTATTTTTTAGATTCTACATATGTAATATCATACAGTATTTGTCTTTCTCTTACTTATTTCACTTAGCATAATGCCCTCCAAGTCCATCCACGTTGCTACAAATGGCAAAATTTCATTCTTTTTTATGGCCGAGTAGTATTCCATTGTGTGTGTGTGTGTGTGTGTGTGTGTGTGTGTGTGTGTGTGTGTGTGTGTATACACCACATTTTCTTTATTCATTTGCATTCTTAACCCTGCAACTCTGGCTAGAGCCAGAGGCTTACCTGCCACAGCAGTGTTCAGCTGCCTCAGCCCACCTCACAGTAGGGACAGAATGAGATGCAATTCAAAGAATAATTGCCCGTTATACCCAAGGCTGTTGTGTATGATCCTATTCTGGGAGAAACTCACACAAGTGTAGAAAGAGTAGGCAAAGGACTGTGGACTGTGGCTAAACTATTATTGAACGTTTTTCACTAAAATGTGCTTCTTTGGTTTTCTGTAAGCATTAGATATATCTGTTAGAATGTTATTGATGCAAGTCATAGAATACCCAATTTGAAGTAGCTCAAACAGTAAGAAAACTTGTGATAGGGCAAGGCAGCATTCTTTAATTCAGTGGATAAATAATATCAAAGCCTCTGGTGCTTTCTATATTTTAGTTTTGTCATCCTCAGTATGTCACGTGACATCATTTATAGTCAAAATATGGCTGCAGCAGCATCAGATGACAGCTTTAAACACAGCAATATGTAGAGAAAAGGAGGGGAGTTTCCATCTGTGTCTTAATTATTTTTAGCAAGGAAATTTCCAGAAGCTCCCCAATTGACTTCTCATCAGGTCTTATTGGTTAGATTTAGTCACACGCCCATCCCTAAATCAATACCTGTGAAGGGAATGAATTTATTATGATTGCCTTAAACCAATCATAATTCACTCCCTGGGGTCCATGGAGACTGTCACCTATCCTGCACTCATGAGAAGGTGACACCAGGACAAAATCAAGCCTCAAGGGAAAGGGGATGGGATGGCTTAGGGTAGGCAAATAACTGTCACAACAGAATTAAAGAACACATTTGGCAGGGGAAGGAGACTGGTTACAAATGAAGGACTTTTCTATTCGAGTATAAACCAATCTTGACCTCCCAAAGATGAAAGAAATTGTCACCAAACAGTGTTTGATTTCAAAGAGGTTTTCCAAAGCCTAGCCAGTGAATTCATTTATTTACTCACCAAAGTTAACAAGGCTTTTGTATTTATAAAACACCATTAAAATTCCAAAGCAAATTTCCAAATTCTAAATAGCATCTTTACTTGTGGACAAGACTTCCAAAATCCCATGAGAACCTTTATTTTAAAAAATAAATTTTATACAGAGAACAGATCAATGGTTGCCAGAGGTAGTGGTGGTGGGGTGGATTAGATGGGTGAAGGTGGTCAGAAGGTACAAACTTCTAGTTATAAAATAAATTAGTCCTAAGGAAGTAATGTACAGCATGGTGACTATAGTTAATAATATCATATTGTATATTTGAAAGTTGCTAAAAGAGTGGATCTTAAAAGTTCTAATCACAAAAAAAAATTTTGTAACAATGTGCAGGGATGGATGTTAACTAGGCTTATTATGGTGATCATTTTGCAGCTTACACAAATATTGAATCTTATGTTGTACACCTGAAACTAATATAACATATCTCAATAAAAAATAAGTAAAAAATTTTAATGTTTGAAAATGATTTCAATAGTACAAAAGAATAGTCCTAAATTTCTAGATTTCATATAATTTTCTTGAATATAAAATTTTCAAAAGGCAAAACACACTTTTTCTGAAATCCACAGAACAAATGCAAGATGTGAGAAATGTAGTTTATCTCTTTTGCCAAGCTCATCTCAGCACCTTCCCCTGTTATTTATCTGCAGCTGTCCCCCTCGCCTCCTCAATATTTTCTCACATTTCTCATTCTCTTCTTCTCCTAGTTTCTCTTCTTTCCTCACTCCTCACCATTTTTCATAATAATTTTGCACCATTTGCTTTCTGCTCTGACCCTCTCCCATCTCCCTGTCTCTATCTTTTCCTTTATTCCATCTCCATTCCTCTTCCATCCTTATTTTCCCTTAACTAGTCCTGCTACTACAAGTGATGCCAGTGCAAATGACCTTAGACGTGAAAAGTTCTTTACTATCTAAAAGACATTCTTCACATATAGTATCTCATTTGATGTGTCTCTTAAATTGCCTGTGTTCTGGCTGGTCACATAGTAGGTATTCAATACAGATTAATTTAATTGAAAAAGACTTTTCACCTTTGCCTATTAATTATGTCTTTTATATTTACTTATATAAAATATCTATTGTTACATAACTTATTGGCTTAAAAGAATACTCTTTATTGTCATAATTTTATAGATTGACTAAGTGGTTCTTCTGCTTATCTTACCTGGACTCAGCTGGTACTACATTCAGTTGGTGACTGGACTGAACTGTACAATTCAAGATGGCATCACCCATACGTCTGGGCTTCAGCAAAAATGGATGGAAGGCTGGAACCACTCTCTCTCCATCTGGCCTCTCATAATTCAGTAGTCTATCTTGATCTCTTTCACATGTGACTTGTTTCCAAGAAGGCAAAAAGGAGGCTGCAAGACCTCTTAAGGCCTTGGACTAGAAATCACACAGCATGATTTCCACCATTCTATTGGCCAGTGAAAGTCACAAGGTTGGTACTGACACAAAGAGAAGAGAAAGAGACACCACCTCGTGACAAGAGAAGAAAAGGGCAGGTAGAATGAAACAGATGATTGGAGCCATTTTTTGAAATAATCTTCCTCCGGTAGTGATGTGATGAGTCTTTAAATTTTCTATGTATAGATCAGCCATCTTTCAGAAACAGCAAGTTCAAAATCTTCATGTTGTCTAGACATAAGACCAACTAGTAGAAGAATAAAATAGAATGTCTAGGAATAGGCACAAATACATAGGAAATGTAATACATTAAAGAGTTAGAATCTCAAATCAGTGGGAATAAAGATGAACTTTTTTTTCTTTTTTTTTTTAACATCTTTATTGGAGTATAATTGCTTTACAATGGTGTGTTAGTTTCTGCTTTATAACGAAGTGAATCAGCTATACATATACATATATCCCCATATCTCTTCCCTCTTGCATCTCCCTCCCTCTCACACTCCTTATTCCACCTCTCTAGGTGGTCACAAAACACCGAGCTGATCTCCCTGTGCTATGCAGCTGCTTCCCACTAGCTATCTATTTTACATTTGGTAGTGTATATATGTCCATGCCACTCTCTCACTTTGTCCCAGCTTACCCTTCCCCCTACCCGTGTCCTCAGGTCCATTCTCTAGTAGGTCTGTGTCTTTATTCCCCTCTTGCCCCAGGTTCTAAAAGACGAACTTTTTTTAACTGAAATTTTTATTGAGATAATTATAAATGTATATAGTTATAAAACATAATACAGAGAGATCTTTTGTACACTTTGTCCATTTTTCCTCAGTGATAACATTTTGCAAAATTACAGTAAAATGGCACAACCAGGTATTGACACTGACACAATCCATCTGTCTTATTCAGACTTCCCCAGTTTTACTTGTACTCGTGTGTGAATATGTGTATGTGTAGTTCTGTATCGTTTTATCAACTCTGTAGTCTTGTATATCCAACCACACTCAAGATACTGAACAGCTTTGACACCACGAGGATCTCTCATATCGTCTTTATGTAACCACACTCACCTCCCTTACCCTGTCCTCCGCCTCACATCCCCAGCCCTTGGCAAACACTAGTCTGTCCTCCATTTCTAAAATGTTGTTAATTTCAAGATACTATACAGGCATACCTCATTTTATGTGCCTCACTTTGTTTTGCTTCATTGATACTGTGTTTTTTACAAATTGAATTTTGTGGCAACCCTGTGTCAAGCAAGTCTATCGGCACCATTTTCCCAATAGCATTTGCTCACTTCCCGTCTCTGCGTCACATTTTGGTAATTCTCACAATATTTCAAACTTTTTTGTTATTATTATATTTGGTATGGTGATCTGTGATCAGTGATCTTTGACATTACTGCCATGACTTGCTGAAGACTCAGATGATGGTTAGCATTTTTTAGCAATATTTTTAATTAAGGTATGTACATTTTTATATATAATGCTATTGCATACTTAATAAACTACATTATAGAGTACACATAACTTTCTAAAAATTCATGTGACTCACTTTATTGTGATATTCACTTTATTGCTGTGGTCTGGAACCAAACCCACAATATCTCTGAGGTCTGCCTGTGTAAGTGAAATCATACGGTAAGCAACTTTGGGGGATTGGCTTTTTTCACTCAGCATAATTTCCTGGAGATTTGTCCAAGTTGTTATGTGTATCAATAGTCTGTTCCTTTTTGTTACTGAATAGTATTCCTTGGTATGGATGGACCACATTTTGTTTAATCATTCACTTGTTAAGGACAAGTGGACAGATTTCAGTTTTAGGTTATTACAAATAAAACTATAAACACTTTCATATGAGTATAAGGTTTCATTTCTCTGCAATAAATGCCCGAAAGTGTAATTTCTAAGTCATATGGTATTTACAGGTTTTGTTTTATAAGAAACTGCCAAACTTCTCAGAAGTTTGACATTCCCACAATACAATTTGCCATTCCCACCAGCAACATATGAATGGTTCAGTTTCTCTGCATCCTCACCAGCATTTGGTGTTGTCGTTCTGATAAGTAGGTACTGGTATCTCATTGCGGTTTTAATTTGCGTTTCTGGATGGTTACTAATGTTGAATATCTTTTCATGTGCTCATTTGTCATCTGTATGTCTTCTTCACTAAAATGTTCCTGTCTTTTGCCATTTTCTAACTGGATTTTTTTTTAGTTGAGTTTTGAGAATTTTAATATTCTCAAAACTCAAAGATACAAGTCGTTGTTGGATATGCTGTTTGCAAATGTTTTCTCCCAGTCTATAGCGTATCCTTTCATCCTCTTCACATGGGCTTGACTGAAACTTGCCAATACACTACGTGGCTAAACTTTAGTTGACAAGCTTGGGACCCTCACTGGGTTCTGCTTGGGTAACTTTGGAAGACTGACTAGAAAACTTTTAAAGCTCTTTCAAACCTTGAGGTTCAAAAAGATAACAGTAGTATTTACTGAACTAAGGTTTTACTCACTAAAATAATAAGTAGTGAGTCAAGTACTCTATGTCTGTGCAACAAAGAAGTTAGTTGTTCAAATCCCTCGAGACCCAACTCCCTGGAAGAATCCTGGGGGACTCAGGAATTCCTCTAAGCCACCATTACCATTCTTCTATGGCTGTTTGACAACATCCTCCCCTCTTGGTGGCCTTTATCTGCCCCTGCTGCCCTGGCTCTTGATCCACTCTCAGTATTGCTCCTGAGCTGTGACTGTGACATCACTGCTTGATGACATCACTCATCCATCAGCAGGACCTCCAGACAGGCTACACTTACCTGCAGTCGAGGCTTTTCACTGACACAGCAGGAGGTTTCTCATCATGTTTATGGATCTTCAGAGTTTCCCAAAAGCATGGTCCTTTCACTCTCTGGTTCCTAAATAACTTCTACTAATACAGCTTTTATTATTCTCACTTTTCAGGGTTTTTTCCCCAAGGCCCTATCTCAAAGAACATGGGTTATGTTCACTGAAGGCCAGGCCAGTTTAGCAGATATTAAAGAAGCATTTCACAATTTATAATTTAAAGCCCCCTTCCACTGATTGACCTCTACCTAAAGATGAATTCCCTATCAATTCAGGGTACTTCTTGAAGATCAGAATGCAGTTTTGTATGCCTCTTATTCTATTTATTTTAACTTTAGGGCCTTGCAACCTATTTATCCAACCCTAAGATCATCTTCATCATTTAAATGGAACGTGTGGCCACTCATGAAGCCATGCTAGAGTTTTCAAGGTATGTTCCTGTGTTCAGAGGTCCTCAGTGATTCATTAGAATGACTCAACTCAAAAAAACTGTTATGTTCACAATTATGGTTTATTATATATCAAGAGAATTCAGATTAAAATCAGCAATGGAGAAAGGTAAACTCCAGGAGAAACTAGGTATAAGCATCCAGTCGTCCTCTTGCAGTAGATTTATGTGGACAGCTTAATTCTCCCAGCAGCAATGTATGACAACAAGCACAGAGTATTACCAACCAGGGAAGCTCATCTGAGCCTTCATGTCCAGTCTGACTGCTCACTCGGCTGACCTTCAGTCTCCAGTCCCTTTAGAGGTTGAGCTAATACATCTTCCAGGGGAACAAAGATGCTCTTATCAAGCAAGATACTCCAAGGGCTTAGAGGTTACCACCCAAGGACAAGGCAAAGGTCAACCTTTCTTTGGAATGTACGGGGTGTGGATAACCTGCTAAGTTAATCCTTTACTGCAAGGGTCCCCAGTGGTACACGTCTGTGGCCTGTTAGGAACAGGGCTGCACAGCAGGAGGTGAGCGGCAGGCGAGCGAGCAAAACTTCATCTGTATTTACAGCCGCTCCCCATCACTCACATTACCACCTGAGCTCTGCCTCCTGTCAGATCAGTGGCGGAATTAGATTCTCATAGGAGCTCGAAGTCTACTGTGAACTGCACATGTGAGGGATCTAGGTTGCACACTCCCTATGAGAATCTAATGCCTGATAATCTGAGGTGGAGCTGAGGCGGTGATGCTAGCGCTGGGGAACAGCTGCAAATACAGATTATCATTAGCAGAGAGGTTTCACTGCACAGAGACCGTAATAAATCAATTGCTTGCAGACTCATATCAAAACAATATCAGTGAGTGGCAAGTGACAATTATGCTACATCTTACGGAGTAGACTAGACATAAGCAACACACTTCAGGTGTCACTGTCTCCCATCACCCCCAGATGGGACCATCTAGTTGCAGGAAAACAAGCTCAGGGCTCCCACCGATGCTACATTATGGTGAGTTGTATAATTATTTCATTATATATTACAATGTAATAATAATAGAAATAAAGTGCACAATAAATGTAATGTGCTTGAATCATCCCAAAACCATCCCCCACCCTGGTCCATGGAAAAATTGCCTTCCACGAAACCAGTCCTTGGTGCCGAAAATGTTGGGGACTGCTGCTTTACTGTACAGTTCCATTAGGATCACCTAAGATTCTCAATACAAAAACTACTTTATTCAAAATGTAAAGGGTGCTGAAACATCAATATCTGTGTTTATCACGTCCTAATCATTCTCCCTTCTGACTTTTCAAAATTGAATAGTCTTAATCTTTGCAATGTAGTCTCAATTGAGAGTGACTTTATTCCTTTGGTGATTTTTCTTCTTTATTTCAATTATTTTACTTGACACATGGAGAACTGAACTGCATCTAATAATCAAGGTATATGCATATCATAATTGATATATAACATTCGGAAAATATCTGTGTCCAAAATATTTCCCAAATATCTTGGTCCAAGATACTTGTGTTTGATGCTCAACATTTATAAGCATTTTAGGCCAAAGAAATGGACCTTGTGATGGTTAATTTTATGTGTCAACTTGACTGGACCAAGAGATACCTAGATAACTCATTAAACATTTTTTTCTGGGTGTGTCTATGAAGGTGTTTCCAGAAGAGATTACATTTGAACTAGTGAGCTGAGCAAAGCAGGTGGCCTTCCCCAATATGGGTGGACATCACCCCTGCGAGGAGAACTGGCACTGGCTCCTGCAGGAGACCCACAGCCAGATGGTGACTTACTACCCCAGGAGGGAAAGCCTGCACCAGGTCCTGCAGGAGATTCAAAGCCAGGTCAAAATTCACCACCACCGGGCTTCCCTGGTGGCGCAGTGGTTGAGAATCTGCCTGCCAATGCAGAGGATACGGGTTCGAGCCCTGGTCTGGGAAGATCCCACATGCCACGGAGCAACTGGGCCCGTGAGCCACAATTACTGAGCCTGCGCGTCTGGAGCCTGTGCTCCGCAACAAGAGAGGCCACGATGGTGAGAGGCCCGCGCACCGCGATGAAGAATGGCCCCCACTTGCCGCAACTGGAGAAGGCCCTCACACAGAAACGAAGACCCAACACAGCCATAAAAATAAATAAATAAATAAACCCAAAGTTTAAAAAAAAAAAAAAAAAAATTCACCACCACCACAACGACCACCCTCTCCTCCCCCACAGGGAGAGCCTGTACAGGCTCTTGCAGGAGACCCAGAGCTCTTTCAGAAATCCACCACCCCCATGGGCAGAGCCAGCTCTGCAACCACCATCACTGTCAGCTCCTGATCTACACCATCAACCTGCTCCCCCACCTGAAATTTACTTTCCTTTCCCTGTCTTTGTTTGTGTTTGGGTGTTTTGTAATTTTATATTTTCCTTTCATGTTATTTACGGCATACTATACTTTATGCTTTAAGTGTAAAGTAATAAATTTAAAAGATTTTTTATGTTCAAAAAAAAAATATGAGTGGGCATCATCTAATCCATTGAGGGCCTGAATAAAACAAAAAGGCAGAAGAAGTTTGAATTGTCTTTCTCTTCCAGATTACTTAAACTAGGACATGAATCTTTTTCTTCCCTCAGCAGTTCTGGTTCTCAGGCCTTCAAACCCAGACTGGAATCTATACCATTGTCTCTCTGGTTCTCAGGGTTTTGCATTATACCATCAGCTTTCCTGAGTCTCCAGCTTGAGATGGCAGATCATGGGACTACTCATCCTCCATAATTGCATGAGTCAATACCTTATTTTATATATATATACATGCATTTAATTTAATATATTTAATATATATAATATAATAAATGCATTACATTGTGCTTTCACTAAACCACATTAACTTATGCCTATCTAAAAGGAAAATGTGGACACTTAAATGAAAAATTAAATTTTTGCATGTCATAAAAGGAGAAATGAATAGTTTGAAAAAACTTAGGTAATAATTGTCATACAAGTGATAGAAGAAAGTTTAGTATCCTTAATTTATTAAAAATTCACAAGAAAACTTTTTTTAAAATTTTAGTGAAATATAATTAATATCTATCTTTTCTATAAGACAACCTACTGAATGGGAGAAAATATTTGCAAATGATATGACTGATAAGGGTTCCAAATATATAAACAGCTCATACAACTCAATATCATAAAAACAAACAACCCAATGAATAAATGGGCAGACGACCTGTACAGACATTTTTCCAAAAAGACATGCAGATGGCTAACAGGTACATGAAAAGATGCTCAACATGACTAATCAGAGGAACTCAATTCAAAACCACAATGAGGTATCACATCACACCTGTCAGAATGGCTATCATCAAAAAGCCTACAAATAAGAAATGTTGACAAGGAAGTGGAGAAAAGGGAACATGTACACTGTTGTATATTGTTGATGGGAATGTAAATTGGTGTAGTCACTATGGAAAACAGTATGGAAGTTCCTCAAAAAACTAAAACTAGAATTACCACATGATCCAGAATTCCACTGCTGGGTATATATATCCTAAGAAAACAAAAGCACTAATTCAAAAATATACATGCACCTCAATATTCATAGCAGCATTACTTACAATAACTAACATATGGAAGCAACCTAAGTGCCCATCAACAGATGAACAGATAAAAAAGATGTGGTCTATATATACAATGAAATACTACTCAGCCACAAAAAAGAACGAAATTCTGCCTTCTGCAAAAACAATACAAATGAACATATTAACAAAACAGAAATAGACTCACAGACATAGAAAACAAACATACGGTTACTAAAGGGGAAAGAGGGGAGAAGGATAAATTAGAAGTTTGGAATTAACAGGCATATACTACTATATGTAAAATAAACAACAAGGACCTACTGTATAGCACAGGGAACTGTATCTTTTTTTAAAACTGTAAAATTCTGCCAATTGCAAAAACATGGATGAACCAAGGGAGTCTTATGCTTAGTGAAATAAGTCAGACAGATAAAGGCAAATACTCCATGTTATCACTTATATGTGGAATCAAAAATAAAACAAACGAATGTGTATAACAAAACAGAAACAGACTCACAGATACAGAGAACAAACTAGTGGTTACCAGTAAGGAGAGGGAAAGAGAGAAGAGGAAGATAGGGTTATGGAATGAAGACACACAAGCTACTATGTATAAAATAGATAAGCAACAAGGATATATTGTACAGTATAGGGAAATATAACCATTATAATAATAATAATAATAATAATTTTAAATATAATTTTAAATGGAGTATAATCTATAAAAATATTGAATCACTATGTTGTACATCTGCAACTAATATAATATTGTAAATCAACTATATGTCAATAAATAAATAATAAAATAAAATACAAAAAGATAAAATTGATCTAATATCCCTTTATATAACGGTAATTTTCCAGAAATACTGATGTTCTCTGTTGCCAGATACACATTATTTTGATGTAAGAAAAACTGATGATATTATTAAAATTAATTTTCAAAATGTTTCTGTGAAGATAATGGTTATTTTAACAAAAGAGCAGCACAGGACTTTCCTGGCGGTCCAGAGGTTAGGACTCCATGCTCTAGTTGCTGAGGGCCCAGGTTCCATCCCTGTTCGGGGAACTAAAATCCCACAAAGCCATGCGGTGCAGCCAGAAAAAAAAAAAAGGCAAACTCATAGAAACAAAGAGTAGAAAACTCAGAAAGAGAAAAACAAATATCATATATTATGCATATATGTGGAACCTAGAAAAATGGTACAGATGAACCGGTTTGCAGGGCAGAAATTGAGACACAGATGTAGAGAATAAACGTATGGACACCAAGGGGGGAAAGCAGCGGGGGACTAGGGGTGGTGGTGTGATGAATTGAGAGATTGGGATTGACATGTATACACTGATGTGTATAAAATTGATGACTAATAAGAACCTGCTGTATAAAATAAACAAATAAAATAAAATTCAAAAATTAAAAAAAAAAAAAACTGATTACCAGGGACTGAGGGGTGGTGGAAATAGGGAGAAATTGGTAAAAGGTTACAAAACTTTCAATTATAAGATGCTAAGTTCTGAGGATCTAATATACAACATGGTGACTATAGTTGATAGTACTGTATTGTATGTTTGAAATTAGCTAAGAGAATAGAACTGAAATGTTATCACCAAAAAACCAAAAAACAAACAAAGGAAATATGTAAGGTAATAGATGTGTTCACTAACTCAGTGGGGGCAATCTTTTCATGATGTATACATATATTAAATTATCACATTGTATACTTTAAATATCTTGTGATTTCATTTGTCAACTATAACTCAAAAAAGCTGAAAAAAAAGAACGTCTCATAAGTCTTTCAATTGTTGATAGAAGCTTGAATTACCTAAAGAAAAACATATAAAATGAAAATGTAGATAGTTCTTTTGTTTAGACTTCTCTTGATGCTGCATCCATCGATTTTTGGATGGGGAACAGCATAATATTAGAAAAAAATCTTTTCCAGGTGGAATTTGAAAAAGTCAGTGATCTAATCCTTTAAAAATTATTGTCATGAGGCGGTTGAGAAGAACAGAACTTTACTGGAGAGCAAGTATGTCTACAGACTTACATAAGCAAAGAAGGAGAGGAAATCTGTTCAGAGAGCCGTCGACTACAATCTATTCCAAGATGACAAGATTTCTTTCTATTTGCAACAGGAAGCTGCTCTGAGTGAAGGGAGCACAGTGTCAGAATCAAAGAATGAATCCATGTGGGACCACAGTCAATCTTAGTGGAATTCCTGGAGGCCAGAGTCATGACCCTAAAAGTCTTTAGAGAGAGGAATGAACACAACAACAAATGTGGGAGAAGGGAAGGAATGACTATAACTTTTTTTTTTTTGGCCGCACCATGCAGCATGTGGGACCTTAGATCCCTAACCAGGGATCAAACCCATGCCCTCTGCAGTGGAAGCACAGACTCCTAACCACTGGACCGCCAAGGAATTCCCTATAACTTCCTTTTAGAAAATAAAAACTCAAATTCTATAAAAAGTGAAAGCAAAACCTCTCTTGGAAAATACACTATAAACTGGCAGTGGCTTTTGGTAATGAAACTTATTGACTGAAACTGATTAGGAGAAACAATATTCAATCAAAACAAATATACCTGAGTAAATAAAAAACTTGCAAGTAACATCTTTGCTGTCACAGATACAGATGTAAATAATATCAGTGCTAGTCCTGTATTAAAAGACCCATGATAATAAAAGAAGCTTTTGTACTGTAAAGCTCTTCATTTTCCAATTAATGAAACATAAGGAGGAGGTTGATCTGGAACTTCTCTAGGGTGCCCAGAATTCAAATTTATTCTGCTTAAAGGGAATCAAATTAACAACCAAATGAATTGTCAGTGTCATTTTTTATTAAAGCAATCAAAGAAATTTCAAAATGTAGCGTGTTTATTTTTATTTTTTTTAAACATCTTTATTGAAGTATAATTGCTTTACAATGGTGTGTTAGTTTCTGCTTTATAACAAAGTGAATCAGTTATACATATACATATGTTCCCATATCTCTTCCCTCTTGCATCTCCCTCCCTCCCACCCTCCCTATCCCACCCCTCTAGGTGGTCACAAAGCACCGAGCTGATCTCCCTGTGCTATGCGGCTGCTTCCCACTAGCTATCTATTTTACATTTGGTAGTGTATATATGTCCATGACACTCTCTCACCCTGTCACATCTCACCCCTCCCCCTCCCCATATCCTCAAGTCCATTCTCTAGTAGGTCTGTGTCTTTATTCCCGTCTTGCCACTAGGTTCTTCATGATCTTTTTTTTTTTTTTTTCCTTAGAGTCCATATATATGTGTTAGCATACTGTATTTGTTTTTCTCTTTCTGACTTACTTCACTCTGTATGACAGACTCTAACTCCATCCACCTCATTACAAATACCTCCATTTCATTTCTTTTTATGGCTGAGTAATATTCCATTGTATATATGTGCCACATCTTCTTTATCCATTCATCCGATGATGGACACTTAGGTTGCTTCCATGTCCTGGCTATTGTAAATAGAGCTGCAATGAACATTTTGGTACATGACTCTTTTTGAATTATGGTTTTCTTTCTTTATTTATTTTTTGGCTGCATTGGGTCTTCGTTGCTGCGCCTGGGCTTTCTCTAGTTGCAGCGAGCGGGGACTACTCTTCTTTGCAGTGCGTGGGCTTCTCATTGCAGTGGCTTCTCTTCTTGCGGAGCATGGGCTCTAGGCATGCGGGCTTCAGTAGTTGTGGCTCGTGGGCTCTAGAGCACAGGCTCAGTAGTTGTGGCACACGGGATCAGTTGCTCCTCAGCATGTGGGATCTTCCCAGACCAGGGCTCGAACCCTGCACTGGGTGTCCCCTGCATTGGTAGGTGGACTCTTAACCACTGCACCACCAGGGAAGTCCCTGTAGCATGTTTAAAAATTGAGGAGCACCCACCTAACTAGATGATAGAAGAGACAGGCAAAAATCAGAATAGCCATCACTGTCTTTGGGATCGTGGAGATCTAAATAACGTAGATGGGACCCACAAATAAAATAACTCAGAATCACTCAAGACCAAAATCACTACAAGGAATATAGAGTGGAAAGGATGAAGAAATGGGGTAAAATCATAGGGTATGGGTTACAGGCTGGTCATTAAAACATCAGGGCAATAATGATCACTTACCAGTTTCGATGGAAGGAAAAAAAGTAATTTTGAAAAGAAGAAAATGTTTTGTGTTCTCGGAACTATCTTCAGCAAGAAGGAGGCCCATTCTAGTTTCCAGGAAAATATATCATTGTCTGAAGTGGAAGTGGGACGAGAAGGGAAGGGAACTTACTTTTATTGGAAGGTACATGGCCAGACGTGAAGCTTAGCGTCTACATGTACTTTCTTATCTGATCCTAATAACAACCCTAGTAGAAGACGTCACTGATCCCATTTTACAAATATGAGTAACAGTTTAATCAGTGCTTCTCGTGTGAAGAAACTACACTTAAGACTTCGCGTGGATTATCTACCTCATCTAAGCCTCACAACAACTGTTAAGTAAGTGCCAACATTATCCCATTTTACAGAAGTGGAAACTGAGGCTCAGATGTTGAGGTCACTTGTCTATGGCCATATATACATTAACAGTAGAGCTGGGATTTCAAGAACCCTGGACTCCTTCACAGCACATGCTCTTCCCACTATACTAAATGAAAAATTTCAAATAAGAAGGAAGTGTAGAAACCATGTTGAAGAGGAAACTGACCCAGACAAGAACAGGCCATCAGTGGCAGAACTTGTCTACTTTCATCTAGTGCTCCTTCTAACTCCCCACAAGGCCAGAATGAAGTCTGCGAGATCTGCTTTGTCTTATTCCATCCTCACCAAAACAAACCTTCTGACATTAGCTTGATTTTCAAAACAAAGGTTTCTCATCCTAGAAAGAAGAGGCACTATAAGGAAGTTACTTAAAAATAAAGGTGTTAAAGGGAAGTCTTTGAAAAGGTCCCCTAAGAATTTTTTTTTTTTCCTAATCAGATGGCCAGCATCGCTAATCATCAGGGAAACGCAAATCAAAACCACAATGAGATACCACTTTATACTTGTCAGAATGGCTATCATCAAAAATGTCTACAAATAACAAATATTGTCGAGGATGTGGAGAAACTGCTACACTGCTGGTGGGAATGTAAATTGGTGCAGCCACTCTGGAAAACAGTATGGAGGCTTCTCAAAAAACTAAAAATAGAACTACCATATGCCCCAGCAATTCCACTCCTGGGTATATATCCAAAAAAACAAAAACACTAATTTGAAGATTCATACACCCCAAAGTTCAATTGCCAAGATATGGAAGCAACCTAGGTGTCCATCAATAGATGAATAGACTACTCAGCCATAAAAAAGAATGAAATTTTGCCATTTGCTGCAACATGGATGGAGTTGGAGGGCATTATGCTAAGTGAAATAAGTCAAACAGAGAAAGACAGATACTGTATGATATCCCTTATATGTGGAATCTAAGATATACAACAAAGTACTGACTATAACAATAAAAGAAACAGACCCACAGATAAAGAGAACAAACTAGTTACCGGTGGAGAGAGGGGAGGGGGGAGGGGCAATATAAGGGTAGAGAAGTAAGAGGTACCAACTATTAGGTACAAAATAAGCTGCAAGGATATATTGTACAACACGGAGAATACAGCCAATTTTTGTAATAAATGTAAATGAAGTGTAACCTTTGTATTAAAAATAAAATTTAAAAAAGTTTTTAATGAAAAAAAAATCAGATGGCCAGTTGGTTTATGGTGTAACAGTGCTCAATCACATTAGCTGGCATGTGTCATGCTGCTCAGACCTGAGCCAGCCCAGGACAGGGGGCACCTATGTTAGATACCATTCACCCCCAGAGTCTATAATTTGGCAGATAATCAGGAACTTAAGTCCTGATGCCAGCTGCTACTTCCTCTCTCTGCTTAGGCATGAGCAGAAATTGTTCAATGAGCACATTTGAACAAGAAACAAAATGTTGATCTTTCTTGAGAATCACTGAGATAGATGCCCACTGATGGCCAACATATTCGTCTCACAGAAGCGAGATCTGAGTTCCCAAACCTGCCAAGGGGCATAGAGGACTCTGGAGGAAAGGCACCACAAGGAATTCCGTAGTCACAATGCTGTCATCAGTGTTGGACCATGTCTGCCCGCGTGGACATTACAACCTAGCAGGGGAGGTAGACACTGAATAAACAATTATAAGAACGATAAATGCCATGCATGAGAAGAGTTATGGAGCAGGGGGACCTAACATAACCTGGGACCGGGGTGAGGGGGCAGGGGTAATGTATCCATGAAGGTTTCCCTAAGGAAGTAAGTTTAAGATTAAACCTGAAGGGGCTTCCCTGGTGGCGCAGTGGTTGAGAATCTGCCTGCCAATGCAGGGAACACGAGTTCGAGCCCTGGTCTGGGAAGATCCCACATGCCGCAGAGCAACTAAGCCCGTGAGCCACAGCTACTGAGCCTGCGCGTCTGGAGCCTGTGCCCCACAACAAGAGAGGCCACGATAGTGAGAGGCCCGCGCACCGTGAAGAAGAGTAGCCCCCGCTTGCCGCAACTAGAGAAAGCCCTCGCACAGAAACGAAGACCCAACACAGCCAAAAATGAATTAAATAAATTAATTAATTTAAAAAGATTAAACCTGAAAAGTGAGAGGGTGAGAAGAGGTTACCCAAGCTCGTGTGTGTGTGTGTGTGTGTGTGTGTGTGAGAGAGAGAGAGAGAGAGAAAGAGACAGAGAGACAAAGAGGTGGGGAGTGTTTATAGCAGAAATCAACATCCTTGGAAAAGGGAACCACATACAAATAAATAGATAGGAAATAAAGGGCATAGAACATTCAAGAACTAAAAGAAAACTCTTGTGACTGGAACAGAAGGAACAATGGGGGAGAGGCCTGGAGATGCAGCTGGAGCGGCAGGCAGAGACATTCTGATTTTATTCCTCTGTCTCATGAGCTTATTTAACAAGTCTGCTCATGAGAGATGGATCAGCTCTCAGTCTTCTGCCAAAATCCAGTTTAAGAGCCTCTAAGACAGAGGCCAGACCAAACATGACATCTACCAAGGCAATGATGCCATCCTACCAGCCTTGTGGGAAACAGCCCGCCAGCCCTTTACCCTGAGACCAAGTTATGTTTCTGCCATATGGCTATGAAAGCACATTTTGATTTCCTTTTGTGATTAATCACAGCTTATCAGCATATAGACAAAAGGATTCCTGTGTTGATTTGTGAAAGACAATTTCTTGATTCATTTTGGTAAGAATCTAAATAATTACTTGTTGCTGGGATTTTACACATGGGCCAAATATTCACTGCCTTTAACTAAAGTTGACTTTCTAATTGATCAACTTAAATGTCGTTACTTCCAAAACCCAATCAATAGGATCCTTGCAGAAATTCAGAGCATGCCTAGATCCCAATTTCTGTGCCTCTTATATCCACACCTTAAAAATAGTAATTGATAACATAATTTAACTTAGTAATTGTGAATATGTTTATGTCAAGCCCTCATAAGAATTTTACAGAGTATCAGTTAATGAGACCTGAACAAAAAGCCCTCTTTTGCAAGAAAGTTTTATGAAAACTTACACTCAAGCTTTTTCTTGCTGCCCTGCCAAATGTCTGAACAAAAGTCTGAAAACTAAGTTGCCATGTCTAATGCTTACAATTTCCAATTCCACAGATAATTCCAGATGCAGATGCAGCCCCACAAGATATGTTTAAACTTTTTTTCTACATTCTACCAGATATTCAATTCTAAACATTGAAAAAATGAGTTCAAAATTGATATCTAACATCCAGATCTTGAATGTCTATAGATAAGACACCCAGGGTTATCTAACTAAATTTTGCAATTTACAGTTTGTTATCATTGGATCTATTCAAACATATGCAGAAAATCAGAAGGATGTGGTCAAGCAGAGCAGGAAGATGGGTCCCACTGGTGTCAGAGGCTTAGCAGAGATGGGCCTCAGTCCATGTACAGGGGAATATTCTTTGCTACATGTTCCCATTTCTTAAAAGAGCCAGGTCAGGCTGGACATTGATGATTTTCACCAGAGTTTGACGAGGGGCCAAAAAGATATAAAACCGTAACTCCTGTGTACTAAACTTGGAACTATCAAAAAGCAAAACTGTAGCTCAGGCCAAATTTTTATGACACTCATCAGCTTTTTTTTTTTTTTATTTTATTGGAGTATAGTTGATTTACAATGCTGTGTTAGTCTCAGGTGTATAGTGTAGTGATTCAGTTATTCATATACATATATTCATTTTTTTCAGATTCTTTTCCCATATAGGTTATTACAGAATATTGAATAGAACTCCCTGTGCTATGCAGTAGGTCCTTGTTTGTTATCTATTTTATATATAGTACTGTGTGTATGTTAATCCCAAGCTCCTAATTTCGTCAGCTTTTAACTCCAGAAGAATACTGAGTGGTGAAAGATCAGAAAAGCTTCTGAAGGCTACAGTTAGGGTTGCCAGGTAAAACAAAACATCCAGTTAAATTTGAATTTCAGACATATATCAAATACGTTTTTAGTGTAATTATGTCCCATGCCACATTGGCAGTATTATTATTTGCTAAATCTGGCAACCCTGGTGATAGGACTCTTTGGTTTTTACTGCTCTCCTGCTCTATAAGGATTTGAGGGCGAGGGTTTAGCTGTGAGGTGCTAAGACTAAATTGCTCTTCACATGAAAGGGAGAGATATGGATGCCCAGGGTAAAGCTGGGAAGATTAGTGCTAGCTAGGTGAGGGCAGGAAGACAAGCCACTTGGCAGAGGTTTGAGGGGTTTGAGAGAAAGGACACAAGGAAGGGACATGTATGAAATGTTATGGACATTTTCCTGAAGTGTAAAAATCCTCCTCCTTTTCCTCTACAAATGCATCAGTAAAATCTACATTGTTCACAATGCATGGGGGTAGGGGTAAGTAGTTCCTTCCAGAGTGAATTATTTCTTTTTTTATTGAAATCTAGTTAATGTACAATGTTGTGTTAATTTCTGCTGTACAGCAAAGTGACTCAGTTTCATATATATATATATATATATATATACACATTTTTAATATTCTTTCCCATTATGGTTTATCACAGGATATTGAATATAGTTCCCTGTGCTATACAGTAGGACTTTGTTGTCTATCCATCTTATATATAATAGTTTGCATCTGCTAACTCCAAACTCCCACTCCATCCCTCCCCCACCCGTCCTCCCCCTTGGCAACCACAAGTCTGTTCTCTATGTCTGTGAGTTTGTTTCTAGAGTACATTCTTTCTTGCCACTAAAGGGTCAATTCCTACTTAAAGTTTGGCACGAATCAGCCAACACATGGATGAAATGAATAATTGGAGAGACTCTTTAAGCAACAGCAAGTCTGCATATGTTTGCTTCAGCCTCTAGACTGGCAGGTCTGTAAACCCAACGTGACTAAATGTGAACTAAAATAGAGAAGGTTCTGCTTAGGGCTAGTGGATGATAGCTCCTGAGCATGTATAAAAAGGAGTTTGGACCCAGACCAGACTAAAATCATTAACTAACCACTCATAGACAAGGGCTTCACTGATACCCTACCCACAGAAGACTACAACAGTACCTCTACAAAGATTTTATTATTATTATTATTATTAAGAAATATTGGCCTAATGCTATAAAGGTTAAACACCAACATAGCACTGCCAACCCAATACCTTGTGAGTTCACTTTAACTTAGTTAACTAAGTTTTTAACTTGGTATTTGCTTTTTTGATGACTTAACAAGCTTGGCCATTTTACAAACACTTTGTGGCTAATCACTTTATAACAAAATACGTTTACAGAAGTGAAATGATTTTGGTAACGTGAAGCAATGAACTACACCAGAAAACATCTCTGAAATCTTTTTGAATGCCAGCTTTCAAAACAAAAACTTGGAAATGTGATTCCATTTTGATGATAAACACCTGCAATAAACTAAGAACATTTTTCCAAACCACTCTCCCAGTTCCATGGAACATCAAAATGCTATTTGGTTAGGTTTGGGAAGGTGTTTACTGTTGTTTAAAATGTTTTGTATTATTCAGAGAGAACTTAAATCAGTGAACCCACACTTGTTAAGCACCCTGTGGACCACCACAGGGGATACTGAAGTTCAGGTGTTTTACTGATTCTTTGTTTTGGACATTGTGTGACTGTTCTGAGTACAGCAGTTTCCATCTATCATTAACCATGGAAAACAGAGCATGAGATTACACCATGGCTGGTGCAAAAAAACACAGCATGAGTAGCTGATAGAACAGTTCTGGGCACAGAGTGGGTGATAGATAAATACTCATTAAATCAATAAATATTTTTCTATCTTCCCTCTAACTTTAGGAAGAAATATTAATGAAGGAAAAAATAAACTCTAAGTGTATTCTGGAAATAATCTAAGGGATATTGTATATGTGTACATTCTAAATGCATTTTTGTCCTTTCTAAAGAATATTTTGAAAATAAGGTAAAAGAAATTCCTCTGTCTAAATAGCATTCCTATCTGTGAGTGTTGGTTGGATGTAGAAAATGATGGCTGTACTATTTACAATAGCCAAGACACAGATGCAACCTAAATGTCCATTGACAGATGAATGGATAAAGAAGATGTGGTACATATATACAATGGAATACTACTGAGCCATGAAAAAGAATGAAATAATGTCATTTGCAGCTACGTGTATGGAACTAGAGATTATCATATTAAGTGAAGTAAATCAGACAAAGGCAAATATCATATGATATCACTTACACGTGGAATCTAAAATATGATACAAATGAACATATTTACAAAACAGAAACAGACTCACAGTCATAGAAAACAAACTTATCATTACCAAAGGGGAAAGGGGGCAGGGAGGAATAAATTAGGAGTTTGGGATTAGCAGGTACAAAGCACTATATATAAAATAGATAAACAACAAGGTCCTATTGTATAGCTCAGGGAACTATATTCAATATCGTGTAACAAACCATAATGGAAAAGAATATGAAAAAGAATATATATATATATATGAATCACTTTGCTGTACACCAGAAACCAACACAGCATTGTAAATCAACAATACTTCAATTAAAAATTTTTTAAGGGACTTCCCCGGCGGTCCAGTGGTTAAGACTCCGTGCTTCCAATGCAGGGGGCGCAAGTTCGATCCCTGGTCGGGAACTAAGATCCCACATGCATACCGCAACTAAGAGTTCGCATGCCACAACTAAGAAGTTCGCGTGCTGTGACTGAGACCCGGTGCAGCCAAAAATAAATAAATAATAAATAAATTTTAAAAAAAAATTTTTTTAAAAAGAAGAAAAGAGAATGATAGCTGTCATTGTGTGGATTAGGAAGAGTGTGCACACCAAATGTTCTCAATCTTGGCTGCACATTAGTATAACCTCAGAGGCGTTTTTAAAATTCTGATTTCCAGGCCACATCGCACACCCATTAAATCAAAATCTGTGTAACTAGAACCAAACATCGGTGTTTTTTTTTAAGGGATCTCATCATGTACTCAAGGCTGAGAATGACTGGCATATACTCTGATTCTCCTCTTTGCCCAAGAAAAGTGTGCATATTACTTTGCTCTAAACAAAGAATGAATAAAAACCCAGCCTCCATTTCTGAGACTCTGGAGCACTGTCCTTCCTTGGCTGAGAACTATTCATCTCCTGCACTGTGTTCCCAACTGGTGGTCACACAAATGATATAATTCCCCAGAAAGGGTGGGGGGCAGGAGGGGAAGTTGAGCAATCTATGTTTCCTTTTCCGACGAGATTCCTCTTATGATGCTCTATTTGACATAAACTTATAACAGTTAATGTTTAAAAGAAACACAAAAGTACTTTTAGGAAATCTCAATTTGGGGCAGGCAGGGGCAGAGCTGGGAACCACTGCTCTAGTGGTTCTGGATCTACTGGTGCCTGAGTTGAGTCACCTGGTAGCAGGTGAGTCAGTCACCTGGTAGCATTAAGCAACAGGAGGAGGATGAGCCAGATCCACTGTGTTCAAGTCCCCTGAGTACCCACATACGAGGGACGAGACAAAATAGGGAAAAGCTCAGGGAGTCCACATCCTACCCAGTGGAAGTTCTTCTGTGCCCCTGCTCTTGTGGTCGCAAGAAACAGTGTCTCACCGGTTGTCTCAAGTCATGAGGACTCATTAGATGGACACCTGGGGCAGTAAGAGAAATGTGAATTCCAAATCACAAAATGGTCCCACTCAACAACAGCTGATATCGAACCTCTGTCGCTAGGGTAACATGGCTATTCCTCCTGTGTCAGCTTCTACCTTCTCAGCCTTCTTCCCTTCAGTACTGCATCTTTTCTCTACCTCACTATGTATGTTTACTCCAGAACACATTTCCCTGTGCCTCCCCATGAACCTTGCTGCTTTTTATCTCTCTCTGGATCTTTTCAGCCTTTGCTCCCAAAGCTCAGGCAAATCAGAATCTCTCATGTAGCACCCAGGCATCAGTAACTTTTCAAATTCCCCAGAGGATTTCATTGTGCAGCCAAAGTGGAGAACCATGGCACCAAAAAACAGGGAGTATGTGTAAAGCAAACTGGATTTATGATTACAGCTTTAGCCCAAAATAAAGAAAACTTGAAGACGTTTTCTCCAAATGCCTGAGATTGCTGTTCTCCTTGCATTTTTGTTTTAATTCAGTGTCTCATTTCTCTTTCTATGGAGTATAAATTTATTCACAGACTTCCCTGGTTGGCGCAGTGGTTAAGAATCTGCCTGCCAATGCAGGGGACACGGGTTCAAGCCCTGGTCTGGGAAGATTCCCACATGCTGCAGAGCAACTAAGCCCGTGCACCACAACTACTGAGCCTGTACACCTAGAGCCCGTGCTCCGCAACGAGAAGCCACAGCAATGAGAAGCCCGCACACCACAATGAGGAGTAGCTCCCATTTGCCACAGTGAAGACCCAATGAAGCCAAAAATAAAACATAAATAAATAAATAAATTTTAAAAAATAAATTTATTCACATGTATGTTAGTATTTTAACTGTGTTGTATTTAAAGGGAAGCAAAAACTGCCTTAGGAATTGGTGGTCTCAGTGCAATCACTTCCTGGAGAAACTATTAGGCAAGATTGATGCTCTCTAATGAGCCAAGACTGCCATCTAGTGGTGACTGCCAGTGAATTGCAAATACGAGGCTTCTCAACTTTTAACAAAGCTCCTGGGGGAGTGGCTGGTCAATTTCAATAACTCATCTGCCTAAAACAATATGCACCTGTTGGTAAAAGTAGCTTTGCTATTTTCAAGCTGTTTGTGTAAATATATCCAGGATAAATTACTGATATTGAACTGTACTTGTAAAGGAAAACCAACTTCTTCATTCTGTCGAATAAGAGGGTTTTTTAGTGAATTGAGAGGTTATGTGACTGATAAGATGAAACAAATGGTGGTTATTAAATGGTTTATATACAACCCAAGTGAAATGGCTAGCAATAAAACCTTGGCTTATAGTGCGGTTTGAACAGCAGACCCTGGAAAGACATGTTCACATCCTAATTCCCAGAATCTGTGAATGTGATCTTATTTAGAAAAAAGGTCTCTATTGAAGATGATACAAACAGATGGAAAGATATACCATGTTCTTGGATTGGAAGAATCAACATTGTGAAAATGACTATACTTCCAAAGCAATCTACAAATTCAATGCAATCCCTATCAAACTACCAAGGGCATTTTTCACAGAACTAGAACAAAATATTTCACAAATTGTATGGAAACACAAAAGACCCCGAATAGCCAAAGCAGTCTTGAGAAAGAAAAACAGAGCTGGAGGAATCAGGCTCCCTGACTTCAGACTATACTACAGAGCTACAGTAATCAAGACAGTATGGTACTGGCACAAAAGCAGACATATAGATCAATGAAACAACATAGAAAGCCCAGAGATAAACCCACGCACATATGGCCACCTTATCTTTGATAAAGGAGGCAAGAATATACAATGGAGAAAAGACAGCCTCTTCAAAAAGTGGTGCTGGGAAAACTGGACAGCTACCTGTAAAAGAATGAAATTAGAGCACTCCCTAACACCACACACCAAAATAAACTCAAAATGGATTAAAGACCTAAATGTAAGGCCAGACACTATAAAACTCTTAGAGGAAAACATGGGCAGAACGCTCTATGACATAAATCACAGCAAGATCTTTTTTAACCCACCTCCTAGAGAAATGGAAATAAAAACAAAAATAAACACATGGGACCTAATGAAACTTAAAAGCTTTTGCACAGCAAAGGAAACCATAAACAAGACCAAAAGACAACCCTCAGAATGGGAGAAAATACTTGCAAATGAAGCAACTGACAGAGGATTAATCTCCAAAATATACAAGCAGCTCATTCAGCTCCATATCAAAAAAACAAACCCAATCCAAAAATGGGCAGAAGACCTAAATAGACATTTCTCCAAAGAAGATACACAGATTGTCAACAAACACATGAAATGATGGTCAACGTCACTAATCATTTGAGAAATGCAAGTCAAAACTACAATGAGGTATCACCTCACACCAGTCAGAATGGCCATCATCAAAAAATCTACAAACAATAAATGCTGGAGAGGGTGTGGAGAAAAGGGAACCCTCTTGCACTGTTGGTGGGAATGTAAATTGATACAGCCACTATGGAGAACAGTATGGAGGTTCCTTAAAAAACTAAAAATAGAACTACCATATGACACAGCAATCCCACTACTGGGCCTATACCCTGAGAAAACCATAATTCAAAAAGAGTCATGTACCACAATGTTCATTGCAGCTCTATTTACAATAGCCAGGACGTGGAAGCAACCTAAGTGTCCATCAACAGATGAATGGATAAAGAAGATGTGGCACATATATACCATGGAATATTACTCAGCCATAAAAAGAAACAAAACTGAGTTATTTGTAGTGAGGTGGATGGACCTAGAGTCTATCATACAGAGTGAAGTAAGTCAGAAAGAGAAAAATAAATACCGTATGCTAACACATATATATGGAATCTAAAAAAAAAAAAAAAAAATGGTGCTGAAGAACCTAGGGGCAGGACAGGAATAAAGACGCAGACGTAGAGAATGGATTTGAGGACATGGGAAGAGGCAAGGGTAAGCTGGTACGAAGTGAGAGAGTGGCATGGATTTATATATACTACCAAATGTAAAAGAGCTAGCTAGTGGGAAGCAGCCGCATAGCACAGGAAGATCAGCTCGGTGCTTCATGACCATCTAGAGGGGTGGGATACGGAGAGTGGGAGGGAGACGCAAGAGGGAGGAGATATGGGGATATATGTATATGTATATGTATAGCTGATTCACTTTGTTATAAAGCAGAAACTAACACAATATTGTAAAGTAATTATACTCCAATAAAGATGTTAAAAAAGAAAAAAGAAAAAAGGTCTCTGCAGATGTAATTAAGTTAGGATCCTCAGATGAGATCAGCCTGAATTATCCAAGTGGGCCCAAAATTCAATGACCTTGTAAGATACACGCAAAAAAGAAGAGAAGATACAGGAAGAAGGAGGAACCAGTCATGTGAAAACAGAGGCAGAGATTGGAGGTAATGCAGCCACAAGCCAAGGAACGCCTGAAGCCACCAGAAGCTGGAACAGGCAAGGAAGGAATCTTCACTAGAGCCTTTTTTGGTTGTTTTGTTTTGTTTTGTTTTTTTCCTTTGGGTTTTTCGGCCATGCCACACAGCATGTGGGATGTTTTTTCCCCGACCAGGGATCGAACCCATGACCCCTGAAGTGGAAGCACGGAGTCTTAACCACTGAACCACCAGGGAATTCCCCACTAGAACCTTTAGAGGGAATGTGGCCCTGCTGACACCTTGACTTCAAACTTCTAGCCTCCAGAACTGTGAGAGAAAAAAAATCTCTGCTCTTTTAAGACACCCAGTTTGTGGCCATTTGTTCCAGCAGCCAGAAACTAGTATAGCTACTCTTCCTTCCTCTTCAGTATACTTTTTCAGGAAACAAAATTAACATGTTTGGAAATGACCTAGGTACCTAAAGCTCTTTTTGTTTGTTTTTTGTTTGTTTGTTGTTTACACAGGAGAGAGTGTGAACTTGATGCCCCTCCAGGTGAAGTACTTACCTTTTGGCCAACAACAGATAGAATTAGAAATGACTTAATGATTTGCTCCAACAGAAGTCAAGGCAAAAAGAGTAAAGCAGAGAATAAACTTTCATGAACATTTGCCCAATTGGATTGGGGAGCTCTCACCCAAACCTGGGACTGGCTGCCAGAAAGAGCCACCTTTAAACACAATACATGTAAATTCATCAGCCTACAATATTATAGAATGCTATCCAATCAGTAGCATAAATACTTCACTGCCTAGCCATTATTTCCAAAAGTATTTTGGATATCAAAATTTCCATTTCAGAAGTACTCCACTAAAAATACTGAAGCTGTAAGATTCGTCAACTAAAATTCTCTTTCCTAAGAGAGAAAGTGAAGCAACAAGACTTTTGCCTAAATATAGAGATGTATAATCAGAATAACTCACGTGTCAGGTCCAGTTGGGACAACATTGTAAATTCAACAGGAATGTTCATGAACTGCCCATCATGTGAGGTATTTGGAAGATATGTGAACACAGAAAACAACAATGTCAATACAATTGGACTGGCACATTAATAAAGCTGTCGTTCAGATCAGCGGATAATCTTGTAACTGAATATTTGGGAATCTGGGGGAAGGAAATGTACAAATAATCAAAGGCAGCAAATTCCCTTCAGGAAATGTGGTATCCACACATTGTATTACAGGTTTGGTTTTACTGAATAATGCATGAAGAAGTCTGTTTTAAATTATTCACTGACTACAGAGTTGATAAGTAACCACTGAAGAACCATGGGATTAGCCACTAAGTGCCTCTGTTTGATGTTTGATTCAATGAAGGCTATTTTTCCTCCAGGGCAAGAGAGGTTCCATGTAATATGACTCAAGTAGGAAGTGCAGATTCTGTGGTCTGCTCACAAAATGGTTCCGTTAAATGTGCTGATAGAATTCTGGAGCCCAAGTGTCTACTAATAGGTGTCATTGAGGACCACACCTGGTTCCGTAGCACTTTGGTGTGTCAAAGAGTTAGGTTCTGCCATTTTTCTACATAAGCATATCCAAACATAACACTACATAAAATATTGAACTATCCTATAGTGTCCTTGGAGCATTTTGGCAAAGAATGAACACTGCCCCTAGGAGACAAGAGTTCTGTCCTTGTTGAATTCATTCCGTTATTCTTCATCTATGTTGTTTTCAAAATTTTTAGATACACTGAGAAAGATGGAAGAGAGCAAGAGGTTTATTCAGATAGCGGTGGCTCTAATTTATAAATCCACAATAATTATTGATGTAATAGATGAGAAATCTAAAGCTCAGAATGGTTGAGGAACTTCCCCCGCCCCCATTATATAATAAGTAATCATAAGAAAGGTCCTTTTCTTCCAGAGCCTGGCTGATGGCAAAACACTGCCTAATATAAACCTCAAATAAAAGGTTTTCTCATCTACTGACTATTGGCTAAGAGCCTCCCCTCTCCAGTTCCAACTGACCCTTCTAGAAGTTTATTAAATCCAGGGACTTTGTCTCTTCATCTTTATATATGCAACACCTAGCACAGGGATCATCCCCTAATAAAGCACTCAGTAAGTGTTTACTGAATGAACACATAAAAGGTACAGAAAAAAAGAGAAGGATTTGGGGAAAAACAATATAGAACAACTCTGGTACCAGAAGCTGGGTCTGCGGGGCCCTCACTTTCACCGCTCCACGTGTCTCTGCCCAGAAGTGCTGACCTGCCAGGCAAGGCACGACGAAATTTCTGGAAGAAGCAGAGGCAGCTGCAGCGGAAGCAGCAGATCCAGCAGTTCAGCAGCCTGTGGGTCCGACTGGAGGAGAGGCTCATGTGGTCGGACATTGTGGGTGTGCATGCTGGACTTCTCCCAGATGCTTCCCGACTAACATGTATGTCCCACCATCCCTTGCAGTGGAAGGTTGCTCCTTGGCGCAGTGAATGAAGAACATGCAGCGATTGCTAATAGGTTTGGGAAGTGGAGACTCCTTCCTCTCTCCATGACCATGCCATGATCATGTCTAGGGCCACCACTCGACTTCTACCTTAGGATTCAAAATCAGATCAACAGCAGGACTTCAACATGACTGGGGGAAAGAGAGACTCCACTCTTGGAGGGTACACACAAAGTAGTATGCACATTGGGACCCAGGGGAAGGAGCAGTGACCCCATAGGAGACTGAACCAGACCTGCTTGCTAGTGTTGGAGGGTCTACTGGAGAGGCGGGGGGTAGCTGTGGCTCACCATGAGGACAAGGACACTGGCAGCAGAAGATCTGGGAAGTACTCCTTGGCGTGAGCCCTACCAGAGTCTGCCATTAGTGTGTAGGCTCCAGTGTTGGATCGCCTCAGGTCAAACAACCAACAGGGAGGGAACCAAGTCCCACCCATCAGCAGACAAGCAGATTAAAGTTTTACTGAGCTCTGCCCACCAGAGCAACAGCCAGCTCTACCCACCACCAGTCCCTCCCATCAGGAAACTTGCACAAGCCTCTAAGATAGCCTCATCCACTAGAGGGCAGACAGCAGAAGCAAGAAGAACTGCAATCCTGCAGCCTGTGGAACAAAAAGCACATTTGCAGAAAGATAGACAGATGAAAGGTAAGAGGGCTATGTATCAGATGAAGGAACAAGATAAAACCTCAGAAAAACAACTAAATGAAGTGGAGATAGGCAAACTTCTAGAAAAAGAACTTAGAATAATGATAGTGAAGATGATCCAGGACCTCAAAAAAAGAATGGAGGCAAAGATCGAGAAGATGCAAGAGATGTTTAACAAAGACCTAGAAGAATTAAAGAAAAAAAAATGTGGAAGAATTAAAGAACAAACAAAAAGAGATGAACAATACAATAGCTGAAATGAAAAATATGCTAGAAAGCTTCAATAACAGAATAACTGAGGCAGAAGAATGGATAAGTGACCTGGAAGACAGAATGGTGGAATTCACTGCTGTGGAATAGAATAAAGAAAAAAGAATGAAAAGAAATGAAGACAGCCTAAGAGACCTCTGGAACAAATTAAACACAACAACATTTGCATTATAGGGGTCCCAGAAGGAAAAGAGAGAGAGAAAGGACCTGAGAAAATATTTGAAGAGATTATAGTCAAAAACTTCCCTAACATGGGAAAGGAAATAGCCACCCAAGTCCAGGAAGTGCAGAGAGTCCCAGGCAGGATAAACCCAAGGAGAAACACGCCGAGACACATCGTAATCAAACTGGCAAAAATTAAAGACAAAGAAAAATTATTGAAAGCAACAAAGGAAAAACAACAAATAACATACAAGGGAGTTCCAATAAGGTTAACAACTGATTTCTCAGCAGAAACTCTACAAGCCAAAGGGAGTGCCATGATATATTTAAAGTGATGAAAGGGAACAACCTACAACCAAGATTACTCTACCTGGTAAGGATCTCATGCAGATTCGACGGAAAAATCAAAACCTTTACAGACAAGCAAAAGCTAAGAGAATTCAGCACCACCAAACCAGCTCTACAACAAATGCTAAAGGAACTTCTCTAAGTGGGAAACACAAGAGAAGAAAAGGACCTACAAAAACAAATGAATAACAATTAAGAAAATGGTCATAGGAACATACATATCGATAATTACCTTAAACGTGAATGGATTAAATGCTCCAAACAAAAGACACAGGTTCGTTGAATGGATACAAAAACAAGACCCATATATATGCCGTCTACAAGAGACCCACTTCAGACCTAGGGACACATACAGACTGAAAGTGAGGGGATGGAAAAAGATATTCCATGCAAATGGAAATCAAAAGAAAGCTGGAGTAGCAATACTCATATCAGATAAAGTAGACTTTAAAATAAAGAATGTTACAAGAGACAAGGAAGGACACTACATAATGACCAAGGGATCAATCCAAGAAGAAGATATAACAATTATAAATATATATGCACCCAACACAGGAGCACCTCAACACATAAGGCAACTGCTAACAGCGATAAAAGAGGAAATCGACAGTAACACAATAACAGTGGGGGTTTTAACATCTCACTTACATCAATGAACAGATCATCCAAACAGAAAATTAATAAGGAAACAAAGGCTTTTATTGACACAATAGACCAGCTGGATTTAATTGATATTTATAGGACATTCCATCCCAAAACAGCAGATTACACTTTCTTCTCAAGTGCACACAGAACATTCTCCAGGATAGATCACATCTAGGGTCACAAATCAAACCTCAGTAAATTTAAGAAAATTGAAATCATATCAAGCAACTTTTCTGACCACAGTACTACGAGATTAGAAATCAACCACAGGGGAAAAAACGTAAAAAACACAAACACATGGAGGCTAAACAATACGTTACTAAATAACCAAGATATCACTGAAGAAATCAAAGAGGAAATCAAAAAATACCCAGAGACAAATTACAATGAAAACACAATGATCCAAAACCTATGGGCTGCAGCAAAAGCAGTTCTAAGAGGGAAGTTTATAGCAATACAAGCCTATCTTAAGAAACAAGAAAAATCTCAAATAAACAATCTAACCTTACGCCTAAAGGAACTAGAGAAGAAGAACAAACAATACCCAAAGTTAGTAGAAGGAAAGAAATCATAAAGATCAGAGCAGAAATAAATGAAATAGAAACAAAGAAAAAAATAGCAAAGATCAATAAAACTAAAAGCTGGTTCTTTGAGAAGATAAACAAAATTGATAAACCACTAGCCAGACTCATCAAGAAAAAGAGGGAGAGGACTCAAATCAATAAAATTAGAAATGAAAAAGGAGAAGTTAAAACAGACACCGCAGAAATACAAAGCATCCTAAGACACTACTACAGGCAACTCTATGCCAATAAAATGGGCAACCTGGAAGAAATGGACAAATTCTTAGAAAGGTATAACCTTCCAAGACTGAACCAGGAAGAAATAGAAAATATGAACAGACCAATCAAAAGCAATGAAATTGAAACTGTGATTTAAAATCTTCCAGCATACAAAAGTCCAGGACCAGATGGCTTCACGGGTGAATTCTATCAAACATTTAGAGAAGAGCTAACACCCATCCATCTCAAACTATTCCAAAAAATTGCAGAGGAAGGAACACTCCCAAACTCATTCTATGAGGCCACCATCACCCTGATACCAAAACCAGACAAAGATACTACAAAAAAAGAAAATTACAGACCAATATCACTGATGACTATAGATGCAAAGATCCTCAGCAAAATACAAGCAAACAGAATCCAATAACACATTAAAAGGATCATACACCATGATCAAGTGGGATTTATCCCAGGTTTGCAAGAATTCTTCGGTATATGCAAATCAATCAATGTGATACACCATATTAACAAACTGAAGAGTAAAAAGCATATGATCATCTCAATAGATGCAGAAAAAGTTTTTGACAAAATTCAACACCCATTTATGATAAAAACTCTCCAGAAAGTGGGCATAGAGGAAACCTACCTCAACATAATAAAGGCCATATACGACAAACCCACAGCACACATCATTCTCAATGGTGGGAAACTGAAAGCATTTCCTCTAAGAACAGGAACGAGACAAGGATGTCCACTATCGCCACTGTTATTCAACATAGTTTTGGAAGTCCTAGCCACGGCAATCAGAGAAGGAAAAGTAATAAAAGGAATACAAATTGGAAAAGAAGAAGTAACACTGTCACTGTTTGCAGATGACATGATCTTACACATAGAGAATCCTAAAGATTCAGGATTAACGCATATACGTGGAACCTAGAAAATTGGTACAGATTAACCTAAAGATGCCACCAGAAAACTACTAGAGCTAATCAATGAATTTGGTAAAGTTGCAGGATACAAAATTTATGCACAGAAACCTCTTGCATTCCTATACACTAAGGATGAAAAACGTGAAAGAGAAATTAAGGAAACACTTCCATTTACCATTGCAACAAAAAGAATAAAATACCTAGGAATAAACCTACCTAGGGAGACAAAAGACCTGTATGCAGAAATCTATAAGACACTGATGAAAGAAATTAAAGATGATACAAACAGATGGAGAGATATACCATGTTCTTGGATTGAAAGAATCAATATTGTGAAAATGACTATACTACCCAAAGCAATTTACAGATTCAATGCAATCCCTATCAAATTACCAATGGCATTTTTTACAGAACTGGAACAAAAAATCTTAATATATGCATGGAGGCACAAATAACGGTGACTAGCCAAAGCAGTCTTGAGGGAAAAAAACAGAGCTGGAGGAATCAGAGTCCCTGACTTCAGACTATACTACAAAGCTACAGTAATCAAGACAATATGGTACTGGCACAAATACAGAAATATAGATCAATGGAACAGGATAGAAAGCCCAGGGATAAACCCACGCACCTATGGTCAACTAATCTATGACAAAGGAGGCAAGGATATACAATGGAGAAAAGACAGTCTCTTCAATACGTGGTGCCAGGAAAACCAGACAGCTACATGTAAAAGAATGAAATTAAAACCCTCCCTAACATGATACACAAAAATAAACTCAAAATGGATTAGAGGTCTAAATGTAAGACTGGACACTATAAAATTCTTAGAGGAAAACATAGGAAGAACACTCTTTGACATAAATCACAGCAAGATCTTTTTTGATCCACCTCCTAGAGTAATGGAAATAAAAACAAAAATAAACAAATGGGACCTAATGAAACTTAAAAGCTTTTGCAAAGCAAAGGAAACTACAAACAAGATGAAAAGACAACCCTCAGAATGGGAGAAAATATTTGCAAGCGAATCAATGGACAAAGGATTAATCTCCTAAATATATAAACAGCTCATGCAGCTCAATATTAAAAAAACAAACAACCCAATCAAAAAATGGGCAGAATACCTAAATAGACATTTCTCCAAAGAAGATATACAGACGGTCAAGAAGCACAGGAAAAGCTGCTCAACATCACTAATTATTAGAGAAATGCAAATCAAAACTACAGTGAGGTATCACCTCACATCAGTTAGAATGGGCATCATCAGAAAATCTACAAACAACAAATGCTGGAGAGGGTGTGGAGAAAAGGGAACCCTCTTGCACTGTTGGTGGGAATGTAAATTGATACAGCCACTATGGAGAACAGTATGGAGGTTCCTTAAAAAACTAAAAATAGACTTACCATATGACCCAGCAATCCCACCAGTGGGCATATACCCAGAGAAAACCATAATTCAAAAAGACACATGCAGGGCTTCCCTGGTGGCACAGTGGTTGAGAATCTGCCTGCCAATGCAGGGGACATGGATTCGAGCACTGGTCTGGGAAGATCCCACATGCCACGGAGTGGCTAGGCCCATGAGCCACAAGTGCTGAGCCTGCGCGTCTGGAGCCTGTGCTCCGCAGCAAGAGAGGCCGCGATAGTGAGAGGCCCACACACCATGATGAAGAGTGGTCCCCACTTGCCACAACTAGAGAAAGCCCTCGCACAGAAACAAAGACCCAACACAGCCATAAATATAATTAATTAATTAATTAATTAATTTTAAAAAAGAAAAGACACATGCACCCCAATGTTCATTGCAGCACTATTTACAATAGTCAGGTCATGGAAGCAACCTAAATGCCCACTGACAGACCAATGGATAAAGAAGATATTGTACATATATACAATGGAATATTACTCAGCCATAAAAAGGAACAAAATTGGATCATTTGTAGAGACGTGGATGGATCTAGAGACTGTCATACAGAGTGAAGTAAGTCAGAAGGAGAAAAACAAATATCGTATATAACGCATATATGTGGAACCTAGAAAAATGGTACAGAGGAACCTGTTTGCAGGGCAGAAATAGAGACACAGATGTAGAGGACAAACAAATGGACCCCAAGGGGGGAAAGTGGCAGGGGGTTTGGTGGTGTGATGAATTGGGAGATTGGGATTGACATATATACACTAATATGTATAAAATGGATAACTAATAAGAACCTGCTGTATAAAAAATAAAATAAAATTCAACAAAAAACATAACAAAGGAGGTAAAAACTTGTACACTGAAAACTATAAAATGTTGCTGAAAGAAATTAAAGAAGACACAAATAAATGGAAAGACATCCTGTGTTCATTGATTGTAAGACCTACTATTGTTAAGACGTCCATATGTCCCAAAGCAATCTACACTTTCAATGCAATCCGTATCAAATTCCCAATGGCATTTTTAATTAATTCTTTTTTTAAAAAATTTTTATTCTTTTACTACAAATCTACATCTTAGAGGAAGTCTGAGAAGTAGATTTGTAGTAAAATCTACTGACCTCGAATTTATTTTGGAGGTAACACTTAGATGACACACAGATGGATTGTTTATGGTGGTAGGGAAGAAGGAAGAAGATTCTTGATTTGAGCTTGAATAACTTAGTAGATGGTGGTGTCATTCACTTAGATAGGGTAGACTAGGGGAAGTTTGGGCGGGCATTGAATTCAATGTCTTGCTTTGGTCATGCTAGTTTTGAGATGTCATTTAGAAATCTACCCAGTGAGCAGTTGGAGATTTGATCCCGGAGCTTGGGGAGAGGTCATGAATATAGACACTACCTTTGGAAGTCTTATGATACAAATGACGTTTAGAGCCCTGAGCTGGATAAGTTTACTTAATCAGGGACCTCAGTTTAGTTCTGGCTTCCTCACACATTTTCTGGCAGTCACAGCTGCAAATACCAGCAAAGGCTTTGTATTAGCTTCCTAAGACGGCCATAATGAAGTACCACAAACTGGGTGGCCTAGAACAACAGAAATTTATTGTGTCATGGTTCTGGAGGTTAGAAGTCTCAAATCCAAGAGATGACAGGGCCATGCTCCTTCTGAACCATCTGGGGGAAGATCCCTCCTTGTCTCTTCCTAGTTTCCCATGGTCTCAGGCATTATTTGTCTGGTGGCCATATAATTTGAATCTTTGCTTCCATCTTCACGTGGCCGTCTTCTCCCCATATGTCTCTTCACATAATCTTCTGTTTGTTCATGTCTGTGTCTGTGTCCGAGTTTCTCCTTTTTATAAGGACACTAGTCATATTGGACTACAGTTCCACCCTACTCCAGTGTGATCTCATCTTAACTTAACTATGTCTTCAATGACCCTATTTCTAAATAAAGTCATATTCATTCTGAGTTACTTGGAGTTAGGATGTCAACATATCTTTCTTGAGGATACACAGTTCAACTCATAACAGGCTCCTACAAGGATTTCTACCAGCCTTACAGAGTTAAAAGGATATTCTTAAGTTGGAACCATATTACATATGATTGTATATGACATTTTACATTAACAGGAATATTAAATGTATTAAACCATTGCATTATTCACCTGTTCTGAATAACTATCTATCCTGACAACATTGCCCTTAGAAAGTAAATGCAGAACACATCAGAACATCACACACTGATCAGGACTGTCAGTGTGGAGGCACAGGGATGTAATTCCTGAAAAACACACTTGGATTCCATGAATACAGTACTTCACCAAATTTGTAGAAAATAGTCAAAGAGCTGACTCATGTTTCTGGATTTTTGGAAATCCAGACACTATGCCACAGTACATATTGATGTATGTACTCAAAAAAAAAAAAAAAATGAGGGAAGAGAGCTCACAAAATTGCCGAAGATTTGGAGTAGGCAGAAACACTATGTACTGGCTGAGATCTTGGGTAGCCTCAATTTCAACTTTCTGCCAGAGGTTTTGCTTGCTTCAGCGTCATGTCATTTTTCACAGTTGTACACTTTTAAAGCATGTAGCACCTCTAAATACACTATTTTCAGAGGTAAGGAAGCAGAACTTTTAAATAAAACAGTGTAAAGTCATGTAGAAGTGTCCATGGAGACATTAACCAGCTGAAAGATTCAAGGACTTGGGACTGTGTTTTGTTTGAGAAACATCTCAGCTGATGAAAGTCTCCAAATTCTTGACAAGCTTTGTTGATTAGAAATGGCTAGTTGTAATTCCCAAACTTTTTTTCCCTTATAGAGGTATGGCTAGAGATTATTAGGAAATATGATATGGAACTCATTAGTTCACCTTTTTGCTCAAGCTACTGAGCAAAATCTTATCATATAATAATCAATAGTATAATTCAAGAGAGTCTGTGATGCTGGGTCCTAGAGGCAGGTGATGGAAAGAAAAAAAGGCATCGGGGAGCTAGAGTTGCTATGGACATGGCAGTGAAACCACTGTTGCAAGCACAGAGTGCAAATGGAGTTTCACTGGCCCGTGGCATCACCTAGGGAAGAAGTTGGCTTTGAAGCCAACTTCCTTGAGACTGAACACATAGCTCTACCTTGTGTCAGTTGGGTGTCCTAACAAATTGTTTAATTTCTTGGTGCTTCAATTTTCTTGCTTTTGCAAGATAAGAACAATGACAATCTTCTTACAGCATTGGAACCAAGAATAAATTTCATTAAAAACACAGATTCCTGGGCCCCAACCCTGGTTGTCACTAAATATACAGAGTAGTTTGAGGAACATTAATTACATACAGTATGTAAAGTACCTAGAATACGGCATGTGGCATAACAGGCACTCAGTGAATGTTGGTTATCTTTCCACCTCTTCCCTTATCAAGTATGTAAAGATGAAGGAAATGTGTCATGTAATGTGGTCACAGTTGAGCAAGGTAGTGGAATCATTCTATCAGTATCTCTCTAACTCCTAATTATCAAGTGTTCTGAGTGATAAAATGTTTGGATAGGATTACTGGTTTATGATCTACCAGTCAATCAAGTACCATGACCTCTTCAGCAAATTAATATATTTTTGGAGGTTAATTTGAGTTTATTTTGAGACTTTCTAGTCACTTCTATTGGTTTGTTTCTTCTTGTGCTCATATCTTACTGCTTTAATTATTAAGATCAGCCCCATGACCCATAACAACGTCTAGCAAGAAAGAAAAATCCATGCCAATAAGGACAATCTTTTTGTCTTAATGTCCTGATAGCTTCGGTTAAGGACATAAAAGTACAGTGTGAGCAGATTTGTGTAAAGATTTTTTTCTGGTAGAAGCTGACTCATAGCAGTAGAAAGTAGAAAGAGAATAATGAGTGTAATTGTTTATCCTATGCGTCAACTTGGCTACTCTATGGTCCCCAGTTGTCTGGTCAAACATCAGTCTAGACATTGCTGTGAAAGTAGTTTTTAGATGTGATTAACATTTACAGTCAGTGGACTTTGAGAAAAGCATATTACCCTCCATAGTGTGCGTGGGCCTTATCCAATCAGTTGAAGGCCTTAAGAAAAAGACTGAAGTTTCCTGGAGAAGAAGGAATTTTATTTTACTCTGGCCACACCATGCGGCATGCAGGATCTTCGTTCCCCAACCAGGGATCGAACCTGTGCCCCCAGCAGTGGAAGCAAGGAGTCCTAACCACTGTGCCGCCAGGGAATTCCCAAGAAGAAGGAATTTTAACTCACAATTGCAACATAGAAAGCCTACTTAAGTTTCTAGCCTGTCTAGCCTGCCCTATTTTGGACTCAAGACTACAGTGTCAACTCTTACCTAAATTTCCAGCCTGCTGGCTTGCCCTATATATTTTGGACTTTCCAGCTCTCATAATTGCATGAGTCAATTCCTGAAAATAAATCTCTCTATATATATATCCTATTTATTCTGCTTCTCTAGAGATTCCTGACTGAAACACTGAGGGTACTAAGTGAAAGCTGTGATCAGACTTCTTTAAAGAAACCTAATATTTCCTACTAGTACCATGCCCCATCTGTGCAGTTGATTAATGAATGTTTAGAATGTACCCCATGTACTCAGAACACTTTTGTCAGTTTTACTATGTGATTACAGTTTTACTATAAACGATGCAGATCAGGACCACCCAAATGAAGAGACACATAGAGTAAGTTCTGCGTCCCGAACACAGACCTTCCATGTCCTCTCCCTGCCTCTACCAAATTTCAAAAATGATTCTATTATAGCTTTCTTTTATCTAGACTTTTTTAGTGGTTGCATTGGTTTGTCTGTTACAACATTGAGCAATCCAAGATTGTGTAGTTTGAGAATTTCACATGTAAGTAAGCATAAGATGAGTAAGTCTGGTGTTTATATAAGTGCCACTGCTTTAAAACAAAGGGGCCCGCTTGAAAGCAAGAGGCAAATAACTCATACATGGCGATAGTGTTTTGATATCCCAACCAATTGTAGGTCTGGACCAATGAATACAACCATGAGGATTTTCCCTGTCTTGGAAAATACTATTGTACATAACTACAGCATCCTATGCATAAAATGCAATGGACAAAGCTATGATGTGAACCTCAGGGTGTATACTGCTAAAGTCAAGTGTTCTTGGAAAATACTATCACTTGAAGAATCAAGAAAAATGAGTGTCAGGTTATTTGATTGAAACTGGGCCGTCTCATCACTGAACCACAAAAAAAGGAGACTCACAAAAGAATATTCCAAATTTGGGCATGCCCAACTATATACCTGATCAAAATCAAGCTGTCCAGTTTTGTATAAATAAAGCTACCGACATAGAAATGAGATGATAAATAAAAATGATGTTTTCTACTCACTAAAAACACCTTTGAAAACCTCATAGGGCTTTTCAAACCTTCAAGAATTCAACACTGAGTTGGTTAACAAAATACTGCAGAGAGTTTAGAACTGTCATTTTACATAAGGAGACCAAGTGTAGTGCAGTGGCTTTCACAGTTTTTTTTTGAAAACTATGAGCCTTTTGTCTAAAAAGTTTTACAAATGAGGTCAGGGGTGGGGGATATCAAGGCAGAAAATAGACCAAAATAAATTACTCTGAATGAAGGGATCTGGGCCTTGGAACCCAGGTTCTTGGTCATGCCACCTGCTCTTCCATTTCTCGGGAGCTGCCATGGAATTTGGAACTTCCAGTTCAGTGTTTACCATCTTAGGACAGCACTCAAGTTAGGAGTCCAGCAGTTAGGCAGAACATCTTAAAAGATTCTCTAAGGAAAAGCTCAAGCATCTCAACTCACTGGGTGAGAGACTAGGCAGCCTTTTGCTGGAAGAGATACGATGGCTCCAGGACCAGCCGCACCTCTAGCTATAAGAGCAGTGGCAATGAGAGATGTGATGGAGATTTGTGTCCTCAGCACAGTCTCTGGCACAAAGCCATCCACAAAAATCAGCTGTTACTATTCCTGCTATGACTGCCATCGCTACCGCTACTAGTCTCTATTGATTGGTGCTCTGCCACTGCCATTGTTTTCCTGTCCAGGCCCCCCAAAAGCAAAGAGTGGGGATCAAAAGGAAAAATGACCACAGACCCCTTATTTTAGTTCCCATTTACACTCCAAAGTTCCAAAATTTATTGCTGATAGAGCAATAAAAATAAATGAATAAGAATAATTGGTCCCATCTGTCCAGTTATTAGCATTCTGTCTACCTATAAAGTAACTGCTGAACATATAGTATCTCATTTTATTCTCACAGCAACTCTACGAGGTAGGTACTTTTATTATCCCCATTTTAAGGATGAGGAAACTGAGTCCCAGAGAGGTCAATTAAATTGCCCACAGTCACAGAGCTACCAAGTGAAAAAAGTAGGACTAAGCATTCTGTTTATGTTGTGATCGTTTTGGGATTTCATCCAGAAAGGGTCAAGAGGGATTGAGATGGTGGTTTTAAACACCTCACCCAAAACCGTGCCCTGAGGTTTACACACTCAAGAACCTCTCTATCCCGAGTGTGCAGAGAAGCTCTAGCAGTGGGCAGCTGCGGCTTGATGAGCAAAGAGGAGGCAACGCAAGCTGGGAGAGCAGAAGAATGGTTTTGGAACGCTCCAGGTGGTTTCCAGCAAAACAGGCTCAGTTTCCTTGGTGAGTGATCCTCTGGACTGGCTGTTGGCAGAAACTAAGCCTAAGAGAAGGCAGGGTTCATGGTGCTCCACCCAGAAAGCCATGAAGAAGAGGGGCTGGGAAATGTTTGCTAGGTATAAATCAGGTTAAAAACACAGATGAAGTCAACAGAACTCTTGGTTGTGTATATCAGGTCCAAATGCTCCTTGAAGGCTTTCAGTATTTCCTTCTGCACCCACACACCACAGAATCCCCTATTTTACCTTGACTACCAGGCAGTGCCTTTTTATCTGCCACCCATCACCTCCTGCATTACACTAGCCATTTTTCTTCACTCTTATGAAGTTGGGTTTTATTTTCTTGTGTCTCTTTCAAGCTTTTAGCTCTCACTCAAGTCATTTTTCCCCCAAACTCTTTAATATTCAGAATTGGATTTTTAAGTCTCTAAGTTCCTCTTTTTCTTTTTAAAACTTATCATGAAAGCCTCTTCCTAGCTGACTCCCTTGCCTGACACCATCGCTCACCTCCTGTCCTTCCTGTGCCCCTTCAGGACAGGGGCACCATGTGCATTCGACAGTGAGGATGGCATTGGCCTCGATGAAGTGTTAGTGTCCACAGATTGTTGTTGATTATTTCTGCAAGGAGTGCATAAAACAACACTATCTTGACTTCCAAGGCAGTTCATCAACTCCACAGCTCTAACTGGGAAAAAGACACATTTTTCAACCTGGAAATTTCAGAAGGACCAACCAATGGCCTAGGGAATATTTAGGGGCCACAACAAAACTCAGGGTAAACCAAAAATATAAATAAATAAAATAGAAAAAAATTTAAATCACTTAAAAGAAAACTTTGCCTAACTCCGAGCTCTCAGTGCTGAGGGCCCGGGTTCTATCCCTGGTCAGGGAACTAAGATCCCACACGCTGCACAGCATGGTCAAAAAAAAGAAAAGAAAAGACCAAAAAAAAAAGATGCAGGAATTCTTTCAGGGCAATGAAGAGTAATTAGAGCTCTCTTGTGGAACTGTGTAAACTGTAAAACTATAATTTTTAATCTTCAAAAAGAAAATCCCAATTTAAAAATCATCAATGTAAAGGAAAAAGTGAAATAAAGTACTAATTATGCTTCCAAAAAATAACACTTTGCCTAACAACCTATAATGGAAAAGAATCTGAAAAAGAATATATGTGTGTGTGTGTGTGTGTATGTATAACTGAATCACTTTGCTGTATACCTGAAACTAACACAACTCTGTAAATTAACTATACTTCAATAAAAAATTTAAAAACCAAGAAACCCCAAAACTTTGTCTAAAGTTTATATGGAAGAGCCTTTAATATTATCTTTCACATCCAAGGTAACCACCAACAAACCTTTAAACAAACTGTTCATCACTACCTAAATCAGGTTTGTTTTATATATATATATATATGTATGTGTATTTTTATCACATTTCAAGCAAACCTTCAATATCACTTGAGGGTAATTTATTTTGGTCAAATACTTGAATGTTACAAAATCCTGAATCAAACTTCCTTCTTGATCAGCCTCTAAGTTCCCAAAAGTAGGTCTCAAATTCAGTTGGTATTTACTGAACATTGGGCTTCTTTTCATGTATTTTACAAATCAACATGATTGGGATGCTTGTAAATGATTGATAGTTTGATATGGAAATGGTGTATACTCCTGAAATGTTCTATACTGTTTTTTGGGGGTTTTGTTTTTGAATTTTTGAATTTTATTTTATTTATTTTTTTATACAGCAGGTTCTTATTAGTTATCCACTTTATACATATTAGCGTATACATGTCAATCACAATTGCCCAATTCATCACACCACCAAGCCCCTCCCACCCCACCACTTTCCCCCCTTGGTGTCCATACGTTTGTTCTCTACATCTGTGTCTCAATTTCTGCCCTGCAAACCAGTTCATCTGTACCATTTTTCTAGGTTCCACATATATGCGTTAATATACAATATTTGTTTTTCTCTTTCTGACTTACTCCACTCTGTATGACAGTCTCTAGATCCATCCACATCTCTACAAATGACCCAATTTCATTCCTTTTTATGGCTAATATTCCATTGTATATATGTACAATATCTTCTTTATCCATTCGTCTGTCAATGGGCATTTAGGTTGCTTCCATGACCTGACTATTGTAAATAGTGCTGCAATGAACATTGGGGTGCATGTGTCTTTTTGAATTATGGTTTTCTCTGGGTATATGCCCAGTGGTGGGATTGCTGGGTCATATGTTAATTCCATTTTTAGTTTTTTGAGGAACCTCCATACTGTTCTCCATAGTGGTTGTATCAATTTACATTCCCACCAACAGTGCAAGAGGGTTCCCTTTTCTCTACACCCTCTCCAGCATTTGTTGTTTATACATTTTCTGATGATGCCCATTCTAACTGATGTGAGGTGATACCTCATTGTAGTTTCGATTTGCATTTCTCTAATAATTAGTGACGTTGAGCAGCTTTTCATGTGCTTCTTGGCCATCTGTATGTCTTCTTTGGAGAAATGTCTAATTAGGTCTTCTGCCTATTTTTTGATTGGGTTGTTTGTTTTTTTAATATTGAGCTGCATGAGCTGTGTATATATATTGGAGATTAATCCTTTGTCTGCTGATTCATTTGCAAATATTTTCTCCCATTCTGAGGGTTGTCTTTTCGTCTTGTTTGCAGTTTCCTTTGCTTTGCAAAAGCTTTTAAGTTTCATTAGGTCCCATTTATTTATTTTTGTTTTTATTTCCATTTCTCTAGGAGGTGGATCAAAACAGATCTTGCTGTGATTTATGTCACAGAGTGTTCTTTAAGAGTTTTATAGTATCCAGTCTTACATTTAGGTCTCTAATCCATTTTGAGTTTATTTTTGTGTATCATGTTAGGGAGGGTTCTAATTTCATTCTTTTAGATGTAGCTGTCCAGTTTTCCCGGCACTACTTATTGAAGAGACTGTCTTTTCTCCATTGTATATCCTTGCCTCCTTTGTCATAGATTAGTTGACCATAGGTGCGTGGGTTTATCTCTGGGCTTTCTATCCTGTTCCATTGATCTATATTTCTGTTTTTGTGCCAGCACTATATTGTCTTGATTACTATAGCTTTGTAGTATAGTCTGAGTCAGGGAGTCTGATTCCTCCCGCTCTGTTTTTTTCCCTCAAGACTGCTTTGGCTATTCAGGGTCTTTTATGTCTCCATACAACTGTTAAGATTTTTTGTTCTAGTTCTGTAAAAAGTGCCATTGGTAATTTGATAGGGATTGAATTGAATCTGTAGATTGCTTTGGGTAGTATAGTCATTTTCACAATATTGATTCTTCTAATCCAAGAACATGGTATATCTCTCCATCTGTTGGTATCATCTTTTATTTCTTTCATCAGTGTCTTATAGTTCTCTGCATACAGATCTTTTGTCTCCCAAGGTAGGTTTATTCCTAGGTATTTTATTCTTTTTTGTTGCAATGGTAAATGGGAGTGTTTCCTTAATTTCTCTTTCAGAATTTTCATCATTAGTGTATAGGAATGCAAGAGGTGTCTGTGCATTAATTTTGTATCCTGCAACTTTCCCAAATTCATTGATGGGCTCTAGTAGTTTCTTGGTGGTATCTTTAGGATTCTCTGTATATAGGATCATGTCATCTGCAAACAGTGACAGTTTTACTTCTTCTTTTCCAATCTGTATTCCTTTTATTTCTTTTTCTTCTCTGATTGCCGTGGCTAGGACTTCCAAAACTATGTTGAATAACAGTGGTGATAGTGGACATCCTTGTCTTGTTCCTGATCTTAGAGGAAATGCTTGCAGTTTTTCACCATTGAGAATGATGTGTGCTGTGGGTTTGTCATACATGGCCTTAATTATGTTGAGGTGGGTTCCCTCTATGCCCACTCTCTGGAGAGTTTTTATCAAAAATGGATGTTGAATTTTGTCAAAAGCTTTTTCTGCATCTACTGAGTTGATCATATGCTTTTTATTCTTCAATTTGTTAATATGGTGTATCATTGATTGATTTGCATATACTGAAGAATCCTTGCATCCCTGGGATAAATCCCACTTGACCATGGTGTATGATCCTTTTTATGTGTTATTGTATTCTGTTTGCTAGTATTTTGTTGAGGATTTTTGCATCTATAGTCATCAGTTTTATTGGTCTGTAATTTTCTTTTTTTGTAGTATCTTTGTCTGGTTTTTGTATCACGGTGATGATGGCCCCATAGAATGCCTTTGGGAGTGCTCCTTCCTCTGCAATTTTTTGGAAGAGTTTGAGAAGGATAGGTGTTAGCTCTTCTCCAAATGTTTGATAGAATTCACCCGTGAAGCCATCTGGTCCTGGGCTTTTGTTTGTTGGAAGATTTTTAATCACAGTTTCAATTTCATTACTTGTGATTGGTCTGTTCATATTTTCTATTTCTTCCTGGTTCAGTCTTGGAAGGTTATACCTTTCTAAGAATTTGTCCATTTCGTCCAGGTTGTCCATTTTATTGGCATAGAGTTGCTTTTAGTTGTCTCTTTGGATGCTTTGTATTGCTGTGGTGTCTTTTGTAACTTCTCCTTTTTCATTTCCAATTTTATTGATTTGAGTCCTCTCCCTCTTTTTCTTGATGAGTCTGGCTAGTGGTTTATCAATTTTGTTTATCTTCTCAAAGAACCAGCTTTTGGTTTTATTGATCTTTGCTATTTTTTCTTTGTTTCTATTTCATTTATTTCTGCTCTGATCTTTATGACTTCTTTCCTTCTACTAACTTTGGATTTGTTCATTCTTCTTTCTCTAGTTCCTTTAGTTGTAAGGTTAAATTGTTTATTTGAGATTTTTCTTCTTTCTTGAGGTAGGCTTGTATTGCTATAAACTTCCCTCTTAGAACTGCTTTTGCTTCACCCCATAGGTTTTGGATCATCATGTTTTCATTATCATTTGTCTCTAGGTATTTTTTGATTTTCTCTTTGATTTCTTCAGTGATCTCTTGGTTATTTAGTACCGTATTGTTTAGCCTCCATGTGTCTGTGTTTTTTACGTTTTTTTCCCCTGTAATTGATTTCTAATCTCATAGCATTGTGGTCAGAAAAGATGCTTGATATAATTTCAATTTTCTTAAATTTACCAAGGCTTGATTTGTGACCCAAGATGTGATCTATCCTGGAGAATGTTCCATTTGCACTTGAGAAGAAAGTGTAATCTGCTGTTTTGGGATGGAATGTCCTATAAATATCAATTAAATCTAGCTGGTCTATCATGTCATTAAAAGATTATGTTCCTTATTAATTTTCTGTTTGGATGATCTGTCCATTGGTGTAAGTGAGGTGTTAAAGTCCCCCACTATTATTGTGTTACTGTTGATTTCCTTTTTTATAACTGTTAGCAGTTGCCTTATGTGTTGAGGTGCTCTTATGTTGGGTGCAAATATATTTATAATTGTTATATCTTCTTCTTGGATTGATCCCTTGTTCATTATGTAGTGTCTTTCCTTGTCTCTTGTAGCATTCTTTATTTTAAAGTCTATTTTATCTGATATGAGTATTGCTACTCCAGCTTTCTTTTGTTTTCCATTTGCATGGAATATCTTTTTTCATCCCCTCACTTTCAGTCTGTATGTGTCCGTAGGTCTGAAGTGGGTCTCTTGTAGACAGCATATATATGGGTATTGTTTTTGTATCCATTCAGCGAGCCTGTGTCTTTTGGTTGGAGCATTTAATCCATTCATGTTTAAGGTAATTATCGATATGTATGTTCCTATGACCATTTTATTAATTGTTATTCGTTTGTTTTTGTAGGTCCTTTTCTTCTCTTGTGTTTCCCACTTAGAGAAGTTCCTTTAGCATTTGTTGTAGAGCTGGTTTGGTGGTGCTGAATTCTCTTAGCTTTTGCTTGTCTGTAAAAGTTTTGATTTTTCTGTCGAATCTGCATGAGATCCTTACCAGGTAGAGTAATCTTGGCTGTAGGTTGTTCCCTTTCATTGCTTTAAATATATCATGGCACTCCCTTCTGGCTTGTAGAGTTTCTGCTGAGAAATCAGCTGTTAACCTTATGGGAGCTCCCTTGTATGTTATTTGTTGTTTTTCCCTTGCTGCTTTCAATAATTTTTCTTTGTCTTTAATTTTTGTCCATTTGATTACTATGTGTCTCAGTGTGTTTCTCCTTGGGTTTATCCTGCCTGGGACTCTCTGTGCTTCCTGGACTTGGGTGGCTATTTCCTTTCCCATGTTAGGGACGTTTTCGACTATAATCTCTTCAAATATTTTCTCGGGTCCTTTCTCTCTCTCTTCTCCTTCTGGGACGCCTATAATGCAAATGTTGTTTCACTTAATTTTCCCAGAGGTCTTTAGGCTGTCTTCATTTGTTTTCTTTCTTTTTTTTTTTTTTTTTTTTTTTTCTTATTCTGTTCCACGGCAGTGAATTTCACCATTCTGTCTTCCAGGTCACTTATCCGTTCTTCTGCCTCAGTTATTCTGCTATCGATTCTTTCTAGTGTATTTTTCATTTCAGTTATTGTATCATTCATCTCTGTTTGTTCTTTAATTCTTCTAGGTGTTTGTTCTTTAATTCTTCTAGGTCTTTGTTAAACATTTCTTGCATCTTCTTGATCTTTGCCGCCATTCTTTTCTGAGGTCCTGGATCATCTTCACTATCATTATTCTAAATTCTTTTTCTAGAAGGTTGCCTATCTCCACTTCATTTAGTTGTTTTTCTGGGGTTTTATCTTGTTCCTTCATCTGGTACATAGCCCTCTGCCTTTTCATCTTGTCTGTCTCTCTATTAATGTGGTTTTTGTTCCACAGGCTACAGGATTGTAGTTTTTCTTGCCTCTGCTGTCTGCCCTCTGGTGGATGGGGCTATCTTAGAGACTTGTGCCCCTCCTTAGTTATGTTTATTTCTACATATTTTATTATTGTGATGCTTTTGTAAATGGTATTGTTTTCCTAATTTCCTTTTGGGATTGTTCATTGTTATTGTATAAAAACACAACTGATTTTTGTATGTTGATTTTGTATCCAATAAATTTATTGAATTCTTTTATTAGTTATTACAGTTTTTTTGGTGACACTTTAGGGTTTTCTACGTATAAGATCATATCATTTACAAACAGATCATTTTATTTCTTCTTTCTGATTTGCTTGACTTTTATTTCTTTTTCTTGCCTAATTGCTCTGGCTGTGACTTCCAGTACCATGTTAAGTAGAAATGGTGAAAGCAGTCATCCTTACCTTGTTCCTGAGCTTGAAAGAAAAGCTTTCAGTCTTACAACATTGAGTATGATATTTACTGTGCGTTTTTCATATATGGCTTTTATCATATTGAAGTAGTTTTCCTCTATTTCTATTTTGTTAAATGTTTTTCTCATGAAAGGGGGTTAAATGTTGTCAAATGTTTTTTCCACCTCAATTAAGATGATAATGTATTTCTTTGCTTACTTCTGTTAATGTGGTGTAAGAGACTGCTTGATTTTCATATGTTAAGCCATCTTTGCATTCAAGGAATAAATCCCACTTGGTCACGGTGTGTGATCTTTCTAATGTGGTGTTAAACTTGGTTTGCTAGTATTTTGTTGAGGATTTTTGCATCAATGTTCATAAGGGATACTGCTCTGTAGTTTTCTTGTAGCGTCTTTTTCTGGCTTTGATATCAGAGTAATGCTGGCCTCGCAGAATGGGTTAAGAAGTGTTCCCTCCTCTTCAATTTTTTGGAAGAGTTTGAGGAGAATTGATTTTAACTATTTTTTAAATATTGGGTAAAATTCACCAGTGAAGCCATAAGATCCAAGGTTTTTCTTTGTTCGGAGGTTTTTATTACATTTTTAATCTCCTTACTGGTTATAGATCTATTCACGTTTTCTATTTCCTCATGATTCATTCCTGGTAGGTTTTGTGTTTCTAGGGGTTTGTCCATTTCATCAAGGTTATCTGATTTGTTCGCAAACAGTTAGTTGTTCAATATGTTATGCTGTTTGGTGTTATTGTAAATTGTTTTATTTCACTTTCCTATTATTTACTGCTATTATTATATATGAATACAATTGATTTGTTAACATTAGCATTGTATCCTGTGAACTTGCTAAATTTACTTATGTACTCTAATGGTTAGTTTATAGATTCCTTAAGATTATCCATGTGAACAATCCTGCTATCTGCAGAGATAGTTCTACTTCTTCCTTCTGATCTTAGTCTTTTACCTAAATGCATCTTAACTGATTTGAATTTAATAGTTTTAATTATGAAAATGTTATTTTTAATGTTTGCCAAGATGTTATTTTTAAAGCACTCAAGGACAACAGATTAAAACTGTCATTTTTTTTTTTTTTTTTTTTTTGGCTTTGGATAAATAACATTTACTTTATCATAGTTTTGTTAAGGAACTGTACTGGTTTTGAACTCTTAAGTCAACCTACAATCAAAGTAGACAAAACATAATTATGGTACAGAATATAAAATAAATATTATCTCCCCTAACAAAGGTCCAGTTAACAGCGCTTGGAGAGTAAGTGTAGAAGTAGAGATGACAAGAAATACAAATCTGATTTTAAAAAACATGTACTTAATTATATGACTTATGTTTACACTGTAACTGACAGAAGGACTGTCTAATATTGGGAAGAGGTCAGAGAGAAGAGAGGGAGTTGGTCCAGGTGACCTAAATTTTAAAATTTCAAACCAGAGGATTACTGGAAACTGTCTGAAAATTATTTTAAGATGAAAGAAATAGCAGAATAGTCTATGAATGAGCGTTTTGGTGGTAACAACCTGAACTCAAAACAGAAAGTTAGAGTTGGGGAGGGAATTGAGGTGTGCAGGGACTGTGCCTCTCCCTGTGCATTCATGTACCTTCCTGTTTTTCTTTGCTGTATGTGTATTACTTCACTAGATATTAAAACATTATGAAAAAAATATCTCAACCTAAAAAATTATGAAATTGAAATTACCTCTTAGTAGTTGTATTTCTACCCAGCTCACATTTCTCAACACTTGAGCTCACCGTTCCCACACATGATACCATCACGTTACGGTTGGCACCATGTGGGCTTCTTCCATGGTGATAATTCCAAATTCTCTTGACCTCTAATCACTTTCTAGCTGAAAACAGGCATGTTGACTTCTCGGATCCTGGAGGGAAGGTGACAACCACCACTTATCTGAATCCTTGTAGGGAATGACAGTCTCTGCTCATATGATGGTCTCCCAAAAAGGGTAGTGACAGCAAGAGCCATTATACTACTGCCCGTTTGGAGTCAAGAGTCAGCTCCACTGTTGGGTTAATAATGAGGTTATTTTGCTTTACTTTGGTGCATACCAGTGTCCCTGCAGCTGAACGATATATTCTGGTTAATAATGAGGTTATTTTGCTTTACTTTGGTGCATACCAGAATCCCTGCAGCTGAACGATATATTCTAAGTGTCTCAAGATCATTATAACCATTTATGCAGACCACTCATGTACCAAAAATAATCAATTACAGAAGCATCACTGAGGTTGTGGCTGAGTGGTTTTTTTTTTTTTTTCATCAAATTTTTATGTACTCTCTTCTTAGTATGGTAATAAAGTAGAATAAGATTCTGTTCTGGATGAATTTTCCTAATGTAATGGACAGTCCTCCTATAGAAGTGACATGTAATTTGTGACTTCAAAAGGTGGAAGAGATTGCTGATCAGTAATGTGAACTGAAGAAATGTTTTTGGAGAACAAGACATCTGAACTGGCCTTTGAAGAAAACGTAGTATTCAGATTAATGGTAGGCAGGATACAGGAATAGAGTAAACAAGGGTACCGAAGGAGAGATTCACAAAATATGTTCCAAAGGTAGAAACAGAGACCAAATCAGACTTCTATGAGGAATACTAGAACCTAATGACAGAAGGTTTCAAATGACAGGATACTTCTTCAATAAGTGATGCTGGGAAAACTGGACAGCTATATATAAAAGAATGAAATTAGAACACTACTTAACACCAAACACAAAAATAAACTCAAAATGGATTAAAGACCTAAATGTAAGGCCAGACACTGTAAAACTCTTAGAGGAAAACATAGGCAGAACATTCTATGACATGAATCACAGCAAGATCCTTTTTGACCCACCTCCTAGAGAAAGGGAAATTTAAAAAATAAATAAACAAATGGGACCTAATGAAACTTAAAAGCTTTTGCACAGCAAAGGAGACCATAAACAAGATGAAAACATAACCCTCAGAATCGGAGAAAATATTTGCAAATGAAGCAACTGACAAAGGATTAATCTCCAAAATTTACAAGCAGCTCATGCAGCTCAATATCAATAAAACAAACAATCCAATCCAAAAATGGGCAGAAGACCTAAATAGACATTTCTCCAAAGAAGATATACAGATTGCCAACAAACACATGAAAGGATGCTCAACATCACTAATCATTAGAGAAATGCAAATCAAAATTACAATGAGGTATCAACTCACACCAGTCAGAATGGCCATCATCAAAAAATCTACAAACAATGAATGCTGGAGAGGGTGTGAAGAAAAGGGAACCCTCTTGCACTGTTGGTGGGAATGTAAATTGATACAGCCACTATGGAGAAAAGCATGGAGGTTCCTCAAAAAAACTAAAAATAGAACTACCATATGACCCAGCAATCCCACTACTGGGCATATACCCTGAGAAAACCATAATTCAAAAAGAGTCATGTACCACAATGTTCATTGCAGCTCTATTTACAATAGCCAGGACATGGAAGCAACCTAAGTGTCCATTGACAGGTGAATGGATAAAGAAGATGTGGCACATATATACAATGGAATATTACTCAGGCATAAAAAGAAATGAAACTGAGTTATTTGTAGTGAGGTGGATGGACCTAGAGTCTGTCATACAGAGTGAAGTAAGTCAGAAAGAGAAAAACAAATACCGTATGCTAACACATATACATGGAATCTAAAAAAAAATTGGTTCTGAAGAACCTAGCGGCAGGACAGGAATAAAAATGATGCAGACGTAGAGAATGGACTTAAGGACAAAGGGAGAGGGAAGGGTAAGCTGGGATGAAGTGAGAGAGTGGCATGGACTTATAAATACTACCAAATGTAAAAGAGATAGCTAGTGGAAAGCAGCCACATAGCACAGGGAGATCAGCTCGGTGTTTTGTGACCACCTAGAGGGGTGGGATAGAGAGGGTGGAGGTAGACACAAGAGGGAGGAGATATGGGGATATATGTATAGGTATAGCTGATTCACTTTGTTATACAGCAGAAACTAACACACCATTGTAAAGCAATTATACTCTAATAAAGATGTTAAAATAAATAAAAAATAAAAATAAAAATTGCGGCAAAAAAAAAATGACAGGCTACTGAGTTTGAAGTTCATGCGCTACTTTCCTTAAGGTTTTTAAGCATGGAAGTATGACTCAAGAGAAAATCTTCCAACTAGACCAGCAGAGAAAGACTGAGGTCTGAAGGAGATAATGGACATAAATACCACTGCAACCCACAGTCCTCATAAAGTTTGAACACAGTTTTCCTTCTGCCCATGTTTATACAAACCAAAATAAATAATACCCCTGATGACATTCTGATAACTTCATTTTAAATGCCGCAGTTCTGGGAATTCCCTGGTGGCGCAGTGTTTAAGAATCTGCCTGCTAATGCAGGGGACATGGGTTCGAGCTCTGGTCCGGGAAGATCCCACATGCCACAGAGTGACTGAGCCCGTGTGCCACAACTACTGAGCCTGAGCTCTAGAGCCCACATGCCACAACTACTGAAGCCTGTGTGCCTAGAGCCCATGCTCTGCAACAAGAGAAGTCACCACAGTGAGAAGCCCGCACACCACAACAAACAATAGCCCCTGCTTGCCACACCTAGAGAAAGCCTGCACGCAGCAACGAAGACCAGTGCAGCCAAAAATTAATTAATTAATTAATTTTTAATATAAATAAATAATTGCCACAGCTCTAAATTCCCATGTCAGTCCTATATTATCAGAACGACATAATACAAAGAAAAAATATTAAAAGCAGCGAGGGATAAACAGCACATAACATACAAGGGAATCCCCATAAGATTAACAGCTGATCTTTCAGAAGAAACTTTGCAAGCCAGAAGGGAGTGGCAGGACATATTTAAAGTGATGAAAGGGAAAAACCTACAACCAAGATTACTCTACCCAGCAAGGATCTCATTCAGATTTGACGGAGAAATTAAAACCTTTACAGACAAGCTAAAGCTAAGAGAATACAGCACCACCAAACCAGCTTTACAACAAATGCTAAAGGAACTTCCCTAGGCAGGAGACACAAGAGAAGTAAAAGACCTACAATAACAAACCCAAATCTATTAAGAAAATGGTCATAAGAACATACATATCAATAATTACCTTAAATGTAAATGGATTAAATGCTCCAACCAAAAGACATAGACTGGCTGAATGGATACAAAAACAAGACCCATATATATGCTGTCTACAAGGGACCCACTACAGACCTAGGGACACATACAGACTGAAAGTGAGGGGATGAAAAAAGATATTCCATGCAAATGCAAATCAAAAGAAAGCTGGAGTAGCAATTCTCATATCAGACAAAATAGACTTTAAAACGAAGACTATTACAAGAGACAAAGAAGGACACTACATAATGATCAAGGGATCAATCCAAGAAGAAGATGTAACAATTGTAAATATTTATGCTCCCAACATAGGAGTACCTCAATACATAAGGCAAACACTAAAAGGGGAAATCGACAGTAACACAATCATAGTAGGGGACTTTAACACCCCGCTTTCACCAATGGACAGATCATCCAAAATGAAAATAAATAAGGAAACACAAGCTTTAAATGAAACATTAAACAAGATGGACTTGATTGATATTTATAGGACATTCCATCCAAAAACAACAAAATACACATGCTTCTCAGGTGCTCATGGAACATTCTCCAGGATAGATCATATCTTGGGTCACAAATCAAGTCTTGGTAGATTTAAGAAAATTGAAATCATATCAAGTATCTTTTCTGACCACAAGGCTATGAGACTAAATATCAATTACAGGAAAAAATCTGTAAGAAATACAAACACATGGAGGCTAACCAGTACACTACTAAATAACCAAGAGATCATTGAAGAAATCAAAGAGGAAATCAAAAAATACCTAGAAACAAATGACAATGAAACACAACGACCCAAAACCTATGGGATGCAGCAAAAGTAGTTCTGAGGGAAGTTTATAGCAATACAATCCTATCTTAAAAAACAAGAAACATCTCAGATAAACAACCTAACTTTGCACCTAAAGCATTTAGAGAAAGAAGAATAAAAAAACCCCAAAGTTAGTAGAAGGAAAGAAATCATAAAGATCAGATCAGAAATAAATGAAAACAAAATGAAGGAAATGATGGCAAAGATCAATAAAACTAAAAGCTGGTTCTTTGAGAAGATAAACAAAATTGAAAAACCATTAGCCAGACTCATCAAGAAAAAAAGGGAGAAGGCTCAAATCAATAGAATCAGAAATGAAAAAGGAGAAGTAACAACTGACACTGCAGAAATACAAAGGATCATGAGAAATTACTACAAGCAACTGTATGCCAATAAAATGGCAACCTGGAAGAAATGGACAAATTCTTAGAAATGCACAACCTTCCGAGACTGAACCAGGAAGAAAAAGAAAATATGAACAGACCAATCACAAACACTGAAATTTAAACTGTGATTAAAAATCTTCCAACAAACAAAAGCCCAGGACCAGATGGCTTCACAGGTGAATTCTATCAAACATTTAGAGAAGAGCTAACACCTACCCTTCTCAAACTCTTCAAAAATACAGCAGAGGGAGGAACACTCCCAAACTCATTCTACGGGGCCACCATCACCCTGATACCAAAACCAGACAAAGACGTCACAAAAAAAGAAAACTACAGGCCAATATCACTGATGAACATAGATGCAAAAATCCTCAACAAAATACTAGCAAACAGAATACAGCAGCAAATCAGAAGGGTCATACACCATGATCAAGTAGGGTTTATCCCAGGAATGCAAGGATTCTTCAATATATGCAAATCAATCAATGTGATACACCATATTAACAAACTGAAGGAGAAAAACCATTTGATCATCTCAATAGATGCAGAAAGCTTTGACAAAATTCAACACCCATTTATGATAAAAACCCTCCAGAAAGTAGGCATAGAACTACCTCAACATAATAAAGGCCATATATGAAAAACCCACAGCCAACATCGTCCTCAATGGTGAAAAACTGAAACCATTTCCACTAAGATCAGGAACAAGACAAGGTTGCCCATTCTCACCACTATTATTCAACATAATTTTGGAAGTTTTAGTCACAGCAATCAGAGAAGAAAAAGAAATAAAAGGAATCCAAATCAGAAAAGAAGAAGTAAAGCTGTCACTGTTTGCAGATGACATGATACTATACATAGAGAATCCTAAAGAAGCTACCAGAAAACTACTAGAGCTAATCAATGAATTTGGTAAAGAAGCAGGATACAAAATTAATGCACAGAAATCTCTTGCATTCCTATACACTAATGATGAAAAATCTGAAAGTGAAATTAAGAAAACACTCCCATTTACCACTGCAACAAAAAGAATAATATACCTAGGAATAAACCTATCTAAGGAGACAAAAGACCTGTATGCAGAATATTATAAAACACTGATGAAAGAAATTAAAAATGATAGAAATAGATGAAAAGATATACCATGTTCTTGGATTGGAAGAATCAGCAGTTTGAAAATGACTATACTACCCAAAGGAATCTACAGATTCAGTGCAATCCCCATCAATCTACCCCTGGCATTTTTCACAGAACTAGAACAAAAAATTTCACAATTTGTATGGAAACAAGAAAGACCCCGAATAGCCAAAGCAATCTTGGGAAAGAGAAATGGTGCTGGAGGAATCAGGCTCCCTGACTTCAGACTATACTACAAAGCTACAGTAATCAAGACAGTATGGTACTGGCACAAAAACAGAAATATAGATCAATGGAACAGGATAGAAAGCCCAGAGATAAACCCACGCACATATGGTCACCTTATCTTTGATAAAGGAGGCAAGAATATACAGTGGAGAAAAGACAGCCTCTTCAATAAATGGTGCTGGGAAAACTGGACAGCTACATGTAAAAGAATGAAATTAGAACACTTCCTAACACCATACACAAAAATAAATTCAAAATGGATTAAAGACCTAAATGGAAGGCCAGACACTGTAAAACTCTTAGAGGAAAACATAGGCAGAACATTCTATGACATAAATCACAGCAAGATCCTTTTTGACCCATCTCCTTGAGAAATGGAAGTAAAAACAAAAATAAACAAATGGGACCTAATGAAACGTAAAAGTTTGCACAGCAAATGAAACCATAAACAAGACAAAAAGACAACCCTCAGAATGGGAGAAAATATTTGCAAATGAAGCAACTGACAGAGGATTAATCTCCAAAATTTACAAGCAGCTCATGCAGTCAATATCAAAAAAACAAACAACCCAATCCAAAAATGGGCAGAAGAACTAAATAGACATTTCTCCCAAGAAGATACACAGATTGCCAACAAACACATGAAAGAATGCTCAACATCATTAATCATTAGAGAAATGCAAATCAAACCTACAATGAGATTTCATCTCACACCTGTCAGAATGGCCATCATCAAAAAATCTACAAACAGGTCTTCCCTGGTGGCGCAGTGGTTGAGAATCTGCCTGCCAATGCAGGGCACACGGGTTCGAGCCCTGGTCTGGGAGGATCCCACATGCCGCGGAGCAACTGGGCCCGTGAGCCACAACTGCTGAGCCTGCGCGTCTGGAGCCTGTGCTCCGCAACAAGAGAGGCCGCGATAGTGAGAGGCCCGCGCACCGCGATGAAGAGTGGCCCCCGCTCGCCGCAACTAGAGAAAGCCCTCACACAGAAACGAAGACCCAACACAGCCAAAAATAAATAATAAATAAATAAAAATAAAATGACTAAAAAAAAAAAAAAAATTTAAAAAAAAAAAAATCTACAAACAATAAATGCTGGAGAGGGTGTGCTGAAAAGGGAACCCTCTTGCATTGTTGGTGGGAATGTAAATTTTACAGCAACTATGGAGAACAGCATGGAGGTTCCTTAAAAAACTGAAAAAAGAACTACCATATGACCCATCAATCCCACTCCTGGGCATATACCCTGAGAAAACCATAATTCAAAATGAGTCATGTACCACAATGTTCATTGCAGCTCTATTTACAATAGCCAGGATATGGAAGCAACCTAAGTGTCCATCAACAGATGAATGGATAAAGAAGATGTGGCACATATACACAATGGAATATTACTCAGCCATAAAAGAAACGAAATGGAGTTATCTGTAGTGAGGTGGATGGACCTAGAGTCTGTCATACAGAGTGAAGTAAGTCAGAAAGAGAAAAACAAATACCGTATGCTAACACATATATATGGAATCTAAAAAAAAAATAGAAAGGTCATGAAGAACCTAGGGGCAAGACGGGAATAAAGATGCAGACGTAGAGAATGGACTTGAGGACACGGGGAGAGGGAAGGGTAAGCTGGGACAAAGTGAGAGAGTGGTATGGACATATATACACTACCAAATGTAAAATAGCTAGTGGGAAGGAGCCGCATAGCACAAGGAGATCAGCTCGGTGCTTTGTGACCACCTAGAAGGGTGGGAGGGAGGGAGACGCAAGATGGGAGAGATATGGAGATACATGTATATGTATAACTGATTCACTTTGTTATAAAGCAGAAACTAACACCCCATTGTAAAGCAATTATACTCCAATAAAGATGTTAAAAAAAAAAAAAAGGAAAGAAGACCTAATGTAAGCCTAATATCCATTCAGTATTCTAAAATGGGGAAGCACTTTCTGCTACTGTGGATATAATTGTTCAGGAAAAAAAGTCTTTCTAACATTTTTCTTTCTTTTTTGAATTTTAGAAATTTATTTATTTTTTTATACAGCTGGTTCTTGTTAGTTATCCATTTTATATATATTAGTGTATATATGTCAATCCCAATTTCCCAATTCATAACATTTTTCTTAAAATTCTCCAATATATTATGCTGAAAACTCATTGTAAGGCTGTTAATTACAGACAGAATTCATGAGGAGTTGGACCTATCTTGAGTGCATCTAAAAGGAGTTTCATTTTTGAAATACAAAAATAAGTCTGAAATAACTCAGGGAAATGCCTCAAGAAATAAGTAACCATTGATACAAACCTTGGAAGATTATCAATATCTGGGTATAAATTTCCTTGCAGTCTCTCATTACCTTGATCTCCCACATAGTTTCATGGTCTACAAGGCACATGGATATGACAAAGCCCAAAAAGTCTGAATGTCTGGATCCACTGTGGCCATGGGACAAACTGAGATTTCTTTTAGCCCAGTGCGAGTGCCAGGCCCTGCCCTGCCAGAAATTCACTCCTATCTATTCAGTAGCATCCATGCCTCTGGTTCTTGGGGAAACCATCTGTGGAAATGACACCTACTTAGGCTCCCCAAATGGTACACGCAACTTTCATGCCAGTTCAGGCAGCGATCATTTTCCTTTGGTCAGTCAGGGTTCAGTCAGGAAAACAGGAGCCATTCTGGGTATTTCAAGAAATAATTTAAATCTTAAAGGGCAGGAATCCCAAGAAATTTCCACAAGCATCAGAGTGAATAATTCTCAAGACACCCAGTAGCCTTTTGCAAAATCTCACCCCCATCCTCTGCTGATGCTCAGTCACCTGCCTCCCATGACAACCAAAGGTCAACAGCTCCTCCTTCTTTCCTACTTCTCCAAGTTCACACATGAGCCTCACATTGGAGAAATCTAGACTGGAACCTGCTGACAAGGTAAACTGAGAAATATAATTTTTAACATTTCAGCCCTCTAAGGCAGGATGGAGCTTAGAAGGGCAAGGATGTTGTTGAAAGCCAATAAACAACATCCAGCATACCTTTCTTCTCTTGACAACCCATAACTAAAACCATTCCCAAGAACTCAAGACTCATTCTCCCACAGTATCCTCATTGTGATGATTTCCCTCCAGAGACTCAACTGAGTGTTCCTTCTTCCCTAGTCTATGTTCTGCTGGTCTTTCTGCTCCCCCTTGAAAACCACACCTCATCTTCCAAAGAGCCACTTTTCCAGAGTTTAAATAACAATTTGTGCATTTTTGTGGGTGAAGAGGTGGAGGAGGAATGGTGTGGAGAGACTTTCACTAAACCAAAGAGTAAGCCCCTAACACGAAAAGGATAGGTTGTACAATACGTACTGAACAGTGCCCCAGTTAGCCAGCCAAGCACATACAAAGAGAAGTGTGTATGGTACTTTACTTTGGCATATTCCAACCCAAAGAGAATCCACAGAGTGGGTAGAGATTTGGGATTGGCTTGTCCTCACTATTCCACTCACTCTCTGTATCCATTGTACACACTTCTTTTGTAGAAATTCTCACTAGATTTTCAGTTACTTGAATGCAAGTATCATGCTTTGCTAATCTTTGTATCTCTGGTACATAATATAATAATACTTACATAGTAGGATTTCCTTGAATAAATGGAGTGGTAAGCTGGAGCTTGAAGAGTTTTCTACTGTATCTCCAAATGGCTGTTCAATGTTCCTATGTATATATCACTTAGTCACTTCAAACACAACATATCCAAAATAAAATCCATCTGTTCCTTAAATCTTTTTCCTCTCAACAGGTCAATAGTGCTTTTTTTTAAAGATATGGTTCATCAAAAAGGTGGGTAAATCCTAAGGTCAAGATGTTTTATGGATTTACATGGCTGTTGAAGACGTTTAAGAAAAGATGTGAGAACAAAAATGGAAGGAGTAAAAATGTTCTAGGAAGATAGAAATGGAGATTGTTGGGCATTAGACAACAACTATTTGTGATCTAGCCAGAGGGACTGAGGGCATTTTTAACATATTTGAATATCTACTGATACTGAATGATAATATAATGGCATTTCCAGATTTACTTGATAATAATGTAAAAATTTAGAAGCAATTATACATATTATCACCCTTACCCCAAATTTCATGAAAAGCAAAAAAATAAAAAATAAAAGATAATAAATTCACCACATGTTAGAAGAAAAGAAAGTGTACCATCTAAAGACATTTCTGAGAAATCTCTAAAAGGTGGTAAACAGACAGAATCGTATCTGCAGAGTCACAAAACTGAAAAAAGCCTCAGTGTGAAACACATGCAGAAGAAGGTGACATGCAGTTCTGGGAGTTCCAGAGTCAACAGATAAAATAATAGGGAAGAGTCTGAAGGCAGCTTTGGAGATGCTAAACTGGTTAGTCCCTCCCACATCCTGCTAAACAGCTGCCAGGAGAAACATTGGGAACTGCAGTAAAGCACTGATGTCTGCTCCAGGGTCCAAGACCCAGGCGGTATCCATCGACAGAGGAACAGATAAAGAAGATGTGATACATATATACAGTGGAATATTAGCCATAAAAAATAATGAAACAATGCCATTTGTAGCAACATGGATGGACCTAGTAATTGTCATACTGAGTGAAGTAAGTCAGAGAAAGACAAATATCATACGATATTGCTTACATGTGGAATTTTAAAAAATGGTACAAATGAACTTATTTACAAAGCAGAAATAGAGTCACAGATGTAGAAAACAAACTTCTGGTTACCGGGACGAAAGGTGGGGAGAGGGATAAATTGGGAGATTAGGATTAACATATACACTACTATATATAAAATGGATAACTATAAGAATCTACTGTATAGCACAGGGAACTCTACTCAATATTCTGTAATGACCTATATGGGAAAAGAACTTTAAAAAGAGTGGATATATGTATATGTATAACTGATTCACTTTGCTGTACACCTGAACCTAACACAACATTGTAAATCAACTATGCTGCAATTAAAAAAAAAAAGAAACTGACCCAAGGAGGAGCAGGGAACCTCCTTACCTCTCATCCAGCAGAGCATTTCGCCCCTCCCATGCAATCATTAAAGGTGATCTACAGTTACTACAATCAGCATCTTCACACAAGTGACAAGGACAAAGATAAGAAAACACCTAAAAATTACTGAACATTTGAGTTAAAACAATACCACTAAAGAATGGCACCAAATCCAACTAACTGATTAACTAACATCTGAGAAAACAGAATTAATAGAACAAGGTGAGGGAAATGTCTTTAAGTAAAAATTTTATATAGTCATTAAGGGCTGAATTCCCCCAAAATTTATATCTCGAAACCCTAACCCCCAGTAACACAGAATGTGATTGTATAGAATACTTGGAGATAGGGCCTTTAAAAAAGTAATTAAGTTAAAATGAGGTTATTGGGTGGTCCCTAATCCAAGACTAGAGTCCTTATATAAGAAGAGATGAGGACACATAAGGGAAAGCAGATATGTGCATACACAGAGGAAAGACCATTTGAAGAGGCAGCAAGAGGATGGACATCTGCAAGTGAAGGAGAGAAGCCTTAGAGGAAACTAACCTTGCTCAGCACCTTGATCTTGGACTTCCAGCCTCCAGAACTATGAGAAAATAAATTTCTATTGTTTAAGCCACCATGTCTATGGCTTTGTTGTGGCAGCCCTAGCAAATTAATACAATAGTGATATTCTCAGAAATCAGGAGGATATAGCCAAAAAGAAAAACAAATTAAAGGGTTTGGAAATTTAAAATATTATTGTTGAATTTTTTAAGTTATCTAAATAGAATGGACATAGCTGAAGAATGAATTGGCGAGCTGGAAGCTCAAGCTGAGCAAGTCTCCCAAAATACTGTGCAAAAGAAAAATGAGACAGAAGGCATGAAGGAAGAGAAGAAGACTTGGAGGACAGATCCAGAAGTTTCAGCGGCTGTCTGATAGGTATCCCAGAGAGAAAACAGAGATCACAGAAAAAAAGGAGATGACATAGAAGTTATTGAAGAAACTTCCCCAGAGATGAAGAAACACATGAATCTTTTCATTCAAAGGGCCCATCAAGTGCCTATGAGAATGAATGAATGAACAACAGTAAATCACATCCACATGAAACTTCAAAACTCCAGTGATAAAATGAAAATCCTAAACACTTCCAGAGAAGGGGAAAATGTTGTCAACTAAGGAATGAGAATTAGATTACTATCTATCTGTCATTTCTCAGACCCAGCAACACTGGGTGTGAGAAAATGCTGGAGTACTTTATTCAAAATTCTAAGAAAAATTAACAGTTGAACCTAGAAATCTATGCCAGCCAAATTTCAAGTGCAAACACAATTGAAAGATATTTTTAGATACAGAAGAACTCAGAAAACTTAATTGTTCATCCTTTCTGAAATAATTTTTCAAGATTTACTCCAAAATTTTTTTAAATTAAATATAAAAATAGGAAGCTGTGGAATACAATACATTGTAGACAACAAAGAAAACAGTAGTTATTTCAAAAATCATTGATTTTTTAAAATTTAATAACCATTTATAACCAAAATTACAAGTAACCCCAACATGTTAGGTACGTATGGGGTTAATCAAAGAGGGAGGAAGAAAAAGCGCACATCTCTTGTTTGGGAGTAATGTTTAGATACTTACTAACTCTAGACTTCGCTTGAAAAACATAAGTTTGAAGTGGTTCATTTCATAAGTATTCATTTTTGAGAAATATATACCTTGCAGGAGTAATTAAAGAAGAGAAATAAGGGGCCTTATTAAGATTACTAGTCGCACCAAGTAGCTACTAATACATGTCTGATGGAGTGAAGAAAATGGGCCTATGAGTGGAGCAGAGAGCAATGACCTTCCTTAATTGCCCCTTCCATTCCTTGGCTCTATGTGTTGGGAGACAGACAGTGCGTTGGACAAAAGTATAGTGTTTAAGTCCCAGCTTCCCATTTATTATCTGTGTGAGCTCAGTCACCATACTTACCTTCACAGAACTATGCTTTGTCCATTGTTAAAGTGAAATTGATACCACCACGTAAAATTGCTGCATAAATAAAATAATATAAGCCTCTCTTGGGGACCAACCATGTGCACTTCTGGACAGGAATATAGAATGATGTCTAGACAGAGCCTGAGACCCTCCCCACTCCAAACAACCTTCTGGTTTTCTCTTCTTCCTCTTCTTTTTCCTCACTCTCCTTAGGAATTCTCAGCCATCCAAACTTTGGGACAGCTGTGCAGAGAAGTTTTCATGGTGGGCTAGCTGCAGCTGGACCTCACTTTATCTTTCCCAGAACCCCTCAGGAGCTTCATCACAGCCCGGGGGACTTGGTGTAAAGCTCTGGTAGCTTCAGCTTAGCTTTGCCACTGGTCACCACAATCTTGAGGCAAAGAACTATTGTTTTCACAACGTCCTCAATGGGTAGAACCTCAGAGAAGAGCTCTAGGATTCACTTCTCAATGTCAAAAGCAATAGAACTACAGAGGTAAGTTCTTGCTGATTTAAAAGTTGCTTTTCGATATGTCAAACTCTCACCTATATTTGTTGTTTTGTTTTAAATGTTCCTCCTTATCTGTCTTTTCCTTACCATTTCCAAACTTAAGAACTGTGGGTTATCTATAATCAGCCTTTAATGTTTTCATTACCCTCAGTTGGTGAATATTTGAAGAAACTGGGAATTCTTTTTTTTTTCAATAGACCTTTATCGGAGTATAATTGCTTCACAATACTGTGTTAGTTTCTGTTGCACAACAAAGCGAATCAGCCATATGCATATATATATCCCCATATCCCCTCCCTCTTGAGTCTCCCTCCCACCCTCCCTATCCCACCCTTCTAGGTCATCGCAAAGCACCGAGCAGATCTCCCTGTGCTATGCTGCTGCTTCCCACCAGAACTGGGAATTCTTGAAGCTCTGGTAGTTGCTTGAGAAAGAGTCAACAAATAATAGGGTACAGAAAAGCCTCAAGTAAAACTAGATGGGTATTATTGGGTACGCATGATGTAAGGATACACATAGTCTTTTATGTTGTGGAGTCAAAATGTGCCGTCTGAACCGAATAAAAACTGTACAGTTTATTAGCTTTAAAAAAACCTGGTCATTTAAATCTACATCATTCATGTGTTTATAAGTATTTTTGTATACTTTATATGTGAAGAGTTTTAGCTTTTTTTATTTAAGCGTAGGTAAAAGTCAGCAACTGAAAAATCATATGCATGAGAATATTTGGGCAGTTTTCTGGCTCATTGAATTTCTAGGTAGTGGAGGAGTTACCCAATAGTCCTTTAGTTTTCCACCTTTAGTTTTTAATGATTGACTTTTTAAAATCATCCCAGGTCCCTGACTCAATAGGTATGTTGTGCTTAAGGAGCATGACCTTTTTTTACCAAGAATTTCTTATTTTAAGATGTCTCAGAATGTCATTCTGGTTTTCTATTTATTGTAAGTGATATGAATTCAGGGGTAGAATATGCAAAGTCAGGCTAAGGGTATGCTTATCACAGGTGATACCATGTGTATACTTTTCAAAATCCAGAAAAACTTGTGTTAGTAATTTACCTCCTTTTCATAAAAAGTTGTGTACAAAATTTACAGATTTCATCATGATGTCCAAATGCTTTAAAGCATGTAGGCTCAATTTTCTGTTTCTGGCACTTATTTTTTGGATGTTTACAACAGTGAGAAACCTAAAATGCAAGGAATCTAAAGCAATCCTATATGCTTTTGTTTGCCCTCTATGCAAAATACCCAAGTAAAGTGGCTTCTCCACAAAAACCTACATTAGAGGCTAAATTCCAAATGTAGCCCAGTTGTCTTAACACTCCCAAATCCCAAGAAGTGTGTTTCCTCTCTGCAGGTTTCCACAAGCCAAAAGTTTTCATTCCTTATATTTAAAAGGCTATAATTCTTAAAGAAACATGGGCAGGGTAAAGCACAAAGGGTGAAATGCCAGAAATGTAGCTTTGATCTGACTTAGTACTCATTCAACTGTTCTCTTTTTCTTGAGGTTCCCCACCTCACCTCCATCCATTTGTTTCACTGACACCATCCAAAGCCTATTCTAACCGTCTAATGACTCGGGATACTACAGTAGAAGAAAATGTGGGTTCTGGAATCAGCAACCTCAGTTGGAATCTCTGCTGCCCCACTAAGTAGTAGAGTGATATTATGCAAGATTCTTACATTCTCTGAGACTCCATTTTCTCATCTGTGAAAGTGGAGATAATAGCACAAAGTGAGTAATCTTGAAATGATTCAATGAGCTGACATGTGAAAGAAACTGGTCCATAACAGACGCTCAGTATTAGTTTCTCTTCCCTGGCTGAAGGAATTTGGAAGGAACAACAGTGTTTGTGTCCATAAACTCATATCACTTGACCACCACAGGTCTTTATATTAACAATCTAAGTGAAAATTCAAGGGCAGAGTATCAAAGAGGCTAAAATGGTTGTCTGAAAAAAATCACTAAAATCCTCCGCCAAACTTCCAGTCTCAGAAGACCCAAAATGCTCTTACCAATAATTTCCACTGCCCCTCTTCCAGTTGCTAATGATGAGGCCAACAGACCTGACATTTGTTTGCTGTTATAGTGATATAGCTCAATCTTCAATAAAATTTTAGTATAATCAAGTGTATTCAAATTAGAGCATAATTTAGTATTTTGTTTACAAGTCAGAGGGTATTTCAAGACCTTGTCCTGTCTCTGCTTGCTAACGGGAACATTTATTAGTAGCTTATTTTAGTTATTTTCACTGTCTATCTCTTTGGAGCTAGATATTGGAAGTTTAGTAATACAACCTGGAAGACCAAAAAGGGACATAAACACAAACATTAGGGTAACTGAATAAGGGAATTTGGACAAACAACTGCAAAGAAGGAAGTTATTTACCTTGTAGAATATCACATTCTCTGTCCCCTTTTTATGGACATTTTATCCTGCAGAATTCCTGTCACTCTAAAAAGCCATTTTCCTACTTGACGTTACAGTGGAGCCAACGGATTGAGAAGAATTTGGGAAAGTATTCTAGATATCTAGGATAAAGAAAATAAGGTCTTCCTTATTTTCCTTAGCAGTTACAAATTTACCTAATGGTATCAATCCAAATTAAGCAGAGAATAAGGTAAAGTTATTTTAAACATTTGGCAATTTGTGTTTTAAGTCCTACTGACAATATTAAGAAACCCACAATTTAAATCACAAATCATGTGAAATAGTCATTTTCTTTAAAAATGCTGGGTTTCTTGGCCTATGTTGTAAAAAAAGATATTATAAGGGACCGATTACAGCAGGAATTTTATAGAACATTTGTGGAATGAAGTATGTGAAGAATTTCTCTAGTTTATTTCCTTCAAATGAGCCACACCATAAAAGTGGTTACAACACACTTTTATATATGTAAATGTCCCTGGGCCCTCTTAATTGTTGGTAGATTAGTTTTGCTATGAAAGAACTGAAGAACTCCAGCTGGAGACTGTCCTCAATTGTTACTGAAGGTTTGATTTAATTATCTAGCTGAGCTGCTGTGATTAGCATCAACAAAGCTTTGTCCTATAGTGACTTGAATTAGACTTTAGGGAAGGCTGTTACCATTTGGATGGGCCCTCTGAAATATTAGCATTCCACCTGGGCAGCTAACCCCAGAAATTAATGTCCATTCAGTTTCCATTCCCTCCTCCTAATGTGTTTGCGTACTGTTCAATGACAACTGTAACATGTTTGTAGTACAAACAGTACTTTGAATTTGGGGTTTAGATCTCTTCAGGCTTTCTCATGTGGCTGGAATGTTGGCATGGCTCAGAAAACAAAAGTCAACTTAAAAAAAAATAGTTGGTTCTTCCAGGAAGAAAGAGATGGCTATCGAGCTTGACAAATGCAGTGTAATGTGAACAGGGCAGCAGGGCTAATTCTGTTAAGCGACTGCTATAGGCCTTTGCTTGTCTTGGACTTTCAGCCTTTTGCTGCATGCAGGGTGGGCCTTGTTAAACTGCCAAGTCGACAATTTTATATCCAAAGGCTTCTGACCATTTTATATCAGGCTTTGCTTCTCTGTTGTGATTTTTCAACAGCAAAGTTCAAAGTGCTCTGGGACTTTCATTTCTGAGGCCGTGATAACACTTAGCAAACTAGGTGGACTGTTGTTTGCTGAATGCAGGCTTAGAAATGGGGTTCTAAGAGGAAAAAATAATCGAATAAAATCATTGATTTGGATATGACAGTGGGCTTTGCTAATTTCTGTTGGCTGGTACTTTTTTAAAGTTTGAGCTGGACATCGGATCTCTGTTTCCACTGAACCATTTCAGAAACCAGAATACAAGGCTGAGTTTCAAGGTGAAGAGCAGCGTGGGGTCATCTTTCTACTGCTGGGGCATTCTCCAGCTCGGCAAGGTTCTCGACATTGTGGAGATGTGTATTAAGCGCTTACATTACCTCATCTGTGTCAAGCTTAACTGAGGCACAGATCATTTAAAAAGTAGCCCCAAGTCCTGAGGCCCAGTGCTTTACAATCTAAGAGCTGAAAATCAATGTCACTCGATGGATACAAATCAGCAAGCCTCATTCAGCACACATTTATTAAATACCTGTAATATATTAGACACTCTACTAACCATGTGCCCCATATTGTGCAAAAAAATAAATAAACATCCAGTTAAAAGTTTCTAAAAGTGACCAGATCTCCAACCAGCTCCATCAGAACCCTCAGGCAAGTTTATACACTAAGCAGATTGCTGAATCTTACCCTAGATGTACTTAACCAGACTGAGGGGGAGGCTAATTTTGTATTTCTAACATGCTCCCCAGTGATTCTTATGACTAATGTTTGAAAACTATTCTAGGCCCATGACTCTCAAATCTGGCTAAATATTTGAATCACCTGGTGAAGTTAAAACCACCCAAGGGGTGGTGTGATGAACTGGGAAATTGGGAGATTGGGATCGACATATATACACAAATATGTATAAAATGGATAACTAATAAGAACCTGCTGTATAAAAAAATAAATGAAACTCTAAAATTTAAAACAAACAAACAAACAAAACCACCCAAGGACCTAGTACCACAGCAGATGGATTAAATCAGGCCCTCTGGAGGGAAGGGGGTCCCCGGCATCAGTTTGTGTTTGTTTTTGTTTGTGTTTTTTAAGAGCTCTTTGAGTGATTCCCGTATGCAGTCAAGGCTGAGAACAAGCCTGGACAGTAAGCCTTATAGGAATTCACAAGAGAGAGAAATGACTCCCATCTGGGGAAGGCGGGTGCTACCTTTAGTTTCTTCTCATATCTTGTAAGAGACATTATGTTCTCTTTGGAAAGTGTCTGTGTATGGGTTTATTACTGTTAATAAAATGACATACTTATACAGCATCCATCTAAGAAATAGAGTATTTTTATAGACACTACTTAATCTCATTTATCCTCAATTCATCCCCTGTAATGTAATTAGAAGAAAAATTTATTACTGTCCCAAATACAGATAAAGCAGAAGATCAGTACTTTGCTCGAGATTACACAGCAAGTTCATTCTAAAAACCTGACTCCACTGAGTTTGCTTCCAAGAAAAGTTTTTTTTAAAAAAAGAAAAAGTCTTTAAACAGTCCTGGTTGAAATGAACCTATTCAATTCTGAAAATTATTCAAATATACATTTTGCACATGCATATCCCATAATAGACTGTCTTCCTTTTGGCATTCTTTCTTTTGGTTGTAAATGAGGGGACATTCTGAAGGTTTGATAATCTTTTTATTTCCCTGTTTTACTGTCCCCATAAGTCAATAGCATTGAATAAACTAATGGGCTTACTCAGTTAAGGTTTTCACCTGTCCTGTTTTCCCAGAGCTTTCCCAGTTTTAGTACTGAAAGCCCCATGCCCAGTAAGCCACTCAGTCCTGGGCAAACCTGGACAGTCTCTATCAAAAGTGGAAGTAGCCATGCTTTAAGGATCATGGAGCCTGAGAATTTGCATTTCTAAAAGTTCCCATGTGATGCTAATGCATAGATGGGGTGCAAGATCATACTTTGAGAACCAGTACTAGAGGTGCTAGTTAGACTTCAAGTTGAGCATAGGTAAAAGGTGGTATAGATGGTGTCTTGGCACCAAAGAGCTAGAAGCAGACCACATTAGGTAGAGATGTAGCCTGGGGACCAAGGCTAACATGGCAGGAACCAGGCTAGAAGGACCTGGAGTACTAGACAGATAATGACAAGAGGACCTCCATCATAAAGAAGTATGACCAAGACCTTTCTACTAGATGTAGGTGCAAGGTGGCTCCTCAACCTGAGATCAAGGCAAAATTCAGTGCTGGGGCAACAATGCAAGGTCACAGACTTAATGTCCAGTCAATGAAGCTGTTGATTAGGAATTCTTAAAGATCCCCTAACAAGAATAAAAGTATGGGGACCAACCATCCTGGTTTGCCGAGGACTTTCCTGATTTTAGCACTGAAAGGCCAAGGCCTGGGTAATTCCTCGATCCTAGGACAGTTGATCTCAGGAGACTGGAGCCCAGGTCCACCTCCATCTCTTGGTCAGATGGCTGCAGCCATGGGAAAGGAAGGCACAGGTAGGAAGAGGAGGGGGCAGCTGGAGATATGGGCACAGAACAAGGATGGTCATTTCAGCCTATGGCTGAAATGAGAGGGAAAAAGGGCACCCAGAAAAGTAGTCTATAAATGTTGAAATGCATTTGCTTTAAATGGTCAAAAAACATTAAATGACTCCACAGGCCTGCAGTTTTTCTAAACTCATGAAAGTGGAAAAGTTCAGCACAAACAGAATAATCCAGACACCCCATAGATGGAAGTCACTCTCACTGCCTTTTGACAATCATCACGCACACTTAAGATCCCACTGTAAGTATAACCTTAAAGGGCCCTGATATGTGCACACACACCCCAATAGGGAAAAATTTTTGTAAATATTGGCAGGTATCCTGTGTTATTTTGGGTCCCCACCATAAAAAAAAAAAAAAATTTAGCTAAGTAAACACAGTTCAAGATGACTGAAACATGAAAGAATATTTAAATCTAGGGAAAGAGTCTCTCTGGTTGAAAAGTAATTTTACCTAAGATCCTTAGTGCAATCAGCTAGCATGCCAGAGCCATTCAAATCTCTCCAGGACTGAATATTAATTAACATTCCATCAGAATGGCAAGCACGAGGCCACTATGGACAACAGCACATCCTACGAGTAACAATAGATTTTTAAGTCATTCTTCGTGAAGGTCATCCACATACTGCATAAAAATAAATTGACAACAGAAAATTTTCCAACAAGGATCATCACTAAGGAAAGTACTGAAACCAGCATAAAGAATCCACAAGCCAATGCTGAACTAACCCATCTTCCCAGTGACCAAGTAAACCTTGCTAAATGCTGCATACATGGAAATAATCTCCTCAGTCATACTTAGAATAGTCACTACGGTGCTGAACTTCAGCCTAAATGGATGAGGAAGAAGAGTGCCCCAGTATGCTGATTCTTCACAGATTGAGAAGAAATTGATATAACCAAGGTCTTCAAAATGCAAGTATGGGGACTTCCCTGGTGGTCCAGTGGTTAAGGCTTCACCTTCCAATGCAGAGGGTGCTGGTTAGATCCCTGGTCAGGGAGCTAAGATCCCGCATGCCTCGGGGCCAAAAAACCAAAACATAAAACAGAAGCAATATTGTAACAAATTCAATAAAGACTAAAAATGGTCCACATCAAGGAAAAAAAAAAATCTCTTTAAAAAAATGCAAGTATGTTCCTCCTGAATGAGCCAATCGTCCAATAAATTGCAACAGAGGGACCCAAGGAAGACGCCCTCACAGAGCCGTAGTGAGAGTTCAGAGCAGACAAGAAGATTGAAAATCTCCCAGATAATCTTGGAAAGAACACCAAATAAACATGAGATTACTCACTCATGCAATCACTCATTCAACAAATAATTATTAAGTGGCATCTATATGCCAGATCTGAGGTGCTATGGATATTCATGTTTGTGTCTCCCCCAGATTCATATGTTGAAGCCCTAATGCCCAATGTGATGGTATTAGGAGGTGAAGCCTTTAGGAGGTGATTAGGTCATGAAGGTGGAGCCCACATGATGGGTTTGGTGCCTTTCTAAGAAGAAACACATGCAAACTTGCTCTCTCTCTCTGCCATGTAAGGATACAGTGAGAAGGTGGCCATCTGCAAACCAGGAAACAGGTCCTCACCAGACACTGAATCTGCTGCTTTCATGTTTAATGTACCACTAAGAGGTAAAGGATGTAGGTGGCTCTAACACCTACTAGACTCTACGACCTACTAGGTGAACGCTCACAATAGCCATCCTAGTTCTAAACAATACATTTGGGGGAAAAAAATTGAAGCTTAAGGGTTTTCTTTTTTCTTCCAAATTGAGAAGCTACTGGACATTGAAAATGAAATGTTCTGCTCATTTGGAGGAAATCCCTAGAAAGGTGGCTGGCAGAGGTCCCACCTCCCAGTATGGAAAAGCCTAAGAGCAGAAGATCTGCCTGCTCCCAGCCAGAGAGTAGGCCTTTCCTCCGCCAAGGTCTAAGCCAGGCTTTGCCTCCCTGAATTCTTGCCAGAGTGTGGTCCTCCATGTAGGTCTATTAAATTCTTCTTTTAAAACCTAAGTTAACCAGAGTCAACTCCTGTATTTGAAACCAAGAATCCTGGGTATGGTACATCCACACAATTATTGGAGAAAATATCTTCAAAATAGTTTTTAATAGGTGGGTAGAAGATAGAAAGGGGTGAGAGAAGAAGGCAGAAGGAAGGGGAAAACAAATATTCCATCCATCAATGGGAAAAAAAAAAGCTTTTGAAAATGTGTATTGTCTTCTATTCTGATTTTTTTTGGATGCAACTTATGGGTCCATGAGCCAATGACCACTGGTATTCAGTATATTAATAGACATCAAGTTGTGGGGACAGAAGGGATACAACATGATGTCATGGCTACACAAACAGCAGCAGGTTGATAACTTAAAGTTACAAAAAAGAACAGTATCACCTTTCAAACAGTAATTGGTCCCTGACATCTACACGCCAAGTATTGTCAGACTCATGTCCATGGCTGTAGGTATTCTATGTCATTTTCAGTATTTGTGCACAAGTTAATGGAAAACAAAAAAACACTGTTTAGTTCAGATTCTTCTTTTTTAGTGCAATCTGCATTGTATAAATGTTTACTTTAAAAAAATTTTTTTGCAGGGGGAATAGGGCTTAATTTATTAGCAAATTGCTAGGGGGAATTTATTAACTACATGATTTCTTTTTAAAAAGGTTCATATATTATGCAGCTCTTCCAGACTCTAAAAGCACAAATTATTGTGCTTAAGGCTTTTGATTTTCACTTCTTCAGCATAAACCCAACATAGCAAGGCACAGACACTGGGCATTTCTCCCTGGAGTCACTTTGCCTTATTATCAGGGCTGGACTTAAGTATCCTTCCCTGGAAGGGGCACAAAATCTCACATTGTAGGACAAACATTCTGGAACCAGTACAAAGAGGCACAGTCATGTTTCAGGATGTGGTTTCAGCCAAAGGTGATACAATCAAGGCCTCTAGGTTAAGAGAGGAAATGACAATCAGGAGTTGTCTTGAGTGTGTTCCCAATACCTGGAGTATTCCTGCTCTTTTTCCTTTCTAACTCTGTAAGTCTCACTTACCACTGATGGGAATAATTAGTAATAAGAGCCGGAAGCAAAAGCTTTGGGACACTTGAGCTCTTTTGAACACAATGTAATAATAGTAATAAATTCACAAAAGAATCACTGAATTGAGGGCAGATTCTATTACACCAAAGAACCTGTACTATGATATTAATTAAGAAGATTGTTCTAAACTATATACTATACAGAGTTAAAACTCTCTCATCCTGCTCCACCTAAGAACCATTAACTCTCTGGTTTTCACACCTGGGTGACAGATATTCACACTCTGGATCTTTGATCTGACTCACTTTTCCATCATTAGAAGATTCAACATACAGGTGTTACACTACATGCAGAAGATTATGTTAATCATAATCATTCATTCATTGATTCATACATTCAAGTAACAACTGTGAATTGTGTGCCTGCTCACAAGGAACTGAAATTCAGATTCAGCTCATATATTTTGAGTGATAACCATGCAATAGGTATTGAGCTGAACACTTTATGTAGGCAGTGATCACATGCTAGGTATTGAGCTAGTTACTTTAAGGAGTTATCTCATCTGTCTTCATAACAACCTCTGCGGTAGGTATTAGCATTTTTCTTTTACAGATAGCAAACTGAGACTCAGAAAAGTTAAGTGATTTGTCCAAAGTCATATAATCATCCAAGCTTTAAAATTGGTCTTTTAGCCCTAAGTCCTCTGGATCTTTCCAATTGGTAATATTTTCTGTCTTATGATCCTGCCTTAACTTCCTTGCTCTATGTAAAAGAGTATCTGATCAGGAAGAAAGAAAGCCACTTACAGTTTGATCAGGAAGAAATGAAACCACTAACTGTTGGAATCAGCTTTGCCCATGAGCTGATAGATTAGTTCACACCACCTCAAGCAAACACAAACCCCAGAGACATGGCACACATCAAATCTTTTCAGTTCTTGGGAGCATGGTGCCCAAAGGCTGCTACTTATAACTGCAGCAGAGACACATAAACAGATGGGTGTGACGTAGTCCAGAAATGGCAGTTACATAATTTCTAGATTTTTCTGACTCTTACAACTTGTCCAAAATTGAGAATGATTTACCAGGTGCATCCCCACAGGATAATCAGAAAGAAATCATTTCCCAATTAAACAAGTACAAATTAAATTATACCTCTTTCTTGGCGCCATTATTTTGAAATTTCTAACTCAGTGAGGTTGTTTTTAACTTTAATTTTTTTTTTTTTAATTTGTGGAAAGAGGCCATATACACACGTTTAGGTAAGAGCATAGGTTCTGAAATTAGACTGCCTGGATTCAAACCCTGGCTCTATTACCTAGTGGTTATGGAAACAAGCGTATTGCTTTACTGGGATTCAGCTTCCTCATCCATAAAATAGGTATAAAGAACAAAATCTGGAATATACTAAATAAATGCTTCCCTTTTTTTTTTTTTAATTCTACTAATATAAAGGAGTATACAATTAAACCCATCCATGTCCTCCAGTTTCTCAGTTCTCCTTCCCTGGGATAAACTCTAGTATCAGTTTAGATAGATAGATAGATAGATAGATAGATAGATAGATAGATAGATAGATAGATAGATAGATAGATATAGAGATGGGTATAGATAGAGACAGATAAAGAGAGAATCTATGTATACGTAGTTACTCTATGTATACAGGTATACCTCGTTTTATCATGCTTCTATTTACTGTGCTTTACAGATACTGCGTTTTTTACAAATTGAAGGCAACCCTGCGTCATGCAAGTCTATCAGCACCTTTTTTCCAACATTTGCTCACTTTGTGTCTGTGTCACATTTTGGTCATTCTCACAATGTTTCAAACTTTTTCATTATTATTATATTATATTATTATATGTGTTATAGTGATCTGTGATCAGTGATCTTTGATGTTACAACTACAACTCACTGAAGCCTCAGATGATGGTTAGCATTTTTTAGCAAAGTATTTTTAGTTAAGGTATGCACATTGTTTTCTTAGACATAATGCTATTGCACACTTAATGGACTACAGTGCAAACATAACTTTTATATGCACTGGGAAACAAAAAATTTGTGTCACTCGCTTTATTGCTATATTGCAGTGGTCTGGAACCAAACCCGCAATATCTCTGAAGTGTGCTTTTATACAATCACAGACAGACACAAATACATATACTTATGTATACACATTTATATATAATGTGTATATGACTTGCATGCATGTTCTACTTTTTCACAAATATAAGCACACCATACACATGTTGATTTTCTCCTTTAAAATATTTTTGAAGATATTTCTATATTGACACATTTAGATCTGCCACGTTCTTCTACAAGTGATGTATAATATTCTATTTTATGGATATACCATAATTTATTTAACTAGGTTCCTACTGGCAGACATTCAAGGTGTTTCCAATATTTTGCTACCTAAAAAAAAATATTGTAATGAACATCCTTGTGCATACATGTGAGAGCTTATCTGTAGAAAAATCCCAGAAGAGTGAATTTTGGGTTGAATATTCTGTGTATTTTCAATTACTATGGATATTGCCAACTACTTTCTAAAAAAGTTGAGCGAGTTTAACCACCAGCAAAACATGAGAGTCCTTGTTTTTCAATACCTTTGTCAAGACGCACTTTTCAATGTCAAACTAGTAGGAGAATACTAATGACATCTTACTGAGCATAAATTTATGGCATTTATTAAAGAAAAACGTATCAGTGCCTACATTTTTCATTCCTATCATGAGGAGTTAGAGGTGAGGAGGAAGACATCTATACCTATGTCACACTACCTCAAAAGAGGCTTGACAAGAGTTTGACTTTTTTTGTGTGTGTGCATTTTTAACACGGATTCCCATTTTTAATAAGCACTTGAAGGTGATTCTAATACACTGCTAGGGTTGAAAAGTACTAGTTGCTAGGACTCCCCTGGTGGCGCAGTGGTTGAGAATCCACCTGCCAACGCAGGGGACATGGGTTCGAGCCCGGGTCCTGGAAGATCCCACATGCTGCGGAGCAACTAAGCCTGTGCACCACAACTACTGAGCCTGCGCTCTAGAGCCTGCAAGCCACAACTACTGGGCCCACGTGCCACAACTACTGAAGCCCACGCGCCTAGAACCTGTGCTCCACAACAAGAGAAACCACCGCAATGAGAAGCCTGTGCACCTCAACAAAGAGTAGCCCCCGCTCGCCGCAACTAGAGAAAGCCCGCGCGCAGCAACGAAGACCCAACGCAGCCAAAAATAAATAAATAAATAAATTTATAAAAGAAAAAGTACTAGTTGATGTTACAAACTCACATGGATATATTTATTATAAATCCCCTGCCACCTTTCTGCCAATATACTCTAAGATGTATTCTTTTGACAGTCTTTTTTTAATATTCTTTTCCATTATGGTTTATCACAGGATATTGAATATAGTTCCCTGTGCTATACAGTAGGACCTTGTTGTTTATCCATCCTATATATAATAGTTTACATCTGCTAATCCCACATTCCCAGTCCTTCCCTCCCCGACCCAAGATTTTGACTTGATGCTATATGACTATAAAGAGAAATTCTCCATCCCACACCTTGGTCCAAAACTTGAGTTAAAAGTACTTCTGAAATTGGAATATGAATTTGAGAATTGCCAGATCTAATTAATCCAAAGTTGATGCTGGCAGGACACTTGTGCCCTAGGACATTCCTTGCTTTCATTCTTCATATTCCTTGAAAAGCATTCTAGTGTCCCATTTTAATTTTCAATAGAGAATTTTCCAAACATTGGAAGTAAAAGAACATGAAGCAAACAATAGTATGAAATTTATTTTATCTGTCTGAAGTGGAGTGTCTTCTAATATCAAGAGTAAATTCCTTGGGGATTCCCTGGTGGTCCAGTGATTAGGACTTGTAGCTTTCACTGTCATGGCCCAGGTTCAATCCCTGGTCAGCGAAGTAAGATCCCACAAGCCGTGTGGCGCGGCCAAAAAAAAAAAATGTAAATTTCTTATTTTTATTTTTCCATCAGCTATTAAAAATAAAGCATAAAATGTATATTCATATGCACTATTTAGGGTGTTATAGGCATGACTGTTTTTGAAAAAAAGGTTTTAAAAATCTATTGCTTATTTATGGTTTAACATAATATGGTATGGTATAACACCTACTTCCAAAAATGTGAGACTATAAATAAACATGACAAAAAAATTATATATATATACATACATATACATGGTACATATTCATTCACAAATATCACAAAGTCTATATCCTCCAAAACAGTTGATTTGACAGGCTTTAATTTTTTAAGTTCTTCATTGGGAATTTTATTCATAGTCAATATTATGCAATTTTAAATAATCTTAACCATGGCTGGTATTCATCCTTTGGAAAAGGGATAGTTTTCTCTAGCTACCTATCTCCTTTCTCTTCACTCCTCACATTAGCCTAACCTTCCATATAATCTCTGACCATGTAATCCTATACAGAAATGTACATGTAAATATGTCTACATATATGAGTATTGTTATTTTACAAAAAGGGATCCTATAATTTCTATGTCTTGCTCTCCTCACTCGGAAATATATCCAGGGACTTCCCTGGTGGTCCAGTGGTTAAGACTCAAAGCTCCCAATGCAGGGGGCCTGGGTTCAATCCCTGGTGAGGGAACTAGATCCCGCATGCCACAACTGAAGATCCCACATGCCTCAACTAAAGACCAAGCACAGCCAAATAAATAAATAAATAAATATTTTTAAAAAGATATATATATATATATATCCAGAGAAAAACATGGTTCAAAAGGATACATGCACCCCAATGTTCATTGCAGTGCTGTTTACAATAGCCAAGACATGGAAGCAACCTAAATGTCCATCAACAGATGAATGGATAAAGATGTGGTACATATATAAAATGGAATATTACTCAGCCATTATAAAGAATGAAATAATGCCATTTGCAGCAACATGGATGGACCTGGAGATTATCATACTAAGTGAAGTAAGTCAGACAGAGAAAGAAAAATATCATTCGATATCGCTTAGATGTGGAATCCAAAAAAAAAAAAATGATACAAATGAACTTATTTACAATACAGAAATAGATTCATAGACTTAGAGAATGAACTCATGGTTACCAGGAGGAGAAGGATGGAGGAGGAGAGATACATTGGGAATTGGGGAATGACATGTACACGCTGCTATATTTAAAATAGATAACAAAAAAGGACCTACTGTATAGCACAGGGAACTCTGCTCAGCACTCTGTAATAACCTAAATGGGAAAAGAATTTGAAAAAGAATAGATACATGTATATGTATAACTGAATCAATCTGCTGTACACCTGAAAGTAACACAACATTGTTAATCAATTATACTTCAATATAAATTTTTAAAAATTTTTAAATACCTTGTGGAAAATACTATAGGTCAAGGGATATAACGCTAATGCATTATTTCTAATGAGGTTTTTGCCACTACAAGATAAAGCCTCACATACTGATGCATTTCTTTCTGTGGAACAGAGTTCATGGACTGGGCCAAAAAAGTATACATATTTTTTTTAATTTAATAGACGTTGGCAGATGGATTTCCCCAAACCTATAACACCTCATATTTCTACCAGCCATGACCATGAGAGTAATCCTTTCCCTAAATCACCACCAGTAATAGTTATCATATTCTCTTCCATTCCTGTCAGTCTGGTGTAAAATGACATTTTATTTTTACTTTTATTTGAATTTTGCTTGCTAATAATGAATTTGAGAATCTTTTTATAAATTTATTGGCCATTTGGATTCACTACTCTTTGCCCATTTTTCAGTTGGGTTGTTTCTCTTTTTGTCAAATATTTAGCTGTTTGGACAAATCAGTTACAAATATTTTATTCTAAATTGAATGTTCATCTGTTATTTTTTATGGTATCTTTTGTCATATCAAGGTTCTTATCTTTTATAAATTTAAACATGTCTCTCTTTTTATAGCTTCTGGATTTCTATAGCTTCTGGAAAATATGCTCCTCAGTGCATAGATGTTATACATTCAGTTTTTAGGTCATCTTACATGACTTTTGCAATTTTATTTTGACCATGTAAGCTTTTCAGCCATTGGAATTTAAATTTAAATGTAGAATAAGATAGGGACATACTTTTCTTCCAGATGGGTAGTCTGTTGTCTAAACATCATTTATTAAATAATTGATTGATTTCTCACTAAAATGATCTACCACTTTAGAAATATATTCAACTATCATCTACACTGGACTCTATTTCTTCATTGTTTCTTCTATTCCTTTACCAATACCACATGACTGAGATGCAGTAGCTTTATTATACATGTTAATACCAGTAAGATAAGAGCTCTCACAAATCTCCCTTGCTTATTTTCTTAGCTATTCTGGCGCATCTGTTCTTCAATATGGACTTTAACCTTCTTTGACCAATGATCCTCCCAAAAAACAGCAATTCTAATTTTAGTGCATTATGCTTACACATTTATTAGGTGTATGTATTTGATGTTTGTGTTATTAAGTACTCCTGTCCCACAGGTATGCTTTCCATTGTTCAAATCTTACTTAATTTGTTTCACTAAGATTTTATCATTTCCCTTACAGAAAAAATTTGTCTATCTTATTCAGTAATTCTTAAGTATTTTACATTTTTCAATGATTGTAAATAGGAAATCTTTCCCATTTCTGTTTCTAAGTATTTTGTTAAAGTACATTTTGAAAATTATTGCTTTTAAAAATAATTTATCTTGTATCCATGCCCTCACCAAGTTCTCCTTTTCAAATCTGGTGATATTTACTAGGGCATCTTGAATTTTCTAGGTATACAATATCATCATCAAAAAGAGATCATTTTATTATTTTTTTCAAAGTTTATATCATTTTTTTTTTTTCATTTTGGCTGCACTGCATGGCTTGCAGGATCTTATTTCCCCGACCAAGGACTGAACCCGGGCCCATGTCAGTGAAAGCGCCGAGTCCTCACCACTGGACCACCAGGGAACTCCCAATATATCATTTATTTTAGTTTCTTACCTTCTATATCCACTAGTACCTCCAAGATAATGTTAAGTATAATGATGGTAGTGGATATCCCTATCTAGTAACTAATTTAATTAAAATAGTTTTTGTGTTTTAAATTTAAAGCATTTGCTGAGTGGTTTATATTTTCTTATTTCATGATCTATCTTCCTTAATAATTTTATTAGAAATAACTAATGATTTCTATCAAATGCCTTTTAAGCATCTATTGCTAAAATTACATTTTTTTCTTCAATGTGTTGATATAATAGATTATGTTGATAGATTTCCTGATACTCAAGAACTCCTGAAAATCTGGGATGGGGAATCTGCTCTGTAAAATGCATTGCAGATACTGTTTGGTAAAATGTATTAAGAATTACCCTCAGACTTCCCTGGTGGTCCAGTGGTTAAGACTCTGCCTTCCAATGCAGGGGGCGAGGGTTCAATCCCTGGTTGGGGAACTGAGATCCCACATGCCTTGCAGTATGGCCAAAAATTAAAAAAAAAAAAAAAAAAGAATTACCCTCTACACTCCTTAGTGATCTATGGGTTTTTTGGTTGGCCATCTTTAGCAGGTTAATTTTAAAGTTATTTTGGCTTGAAAAATGGATTTGGAAGATTTCCTTCAACTGTTCAAATAATACTGCAGTTATCTACTTTTTAAAGATTAGCTAAAACTCAGTTATGAAAACGTCTGATCACGGTGCCTTTCTCAATGTTAAAGTTATAATCATCTTTGCTATATTACCTTTAAAATTTAATCCAATCTTAGGTCAGTTTTGTTAACTTTTATTTTGTTAGGAAATCCTTTATTTTTTTCTAGGTTTTTCGAATTTATTACTCTAGAGTTGCATACATTTTTCTGTTTTTTTTTTATTTAACATCTTTATTGGAGTATAATTGCTTTACAATGTTGTGTTAGTTTCTGCTGTATAACAAAGTGAATCAGCTATACATATACACATATCCCCATATCCCCTCCCTCTTGTGTCTCCCTCCCACCCTCCCTATCCCACCCCTCTAGGTGGTCACAAAGCACTGAGTTGATCTCCCTGTGCTATGGCTGCTTCCCACTAGCTATCTATTTTACATTTGGTAGTATATATATGTCAATGCTAGTCTCTCACTTCATCCCAGCTTCCCCTTCCCCTTCCCCATGTCCTCAAGTCCATTCTCTATGTCTGCGTCTTTATTCCTGTCCTGCCCCTAGGTTCATCAGAACCTTTTTTTTTTTTTTTAGATTCCATGTATATGTGTTAGCATATGGTATTTGTTTTTCTCTACATTTTTATATTATAATTATTTTAAATTTCTCTCTATATGTGTTTATGTTTCTTTTCTTATTCTTAATATTTACTCCTTTTCTAACTTCCTTAATCAGCGCTATAAGGTGCTCATCTATTTTATGGGTATTTTTAAATTTTCTTTTGGATTTGTTTTTTCTTTTTTCTAATTTTTTGTTATTCATTAATTTTAGATTTCATTTCTTATAACTTGTATCTTTTGGTTTACTTCGGATTTCTCTATCTAATTTCTTAAGTGGAGTTATTATTTTCATCTGTTCGGTTTTCTCCTTTAATAATGATGGCATTAAAAGTAAAAATCTTCCTGAGTACAGATTTTGATAGCTTTCAAAGGTTTAGTTATGAAATGTTCTCCTTTACACTGTTTTCAACATAGTCTGTAATTTCACTTTTAATATTTTATTTGATCCAAAGATTATCTAGAAGTATACTTTTCAATTTCCAAAGAAACTGAAATTTTAAGCCAACTTTTTATAATTGTTTTTCAATTTTATTGAATTTGATCAGGGATTTTGAACTACAAAATTTCTACTTTAAAATTATTGAAGTTTAGGGACTTCCCCGGCTATCCAGTGATTAAGACTCCAAACTTCCACTTCGGGGGGCATGGGTTCAATCCCTGGTCAGGGAACTAAGATCCCACATGCCGCGCAGCATGGCCAAAAAAATAAATAAATAAAATAAAAGTATTGAAGTTTAAAAACTTCCAGCCACTCCCCACAGCAGATACTGATGAAATAACAATGAAAGTCACCCTGGGGCCCCTTAATGAAATAGGGCGATAGCTCCATGACCCCAACTAGGTAGGGTCTATGAGGCCAATGCCAGCCTAAAGAAGTTATAGAAGACAGACCTTCACCCTTCATCTTCCCAATAAAGATTTCTTGCGGTCTACATCTGTCAGGGGGATTTGAGGCAGGAGATGGATGGGCCCCAGGCTGAGCAGCTGGAGTTGTCCCCTGGGGACAGATACTCCAAGACAAAGACAATAGCAGGAGGGAGGAGAAGTTGAGCCCTGCCCAGATAAGAGATAAAGAGACCACATAGTCCTCATTCTCGAGGTCAAGAAGACCTTCCCAACTACACATGCACAGAAAGGCTCCTCAGAGGTCAAAAGGGAGGAGGCACCACCCCATAGTAAGTGATGTCAACCTACCCATAGGCCTCTTCACTAGAATCCATCTTGGCTAGGAGATGCTCGCATGCACACAGGGGAGGACCCTGAGATAAACCAAATACGAACTCAGGATTGGCCAAAGGAAACCCAGAAGAAATGCCCCATATAAGTGATTTAAACTACCACGAGTGTGCGACTCTCTCTCTGAGTCTGCCAGTGTGTGCCTATTCACATATACTCTTTTTCCTCCTAATAAACACTTTGTTTTACTACAAAATAAATAATTAAAAATTTTTAAAAATAAAATTATTGAAGTTTTCTGAGACCACGTACAGTACAAGAACAAGATCTATTTTGTAAATGTTCTGTAAATATGTGAAAAATATTTATTCTCCCTTAGAAGTATGTAAGGTTTAATACACATCTATTAAATAAAGTTTATTGATTGTATCATTCTTTCTTGTATGTCCTTTTTCTGTTTTTAACTAGAGTTGTCCCAGTATGGAAGATGAATATTTTGCCTTCCACAATAATTTTATTTTTTTCAAATTTTGCCTTTATTCCTAAAATATTTTACTTTGTATAGTTAGCTGCTATGTTATTTGGTGTAATATACTCTTCGTAAACATTATTACATAATGTACTTCTTCCGTGCATTTAATTTTAAATTTGACCTTGTCTGTCATTAATATTGCCATTTGTTGCATAAAATAAATTGCACTTGTGTCAGAAAATAGATGTTCTGGGTTTTGTAAAGAATGGCCAAAGAACGCTCTCCTTTTGGAAAAAGGATTCTATGAGATACTGTCGATGTTAAATCTTTATACTGTTTAACTAGACTGCATTCATGTCACAAAGCTATATATGTTCTAGGAACAGTGTTCTTGAATGGTCAGATGCTCATTAAAAACTTTTCAGATTGTGTCAGGTATTGTGGTTGGTTTTGACTTTTAGACAGTAACAGACTCTTGTTTTACAGGTCACGCTGATGCAACTCAGCCTGTAATCCCACTATTAAGACCCTCTATCTTTGTTCTTATCTTCATGCAACTGGACCACAAAACAGCTGCAAAGTTCCACCACACACTCCTTCCTTTTTATTTGAATTTGTCTCATATCTCTTTGTTCAGTCTTCAATTTTAGCCATTAACACTGCCTAAATGAGGCTTTATTTTCTTGTCAATAGCATATAGCTAGGTGTTATTTTTACCCCAGTCTATGCTCTCTGTCAATGATGTCCCTAACTGCTCTTTTCCCCCACCAGGATGCTCTAGCTCATCTCTACTTCTTTCTCAACCCCGATAAGATAAGGCCTATAGAATATCTTCATTCCCCTCACTCCTCCCCTCCTTCACCCTCTGCCTCCAGTGAGAACCTTGGAGTGCTTCTACTTCCCACTGCTCTCCACAGTCACAAACTCCTAGGTCTTTCTGAGTTAGTGTCATACATATTAGAAATTTCAAATTTAAAAATTTCTACACAGCAAAGGAAACAATCCACAAAGTGAAAAGGCAATCTATAGGAAGGAAGGAAATATTTGCAAATCTTATAGATAAAGGGTTAATATCCATAATGTATAAGGAACTCAAAGCACAAAATAGCAAAAAACTAAAAAACAAAACAATACAAAACAAACAAAAACCCCTCAAAAAATCCAATTTAAAAAGGGACAAATGACCTGAATAGCCATTTCTCCAAAGAAGACATACAAATGGTCAATGTGTATATGAAAATGTTCTCAACATCACTGATCATCAGAGAAATACAAATCACAACCACTATGAGATATCACCTCACACCTGTTAGGATGGCTATTATCAATAAAAGAAATGATAACAAGTATTGGTGAGGATATGGAGAAAAGGACATTTTTTTATGTTGTTGGTGGGAATTTAAATTGATATAGCCAAACAAAAAAATCCCAAAGCTAGCAGAAGGAAAGAAATCATAAAGATCAGGTCAGAAATAAATGAAAAAGAAATGAAGGAAACAATAGCAAAAATCAATAAAACTAAAAGCTGGTTCTTCGAGAAGATAAACAAAATTGATAAACCATTAGCCAGACTCATCAAGAGAAAAAGGGAGAAGACTCAAATCAATAGAATTAGAAATGAAAAAGGAGAAGTAACCACTGACACTGCAGAAATACAAAAGATCATGAGAGATTACTACAAGCAACTCTACGCCAATAAAATGGACAACCTGGAAGAAATGGACAGATTCTTAGAAATGCACAAACTGCCGAGACTGAACCAGGAAGAAATAGAAAATATGAACAGACCAATCACAAGCACTGAAATTGAAACTGTGATTAAAAACCTTCCAACAAACAAAAGCCCAGGACCAGATGGCTTCACAGGTGAATTCTATCAAACATTTAGAGAAGAGCTAACACCTATCCTTCTCAAACTCTTCCAAAATATTGCAGAGGGAGGAACACTCCCAAACTCATTCTACGAGGCCACCATCACCCTGATACCAAAACCAGACAAAGATGTCACAAAGAAAGAAAACTACAGGCCAATATCACTGATGAACATAGATGCAAAAATCCTCAACAAAATACTCGCAAACAGAATCCAACAGCACATTAAAAGGATCATACACCATGATCAAGTGGGGTTTATCCCAGGAATGCAAGGATTCTTCAATATACGTAAATCAATCAATGTGATACACCATATTAACAAATTGAAGGAGAAAAACCATATGATCATCTCAATAGATGCAGAGAAAGCTTTCGACAAAATTCAACACCCATTTATGATAAAAGTCCTGCAGAAAGTAGGCATAGAGGGAACTTTCCTCAACATAATAAAGGCCATATATGACAAACCCACAGCCAACATTGTCCTCAATGGTGAAAAACTGAAACCATTTCCACTAAGATCAGGAACAAGACAAGGTTGCCCACTCTCACCACTATTATTCAACATAGTTTTGGAAGTGTTAGCCACAGCAATCAGAGAAGAAAAAGAAATAAAAGGAATCCAAATCGGAAAAGAAGAAGTAAAGCTGTCACTGTTTGCAGATGACATGATACTATACATAGAGAATCCTAAAGATGCTACCAGAAAACTCCTAGAGCTAATCAATGAATTTGGTAAAGTAGCAGGATACAAAATTAATGCACAGAAATCTCTTGCATTTCTATACACTAATGACGAAAAATCTGAAAGTGAAATTAAGAAAACACTCCCGTTTACCATTGCAACAAAAAGAATAAAATATCTAGGAATAAACCTACCTAAGGAGACAAAAGACCTGTATGCAGAAAATTATAAGACACTGATGAAAGAAATTAAAGATGATACAAATAGATGGAAAGATATACCATGTTCTTGGATTGGAAGAATCAACATTGTGAAAATGACTCTACTACCCAAAGCAATCTACAGATTCAATGCAATCCCTATCAAACTACCACTGGCATTTTTCACAGAACTAGAACAAAAAATTTCACAATTTGTATGGAAACACAAAAGACCCCGAATAGCCAAAGCAATCTTGAGAACGAAAAATGGAGCTGGGGGAATCAGGCTCCCTGACTTCAGACTATATTACAAAGCTACAGTAATCAAGACAGTTTGGTACTGGCACAAAAACAGAAATATTGATCAATGGAACAGGATAGAAAGCCCAGAGATAAACCCACGCACATATGGTCACCTTATCTTTGATAAAGGAGGCAAGCATAGACAGTGGAGAAAAGACAGCCTCTTCAATAAGTGGTGCTGGGAAAATTGGACAGATACATGTAAAAGTATGAAATTAGAACACTCCCTGACACCATGCACAAAAATAAACTCAAAATGGATTAAAGACCTAAGTGTAAGACCAGACACTATCAAACTCTTAGAGGAAAACATAGGCAGAACATTCTATGACATACATCACAGCAAGATTCTTTTTGACCCAGCTCCCAGAGAAATGGAAATAAGAACACAAATAAACAAATGGGACCTAATGAAACTTAAAAGCTTTTGCACAGCAAAGGAAACCATAAACAAGACCAAAAGACAACCATCAGAATGGGAGAAAATATTTGCAAATGAAGCAACTGACAAAGGATTAATCTCCAAGATTTACAAGCAGCTCATGCAGCTCAATAACAAAAAAACGAACAACCCAATCCAAAAATGGGCAGAAGACCTAAATAGACATTTCTCCAAAGAAGATATACAGATGGCCAACAGACACATGAAAGAATGCTCAACATCATTAATCATTAGAGAAATGCAAATCAAAACTACAATGAGATATCATCTCACACCGGTCAGAATGGCCATCATCAAAAAATCTAGAAACAATAAATGCTGGAGAGGGTGTGGAGGAAAGGGAACTCTCTTGCACTGTTGGTGGGAATGTAAATTGATACAGCCACTATGGAGAACAGTATGGAGGTTCCTTAAAAAACTACAAATAGAACTACCATACGATCCAGCAATCCCACTACTGGGCATATACCCTGAGAAAACCATAGGTCAAAAAGACTCTTGTACCAAAATGTTCATTGCAGCTCTATTTACAATAGCCAGGACATGGAAGCAACCTAAATGTCCATCGACAGATGAATGGATAAAGAAGATGTGGCACATATATACAATGGAATATTACTCAGCCATAAAAAGAAATGAAATGGAGGTATTTGTAATGAGGTGGATGGAGTTAGAGTCTGTCATACAGAGTGAAGTAAGTCAGAAAGAGAAAAACAAATACAGTATGCTAACACATATATACGGAATCTAAGGGAAAAAAAAGCCATGAAGAACCTCGTGGCAAGACGGGAATAAAGACACAGACCTACTAGAGAATGGACTTGAGGATATGCGGAGGGGGTGGGGTGAGATATGACAGGGTGAGAGAGTGTCATGGACATATATACACTACCAAATGTAAAATAGGTAGCTAGTGGGAAGCAGCCGCATAGCACAGGGAGATCAGCTCTGTGCTTTGTGACCACCTAGAGGGGTGGGATGGGGAGGGTGGGAGGGAGGGAGATGCAAGAGGGAAGAGATATGGGAACATATTGTATATGTATAACTGATTCACTTTGTTATAAAGCAGAAGCTAACACACCATTGTAAGGCAATTATACTTCAATAAAGATGTTTAAAAAAAAAAAAAAAAAAAAAAAGAAAAGCAAAAAAAAAAAAAAAAAAATATCTTCATTAGTAAAACCCAGTGGTGTTTGGCTCACATTAGCTCTTGAGAGAAACATTATCAACATCATGTAATGAATATGATAAATTCATTTCAGTTTTGTCCAAACTAAACTACTTGCTACTCAGTAGAGAGTATAGGCCCTATTTCTACCTCAAAATATGTATTTTTGAGAGTACATAAGTAGTGGTATTGGTATTATGTTATTGGGTTCACTAATCAATCTATGTATTTGAAAATATTATATATGCTATTGTGTTTATATTTGAGAAATGCTAATAAAATGAACTAACTAGACCTAAATTAAGGAAATAAAATTTGACAATTTAAAAAAAAAAAAAAAATTGATATAGCCACTATGGAAAAACAGTACGGCAGTTCCTCAAAAAGTTAAAAATAGAAATAAATTTGCTCCAGCAATCTCACATCCGGGCATATATCCAAAAGAACTGAAATCAGGATCTCAAAGAGATATCTGCATTTCCATGTTCATTGCAGCATTATTCACAATCGCCAAGACATGGAAACAACCTGTATGTCATCAACAGATGAATAGATAAAGAAATGTATATACACACAATGGGATGTTATTCCACCTTAAAAAGAAGGAAATCTGGGACTTCCCTGGTGGCACAGTGATTAAGAATCCACCTGCCAATGCAGGGCACATGGGTTCGATTCCTGGTCCAGGAAGATACCACATGTCATGGAGCAACTAAGACTGTGCACCACAACTACTGAGACTGCACTCTGGAGCCCGTGTGCCACAACTACTGAAGCCCACATGCCTAGAGCCCGTGCTCTGCAACAAGAGAAGCCACTGCAATGAGAAGCATGTGCACCGCAATGCAGCCCCATTCGCCAAAACTAGAGAAAGCCCGCACGCAGCAACGAAGACCAAATACAGCCAAAAATAAAATAAATAAAATAAAATAAATAAATTTATAAAAAAAAAAAGAAGGAAATCCTATCACATACAACACCGTGGTGAACCTGGAGGACGTTATGCTAAGTGAAATAAGCCAGACACAGAAGAAAAAATACTACATGATCCCACTTATAGGAGTAATTTCAAATAGTCAGACTCATAAAAGCTGAGTGCAGAGGGTGGTACTAGGTGCTGGGGGGAGGGGAAAACAAGAAAGTACTGGTCAAAGCATGCAAAGTTTCAGTTATGCAAGATGAATAAATCCTAGAGATCTTCTGTACATCACTGTGTCTATAGTTAACAATACTGTATTCTCTACTTGAAACCTTACTAAGAGGCTAAGTGTCCTTATCACAAAAATAAAAAATAAAAATAAATAAAGAGGGCAGGAGGAAACTTTTGGAAGTGATGGATATATTTATGGTATTCTTTACAGTGATGGCTTCAAAAGTATGTATCTCCAAACTCATCAAGTTTTATACATTAAATGTGTGTACACGATAAAGTGGTTTAAAAATAAAGAAAGGAAATTTACTTAAAGCTTATTCTTCCTGTTTCAAAGACCTTGCATGGTACATATGGATCACATTTTGAGCTATCATATTCTTATTCAGATAGATGTATGGAGGGAAACAAGAAGGAAGGGAGGGAGGGAAGGAGGAAGGAAGGGAGGGAGGGAGGGAGAGAGGAAGGAAGGAAGGGAGGGAGGGAGAGAGGAATGAAGGAAGGGAGGGAGGGAGGGAGGGAGGGAGGAAGGATGGAAGGAAGGAAAGGAAGGAAAAAGACATTTACTGCTGCTTGCCACTGTTACCTTGCCGCTATATTTTCTCCATCTTAAGACATCTGTTGTGGTTCATTTGTTGTTCAGTTAGAGGATTTTCACAAGTACTTTTCTTAAAGAGGTGTATGGTTGATATACTCTCTGAATTCTTGTTTATGCTCACATATATTTCTCTCACTCTGACAGGTCAATGATATCTTATTTGAGAATACTTTGGGTTGCAACTCTTTGATGGGTGCTACTCCACTATCTATCAGCATTCAGTAAATTAATTTGAAATATAAATAAAGGATGTCATTTGTCCAGTGCTTCCTGGATATTTGCTTTGGCTGATTGTTTGTTCCTCCTGCCTAGAACATTATAATATTCTCTTCATTATTAAAGTTGGGAGGACTTTATCAGTATATGTGTCTCTCTCTTTATCAGTAATTGTGTCTTTTCTCATCAGTAAAGCCTGTAATTTGGGCAGCCCTTACAACTGACAGTCTCAAGACTATTTACTTCAGATAAATATTTTACTAGTATTTGTTTAATTATGCTTTTCTTCCATCTGGTCTTTTTTCCGTTTAGGAATGTTGATTGTTTCCATGATAGTGATCCTCAAATTATATATCCAGGTTGCCTACATTTTCAATTAGGGCTTTCATTTGTGCTTTGAGAGTCCTTTCAGCTGATCATCAGCTGACCAATTCAAACATCCACAACAACCATCCTTATCTTCAACTCATCTACTGAGTTGTTTATTTCAGAAATCATGTTGTCAAGTTCAAAGAAGTCTTTTATCTGCTGCTCTTAAGCATATTTCCTTTTTTAATTCAATTATTCTTCTGCTCTTCCAACAATTCGCTTCCGCTGAATTTGTGCTCTAGGTTTTCTGCCTGATATTTTTTTCTCTCTCACTTATGAGAACCTTAGATTTGTTGTTCTTTATCTTTGACAGTTCATGGGACCCCAGTCATGGTGTGGAGAATTCTGAATGGCTGGACTCTCATGAGTGTTGGAAGGAGAAGCATCCTCTGGTCCCCTAGGCCTGAGTGTGGAAACCTCAGGCTCTTATCCCCCACAGTGTCTCCCTGTAGAGAGAAAAGGAACCAAATTCATGTCACCATGTCCCCAAAAGCCCTACTGCTATCTATCCTTTTCCTCAATGTTTGTTTGTTTTTAATGTATTAATAAATGAACTCTTTGAGCTTTAGCTTTTGAAAAAAGGTATACTGATGTTCCACTTTATTCTATTGTATCACCAGGCTTTAGGGAAATAAAGGGTTCTTAACTTCTGGAGGATAACAGGGATCAGTGAGAAACTGAACAAAGCTAGACACTCTTTCTCTAGAAGAAAATGCCCTCTTGTACATTCAGATGGGCACCAGATCTCTAGAAGTCCATGAACTTCAGGTTAAGAGACCTCTAAGGTTGAGATCTTTTATAAGGGCACTCATCCCCTTCATGAGGACTCCACCCTCATCAGTTAATCACCTCCCAAAGGCCCCACCTCCTGATACCTTTGCCTTGTGAGTCAGAATTTCAATATATGAATGGAAAACTCAATTTTTATTCATAAGTCAGTGAATTATTCATTGAATTTGTGATTCAATTCATATGGTCAACTGACACCATAGCATTCAGTATGAAGGGAGAAAATAAAAAATATAAAAGGAGTGAGCCTGTCATGTCGGTTACAAATATAAGGAGCTGAATCATTTTAAGTTTTCACTAAATTACTTCTTTAACCATGAAGATTAGGTAGGTGATCTCTAAGATGTCTTTCAGTTATAAAACTTGCTGTATTTGATTCATGCTCTAAAGTTCTGTTATTTCTGTATCAAATATTGTTTTACAAATCAAATTGTGAAGTCTTTGGAAACAGTAGCTGTGCCTTACACTTGTTTTTATCTGCCACAGAATCTATGGAAATGTCATATACAGAATAGACATTTACACAATGATTGGTCATTCAATATTTTAGTCTCTGGATTTCTCCATATTCCCTTAATTATTTCAATAATTGACATTACTCAAAACCACCAAAGGCGATTATTTCTGGCAGATGAAAATGTGAGTGTACTATTTCTTATTCATTTACTCTTTTACATATAACCATTCATTTATCCTGTTTATTTGTTGAACATTGGCAGCTCCATCTATTTCGTGTAAATTTTTGGAGTTATTACGCCTACTCACAATTATGACTTTTGTTAAAGAATTACTTTGGCTATAAGACTTGGCTCAGGGAAATTTCTGGGGAATAATAGTCAACTGCAAGGACTTGGTGACCTAAAATGAGTTGGTCATTAATTTTGTTGAAATGCCAAAACTCACTTTTGAAAATGGTGGTCAAAATAAGCAAATAGGTAACCTTTAATAGGTAGTACACTTTTAATGCTGTTCACATAGACACTAATGAATTTTCACAACAACCAAAATAACTTATTAGCATTCCATCCAATAGGGAAAATAATTTTTATTAGTTTCTAAGCAGCTCTCGTATCCAGAGACTATTTAAAGAGTTTACATCTGATTTAAGATTTATTTGTTTTTTTGGTGTCACTTAAGTATTCCAATTTGTAAAGTAATGTTATGGACTGGAAGGAGAATTTGTAACAGATGATTCCGATTATGGTCTTGGTCACACCAGAGAGTAGCTATTGGCCTTCATGAAGCTACTGATCCCCTTGTACTCTTTGGCAAAATAGGAATAATAACCTCCCACTCCAGAATAATAGTATAACCTCTGATGACATGAAGAATTTTTACAGATTTGTCTTTCTTGGAAAACATCTCCTAAAGACACAATGTTCTTTCTAGAATGCTGTGTTTCTAATGACAGAGAAAGCCTTGCATTTACTTTGTCAATTAAATCTGTTAGAATAATTAAGTTCATCACAAATAAGCCTGTAGAGACAAAGGTCACTGATATTCTAATGAAGTCACAGATTCAAGTGAGAAATGATGGATAGTGAGCTAAGGATTATAGTGCTGGCATGTATATTATAAGGTTTGGTGGATAAATGTCATTCCTATAACAAACATATTCTAATAAATATAATTTACTTTAACCAATATATGCAACTCCACATAACAAACCATGGTGATAAACACACAGGTTACATTCTACAACCACATTTAAAGTCAGAAGTTCACAAAGTTAGAAATTATTGGTCTTTAAAACTATTAAATGAAACTTCTTTCTATTATAGGGAAGCTCTTTTCCATTCTTAGCAAACAGACTTGAAAAAGAAAATTCAATTTTATTATAAAAAGAAACTAGATACAGATAGATATAATTTAAATTTCATACATTAAACTAATTGATTCATTAAACTAACTGACACATAGCGGCTAGATTGAGTTATAATTTCTAGTTAGGACTGAATTAAAATTCGAGGCTTATAATTCTCTATTACTGACCTAGTATGCCAATAATAATCACTAAACAATAATAATAATAAAGTACGTAACACTTACTGAGTACTTACGACGTGCCAGGATTTCTTTTTTTGGCTGTGTCGAGTCTTAGTTGCAGCACGTGGGATCTCTTGTTGTGGCATGCGGGCTTCTCTCTAGTTGTGGCGTGTGGGTTCCAGTGCGTGGGCTCAGTAGTTGCGGCACACGGCTTAGTTGCCTCATGGCATGTGGGATCTTAGCTCCCATACAAGGGATTGAACCCTAGTTCCCTGCATTGGAAGGTGAATTCTTAACCACTGGACCACCAGGGAAGTCCCCAGGATTTTAACTATGAATATTT